>NC_045153.1:19737741-20432741 GCF_900700415.2 Clupea harengus | reverse complement strand
TCAGCTCTGATCTCTCCACCATGTGGTCTTTCTCTTCCTGTGCGAGGGTAAAAGGTAATGAAACTGACCTCGGCGCAATCATCTTACATATTGAGGTAATTCCTCAGAGTTACATGTTTACTCAAGAGGAGAAGGCGATGAATAGACATAGATCCCCTAGCCTCCAAAGGATAAAGCATTAGAATGTGGCTTCAGCTGGCGTTAATCTATTTAATGCCTCTCATTTTGTGGATGTCTCTCTCTCTCTCTCTCTCTCTCTCTGTGTTTGTATGTGTGTGAGGACCTCAAGGTCAGGCTTGCGCTGGTCAAGACATCCCCCTGAGGAGTGGGGTTTCCTGAGAAGGCCAGCAGTATGCGTCCTTGCATTGTCTCCATGAGCACACACACACACACACACACTGTTTTTTTTTTTATGTGTGTGTGTGTGGCATAGTGGAGGCCTTTTGCTGAGATTTCACAGTCGTCTGAACAATGGAGTCAGTCGCATAAAGGGAGATTATGACAGATTACCGTCGAGGAGTCGGGCTTGCCACTGAGATAGGAACACCTAGATCACAGATTTGCTCAAAAGCCCCTTTCTTCTCCACACAACCTTCAGGGACTGTTCACAAACAGACTACATTTGTCCCATGGTGCCATTGTTCTTGAGACGACGATGGTGATGGTGATGATGAGAATCACAGTGTGTTCAATGTTTTTTTGTATTGTCTCACGCAGTTCTCTTAATGATCAATATTTCTTAATGATAACGATCATATATATTCATGATATATGTATACATAGTTCACAGACTAGACCGGTGTAGAGCTTAGAAGAGAACAAAGAAGAGGGGGAGAGGGAGAGCGAGAGACGAGTGTGGGCTCTCTTTGTTGTCTTTGGAGTGTCTAGGGATATTACTTCCAGTTTCTGGTGTTGGGGCCTGAGGCAGTGAGCAGGATTACAGAACATACAAAGGCAGCTGATTTTATGTTTCATTGCAGTATCCCTTTTTTTATCCCCTTTGTCCTCTTCTGTGTCGGCCACGGATCCATTGCTATGTGAGCTCAATTATGGCATCTAATGGCAACATGGCCATTGTACCCTTATATTTGGGAAGATTATGGCTGGCATACTATTGGCCTCTGCCAAATCTGATCATTACCCTCTCTCGCTCTCTCTCTCTCGCTCTCTCTCTCTCCGCATAATCCTTCTTCTTTTAGACAGTTGTTCAGTGGCTTGTGGGTGTGTGCGTGTGTTTAAGTTTGTACTATGAGGGGTATTTTTGCCAGGACTGTCAAAGAGAAGCCCTCCAAGTATTTTTTGACAACTGCAATTTTGTTTATTTTCCATGTATTAATATAACAGATCTTTTTGACGTCTCCTTGAGTAAATGAGAACGAGCCCTCTATGACAGCTGCCCAGGGATAAACGACAGATCATGATCACACGGGGCTCACATCTTGGGCTCCGTCGACGCCACTCCCGACAAGCCAGGAGCCGAGAATCTGTGGGAGGCACGGATCAAACCAGCTCCCGTCGCCGCGGTGACTGTGTGCAAGGAGACACCTCAACTTGGCTGATGTTGAAACCCCAGCTCCTGGTGGCGAGAGAAACAACGGAGAAGAGTGGGCTGAGATGCCTGGGCGCTGTTGCATTAAAGCAGCTCAATAGCGCAGGGCTATAGCACACTGAGTCACTAAGCTGAGCCTTCCCTCTTGTTTGGGGGATTTCGCACGGCAAAGCAGGAGGCAGCCAACAAAACTGTACAGACTCGGCTGAAGGAAAAGATCGGAAAAATAATAAGTAGAAATTGCTTGGGGACAGGAGGCACATGAAATATTTAAGAGTGTCATTTTCTTGAGAGAGTGATAAACTGAGCCTGGCTCATCTTTCTCCCAGCCTGTTGAATGTTAATATAACCATCAGCCAACATACACGTAAGTCAGTCTGTAGAGAGATTAGAGCCTAACGTCTAACTGTGGAACTGTTTGTGGAACAGCCACAAAGGAGCATTGTCTGTTAAAGGGCACTTGATCACATATGAGCACCAATCTGGCCCAGCAGTGAGTCATTAGTGGCCTTGTTTTACCCCAGTGCCCCAGTTCATTCTCAAACCCTGTTGGTTAGCTCTCCATCCCCTCTTCATGTCTTGCTCTAAAGTCATAAGTCCTCCTCCTCCTCCTACCTTCTCTCCTGCCGTGTCCTCCCTCTCCTCCCCCTGTCCTGTTCCTGCCTCGCCGTGTTGTCAGTGGTGAAATACTACGAGGGTGGACACGAGGATGATGAAGGAAACGCACGCATCCTGTTATAAGAGATTTACACAGCCTCGCCGCATCGCTACATCCTGAGCAAATGTTGCCCGCATAAATCAGGGTGATTGTGTTTGCGGTATATGCACACGTTTGGAATCAGCTCAGGTGTGTGTGTTGGCTGCATAATCAGACCGGAGGTTTACACCCAACCCTCCATTCGTTTCCTTCTGACTAGGAGTGACCTTGGGTCCTCGTAAAATTTCTGATTGATGCCATCTCCTGTTTTCTTTGCGTCGCATTGGTTGCAAAGCAAATTCATCATTGATAGGTGCACTCTGTCTGCCTCTAAAGAGAAACTCGTTGAGAGGATAGCGCTGTTAAGCCAGTGAGTGTTTTAGATCTGTAAATCAGATGTACTGCTATCAAAACTAGTGCAAATATTAAGATGAAATCAATGGATGGCCGACAGCTGTGGTGCTCATACACATCATGGACATGATAGAAATCAGATTAGATGAGACAGATTTTCTAGGCGTATCACTTCCTCATCATTTGCGCCGGCTGATTGATGCCAAATGCGGATGGTGAGGGGTGCAGGAGGATAATGAGATTCTAATTTGAAGCCTTCTGAAGAGACAACACATTTGTATTGACACAAGCATGAGAAATGACCTAGTCCCTTTCAAGCTATTTTGGTTGCGTAGTAACTGATTAAGGAAATTCACACTGACAACAGGAACCTTTTAGGGCCCATTGGTTAGCTGATGTGTGTCAGTGGAACACTGGGGGACAGAACTAAGACTTCTCTGGGAGGCGTTCTGTCATTAGCCAACCCCACCCCCACCGCCTTTGTGCTACAGGCACGTGTCGCTATCATAGAAATGGCCATGCTGCCATCGCAGTCATCGCATTTCCAGCCATGGGCAAAGCAGAGCAGAGTATATGATAGATGAGCATTTATCACACACAATCTTCCTTACAGTCAGTCCAGTAAGTAGACAGCCCAGGTTCTGATGTTCCTGTCACTCAGGGTCTGAGCCCCTCAAACTCATTTACATTCGATGCTCAGTGACCAATTGACTAGCATGCCACGAGATATTACAAGGCTTCAACTGCAGTGCATTCACTGTTACATCAGGCCCGACTGAATAAGCTGTCATAAACCAGAATACAAGAGGGTGATATCCACAAAACTTCGACTTTGTCACCTACTTCCTCACTTTTCAGTCTACATTCACTCCCTGCACTTGTCTTGGATGAGTAGTGGTAATCCGATGACAAATTGTAGCTTTCTTCTTGCTAATGCCAATTTATCCGGCGGTGAGTCAAATCCCAAACAGGGCCATCTGCATGCCATTTTCAGCAGGCTGGGTTCTTTTTTTTACTGGCCAAGCACTGCTTTTACAGCTGGACATATTTGAACTCAGGTGCCGGAGTTTTATTCAAAGGCAAGCCTGAACAGACATTTGCCTCAGTGGAGAGTAATGTGTTGGTTGGGCATACACCTGCAACCCCTTAATCAAGAGCCATGGCCTGGAGCAGCTGGAGAGAAAAAAAATATCAGATTTTTAGTGTGGAGTGACATGAGAAGGAAAAAAAATGACATGCTTTGGAAATAGTCATTTCAGCCAAAGGGGTTTGCTAGGTAGCTTCACGCTGCTATCGGACGAGATGGGGGGGTAGAAAGTCACCAGGGGGGCAACAGAAATGATGGCTGTCTCTCGCTCCCACGCACATGATTGAGCCGGCGGACCCAAATGCACTCTAAAAATACCCGCTGCAGAAAATGACAGCGCCGCTGCCCGTGCGTCTCAAATTGCACTCAGGAATGCTCGCGCTCATCTCGAGGTGAACTGAACTCTCAGGCTCCCGGGCACTTTCCTCTCAGATGGCTGGGAGTTGGAGATGTCCCCATTTCCCACACAGACAACTGCCTGTCCTCACTAGAGGGGGTGAGAAGGACTGTGGAGCGCTTCACCCACCTGCAATCTAGCAGTGTGTCTGGTAAACGTACTGCTCCTGTCACCTGGGTGATGTTCAACTACGTTGCGGCGTGGGGGAGAGATGGTGTTTGGAGGGGCGATTGCGTTTCACGTCGGGACATCGGAGAAGGGGCGACTGAGCGGCTGTAGTCGCTTGTAGTGACTTGTTGCCTGTTTTGTGATTCATGAGTTTAATGAATCATTTCAGTCCGTGGCCACCGCCAGCCTATCTGCTCTCCTCCGCTTTCAGTTAAATGAATGAGTCAAATGAGGTAGATCTTCCCCCCACGGCTATGATTATGCTGCAAAACGAAATGTGCTTGCTCTTAGAAAACCTTAGAAAATACTTTTTTTCCTTGTGTTGGGGGGGGATTAATATCACACCAGTACCACCACCACCACCCCCTCTCCCCCCTTAACAAAAAGAGGTTTTCAGTATTTAACTCGCACTTTTAATCCCCCCTTTGGGTCTGAGGTTTTAAGTGTTTGTGGGTAGCTGAGAAGAAGAGGAGGGGGAGGGGGGAGGGGGGGAAGGGTTACAGATAAACTAGAAAAAGATGTAATCGTTTCGTTCAGCTGGATGTATTATAATAACCCACATACATGACAGAGCTGAGCCCACAGGCCATATCGTCCCCAGTAGAGCACCCTCGGGGAGGGCTATATTTACTGGATATATGATCCGCGCCTGCATCGCCTGCTCTCCAACGCGCTGTAACAATGATCTAAGACTGCCGCTGCCGCCAGACGCCACCGCCGCTCACACTCACGCTCGTGCCCCTCCTCTGGCTCCTGCTCTGCCCCGCACTCCAGCACGGTTTCTGTACACCCAGCTGTTGCAAATGACTGCATAATCATGCATCACACAAATGCATGTGTGTGTGTGTGTGTGTGTGTGTGGGTGTGTGTGTGTCATCACGAGAGACTGACTCAGGCTAGAACAAATGTTCTCCACCACCACCGCCACCTCTAAACACAAACGATAGATATGTTTACTTCTTAGCAGATATTATATTATTTATCACTGAAATGTTTTTTATATTCATTCATAGAAACATCAAGACCCCACTGAAAGATCTTGCTTTTTTATACACGCTAAATATCAGGTAGTCCTTCATGGCAGGATCCTTGCTCGGGTTTCCATTGTGCCTTATGCAGAACAGAGTGAAAGTCTACCAACTGTGTCTTTATTTTTACATACATTTACATGGGGGGGTGAACAGTATGAAATCATTTACATACCTCAGCTGAACATGTTTATGTATGAGCACATACACAGTATTAGGATATTTTTTTATATGGAAAGGGTTTACAAATCTCCTACTTCAAAAATAGTTACGCTTTCAGCCCCTTTAGGAAGAAAACAATCTTTGAATCTGTTATGGTGTTTTTTAGGGGCAGTGCATGATCTTTAACAACATATTTGTTCCTTATCCCAAGGTTTTGAAGCAGAGAAGAACCTGACCGGGTCCATGGCAAACATGGCATGCCTCTAAATCTGTTTCCTCCCCCTGAACCTAACCCCTTATCCTCCACAGACACACACACAGTAGTGAGGGGAGCTAAGCCCAGAGCCTTGGCGGGGTCGGAGCTCTTTCGCCGGGGCACCGTCTGTGTCTGTTTGCCCTCCATGAGGCTCCGGCTCCCAGGTCTGTGTGCTCCGCCGCGGATAATGAAAATAAAATCCGACCTGTGAAGAGGTGGATTACTGGGCAGGTTTTCTAGCAGTACCCACCCCGTCCCCCCCCCCCCGCCACCCTCTGTCTCTCTTATACACTGGCCGACACCCTGATGTGCTCTTGCCGGTAAGAATGCCGGCTGCTGCCACGGTATAGATATCTTTTTTTTCTCCGCCGAGCGCTGCGTTGGGTGTTCAGCCGCACCGGTGAATGACAGGGAAATTAAGTGACTCTCCACCTTGTGTGTGTCCTCTCCTTCATCTGGAGCTTACCCTTAAACCCTCATATATAAATTAGGAGGGGAATGGACCGTGCTCTTGTTAAACGAAGTGTGTGAGGGGCAGGAGGAGAGATAGGAAGGTGAGCTTCAGAGGGAAGAAAATGGACATGGACAAAATGGACTAAGGTGACAAATCTGGTCATGTCTAAAGATCAAGAGCAAGGGACATGTTGCGAGTAGAGTAGACCTATCTGCTCTTGTCAGGTGTGTGTGTGTGTGTGTGTGTGTTGTGTGTGTGCGTGTGAGAGAGAGAGTGACAGCCGTCAGTCCAGAGGCATAAAGGAAGACCAGTCAGCGCAGCGCATGTTGTGACTGAAGCCACATTTACACGAACCCTGAGAGATGACCAGATCGCTCAAGGTGAGGAGGTGGAGGAGGTGGCAGCCCAAAGCAATTCCACACCACCTCCCTCGTCACCCGTCATCCACCTCTGACCATCAAACACTGCTGCTAATGGGAGTCTTTTGTCCGACTTCAAGCGCCATCAAAACAGCAAGAGTACTGATGGGGGGTGGGTTGGGGGGCTGTTGTAGTGCAGCACTATGCGTGGTGTGAGGGTGTTCCCCTCACCTCAACCCCCACACCCACATCCTCTCCCTTTCTCCCTCTCCCTCTGTCCCTCTCCCTCTCCCTCTTCCTCTCCACTCCCTCTCTCTCTCCCTCTCTCTGTCCCTCTCCCTCTCTTTTCTGCACCGGCTTCACTTGACCTAATTACAGTGATTAAAGGACGAGGAGAGCAGAGGGGCTCTGTCACAGCCATGCTACACTCTCCGTCTGATTGATGTCTCAGATGGTCTGCCTGGCTGCTCACACACACACGTGCACACACACACAGACACACACACACACACTCCAGTCCTCAATAACATCCCATTTAGAGAGGGTGATTGGTCATTCCTCTCCCTCAATCCCCCCCACCCTCTCTTCCTCCCTCCCTCCCTCTCACCTCTGCAGCCCTGCTATCCAACGGTGCCCTATCTATTCAGGAGGTTTGTATGGAATCTTTTGAGGCCTTCATGAAGAGAGGAAGGAGAGAAGGAATGAGAGAGCAAGAGAAGGAGAGAGAGAGAAAAGCGAACACAAAGCAAGAAGGTTTTTTTTTTCATACTGCAGCAGCAGCAGCAGCAGCAGCCTCTGGTGTATGGTGTAATTTGAGTGGCTGGAGATGTGAATGAGATCCATTCTGCCTGAGCCTGTATCGCCGTGGCGATGATGAATAGTGCCGGGTGCCACAGGAGAGCGGTCTGTGCGCAGGGCAGCCGTATGGCGGGGGATCGGTGCGGGCTGGCGGCGGCTGGAGGCTTTGTGCTGTTACGGGTTATTAGTCGCCAGGTCACTTCCTTCACCACCCCCTCCACGGCCTCTCTAAAAGACCTGGCCCAGACCCACACAAAGGTGCTGCACCAATACACTGAACTGCTGTATGTGTTTATGAGGGTGTGTGTGTGTGTGTGTGTGTGTGTGTCTGTCTATGTCTGTGTGTGTGTCTGTGTGTGTGTGTCTGTCTATGTCTGTGTGTGTGTCTGTGTGTGTGTGTGTGTGTGTGTGTGTGTGTCTGTCTGTGTCTGTGTGTGTGTGTGTGTGTTTGTGTGTGTGTGTGCGTGTGCATGTGCGATCATGAGGGCAACAAAAGGTTTCTCTCCTGCTTTGATGGATTCACTTGTCTTTCCATTCCCCCCTCATCTCTTTGTCTCTGTTTTTACAGTGTGGCTACACATGCAGCACGTGTCTCCGTTCACAGCTTTCCTCTCCGCCCACCGCCGTAATTACAGTAGTTATGCTCTTGTTACTGAACCGTGGCTGCCTTAAGTTGGCGACGGAGACTGTGACTCCCCATGGTAAAGAAAGGATGAAGTGGTCCTATTAAGAGAGAAGCAAATAGGAGAACAAATGACTTCTGGAGAGTTAACCATGCGCCAGCTTTTCTGTTCCAGCAATATGCCTGAATGATTTAGTTTCATTCTCTCTTAGCTAAATCGAAATGAGGCCTTAATAACTCCTTTCTGGAGTATCGTGATGTCAGTGCTGTTTAATGCTCACATTCATAGCTGTATAGTTATCCATATGTAACATAACAGGGCCAGAGGTTGAATCCCACCAGGGCTTTTAAATGCATCAAAATACACAATTTAACTGTCTGTCTGTCGCTGATGCATCTTTTATGCTTCCACCTGATGTTTCGGTCTCGGCCTCTCGCACAGCTGTGGTAGTCATTATTCTGGCTTCCCTCTTGCCCCTTGATGTCAGGGGTGCATAGCATTGCACAGACGTACTGTACGAACCTCCCGCAATGTGGGCCGTTGCGTCTGAGCTGATCTTTTCCATAAAGTCTTTATGCAATCCATCTGCAGCATCCCGGATGAATAAAAGCATTTTGTTTTGCCTTCGCCACCACACCAATTCCTCGACGTGCCTCCCCTTGGGAGCGTCCATAAACCTGCCCAGACATTTTAAACACGGGTCATTTGTCTCCCAACTCCAAGAGGTCAATGGCCTCATAGCACAGGGTCTGTCCTATAAAAAGACTGAGAGAACAGAGTGGTATTCTCATGCATGTGATTTTACACAGTAGAAACAAGAAAATATACAGATTTTAAAGCTCAAAATGAATAGTTCAAACGGTTAATACGTTGGGATATAGCCATGTAAAACTGTCTTTATTGTACATTACATTTCCATGATTCATTTTTAAGTTTTCTTTGCCTTTGATACCAGATATAAGATTATCTTGGATGTTGATTCTAATGAAGTTATCAGTTGAGCAGCTCCATTAAAGAACAGAAGGATATGAAACACGGCACGAACTTCAAATAATGGCAAACAAATTAATTTACTGTGTCTCAGAAATACACATGAAGGATTAATGAGCTAAAAGGCCATGCAGCATTAGAGAGCACAATAAACAGCTCATGGCACAGGCTCCCTAAGATTGCACCATAAAGCTTTCTCTCTCAAACACACACACGCACACACGCACACACACACACACACACACACACACAATCACACACACACAGATGCACCTTCATACTCCCCTTCAATCTCTCTTATTCTCTCTTTTTTTCCCCCACTCAGACACACACACACACCCCAACATAATCCCCTCTCTTTTTCTCAGTCTCACTCAAACACACACACACAAACAAACACACACACACACAGACACACACACGCACCCCTCCCCCCAGCCAATTCCTCCATTTCTGCAGCTCCACCTGTGTCAGTTTTGCCGTGTCTGTGTGAGTAATCAAGACTGCAGGCAGGGCTGATAATTTGAGCCTGCAGAGAGCAGGAGGACGCTCAACCCAACCTCCCCCCGCCACCCCCAGAGCGGCCCGCAGATGAGGAGGAGGAGGAGGAGGAGGAGGAGAAGGCGAATGAACAGCACAGCCACCACAGCAGCTGCATACTAAACAATGCTGCGCTCTGTGGGGAAGAATCAGGGGTAGAGGCGGACACCTCGCAGGCATGACCCTCCTTTTTCTCCTCTTCCTCCACCTCCCTCCCCTCCACCTCCTCCTACACACGGGCAACAGGGGGTAGTCAGAGGCTGGCATGGGTCCGGGGTCGAGGGCCTGCTGTTCCCTGGGCGGCTGGAACAAGTTGATTGGCTGTGGCTCTTAGATGTCAGGCAGCCTGCGTGACAGCATCCAGTGCCGAGGGTGAGAGGCTTTCCTTTATGTCCCTCTCACACTTGGCAGCCATTGCTTTCTTTTGTTGCTTTTTTTCCTATTCGTTTTGGTTTATGTTTTTCCATTCTCTCTCTCTCTCTCTCTCTCTCTCTCTCTCTCTCTCTCTCACTCATCTGGACCAGACTTGTGAAACATACAGGCGGGTGGGAAGGTTAGGAGCGCGGTCGTGGTGGCTCTGCTAACAAGGCGCTGGTGATGAATGGGCGCCGGTCGGCAGCTGCCGCTGAAGGATGGGGTGGCGCTGGCTGGCTGGGGCCCCAGCTGTAACATCTGTCCCCGGGACTGGGCCCATTCCACTGGGGGATTGTCAGGCCTCTTTCACCCTCATCCCCATTTGGAGTTGAGGAGAAAAGGAGCTCTGTTCCGCTGGGATGGAGAAGGCACTGCATGGCACGGGTCTAAAGCTTGTTTCTCTTTCATTTCTCTGTCTTATTCCCACTCCCTCTTTTTTCCCCTCTTTTTTTCCCTCTCTCTCACTCAATCTTTCTCTCTCCCTCTTTCTCTCCTGTTCTCTCTCTCTCACTCGATCTTTCTCTCTCCCTCTTTCTCTCCTGTTCTCTCTCTCTCTCGATCTTTCCCTCTCCCTCTATCTCTCCTGTTCTCTCTCACTCAATCTTTCTTCCCGTTGTTTTTTCTCACCGTGGTGCCGAGTGTCAGCTGAAGCTCTCAGTCATTTCCAATTTGGGAGCAGATAGCGGTTTCCTCTCATATGTTGCTCGGTCTGGTCACTCCTTTCTGCTCTCCGCCAGAGCAGAGCCTTTTGAGATTATCTCTGTGTCAGGGGAGGAGGGTGTGGAAGAATAACATTACTCCGTCTGTTGTCATGGCGCTGAATTGTCTGCAGGGCCATTGGCAGATTTCTGGGTGGATAATAAACTTCTTAAAAGTGGATTTTTCTTAGGGCGAATTTGAAAAAAGAGGAATCGTTTTGGCAAAAAATTAAAGGTCATAAAGCAGAGAGGAAGTGAGCTCATATTTAGGAGGGTAATCATCACCCATGAGCACATGTTGAGCATCTGAATGAGGCCTAATTCCTGCTATTGTATCCAATCCAAAAGACATCCATCTAATCGAGTATTCCCTGGACCCTCTTTCACAGCAATAAGCTATGGAAATGACCCTGATAACAAAACATACTCCTGCTCTGTGGCCGTACTGACCTCAATTACTGAGGGGAATAAAAATGGGCCGTATCATCATGAGAGGTGGAGCTGAAGCGTTTAAGTAACTGATACTACATCGCCATGATTGGCCACTTAATAAAACCTGTCTTTAAATCCCCCGCATCCCATCATTTGGTTCCTGGAGTGCGGCGGCCAGGGGGAATTAAAATGATGTTACTCAC
This sequence comes from Clupea harengus, assembly GCF_900700415.2. Taxonomy (NCBI): domain Eukaryota; kingdom Metazoa; phylum Chordata; class Actinopteri; order Clupeiformes; family Clupeidae; genus Clupea; species Clupea harengus. Next base: position 20,421,532 of record NC_045153.1, on the reverse strand, counting down.
CACACAGACGGATGGAGCGGCTTCACTGGCTCCGGCTCAGATCAAACATGACCCCTGCACAATTAGGGTGGCTCCAATTACGAACCAAGTGAATTAATTTGGCAATACTTTGCTTAATGAAATGTAATTCATCCGGTCTTTTTTTTCTTCTTTGATGAGGCGCCTGTGGTATAAATCAATGGCTCATCCCCTGGCGAGAAAAGTCTGATTGACTGTTTGTAAAAGTGGGCCACGACCTCGCTTTAATGTGGTGGAACGCATGTAGTGATTTCGTCCACACAACTGCATTATACACCCACATAAAACATGTATGCTTCCACTGCCTTTCATTTTGAAGCTGGGTCTGGCATCTCATCATAAATAATGGGGTTTACCTCCTAACAGATGGGGGCTACATTACACATTTGTCTCCCAGCTTCCAAAAACAACTTCATGTACATTGCCACTGACATTCAATACTCCATACTTCATACTCCATACTCCATACTTCATACTCCATACCCATGTATATTTCATGAATGGGTTTCAGAGGGAATGAAGCAGAAGCTATGTGTGGCTACTAGGTGGTTTTCATCAGATTCCCATGCTATGCTGCAGGTACCTTGCTATACTACAGGCTTGGTAGGGTGTGTGAATGCAGCATACGGTTTATTGGTCTGCCTCGTATTGTGTGGGGCCGCGTGTCCCTCCCAGCCAAGCCAAGCCTGCACAATTGAGCCAGTACCCCTGAGAAAGATGAGTGCTGATTGTATGATTGTATTCAACCCCCCCTCACTCAACTGAACAAGATTATTATCAAAGCAATGCCACTAGGAGATAAGATAAATCCTACAGATCATTTATGTGATTTGGGTGAACAGAATTTCCCCAGTGAAGTGAACTTACCCTACTTAAAGGAGTAATATGTAGCCCAGAAACCAAGCATTTAAAATACTGCATTCCAATTTCGAAATATTGAAGAGCGTTGTCTCCTCCCTCCCCCTCTTCCCCAGACTCTAAGCTCACCCGGGTTGCCAGGTTGAGGACACTGAACCTACACAAACGAGCGCAAGACAAGCTCAACATTAAGCTTTAACAATGTCAAGTGAAGACGAGTCCTACACTATAAGTAGATCAGCTAATGTTTAAGTTTGCAGTGTTTCTATTGTTTGGAAATTATAAACCAGCTCATATGGAATTATGGATATTAGGGCTGTGAAATGACTAAAATTTTTAATCAGATTAATCACAGGTTTCTGTGGATTAATCATGATTAATCACATATTTTCTCGGTATATTTTTGTGAGAACAAAAAGATTTATGACAAAAGACAGATATATACATTAAACATGTTTTCTTTTTTATTCATAAAAAAAAACAATGGTGCTGCAACTGAGCAGTTCTTTAGCAGTTATCTAACATTAATATAATCTTCATCCTAAACAGAATTTGGGCTTCTTAGCCATTGTATGGTTGAACAAAACATTTTTCTTTTCTTTTTAAATCAAACAGAAATGATTTGGGCTTCTTAGCCATTGTTTTCATAGGATGTTTGAACATTTTTCTCTTTTTTTGTCAAACAACCATCAACCACACCATGACACAATCTAATGCCTCTAAATGCCCTTTTACAGTAGTCTAGCCGCGGCTATCATATTACGTGCACTGTCTATCCCTATAGTGGTCGTTTTGTCTTCAATTGCCCAGTTGCTTGCAACAGTTTGGAACTGTTGTGCACATGCCTCTGCAAAGTGGAGCTCTTCTGTTTTAATGCACGTTAGTGTAAACGACTTTAACTTCCATTCGTCGGTGATTAGATGTGCAGTTACACCCAGGTAGTTATCGTTACTCACAGAAGTCCAGTGATCCCCTGTCAGCGCCTGATGTTTCGTAGCAGCCAAGTCATTTTCCTTTTTTTTCTTTTCAGCTTCATACAGCTCGTGGATTTTTGTCATTATTGTGCGACTTTGCGATGCTTTGATGTTCGAATCCCCCGCTTGCCACTCGCACAACTTCGGTGAACCCCGCGTCCTCAACAATATTAATCAGTCTACAGCTTTTGCAATCCATTTGGCAACTGAGCTAGTCAACTTGTCACGGGCACACTTAATCAGCGGCCTACGTTGTTCAGTGAGGGTGGTTTGGCGCATTCCACTTTAACTCCCCTCGACGACCAACGCATGCATTGCGTTGAGGTGGTACTTAAGGCTGGTATTGCTACGGTGAAACGATAACGTTCTTCCGCAGAGTGTGCATATCACTTTGGTTTTATTGAATGTTCCATCTTTGTTTTTTTGAAACACGAACTTCCCATTACAGCGGCGACTAATGCAGATTGGGCGGAATTGTGGGTATATTGGAAGCTCATTTTGCGCATGCGTTAAATGCGTTAAAAAAATTAACTAATTAATCCTGTAATTTAATCATATTTTTCACAGCTCTAATGGATATATATACTCAGATAATGTATAAATCATTTCATATCTATTTCGGAGTAGTAGCCTATGTTCTTCCTTGTTGCAGCCCAATGCAGATCTTGGTTATGATGTGCCCTCACCAGTGTCAAGTGAAGCCCAGCAAGGGCTGGTCAGGTGCCGCTGATATGAGAGGCAGAGGGCAAAGAGGATAAGCTAGAGAGAGGAAAAGAGAGAGTGCAGGTCCTACTGGTCAAGTTAAAATGACCGGAATCTGTAAGGTCAGTGGTTGAAATCCGTGAAAATCCATGAGCCATCCCCACCGCCCACACATACACACATAAGACAACACGTGCAAGCATTTCGTAAACGGACTGGTTCACCTTGAGATAAGAAGCTGTTCAGTGATGCTGAATATTGAAACTCTGTTGACTAAGCCTAAAACTGCTAAGCAGACATAGTGAGCTGCACAGTTTGAACATGGCAGTCTCTCACTCGCACTGCACAGCAGTCTAATGGACTTGTAATTATTATTCCTTGCTATTGGGAGTGAAAATCCATGAGATTCAGGGTCACGTAGGCCTTTGTGAGACATGAGAAATATTAAAAATCTATGAGTCTCACCGATAAAACGAGACTTGACAGGTATGAACCTGGTCCAAGACACAGAGTACAGAGCGGAAGAGCCAGAGAAAGAACGACAAAATTTACAAAATGTAACAAAATTGAATAAACTCTTCTAAAATGGGTAGGCCTATTTACTCTATTTGGAAGTATTTGTTCAACGTATAGAGTAATCGAGTTTGTGAATTGAGTCAATTTTGAGTCAAACTTGCAGTTGTTGCAGAGGTAGGAGACAGTCGCTCCTCCAGTGTGACTGATAGCAGTACATTAGCGTGTGTTTCCATTACTGCATTAGCCAGCTCCACTTGGGATCACTGGTTGTGTGTCTCAAATACTCGCATTGATAACCCAACTGCACACATACCACAGGGTATGAATGCGAGTACTGGAATGTTGAACATAAAATGCCCTACCCTATTAGTAACCTTGATTAGTTCAGGCTAGCTAACCTGAAGCTCAATGAGAAAATGAGCCAACTCTGCATCTGTCAATAGCTCTCAGCTGTCTCCATCTTTCAAATTTATCTCCAATATTTACCTGCATTTTACTACATCTCTGGTCATGAAGCTTTTTAGAGGAACGCAGGTAGAATTTAACATTATATCTGTTGGTCAAGTTCCTTTGTTTACTTCCATGGCGGTCGCACGCTGTGTTCGCATTGTTATCTGGCAACCAGTGGTGTCGAAATGGTACTGGATAAATAGGCAGTGGGTGGAATCACACAGACCAAAAACACAAACAGACGTTCCACTCTGGAACAGACATTTTAAAAGGAGAATATACTGGCTGTAGCATGGTTGTTGGATAAGCCAGTATTTCAATTTAGTTTTTCCTCAATCATTTTATCAAAAACATTGCCCCCCCTGAGAATTTTTTCAGGAGCCGCCACTGCTCTGATGTTTGTTCTGTAATGTCTTGTTCTGTCAGTATTTCAATTTAGAGTTTTTCCTTAATCTCTGATGACATATCATGGTCCTTTTATAATTTATTACAGTACATTTATTACATATTGGTCCTTTAAGGTTGCTAGAATTCAGCGTCCCTTTATATCAAACAAACCCAGAAAAGGCTTTGGCTGCCGATGTTTCCGATAGATTATGTCCTCCTGATAACCATGATGTGTATGACAATCAAAAACAGATTTTCTATTCATTGCCACTGAGGATGTGGTGGAGGCTTTTGGGGGCCCGCTCAGACTGAAGCTTCACAGAGAATGAAATGTGATTGGATAAAGTTGAGGCCGTGTCGTCAGAGAATGAAATGTGATTGGATAAAGTTGAGGCCGTGTCGTCAGAGAATGAAATGTGATTGGATAAAGTTGAGGCCGTGTCGTCATCGCTTTAAAAAAAGCTCTGTTTTCACCTGTCCACACGGCAACATAAGGGTTGTGCTTTCAAAACTCTCCACTCTGGAACCGTTTTTCAAAGGTATTGTTTTCAGGCCCTGAAAATGCTGTTATCGTGTGGACGCAAGGCCAAAACCCACACACCACACACACAAAAACACCTCCCTCTCACCCCCTCTGCACGCTAAAAATAAATATTGACTCTGCCTGTTTACTTTCTCTTCAATTTTTTTTAAAAAAATTGCTCAAAGTGAATAATGAATGATAAACGAGGTGGGAATGAAGAAATTAGGTGTCAGAACTAATAGCTCTGGGCACATGCAGAGCATTGAATGAAAGTAACATCTTCATTAGAACATTGCAGGCCCAGACATGCACCTTCAGAGGACCGAACACCAACCTTCAGCTGCTTGTTTTCATTAACCCACATCTTTAACTGGATATAATTGACATGGAAAAAAACCATATCTCTGATGCAGGGGCGGTTTGTCCATAAGGGCGATTTGGGCGACGCACTGCCAAACAGGAGAAGGAGATATTTTTTTTCTGTCAGGTTTTACCAATAGAAACAGGACTCTCAATGCAATCTCTATGGGTTCCGGGAGGGCTCGCCCCACCGTGCTTGCGTCATACGTATAAGTACGTCCAAAGCTCCTGGATGCAACTTTCTTCCATAGCTTTCCACCTGTAACTATAGCTACTCCATGTAGCTAGAGAGGACATCTTTTCGGTTGTGTGCTGCCATCTAGTGGACAAAAAGGTATTGCTGTATGAGTAAATTAGCTAACAACAAAATTATACAATCTTAATGTACCTACTGAATGGGTCGCCTTAATCATTTAATCACAAAAATTGCCCCCCCCCTGAGAATTTGTTCAGGAGGCTCTGCTCTGATGTTTGTTCTGTAATGTCTTTCAGATATTTTTCTTTTTCAACTCGAGGCACCACAGAAATGCCAGATTTTCCAAGGCATGCAGGTTTTTCCTGTGCACTTATTTCACAACAGGGTTTAACATAAGGAACACAGTCTCTCTGAGAAAAGTTCTATATCCCAGAGGGGCTCAAAACAAGTCATTATGGGGTTCCCATAAAGGTAACACCGAGCGACTGGGCCCCTCTGTCCTTGAAGTCGACTCGAGAGCAATGACATCCAGAAGCAATCCGATTCCAGCAAGAATTAATGATGCGTTGCTCAATCACGTCTGGTCTTCCGAGATCCCCAGCTCCCATTGTCAGCCAGACACGGCTGCCGGTCCGCGCTTCGCTATTCAAGTGGAGTGTCTCCGAAATCAGAAAGGCTGCCTGTCTCTGCCAGAGTTCTAAGGCTGAATGGGCCTGTCTTCGCAACAGACGGATTCTGTGTGGTTCACACAACTCTCTTCAGATTTCCCCCTCGATGTTTATTCTACACTGCCAAGTTTATATCAAGCAGAGTTGATATAGATATAGATACTGTATATACACAGTCGTCTTCTCTGGGGGAGAAAAGAAACACTGACACTTGGGGTTGAATAATAATAATGGCTCATATGATATTCTTCCAAAGCAAATAGCCTCTTTAGATGGTGAATTTGTTTGTCTGACTTCCTCATATTTTAGGGGTTCTATTTACAGAGGGTGAATTGTCTCCCAAGTCGTTGAGCAAAAGGGGATTAGTGTTACTCAATGAAGATGGATTAATATGAGCCATGCATGAGAGGTCTTTGAAACAACTTCGAATGGAAGCACAAAACTGCTCTGTGTCCAAAAATAGCCGTATATATGAGTTACAGCACCCGATTCATAAAAACAAGCACATCAGCACCAGGGGAGCATTACGAGGATGCCAGCCAACGACACAGAGTCATAATAAGGCGTTGTGTATAACATGAGTTTTTACTGCGTGACAACAGCATAAAGGAAGCAATGGCTACAAGACTCCTCCAGTGTTCTGCCTCCCGTGATCAATGGGGACCTCATGGTAAGATGCACTAACAAGTTTTGTCATTATTGCGGCTGCTGTTTCTGCTTTAAGCCCTTGATCAAGATGCTGAGGCAGTGTAATCTGGGCAGGATGCTCTGCAATCCTGTTAGAAAGAGCCCAGTGGAATGGAATCGCTTGCTCCTGTGTGTTCGTGTAGCACCAGCTGTTCAATTATGCATCCCTGTCTTTTTTTTTTGCTGAGATCTGAGATATCTGTATGTATGGCTTGTTTCCCCCCCTCCCCACACTTTTATTGTTTGGAACGAGTAAGATGTAGTAGGTCCACTATGTGACTTTAGACAGAGGTAAGGAGTATGATAATGCTCTAATGCAACATATCAGGGAGGAGCGTTGTTTTATTTAGTCTCTGCAGATGCGGTCTTTTGATTCTCAATTTAGGAAACAGAACACAACCCCAGAGCTCTCTCGCTCAGTGTGTCGTTTTGTTTCATGGAAAATAAACCTGAATAATTCAGCTGCAGCTGGGAGTTGGGGGTACAGGTCTCTGTCGTTGGCAGCCTTAGCGGGTGCTTAGCCCATACTGTTTTCAGAGAGAACCCTCCTCAGTTGCAGAAGAGGAGAGAAAGAGGGGTGCACGACAGGGCCCATGCACTAAGGAGGGCGACAGATTGCATGAAATATTCATAAAGGTGAAGTCGAGTGGATCATAGACACTGAAGCTGGGATTCATTCTGAAGAAAAGGCATAACTGGGTCCTCCATAGCTGACAGCCAGCCAGGCGTTGAGAGGCAGGCAGGTGAGCAGACGACCAAAGCCCAGCCCTGGGCCTTTCAGATCCGCCGAGAACCCAAAGGATATCAGGCGGCTAGACCTCCTTTCCATCCAGTTAGACCCGTTCCAGATGGAATCCTTCTGAACAATGTTTGAAAAATCATTTCTACAAAACATTAAGTTGACCGCAGGTTTCCAAAAGCAAATACGAGGACCACTAACGGACCACTAAACTATCTTTTCACTGGAGGCAATCTTCTGTAGAGTAACCATTTGCAATTTATTACAGCCATCACACCCCGAATCATCGACAGCATTTGTCCTGCTCCAGTTGCACTAAAATAAATATTTCATGAGATGAGAAAACATCCATCCATATGCCTAATCCCCCTGCAAAAGCTGATGGCACTGATGTCTGTTTTTTTTTTTTTACTCTCTCAAATCGATTTGGCTGCAGAAACAATGGCTGCTTTATGAAGCACGCCCATGCAAAGAGGACTTTCCTGGCTGTTGCGTAAGTCATGGACTCTGTGAAGGGCAGTGGCATAATTGCTGCTAAATGCTGGCCCGGCTGCTAAGGAAAGCAGCTCTAACATTGACTCCCATTTACGGAAGAAGCACAGAGCAGCAGAGTGTTACGGCTGAATGGAAGAGAGTGGCTTTATTTAGCAAGAGCTCAAAGCCAAACAATACTGTTGCATTTATACACAGTAATGTTCAGCACTTGCCAGTTTTCTGATCCACGCTCTAATGAGAATTTAGACATGCTGTTGCAAATAGGTTTTGCAAAATATTTCACATGCAAAACACTTCTTCCTCTGTAAATAAATGTTTCTGTTTGAAATCACTCACAGCAATGGTTTTGGTTATCTCTGTAAGGCTGGTGTATATGATTAGTCATTTGTCCCATATAAGTCTGTGGGAAGCACTGGTTGTGTAATAAATATATTCTCAGCAGCCATAAAGAGCCAGACTCCGTATACAATATGTGCAGATCTTAGTGGCACAGCCAGGTTGTTACAGGGCTTTACCACAAGGATCAAAGTGAGAGACTACAACTGAGGAGAAGGAAGTAGAAATTTCCAAAGATCAACAATCAAGTGAAAATAAATCCCCCCATTGCCCCGTCAGCCATTTTTACTCCTTGTCGCTGATCCCCTTTATAAGGACTAGAAGGGAACGGTGGCTGCACACATTTTTTTTTTTTTTAAAGTTTGACCTGCTAGTCGTGCAGACAGATTAATCGCTTGCCTTTACAAATTCAGATCAGACTTGCTGGCTTGAGGGAGGGAGACACGAGGAGCTCATCAGCACTGAACAACCTTTCACACACAGCTTCTCACTGATCTCTCACAATCTCCTCACATCCAGGGGCCATCTTAAGCATTCAAGCTCTATTATGAACTTCCCTGTGATTTGTGAAGTTTATCCAAGGTCAGACTGACACTGCGGCTCTTGCAGTGGGAAGACTTGGATCACTCTGTTGCCATTCGTCTCTCTGTCTCGATTCCCCCCCCCCCCCCCATTCCTCTCTCTGTCTCGATCCCCCCCCCATTCCTCTTTCTGTCTCGCTCTCCCCCATTCCTCTTTCTGTCTGCCCCCCCTCCCCCATTCCTCTTTGTGTCTCGCTCCACCCCCCCCCCCCTCCCCTTTCACATGGATCCCATCATTTAATGTGAACAAGCTGTCTTATCTGCCCAATCTCTACCACTTACAGTAAGCAGCTGTAAAGGGTATTAACAGAAAGAGATATGAGGACTTTTTCATCACGAGGGGATGCATTTAGATGGGCCCTTTGAAACACTGTGGGGATCCGGAAAGGAAAATAAACACAAAACACTTTCAAAACAATTCATCGTCATAAATAAAAATAAACGTTTCTCCCGTGTGATGCTGTCAACGCTGTAGGTGATCCGTCTCCAAGACTGTGAAAGCGAAGCATTAAATGATGACTATAATTAGCCCCGTCTGCAGCCCTTTTCATGTAAATGAGCCACAACTGGTGGACAAGCAGGAATTTCAGCACCACGTCTCGCATGCATTGACATGGCAGGGTATCGCTGCGCTCATCCTGAAAGAAATGCACGATCGCTTCTGACAGGAGCACGTTTAAAGGCTCCCATCCCTCCAGCTTCACAAGGCCCCACAGGCATATGCTCCGTTTACAGAGAGATTACTGCTCTGTACACTGTAGCCTAATTGAAGATCATCCTACACCTCTGCCATCCCTTTATCTCGTCTTCCTTATCTCAGAGAAATAGAGGCTTATATTGACTGTCTTCTTCTGGGGTTTTTTCCCCCCTCATGGCTGAGGTAAACAAATCACCTTGGCCATAAGGGTTATCCATCACAGTGTCATATTTAGTTGTAAATCACAGAGCTGTTCCAGAAGCACTTATTTTGTACATAAAGTATGGTTACCACGGTGTAAGTTGCCAGGCCCAGGGAGACATTCAATCAGACAAGACATAAACATTCCAATCCATTCTGGGAGCGCCGGCAGGCAGACACTGTATTGCCACTGCAATAAGTGTAACTGCTTCACCTGTAAGTAATGAATCTGTTGACCGCATGCCCAGCCAGTCAAACAAGCTAACATGACACTAGTAGGAAGGAAATCTACAGCTGAATAAATTTTGTACTGTAATAGCATCACAGACTTTACATTGGGTTTTGATCCCCACCCCCATCTTTCTAAACTCCTGCAGCTTATATCAGCTCCTGAGGTGAAGTAACCTGATCTGTGTTATTAGGAACACACACACACACCAGAGGAGGTTCCGTGGGGAGACCCCCTGCCTAGGCCCCTTGAGCCATCCTAGGGGTGCGATTATTCCGCTGCACCTCTGTGTGCCAGCAGATAATTAGGCCTACTGCTGGACACTGGCCATTGGCACAGTGCGCACATTTAACAGCTGTGGCAGGGCCTGATGTTTGAACGGGGTGTCACCCGTTATTAGAGCCTCGGACTGCCCCCAACCCCCCTAACACCAGCCCTGTTCCACCCCCCAGGGAGAGATGCATAAAGACATACATGGGAAAACTCGTTGCATAGTGAACCCCCCCCCCCCAGCACACATACACACAGCCCCCATTAGTACTGGCAGTGACATTCGAGCCCTGCAGAGGGTGGAGCGGTCTAGCAGGTTTGCAGCTCCATGAACACGCTGATGTCTTTTTATGGCGCGCAGATTGCTTGTGGGGGAAATTAATTTCTGCCTAAAAGGAGGGCGATTGATTCCTCTGGGGCCTATTGAGACGGATGTCATGGGTAAAGAAAAGCCTTGCAGCTGCTTTTTTTGCACAATGCCTTTCTCCACTGCTTGCCTGTCAATGGGTTTGTTTTCATTATATTTGCATGCCTGTTGGTCAAAGTAGCAAGATTCTTTTCATCCGTTTCAACACTAAGGAATTACTCTGTGCAGATGAAGAGATGATATGCACTTACAAATTCCCTCCCTCTCTCTCTCTCTGTCTCTCTCCCTCCCTTTTGCTCTCTCTCTGAGAATGATTTATTGCAAGTCAGCTCATCAAGTGAAATCATCTATCAGGCTATTTCATCATAAGTGGATTAAGCATTCTGTTCCAAGTCATTAGCACTATTATTCAAAACTAATGAAATCGAGGGCCAGATTACTGTAATGCCTCTGAAGTTGAATTTACTGACATGAAATAAACCCCCTTGTCACATCTGCTCAGCGCTTAGACGCAAATGTGTGAGTGTTGTCTGTCATATTAATTACACTGATGGATCGTAATGTGCTCCGAAGGTTGTTACTGCGAATGTGACGGATGAAAACTGCCTCTTCCAGTTACATTGCACTTACTTACCACGGCAGTGTTGATGAAGATTTGATGAAGTTGATAACATTATCGAGAAAATTGCGCGCATATGGATTCATTCCTATGAATCTTTTAGTGGAACATAATGTTATGTACCGCCTGTTTAATCTAGGAGGACTACGTCTTGAAGCAGACGTAAGAAAAAAAGACCTTCAGGTACAGTATATCAATATTACATCAGAGAAACTACGCGAGACTTCTAGAGGTACATCAGGCAACCATATGCAAAACCAGACTGCATCTATAAATCACTCTCCTTCCACGTTCAGATCCTATTCCTCCTCGCTCTGATTCAGTTACAGCTACTTCAAAGGAGCATACATTTATTGTGCCACCGTTCACTCTTAAAGATAAACATGGCATCGTTTACGACCGAAAAATAGGAGCATCTCATCGTTGCCACGGGAGGGAACGGTGCATCTCTGCTCAACTAGCTGTCCGACTTCGCTGTCTCTGGGCCTGTCTTGTCTGATCAACGTGATGTGTGAGAGGCTGAAGCCTGGAATGTCACCACACACACACACACACCCCTCTGACCTTAGCATGAGTGTGTGAATGCCTCCTGGCTGACCTCTAATTCATCCGGGGGCGGGGGTAGGTCAGAGGCAGGAGCTGCCTTTTCAAACCAGTGTTTTCTAAATATGAGTATACAGGAGGCCACAAGCCTCCAGCAAGATGTTACCAACTGTAATTAGGAATGAGCGGCGTGTAAAAACCTGAAGATAAGGGGGAAGCCTGGCAGGCGTGGTAAAGCTCTGTGATTTGGTCGCTGCTCAGCCACAGAATACTGCTAATGTGAGCAAACTGTTATGATGGGATTAGGCTAATTTAAATTGGCTCAACACCCCCTGTGCTAGAAGACCATGCTGATCGCGCATAAATGACATCTGGGGGAGCATGTTGCAAGGGGATTTGGAAAAGACCTGGGGGCCTTCATTGGTGAGGTGTTCTGGTGACTTTGGGGTTGCTTACAGAGAGGCAAGGTGTACATACAGAATGAGAGACAATGATAATTTCACTTACGTTAAATGAAACACCAGTGTGAATGGTAAAAATCTCCGTCCTTGAACGAATCATGGTGCTTTTCCCAGGTAGGGGGAAGTCGCATTATTCCTCACACATAGAAACTTGACGGTACAAATGACATTAAATCACTTCTAATGAAAAGGTACCTCCACCAGGCAGTCAAGTCCGATTACACAATTACTGGAAACTAGGGCAGTGGCGGCGGCAGAAGCAACAGCAGCTTACAACACATGCACCAGAAGACAATCACCTGGGGGGATAAAAGGCCCAGAAAACAAACAATGATTTATCAACATCTCTCTGCGTCAACCACATCTGCGTCGTCTGCAGCATCCCTCCATGTGATTCCTCTCCCAGCGCCTTTGCACATGACATGGAATTGGCCTACTTTATTGAGCTGAGGCTTTTTTGTGTTCCTCAAAGGCCCTGATATTTGAGTTGATTTGTTTAACCTAAATTGACCTTATTGTTGTGGAATTGACGTGCTGCCGTATCACCCTGCCGAAAGAGGCGGGGGCAGGCGGGGGGAGTCTTTGTTTGAACGGAGATCCTTTTAATCGGTTGCGCTTTCCAATCCTGACAGATTCCGAGATCAGAGTGAGCAGGTGCTCTCAGATAAACCTTTTCCCCAGGCTCAGCTCCTATTATCTGTTGAGCTAGAGGTGATGTAGAGCTGTCTATCAGCGCGGGATCTAATCTCGCCCAGGTGATGGGGATAACGGCAGCTCCACAGGCTCTATTAGATCAGTTTCTTTTCCAGGCATAGCACTGAGCAGAAAAGCATGAATTGATTATGAAAAGTAAAAATAGTTGTTTCCAGTGAGACTCGAGGGCTAGGCCGTGTGGCGTGCGTTTTTCACGGATCAATTGAAAGTTGTCTGAAATTGAATTTAATTTGACTTTGTATCTGTTTCACACTACGAATCATTAATACATAACGTTTTTACAAGATTGTCCACAGAGGGGAGGTAAACTTTTAATTGAGTATTAGTATGCAATTCAGGCCTCATCCCTCCCTCTGGTAGACTCAACCACAGTTCACATTATTTAAAACTGAATCCAGAGGTTTTAAACTGTCCTATCACCCAACTCTCTAACAATGTTAATATGCCATCAGATCTTTTAACCACTTCCCAGCAAAATTACATGTTTAATAGAAGCCTAACAGGTCATACACAAACAAAATGTTATATTGTTGGTGTTTTTTTATGAGTAGTCATAGTTTTGTTTATATTAGTTATTTGTTTGTGTGTGTTAGCAAATGCTGTCAAGTTTCACTTTAAACCTGAACTGAGTACTTTTTACTTAGGCTCCAACCGGAGCAGATGGATCATTAAGCTGACTGGAGCTGCAGAGCACGTCCGCGGGTGTGATAAACAAACCGCAAACATTCTGTATATCATACATTCTCCCCTCTACGGATCCTGTGCCTGGAGGGCTGGCATGCTTTTGATTTGGAATGCCCCTCATATGACTCAGTCGATTATGAAGCGGGACAGGTAAGGCGCTGGTGGCTGCAGCTTTTAATCACACCTGCCACTAAGGAGCTCTTTATAATCTGGGATGTAAGCACTGTGTCTTTGCTCTCATAGTAGATCCCTCCGAATAAGTAGCTTTTCTGATTTCCATGTTGAAATCAATGCAATGATAACCTTCCATGCACTCTGAAGGGGGGTTTTGCGTCTTCTGGCTGTATTAGAGGCTTGTGCGCCTGGCTCTAACCAATGCCAGCTAAAACCTATAAGTCATACTTAATGGAAAATAGAAGCAGATAAAATGGCGGAGATATTTATTCATATCCTCTTGGTTGAGTTTAGATGGAAACAGCTGACCCCTTTTATTTGATGTGACTCTAAGATATTGCATTAGAGGAGCTGACCTCATCTGTCTTTGGGTCCCTTGCCGCTCACTGTCTAGCAAAACAAGATTAAACAAATCTGAACAAACCTCTTGTGTGCAATAGACATGCTCAGGCTAAATTTAGCAGTGCAAATGATGGCGGGATAGACTTTTGCCACTGGAACTGATGTGAGAGCTCTTGTTTTATTCTGGTTCCTGTCTACCTACATCACACTGTGGCAACCCCAGCTTCGTTCTTTGAAATAACTTCTTGATTTAAATAACTTACTTTATTTAATCGCAACACCCTGACGGTAATCTCTTCTGAGAGCTCCCGAAAGTAAGGGTACAGGGGTATTGTTGAATGCCAGCATAATTTACAATGCCAGCCACACTTGCTCTCCACGAGCTCATTTTCATCATATTCACAGAGGCAGCTTTCCAAACCAATATGTCAACACACTGGAGAGAAGGAGATAAAGCACTCCGTTAGATGAACCGGGCCACTGGCACGCGGCCCCAGCCCAGGAACTCTTCACTCCACATATGGTCACTTCACACCAGCCTATGAACTCTCCCCGTCTCCCCGTCTGGATGGAGTGATGCACAGGTGGGTTTGGCTGCCTGAAGGTTTTTAGCCATGAGGCATCATCTTATGAGGATAAGAACAGTGATTTTTTTTTTGGCAAAGGTCCAATGCAGCCATATTTATGAAGTTTGATTGGCTGGCTAATTTATCAATACATTTGTAACCATAGTCTATGATGTTCTAACTCAAAGGCATTTGTGTGCTTGTGTGTGTACATAGTGGTTTAGAATAAAGTTTCCAGAGGGGGGAAATTGGCCCCGGTCATCCTTGTTGTCTGCACTGTGAACACACCCTCTCAGTTTTATATCGACTGGCTATTGACTTGTGCCGCTGGTAACGCATACCAACCACATCTTTCCTGCCACACATAAAGAGGCTTTCAGGTGGCCTCGCCGGTGACCCTTCAACACTCAACTTAATCAATCATCTGGAACAGCGCTATTCATTACCAGCTTGACCTTTGCTGGCTCTGCCTCCGCAACCTTGCTCGTGGCTGAGGAAGAACACATCAGACGCTGCCAGACACCTGCACGTCTGTGGGTGTCTGTATATCACGGTAACTTGAATCTCTGATATACATTGTGGCATCATTTGGTTACTCTTCAGTTACTATGGACTAGCCTCAGTGAGTAACCTGTCCTTGTTATGTGAAGCGAAGTTATGTGTGTCTTCTGACAGCAACACATTGTCTGTGTGTCATGATGATTGGAAAATAACACATTTATAGGATGTCTATTACATATCATGTTTAAGTTCTTGGTTTAATGTATTGCACTGACCTCCAGTACAAAGTGTTATTTCAAATCACTTTTTGGAGGTAATGGCTAAATATTACAAGAAGTAAATCATTGTGAGACTCTATTACCCCTTTCATACCAGCATTCAATCAGGGTTGAACCCATGTTGATTTTTTGAATTTGATTGGAATTTCTAATCTGCATTGCCACGACCTGGGTATAACAAGCCGACTGTCTTGTTCTGAATTGACAATGAACGGGTTGCACCTTGGTCAAATAACCCTGGTCCGACCCAGATCATCAGTCTAAAAAGGGTAACCTACCCTAAAACAAGTACTGATGTACTGACACTCACAAGGTTTTTCATAGTTTTTTTCAAACACCACAGATACTGTACTACATTTGTGTTATTACTTGTTAAGCAAACTAATTTAATATAATTCAGAACAATGTAGGATTATACATACTATTTATATTAATCATGTGACGTGCTTTCTGCCATGTTCTTGTAAGTTATCAGTTTTAAAATTAAGTAAACATCACTCTTCCCAGGTAAAACTGTATGGCTTCATTGCTGTCTCAGAGGACAGATTATTATGGGTTGGATCTCATCTGGCCATACATTCTTCACACTGAACCACGGTCTGTTTCAACAACTTAATTAAAATACAAAAGAAGTGGCCATTTCTTTTGACCAGTAGATGGCAGTCCTGTCCTTTTGTAAGCTTTCGTAATTTAAACACAGTCAGTGGGGTAGGCCTATGCCTCCTGAAGAACATGAGGATGAAATGTGCGGCCCCTGATACTCCACATTTTTAATGAAGTGAAATAATATTAATATGTTAAGTTAAGGTAAACAATAAACATGCTTTTCCACAATTTCTTCGACTGGCATCCATTATATATCCATTCTCTATTACATATTTTTACTAATATTGTTATCACATTAATAATTCTCTCTCAACAAGTATCTGATTAGAAGTAACTTATTTCAGATTGGATGTTGCAGTGAATTTAACTTCTGGGTGTGACATGCATTTCTCGAAAACACTGCATTATTTCATCAGATGCATTTTAATTACACATAATTTATGGATGCACGTGTCAACACGCATGTTTTATTGAATTGCGACACTGCCTGGGATCCCATGTGTCATTTTAAAATGTTCAGCGACTGAATGTGAAAGAGAGGTCTCCGTTAGCCCTGAGCCTGGCATGTATATTTCAGTTCACCTCACAGTCCCATTTCCCCTGTTTCCTAAGTGGAGGAGAGCAGCAACAATAATACAAAAAAAATCGTAGGTCACCTCATAATAGAGAGCCTTGTGGAGCGGTGTGTCACCAAAGCTCGCTCTAAGCCTTGGAGCCATGCTTCACTTCAGCTTAAAAAAGAAAATACCATACAAACACATGAACGAACACAAACAAAAGTCTTGCTTGCGGGAGAGAGTTATATATTCAAACAGCCTGGGTCATCACCTGTGAGGCAACAATTCTGGGTTAACCAAAGACAATGTCATCATGACTCTGAAGCTGTGGTACATATTTTTATGAGATTTTGGTCATATGCCTGGGAGTAAAGACTGAAAATCTAAATTATTGGTTTGATTGTTATCCACATTGCACTATTGTTAATGTCCCGATAAAAATAACGAGCAACCCATTGCATAAGTTCTGACTCCTGATTTTTCTAACCACTACTCAGGAGACAAGTGTTTGATAACACTTGTAGATGATTAGAAAGAATCTCCAGATTTGTCAAAACATTGACTTCTCCCTCAGATGACTGATAGTATTCACTCTGACATGACCTTTGCAAAATCTTCATTTTGCTCATGCAACGACCAACGGTCAACTGGCTCAGTGATTTGCTTCTGGCTGAGGGCACACTCATTCCACATGCAGAGTGAGTAAAGACCGAGGCACTGTGGCATGGCCTGGCCTAATTGAATTAGAGCAGTGTCTCCTCTTCATCAGGGTCAACTCAGGTCTTACCTCGTCTGGCCCAAGGGACATTGTTGTGTGTGTGTATGTGTGTGTGTTTGTGTGTGTGTGGTTGTGTGTATGTGTGTGTGTGATAATGTGTGTGTGTGGTTGTGTGTATGTGTGTGTGTGTTTGTGTGTGTGTGTGTGTGTGTGTGTGTGTGTGTGGTTGTGTGTTTGTGTGTGTGTGTGTGTGTGTGTGTGTGTCACATATTAAGTCTAGCAGAATAAAAAAGTCTCCCAGGCAGACATTTCGCTGATGAGTGTTGCCAGGATGTAGTTGTAAAGAAGTGAGACTGAAAGCATGTCAGAGAAGTTAAGTGATCGTTTGAAATGCACTAGTGATTATGTGATAACTTACGATCACAAAGTCTCACAGTTATTTAATAAACTATCTTTTCTTTTCTTTTTTCTTCAAATTCATTGACAGAGGATGTTATAGTCTACATTTCAATACCGGTGGTGGATGTTCTATTACTGCAAATAATGTTTGATAATAAATTACTGTATGCAAGGGATGGCCAACCTAGTATTTGAGCCTCAATGATTAACCTTTTGTCTACTTGTTGTGAGTGAATTTAATTTCCTCTGACAGCTAACACACTGTCTGTGTGTCATAACAAATGGTAAACAACATTTTCCGTCATTTCAAGTGACTGAATTTATATTTTGTACTGACCCCCGTCCCAATCCAATATGTCATTTGAAATTACTATGACTCTTTGAGGAGTATTTCAGAGTCAACCCAAGTAAGCTAAATAATTGTGAGACTCTGCATTTTAGCCACCCTAAAATAATCACTGATGTTATGGCACTGATTTGTCTGCCCCATTATGTTTGCGTGATTACTTGTGGTGATAACCTATTAGAAAATTGTAGACATGGAATCTGTGCTGGAAAAGCGGGCAAAGCATCAGCCACAATGAAAACCGTTATGTGGGTCTCACCAAAAAGGCGATTCAATTATTCTGGGATTACACAGCTCCCCGTAGTTGTACTTGCGGAAGAGGAGTAGGAAGATGGCGGCTGAGTCGAACGAATCCAAAATTGAAGTAGGCTTGGCCCACGCTTCCGAAGATGAGGTAAGACGCTGCTCTGTTGACTCAGTGGAACAGCAAAAGTGTAAGAAAATTATATGAAGATATGTTATGTCAACATGTATGTGAGCTAGCACAAGCCTTGTATGGAGTATACAAAGAGCTAGCTACCTTGCTAGCAGTGTAAGTGTATACACACATGGGCGCACTGTTAGCTGGTATGGTAACGTTATAGTAAAGGTAATAGCACTTAGCTAGCCAGCGAAAGTTTGCACGCTCTAGCGATGTAAACGTTGGTGTTAATAGTGTGGTTCTGTGTGAAGCACCGTTTTTTTGTCGTGGTTTGTAACTAAAGTTAACCGCCATGAAAATATTGTCTAGTGAGTAATGAAAGTTACAAGTTATGGCGGTTAGATATTTGACTAGTTAGCTAACGTTAGCATAGCCTGTTTAGGAAAGTTTATTTGGTTGTTCTGTATAGCCAGCGGTAGCTAGTACGTTTAATAACATTGATTACGGTTATGCTGGTTTGTCTTAACTCTGGTTCTGATGTTCAACTCTGTTTTTACCCTATATGTATGTGACGAGGTTAACTGACGTTAGCTTGCTAACTCAAGTGGCTTAAGTGAAACGTCAGGTGTTAAGTATTCATAACAGTAGGTTAGAGTGCCATCAGTTAAAGTGACCAAGGTAGTTTAGTGAATTACTCTTATAAAGGCATGCCTCATCAATTACTAGTCTAGTGACAATTACTGGTGGTGTAGATGGTAGCTGTAGTACAGCTCCTAGCTGGTTTTTGTTTTTAACTGTAAACCGAAAGCAAGGAGCTGTTGAATGTCAGCTCAGCGAAGAGGGTCGTGGCCAAGTCATTCAAATTAGCTTGGGTGATTTCGCCATGATAAGTTCCATGTAGTTTGTTGATGCTGACTTTCCAAAGTCCAGGCGTGTGTTTTTGTTGTCATAACAGTATTGGCTCATTAATACATCTGTATTCATTCAAAATACATGCAGTTTACTCAACTGTACTGTTTCACTTGAACCTGCTGAATTTTGGATTTCACCTCCCATCAGGTCTAGCCTTAGCCTTTTGGGTATCTCTCTTGGGGAGAGTACCACGTTGTAATGGTGAGGAGTTAGCATTTTTTTTAATCTTTTATTCTGTTTGACCAATACCCAGAATATTACCTCTAGGTAATACTAAATCCACGCTTACCCAGCCACAAGTAAATATTCCTGCAGAATAGCAATACCGTTTTACAGACCAGTAGGTTTCTTAACAGACTTGCAAACTTAGCACAGCAGTGGGCAAAGATAAGCACAAGGAAAGCGTATCCCCAAAAGGCATTTCATTTCTGCAGAGGAAAGCAAGCCGGAGGCTATATCAGAAATGCCCCTTTCTCTTTTTCCTCCTCGGCCGTATACATCTACACCTGGGAAGTGTGTGTGAGGCTTGCATAACCAACACATGCGGGAGAGAGTGTCACTCTGCCTCCTGTCTGCTTTGCTGAAACAGCAAATTAAATTTGGATTGAAACTGAACACTGAAAACTGTAGGCAGCTGTGTACTTGGTAGAAGATGGCAAAAAAGGGGAAAGAGAGAAAAAGCACACACTCGTGTGGAGTGCTGCCTTGTTTGTTTTGGGTTAAGCAGAGGCGGATGCAAATTTCTGTGTGATATTTTTGCGAATTGAAATATGCTGTTGTGTTCGCTATTTTACTGCCCCGAGTCTTCATGGGCTGCGGTTTGGATTTACATAATCTTTTCCTGACTCCTGTACAACCTTGCCTCAGCAAGCGCTGGCCTTTGTGAACCCTGTAGTAATAGCATGCAGATGCCTACTCGGTGTCTACCCTAGCAGCTCTATGGCTGGCAGCGCCTTTCTGTTTTCATGCCCATTGCTCCCAGCGCTGCACGCACGCTTGCTAATCTCAACAGTGTTTTCTTTAAAACAGAAGGATTTCTTGACCTTACGTTTTTAATCCCGCTCTCTCTAACTCTTTCTATCTCTCTTTTCTCTCACCTTCACTTATTTCATCTGTTACATTTCTCTCCCTGGACCACCACACCCCACCCACCCTCACCCCCTACACCCTGCACGACCTCCATCTCTATCACTCACTCCCCTCTCCCTCTCTCGCTCCCGGTGCCTGTGGTGCAGTGCTCTGGCCCAGCAGTAATGGACAGCCCCCGGAGGAGCCGCAGCAAGAGCCTGTCAGACGATGGAGAGAGTGATGATGGAGCCGAAACCAGGGAGAGGGGCCGACGGAGGGCAGGTGAGTTGCTCGCACTTTATCTGTCAGACTGAGCCGAGTTTTCTCCAGCAAAACGAATGATTCCTCTCCTCTTGTCCACCGCCACCGCTACCCCCACCCCTACCTGTGTCCCGGTGCTAGTTGCGTGTTGCGTTGCTGGCATTGTGGTCAGCTAGTAAATATAATGAAGCCTGCACAATACTGGATAAAGCATTTCTGTTTGCAGGTTCCTTAGGTTCAAATTCATTGCCTCGCCTTATAAGCAGTGATTTTATGAACGCATGTCGGCCATTGTAAAAAGTGCTTGTAAACAATAAATGAAGGCCATGGGTGCCACTTACACAGTGCATGTAGTTGCATATGAGGCCCTGAACCTGACCTTGTGATGGCAGAAGTGGTCTTAGAGTGAGATTAGCCTCCATGCCATCTGTATTGTCTTTGATTGTACTGAACTGCATTATATTAACTGTGATCATAGCATTTAGAGTTTATCATTGAAATGTCTTCTAAATTGCCTTCCCATCTAAATGGAGGACGAAGGCACTCCCTACCATGGGAATATTAATGGTTATTTGACTGGTTCTCATGGATGTTGGATATGGATTTTATTATCATAAACTAGTGTACGATTCACAAGGCCAAAACGTTCACCTTGTCGAAACACAATGATGAGAAAATAGTCTTCCCAGAGGAAACCATATCCGTGTTCCCATCAGTGTCGGGGCATTTATCCTCCACACCACATTGCCATCTCTCTTCCTCTGGTTCATCTGATCAGCTGGTCACGGGCCTCCCTGCCTCATCTCAGCCAGTCCCAGCCAGTCCCAGCCAGGTGGATCCCTGCCTGTGTGACGGTGGCCAGATAATGCTCTCGATCGTCCGTTATGCTGAGCTGCTGCAAATATGAGACCGATGAACGAGAAGGCAACCCAAACCGTTTGCCTCCTGAAATGGTGCCCAAGGGCAACTATTTATTTATTTGTTTATTTATTTAAAGTGCCAGAGAGCAGAAATCTGCCCCCTGTGCGAGTAGTTGGATCACTCTCTCAACTTTCCGCCAGTGTCTGGTGTTAAAGTCGGCACATTACGCTGTGGTGAATGATTGTGTGGCATGTTGAGTTTGCAGTGGTCTCCTCTGCGCATAACCCTAACTTATTTTCCCTATTTAGCAGCATTATAGTCTTTTGCTCGCCGCAAAACACCTCAGTTGCACTCAAGGGAGGAAAGATATGAGAAGCAATTACCCTGGCTGTCATTTTTATAGAGCTGAACATTGAGCAAGATTTGGGAAATTGGTTGTTTTGAGATGCCCCGTTGTACGAAAAGGATGCCATGTAATGAATCTCCAGCTTTGTTGATGTTAAGTGCAGCATAAAATCTCACCCCCTGCGTGGCAGCGAGAGTGCCTTCGTCCTCCATTTAGATGGGAAGGCAATTTAGAAGCAGGTAGGAGGTAACCGCCCTTGGCATTCTGGGCACCTCCAAAATTGAATAGTACTGCTTTCATTCCCTGCCTTACTGATGGATCAAATGATTTGTTGCTCGCCCCCCCCAAAAAACAGCAAATTGCGGCCTCCCCCCAAAGCCTGGACTGCCCATCTCGGCTAAGTGTCGGTGAATTCAGCTGCAGACGATACTTCTGAAGTGCCTCGCTCTCCAGAGTTGATTTGCTGTTGGCTGCGAGGAACCACTCGCTGTGACTGCAGAAGGCCGTTATGAATTTATGACTCAAGCCCCAGAATATCCTCACTGGTGTGCATTTGAACAGCGGCCCATTAATATGCTATTATTTCAGGGCAGCTGTGCTGTTGAATTGTTCAGAACTCTCACTGGGTGGAAAAAAACGATCATCAGAAAGTCGTCCTTTCAGTTGTCAAAGAAGCATTTTGTCTTTTGAAAGGCCTTTCCATTCACTGAACATGATGTTTTGAACGTGAGTTGATTCTCTGTTTCTTGGTATACATGCTATTTATACTCCTAGTTCAGTGGAGTATTCTCATGCCACCATTAAACCATTGAAATGGTTGTTTGTGTGGTTTGTTCTCCTAGAGGTGTTCTAAGATGATCTCTGTGGGGTGTTGAGCTTATATTATGAAGCAACGGGGGAGGGAAGTAAAACATTCTCAAAGGCCCACACAATATAAGCACTGGCTAAATACACTGAAAGCGGTAGAGCTGTATTTGGCAGTGGAGTGAAGTGAAGGTGAGGTTGTGTATCCCCTTTTCACAGGTAGAGCTTGAATGGAATGGGAGGCGAGTGGTAGCGGTGAAAAGCCCAGCAGGCTGGCGACGGGCTCTGACTCACTGGCCCAGGCAGGGGGCTGCGCTGAATGTCGTCTGCCCTCATAATTATTTAATGGAGTTTTCATGCTCCCCAGCACCGATTTGGTGGCTCTGTTATTGAACATTAACTCTCCTCACTTTGAATGTCAGTCCGGGTTTGTGTACGCGGCGCAGTCAGTTGACACAGAGGAGACATACAGTGTCAGAATCCGGCAGGCGTCCTGGAGGGGTCTCGCTGTTGGCATGGTTTTTGCACAAATTCTCCTCCCTAGAGGAAAAGGAATACCAATAAAACAGGCTCCATCTAATGGGTAGACACCAGTGAACTCTTCACAGAGCTGACAGGCTTGACTGTGTTTTTCCCTTCTTTAGCTGACTGTTCCCAGTCAGGCCATGGCGATGCCCAGTCGTCTTTCTTTCTTCATGGAGCCTGTTTTCAGTCTGCTGTTTGTTTGTAAAGATGCGTTCTGGGAAGTGATCATTGGTGAAAGGAAACATTTTATTCTCATCAAACATAGCACATCCTTTCTTTCCCTGGGGATGACATCAGGGTGTTTTGTGAACTTCTTTCACTAGAACAAAAATGTAAAAATGTTGGATTTGATGGCTCACTTTTTTGTGTACCAGTTTCTAGATGTAAAACAGCACCCCCCCCCCCCCCCCCCCCAATAATAATAATAATACTGTCTGTGGTGGATCTTTCAGAGAGGTACCCCAGTCCTGATGTAAAGCCTCGTGGGAGCCCTGGAGAGACGTCCCCCAGGGGTGGCAGTCCTGGAGCCGGGGGCAAACAAGGTTCCCCCCGGGATGACGAAGGCTCCGACGCCAGCAAGAGTGGCTCTGACAGTGACTCGGATAGCGACGACGACGACAGTGATGAAGCAACGGTGCGGAGGATGAGGAGCGCCGTGGCACATGTCCGGGTGAGCGGCATTGAGGACTCTGGGTGAAGCTCTGGTATGACGTGTGTACTGGGCACAAAATAAACTTTTGGTCCTACCAGCCAAAGTGGCTGCTAGATGACAGGTATTCTTGTATATATCAGTAATATACTACCTTCATGTGTCATTTCATTGTACACCACATACAGATTGGATTTAAGAAATGAGACCAGTTTTAGTTTTCAGTATAAATACCATTTATTAAGCAAAAAATATTTTGTTATCATACAATTCGTAGTTGTCCAACCTAAATCAGTGGAGTGAGCCTTTGTAGCCTCAACTTAATAGCCATGCCTCCTCTTGTCAATAGCCCTTCAATATGCGTAAAATTAGGAAGGGACCTTTATTTTGAACTCCCTACAAGACGAGTGGCTGTAGATTTTTAATGTGCAACCTATGAGGTAAATAAACAGAATATGCAGTATTGTGAAAGAAATTGTGCTGAATTGTGCAAGTCACAAAATCTTGAAAAACTGTGTTATGCGGTCGTGTAGATATGGCAAGCTGTTTTAACAGGATCACAGACAAAACTAAGTATTACTCAAAGAGGAACAGTTTCCATATTTCACACGCCATAGCGGTGGAGTAACCACCATCATTCACCCGCCAACACAGAAATCTACATGCTGTTGGCGCTTGATGCTAATTTTGAGCCCTGCGCGTACAGTCTTCAAACTGCAGCAGAGTCTTTATTGAAATGTAATAAGGTATTCCTTTGGCTCAGCTGATAGAGCAAGGTCATGGGGTCATGGGTGTCATACCCAGGGAACACGCATAATGTGAAAATGTGTACTGAACTTTTAAAGGTCGTTTAGGGTGAAAGTGTAAATTAATGAATAGACATGAAATGTAAGTACATTGGAATATCTGCAAACTGGTCTTGTGTAGGAATGCACCATTGTGGAAACAAAGGCAATATGGGGACAAAGGAGACACAATGTTGTTGCATTTTGCATGAGCTGCAAAGTTGGAATTCAAACTAAAGAGGTGTGTTGCATGTCTTGCATGTCTGTCAGAGGGGTTCAGATGACGAGAGTAAGAAGCAACGGAGAAGTTCCTCTCCAGAGAACAAGTGAGTCATGCTTTCTCTCCTTCTCTCTCTTTTCGCTCATGCCTTCTTAATTGAACATCTGTGCCAGTAATTCATCCACCAACTAGTTCACGTCAGGGGAAAAGTCCTCACCTACCATCTGTCTCTTCCAGGAACTCAGACCCGAGACGTCCCCGTTCCAGATCCAGATCTCGCTCACGCTCTCCTCGAGGCCGATATGTACACAGGTGAGGACAAAGTCATGTGTTGTCTTAGACAAGCTAAAAAAATAAAAACATCTCCATGTGCTTACTCTGAAATGTCACATTTGATAAGTTCTGTGTCCTGATGGTCCACACGGCTGTTTTGTGCACCAGGGATCGAGACCGGGACCGTTACTATGACCGTGAGCGTTACGAGCGGCGGTCCAGCAGGGAGCGCGAGCGGCGCTCAAGCCGCGACCGAGAGCCGGAGTACAGGAGGAGAGGCCGGTCGCCCTCCCCCGCTCAAAATGACAAGGCGAACGAAGAGGAGCCCCCAGTGAAGAAGAAGAAAGAGGAGCTGGACCCCATCCTGACCCGAACAGGAGGGGCATACATTCCCCCAGCCAAGCTGCGCATGATGCAGGCTCAGATTACCGACAAGAGCAGGTAAGCCCCTTAAACGAGGCTCCCATTTGCAGAAATGCGGATGGCTGGTCCTGAAAAGTTTGTTGAAATCTTTTTGACGCTCTACTTCCTCTTTAGGAAGTTGTGTTAATTAAAAAATCTAGGAGGTTAACAAACAATCATACGGAGCATTATTACTTGACTTTCTGTTTGCAAGATGCCTGGCTGTTGGCATGACTGTGTGAATCATTAAATTGAATGCTCCACACATTTCATTTGCTTCTCTCTAGGCCAGACTTTTAATTTGATTGATTCCCTTGGAATTTCTCTCAAAACAGTTTTTATACGTGATCAATAGCCAGCAGTGAACTAGCCCATAAAATTGGCAGGCGGGGCACGCATCGTCTGTGAGGATTTTATTGAGTCGTAAGCGAAAATAACGAGTCTTGAGAAATTTGAACATGAGGAAATGGCCCGGCGGCAGAGCTCACCCCCACCCTCCCCTGTGGAGCCCTCTGGGACGCGAAGGGCGCTCTTTTAAGCTGCGAGGTGTCTCGTGCACGGAGAGATTAGCCGAGGTTAGGAGCTCCTCATTTAGAAAGGGCCACCTGATTGTCCCCAAGGGCCGAGGGGGGATATCTATAGCTCAAGGTGTGTGCAGTCACCCCCCCTCTCTCCAAGGACCTCAAAAGGCATCTGCTGCCCCGGGGCGGGAGTTATGAGATTGCAAGTAGATGGTGATAATTAGACAGAGATTTCTCCACTTGGAAAATCAAGAGCAGCGAAGGACAATGACAAAAGATAGCAGTCATGGCAATCGTCAGAGGAGCAGGGAGAGGAGAGAAACGAACAGATGGAGATGGAGAGGGGGAAAGAGACAGAGTGAAAGAAGAGACATATCCTGCGAAGAAGAGCATCTCTGTCAGCACTTTTGGAGGGGTCTATTGAATGCCTGAGACCGAAGGACAGCGTCGCCGCCCCCCAAGAGCCAGTCGTGTAAATCCTGCCTTTAAACATCCTCCTCTGCCCACCATTCATAATAGACCAGTAAAAGGCATCATAGAAAATTTAAGATCGCCGCTGTGTTAACGGCCTGCGCTGTTGGCACCATAAATATGATTCGTCTCAACGGTGAAATAAACCAGGAGTTATGGACCGTCTCGCTTCAGAAATATAAGAAAAAAAGGAGCAAGGGAAGATCGTTTTTTATATCAACAGTGTTTTATATGTGTGCTGTTTCTTGCCAAGGTGTTCATATGTCTCTTCCGCAAGAAGTAACTCCGAGTACATAAAAAGACAAATTCATGAAGGAGAGGAAAAGAAAAGAAAAAGAATCTGGTCTGATCTCATCTCACCTCATCCCTTTCTTTTCCAGCCTGGCGTACCAGAGGATGAGCTGGGAGGCTCTGAAGAAGTCTATCAACGGTCTTATCAACAAAGTCAACGTGTCCAACATTGGCAACATTATTCAGGAGCTGCTGCAGGAGAACATTGTGAGGGGAAGGTGAGTCTGTACCTCAGGGTGCCTGGTTTGCCAATAGGTCTAACCACAGCACTCCCATTTCCTGCTTAATGAAGCCAATTATGCTTTTTACATCACATTAATAGAGTCTGTTTGTATTGTCTGCATTGTACAGTGCAGCAGGTTATACATCTAATAAGCTTAGGACTCTGTAACTGAGCTTAGCTGGTAATTATGATAATGATGGCAGCGGGAGCCATACACAGTGCTAGGGACAGAGGTCCTGAGGGGGCACACAATGGTGGAACCTGTGCCCTTATTATGATTTCTAAGTTTTACTATTGTCTGGTGTTCTGCAGGGGTCTCTTGACGCGGTCCGTTCTCCAGGCTCAGAGCGCCTCCCCCATCTTCACTCACGTGTATGGTGCTGTGGTGTCCATCATCAACTCTAAGTTCCCCCAGATTGGAGAGCTCATTCTGAAAAGGCTCGTCCTGAACTTCAGGAAAGGTTATCGGAGAAATGATAAGGTGAATTCCCTAAGACCTCCTCTTCCATGCTTTTGTGGATTTTTAACCATATAAATAAATACAGTAGCCTAACCTCTGTTTTTGCTTAATTTTTCAGACACAATGTATGACATCTTCAAAGTTTGTGGCACATCTGATCAATCAGAATGTGGTAAGTCATCTTTATTATCTCTCTCTCTTCCTCCTTTATTCCCTTCCTCCTGTCAGGATTTGGCTAAAGTGACATTATTTTAGCGGTCATAGACCGGGAGAGATAGACAGGTGAAATCAGGATTCAGGTGTCGAAGCTAAAACCTGGCAGGACTGACCTTCAAAACTAAAAACTTTTGTGTGCTTTTTGACACTGGTGTGTGTCCGTGTCCTCAGGCCCATGAAGTGCTGTGTCTGGAAATGTTGACCCTACTGCTAGAGCGCCCCACTGACGACAGCGTGGAGGTGGCCATCGGGTTCCTCAAGGAGTGCGGCCTCAAACTCACTGAGGTCTCCCCCAGAGGCATTAACGGTACCAATCTTGTTATGCCGTTGTAATGCCATTGTTTTGTTGACTCATAACATTATAATACCAATTTCACAGTCAATTTCTCCATTTGTTTTCTGGCTTTCTGTTTTGACTTTAAAATACCCGATGTGATGTTTTGTCTTGTATTTTCTTGTAATTGACTTGTGACTTCATTTCAGCCATATTTGAGCGCCTGAGAAACATCCTCCACGAGTCGGAAATCGACAAGCGCGTGCAGTACATGATTGAGGTGATGTTCGCTATTCGCAAAGACGGCTTCAAGGACCATCCCGTCATCCCGGATGGGCTGGACCTGGTGGAGGAGGAAGACCAGTTCACACACATGCTCCCCCTGGAGGACGACTACAACCCCGAGGACCTCCTGAGTAAGAACACACAACCTTTTTTTTCCACTTCACACGTCAAGTACCATGCAGCAGAGTGCTGTTAACATTCAGACCGCTCACGGAACCTCCTTGACCCCGGCGCACGAGAGACGAGAGGTCCAGATGTTATCGGCGGCCCCCTCATGCGGCTAACCTGGCCGTGGCTTAATTAATTGCTGGGAGTTAAATTCCCTCTCCTCCGCGTGTTCGCTCCCATCATCGTGAATGTTTAGAAGCTAATTATACCGAGTGCGTCCCAATGGATCTCTCCACCTCCTCCTTTTCTTCTCTCTCCTTCCCTCCCTCCTATTCCCCTCCTCCGTTTTTGTGTTCTGGTAGCCTGTGGTTCATGCGGGAGCGAGTCCTTGCTCGGGGCACGTAATTGAGGGGTTGGTTTTTTCAGTCGTGACATTTAGCCCCTGTCGGTACTTATTTATGTTTGTTCAATTTGCGGATAAGCATCTTTTTGTGGCTTCGCAGACAAACGGCCCTAATTGAAAATCTATATGAGGCACCCTTCAGGGTGCAGAAGCCATTACTACATTAAGCCCTTTTATGAATAATGCCTAATACACAATGAAGTCTTCTTTATGGGTAATTGCCCCTGATAACATCTCGATTGCAGTGACTTAATTGCTGTAAAAATGTGTAATTGCAAACAAATGACTTCAATTAAAACAACCTCATTCTCACTCTCCCTCTTTTTTCAGATGTCTTCAAGATGGATCCTGACTTCTTGGAGAATGAAGAGAAGTATAAAACGATTAAGCGGGGTGAGTCAACGGAGTCATTCATCCGGTGTCATCTCAGCTGTTTCCATAACTGCCCATTAAAAGAAGCGCCCGGCACTACACCCTCTTTTCTAGGCGTTTCAAATGGGGGCATTTGAATTTAAATTGTGTACTAATTGCTCAGTCAGCGCCGATCCCAGCATATGGCACTCGGTGTTCAAAAGCAACTTTATTATCATTCAGCAGGCCTCAGATAGCTTGTTCTCTGAGGCAGGAATAATTGCCGCGCGCCCTGCAAAATGAAGGTAACCCCGGAGTTAAGGGACTTAGCTGAGTGGAAAATGAACCCGATCGTGGGCGACGGCTTACTGTGACCCTGTGTGTCCCCTCCACAGAGATTCTGGATGAAGGCAGCAGTGACTCTGGGGACGAGGCCGATGGAAGCGACGATGACGATGATGATGACGACGAAGAGGAGGCGGAAGCTGGCACGGGTATGGACAATTTTAATTGAAAGTGTCTTAACGTAGGGGATTTAAAAGTGAGTTTTTTTTAAAAAAATTTTAATTTTTTATTTATGATGGGTACTTTGTTGCAGACAGCCAATTTATTGTTGGGGGTAAGAGAAGTCCCTATGAATAAAAGAAAGAGTAGTTAATTTATAGAGATATTAATAGAGAACAAGACACACAGCGAGATGGCCTAGATGGCCTGTGCTCTTCAGGCCTTTACCCCAGTGCCGGCAGCTCTGCCTTGAAGGAAGCCAGTTCATTAGTTACCCTTGTGTCTTTAAGTGATTTTGGAGTGACTTGAGGAGTTTGTCAGGAAAGGATACTCAGGGCGGTGGCAAGCAGTCCTCTGTGGGCCGTTGCAATTATCTGCCTGTTATCTGGGCCCCTGGGGTATGGAGCGGCAGAGGAAATGCGTGGTGTACCAGGCCCATTAGGAAATCACAGCACTCCTGGTACCCCCCCCCCCCCCACCACAGCGGGCCTGACACAGCCTGGTGACGGCCGGGGCGGGACGTCAAGCTAGATTTCAGTCACTCACACAAAAGCATCTCCGCCTCTCACGACACGACTCTCTCACTAGTATGTAATTTAGTATGAATTAATTGAAATTGTAACTCAATGGTAGGGCCATGTGACATGTATCACTCTTTGCTGAAAAAACTAAAGATTGTGTCTCAATGAAAGGGGGGTGGAATATGTTCAGGACACTCCAAACATTAGATAAAATGTGTGAAGTAGTTGAGATTTACGTCCCTGAAGGCTCCACAATACTTTAAACATAGGCCTACACACAGGCGAAAATGCATTAACTTCAATGGCAGGGCCATGTGATACGTATGACACTTTGCTGATTAAACTAAAGATTGTGTCTCAATGAAAGGGGGGTGGAATATGTTCAGGACACTCCAAACATTAAATAAAATGTGTGAAGTAGTTGAGATTTACGTCCCTGAATGCTCCACAATACTTTAAACATAGGTGATCAGACAGGCGAAAATGCATTATGTTCAATGGCAGGGCCATGTGACACGTATGTTTAAAGTATTGTGGAGCACTCAGGGACGTAAATCTCAACTACTTCACACATTTTATTTAATGTTTGGAGTGTCCTGAACATATTCCACCCCCCTTTCATTGAGACACAATCTTTAGTTTGGAGTGTCCTGAACATATTCCACCCCCCTTTCATTGAGACACAATCTTTAGTTTTTTCAGCAAAGAGTGATACATGTCACATGGCCCTACCATTGAAGACAATGCATTATCGCCTGTCTGATCACCTATGTTTAAAGTATTGTGGAGCATTCAGGGATGTAAATCTCAACTACTTCACACATTTTATTTAATGTTTGGAGTGTCCTGAACATATTCCACCCCCCTTTCATTGAGACACAATCTTTAGTTTCATCAGCAAAGAGTGATACATGTCACATGGCCCTACCATTGAAGATAATGCATTTTCGCCTGTCTGATCACCTATGTTTAAAGTATTGTTGAGCATTCAGGGACGTAAATCTCAACTACTTCACACATTTTATTTAATGTTTGGAATGTCCTAAACATATTCCACCCCCCTTTCATTGAGACACAATCTTTAGTTTCATCAGCAAAGTTTGATACGTGTCACATGGCAATACCCTGGCATTGGAGATAATCCCTTTTCACCTGTGTGATCTGTGTGTCAAGTGTTTTTTCACAGTGAATGGCCAGATTAATTACTGCTAAACATTTTTTACCCTTTCTTTACAGTGTTCTGAACATGTTCAACCAACTTTATTGAAGACATAATCCTTTTATCAGCAGATTGTTGTGTGTTTTACTGTTTCTTACTACAATATTTGCAATGATGCCTGTTCAGTCAGTGTTCCCTATATTTAAACAAGAAAATCATACTTTTGTAACATCAGTGAATCGTTTTTAACCCATTTTGATGTTACTATGAAAGTAATATTAATTGTCAATTTTCAGCTACATCTTAGTCATTATCAAAGTATCCTGTACGCTTAAAATTAACTCACTATATCTTACCTTGTTTTAAAGCAAGTTAATATAATGCACAGTTAACAAAATACCATTATAAAGTCTGATCTAGCGAGTAGACAGATTAGGACTTTATAATGACAAATAGGCTACTATAACTTTCAAACACGCTTTTAACTATTTTCCCGATCATTAGGACAAATGGAACAATAAAACTCGTTGCATATAAAAGGTTTTTATATTACCCAGTCGATTAACAGGGTTGTTTGTTGTAAAAAACCTTTCATTTGATACAACAAACTCATTTTACTTCCTCGTTTCGTTTTAATTCCTGGGGTTATTGTGGGTTATCGTTGCTAGCAGAACGGAACTCTTGTAGGGACACTTTGCATCTTGACCTTGAATTAAACATATTTTATTTAATTTTGTTTCCATGTAGCAGAATTGTTTTGTATATGTATGTAATATGCTGTACAGCCGGTGATTGGAAATCCCTTGGTATCCGCCTCTGTTAATTGCTTTGCTAAGGAGGGCTCCCTCACAGTGGAGTGAAAAATTGCTTTGGCATAGAAGAAAAAAATGTGTTGACCTCTGGAGGGAGACATATCATATGACAAAGAAAGAAAAAAATCTGAAAGAGAATACTGGCTGCCTTCTGTTTATTTATTGACTTTTCGGTTTCCTTTTATAGAGGGGGAGAAAGTGACTATTTTCGACGAGACAGAAGTGAATCTGGTCTCCTTTCGCCGCACCATCTATCTGGCCATCCAGTCAAGGTGAGTGCCATACGTTGTGTGCCAAGCCTGCCAAGCCTGAGATCTCTCATTGCCTCTGAAATGTCAGCAGAAAATAGCCAAGCAGGAGTTGCTAAATATGTGACACGCGGACCAGAAATAGTCTTTTGGATTGCAGAACTTGGAAAGCTTTGAGGCTGAATTTTTATATAAATATATATATTTATTTTTTTCAAAGAGCACAGATGGAAATGCCATGTCCAGGAACTCAAGAGACAGGTCCTGCCGGAATAACAGTTTTGATTAGATCCCATTTCAAGTGGCATTTGAGGAATTAAATCAGGTCTATTTTTCAGTCTGAAAGCTGAAAAAAAAGAAGGTTTTGAGTGTGTAAGATTAAGAACCTTTCACAGGGGTAATTTAATTGAAATTTGGCACAGTGCAGCTGTACACCTTAAAAAGTGCATGTGCATGTTTTTTTGGGGGTAGAGTGGGGGGGAGTGGGCCTAGGGAATTGCTCAGAGAGACAGAAAGAGAGCGAGAAATGGCATTCTATTTTTAAGCGGGATTCAATATCAGGAGAGTTTGCGCAGCACGATCGCAACAGTGTTGCTGTTTTGTGGCTCCAGGAGAAGGAGGGGAGAATAAGAGGGAGGAGGCGATCAAGAGAGGCAGGAAATTCACCAAATCTCCCTTCCGTCATACTCCTCTCCTGCACAGGCACTCCGTTATGTTATAGTCAGGGGCCTGAGGGCCCACATGCTATTTATTCTGCCTTCGTGTTTGTCTTCCTCTTCCCCCGTGAGTGTCGTAGTGGTGCTTATGTGGGTCCGTGTTTGTGCTGCGGAGCTGAGTGAACAGAAGTGTGTCTGCATTCTCTCTGACGGGCGCACGGGCACACGCACTGTGACCTGAATGCGTGGCCCCGGGCCAGCTGCGCAGTCACACGTCGCTGATGCAAAAAGCATCCTTCTCTCACCAGGGTCGCTGGGGATGAAAGGCAACCGGTTTCTCGCACGCGGGCGCTTTAACCTCGTTCCTACCCGCCAGGCTACGCATCCTATAGACGCTCGTCCCACAATCCCACAGCGCTACATCCACCAGCGGATCACACATCCATACATGACTCGTTCATTAGGGCAGTCCTGGGACCAGCCCTGTTTAAAATAAACTGGCCCGCGGGCTAGTTTCGCAAGGTAACCCTCCACACTGTAAAATAGGCCACAGGTACTACAGCTATGTGGCAGTGACATGGAATATGCCACTGTCTGTCGTTCCCTAATTAAATGCCCCTGGGCCAGTATGTTGTGTGCTTATGGATTCTCACATGCACTTACTCCCTCTCAAACACACTTCAGTGGTCTCTCTCCCCCACACATATGTCACACACGCACACACGCACACACACACTTACTTATGCAGTGTCCTTTCTCTTTCCCACTCCCATACCTTCACCCATGCAGACTGTTGGCTGTCTGACATGCAAACATGTATGCAGACACACACACACACACACACACACACACACACACACACACACACACACACACACAAAACCTGAAAGGCACTGAACCAGTTTTTTTTTTTTCCCCTCTGCAAAAGCCCCAAGGGGACTTTGCCGTGCGGAACAACAGCTGGTGCAGATGCGCGTGCAGCAGCAGCCAGGGCCAATCAGCAGGAGCCCAAAGAAAGCGAGGAGGGGAAAAATCCCTTTTAATAGGTGACCCACCAGGAAATGAGATTAACCCAGCGCTGCTTTCCTTCAGCATGAGTCTATCGATTGATGGAGACACGCACACCATGATTCTCATCAGGACTGTCTGGCGCTTTGGGGGAAGGAGACAAGATGGTGGAGGGGGAGAGAGAAAAAGGAGATCAGAATATTTCCTGCATCTATGTAATCCCCCAGCCTGTTGTTTTAGTGTGCTTGAGGGGGGACTGCAGGGCATCAGATACGGAGAGGAAACACTACAGTGAGGGGCAGGCAATAGGAGAGGTAGACATCCACCTCGCAGCCCAGCCCAGCTCAGTTGGTCGCTGGTGCCACTCTCGGCTCCAAGGTCACTGGTTCATTCCCAGTGAAGTGGAGTCTGTGCGGGATGGATTTTTATTTCGGTCCTGTCCAGTCCTGCTAGAACCTGTTCCGCTTCCACAAAACTGTCATATTTTGCCCGGCTCCCAACTGCATCTTTCACATTTTGTGAAATGTGCTGCCAAGCTTAAAAGCCACCAATCTTGCACCTGTTTATGAAAACCACAGGTTATTTCTTACTGCTCTCGTGCAAACACTAACACTCTCGGGCTTAAAAGAACCACTTGTAAAGGTTACGCTAAGTCATTACATATTCTTTATAGCCAGATTTGGATCAGACTACATTTCCAATCCCTTTAGAACAAAGATTGTGTACAACATATGATGCAGAAGCTTTATAGTTTGAAAAAAGTTGTGGGGGAAAAGCCTTGTTTTGTTGTAAGGAGTGTATGCAGCTGGGCAGGATTTATCTTCTCTCCATTGTCTACGGCTTGGTCTTTTTCTTTCTTTCTTTCTTTCTTTCTTTCTTTCTTTCTTTCTTTCTCTCTCTCTCGCGCTCTCTTTCTTTCTTCCCCTCCCTCCTTCTTTCACATTCTATCTCTCCCTCTGTTGCTCTTTCGATCTCTCCCGCTCTCCATACCTGGCCGTGGGGATTTCAAAGGGATGTGAGTGCCAGTGTGCCCCTGCTCCGCCGGAGGGTAGGGCTAACAGTTTTTGTAGCGCCAAGCCTCACGCTCCTCCATTGGCAAGGTTGGCATTTCCTGAAAATTGGAAAAGTCTTTGACCCCATTATTGCCCTGGGGGAGTACTGCTCTTTGACAGATTACAGTGTGGAGGAAAATGAATTTCAAAAGCAAAAGAAATGTTACCACCAAAGCTTGCTTTTCTCCTTTCAGTACGACCACAGGTTTCATCGATTCCCTCCCTCCTTTTGTTTCCTTCATTCCGCATGCTAAGGCGTTCCGTTGGGATTGCGAAAGAATTGCTTGACAAAATGACCACGGCATGAAATAAGGTCCCCCCATCAGTAGCAAGTAAACATTTAGGCGGTTGCATTGGGCAGTTCCTGAATGACTGCAAAGTGCTTTCATTAGACAGAAAAACACTCAGAGAAAGGAGATGAGGTGGCTGCAGTGACAGGGTGTCAGTTTGTCAGCACTTTTTTTTTCGGCGGCTGGCGGAGGGCTGCAAAAATGCTTGAATGAGAAATGCCTGAATGAGGCGTAAAGTTTATGACGGCTCGCCTAGTTTTGCAGTGCGCTGACAAAACGCGGCCATGCGTCCTCAGCAGGCTGTGTCACATGGGAGGTCAACGATCTCTCGCCAGCCAGCCAGCCAGCGGCCACCAGGCAGCACATTTCTCACCTAGCACTCATGCTTTCTCTCCCTCTCTCTCTGTCTCTCTTTCTTTTTCTCCCTCTATCTTTTTTTCCTCTCCCTCCCTCTTTCTTTCATCCTTTCTCTCTCTGTCTCCCCCTCTCTATCTTTCTCTCCCTCTGTTTCTCTGTATCCCCTTTCTATCTTTCTCTCCCTCTGTTTCTCTATAATCCCCCTCTCAATCTCTCTCTCCCTCTCTTACTCTATTTCTGTCTCTGAGAGAGACTCCCATGGGAACACTGGCGGGACCCAAAAAAAAAAAAAAAAACAATAAAGTAAAAATGTCTCCAGCTGCTAGAAGCTGGAAGTAGCTTCTTGCCTCTCCTCAGCTAGAAATAACAAGTTCAGTAGAAGAAAGTGAAACAGACAAAGATGACCCACATGCGTGGTAGCGGTTTAAAAAAAAAAAACGAGTGTCAAATTCCATTAGCAGAGCCGCAAAGATCAACTCTTACTAGGTTGAAGACATATTGGGAGGCGGTTGGAAGTAGAGTAGGAATGAGATCTGAAAACTGCTTCATACTTTATGTGTGGCCTGATTAGCCAATGTTATTTATGCGTTATATATTAGTTAGTAGGTATTAGTAGAAATGGTAATGGGGTGCTCCTCATGCATTTTTAACCATTCACCCCATTTCTGGTCATTGAAGTGTATTTTAAAGCAAGCAACTCTGCTGCAACATTATTTATGAGAAACTACTTTTTGTATCATCTTCAAATTCATTTTGATGGAATATGGTTATGTGAAGGACCGATAAACACACCTGTCGTTCCCACTAGCCGTCCAGATTATATACTATGTAGATCTGTGTTTTGGGTCTGAACACCTCAGGGGGAAATGTAAGAAAAGCCTTCAGAGCATAGCATCGCCTACAATATCGCCAAGAAACTTCAGTTAGAATTAGCGTTCTTTTTAGACAGGTGGCTCACTAGTTTTAGATACAAACTCCAGTTCTGTGTAAATGGAATGTTTGTATTTTAAAGATGAACAGATTTGAAAGATTCAGTGGAGTTTTTTCTCAAGAACATTCTGTGACTCTTTATTTTCCCATTTCCCCACAGCTTGGACTTTGAAGAGTGTGCCCACAAGTTGATAAAGATGGACTTCCCAGATAGCCAAACGGTATGTGTTGAATATTTTGTGATTTCCTATCAACTGCTGCAAACTACCTTGCTCAAGTAAACCCAGTAAACCAAAACTCAAAGATGTTTGGTGGGGTTTTTTTTTTGTTTAGTTTGTTGGGTATTTGCCTCTTTCTTTCCCTCTCATCTAAATATTTACTTTCATGGTCGCTGGTCCTTCGAGTCTTTATAGTCACACGGGAAGCATTTGTCATCCTGATTTCCTTGTTTTGCAGCTTCATGGTAGGAAAGAACCTTCATTAAGCAGGGTGTTCCCCCTTCTACGTTTTTAACTGATCAAATGCCTTTCTGCCTAAGTGGACGCCTTTGATTGTGGTCACAGCCTTGCTTTGAGAGTCCCAGCTGACAAAAATGTCCAGGCCAACTGAAGAAAATGTCCAGGCCACCAGGAAAGAGCAGGCTGCGGCAGTAGATAACTAGCTGAATTTTAATCGGGTGACAGTATAGTTGTTTGGCTCGGTCCATACCAATTTTGTGTGTCTCTCTGCCGCGGTTCCAACAGGCATGAGGTTTGGAAAAATATCTCCATGTGAAAGACGTCGACTAGTTTGACCCCTAATTAATGAATGCATTTGACCACTCGCTGCTCGCATGATGGGGATTTGTTACTGTGGCGGATCCCTCGGGCCTGAGAAGCAGACTTCAAAGCGTTCCTTGAAAGGTGTTTGAAGCTTATTTGTACGTGTCACTTAGATCATTTGATGGGGGAAGAGGGTGAAGGGGTGGAAAGAAGATAAGACGGGGGCCCAATGTTAATCCAAATGTGTTTTTTGAGTGGTTGATTTATTTTCGTTTTGGGTCGAGGGTAATAATTGTCTTGCACTTAAAATAAAAAAAACACGAATATGTGGAAATTCTGTAGCACCAGTCCCTCCCCCGTTGGTGTAAAAGTAGACAATAAATGAATAATGTCTTGAGTGCAAGTGGCTTCTTCAGACCACCAAGAATAAGGAGGAGGATGAGCGCCTTCTGCATCTATCTCCATTTTCCTGCT
Organism: Clupea harengus; assembly: GCF_900700415.2. NCBI lineage: Eukaryota > Metazoa > Chordata > Actinopteri > Clupeiformes > Clupeidae > Clupea > Clupea harengus. Next base: position 20,383,928 of record NC_045153.1, on the reverse strand, counting down.
GGAGAAAAGAATCGCTGATGTGTTCATGACGGATTCTTTGTGCTAGCTGCCTGAAGGACCCGGTTGTGTAACTCGACTGGCCCCTTAGAAATGTCCGCCTTTGTGTGAACGCCTGCTCCTCTGTGTTATGTTGCTGACGGCGCTTTCCTTAAGTTCATGTCAAAGATTTGTTTGGGTTTCCGCAAAGCCCCGCGCCACTCGTCACTCAAATACAAGCAAGGCATCTGTGGGCATCTGTGTACTACACACCACTTAATACTAGCCACGCCCTTAACCTGCATTACCATCACAAGGGGAGTGGAGGAAACGGAGGCCTCATGCCATCAGAGTTGTACAGTTGAGCAGTGCAGGATATTGGGGGTAATGGGTGATTTATAGTGCCTCTGTCAATAGGGGAGAGTGGGTCTGGCAGTGGCTGGGTCTGGATGGGAGAGACGGGGGGGTTGGGGGAGTGTTCTCTCTGTTGGAGCGGAGAGGTGCTGAACACAGACCCTCCACAGGCTCTCTGCGTCATCAGCTCACACACACACACACACACACACACACACACACACACACACACACACCTGCATGGAGGGAAGGATAGCTTCTTCCTGTCCCCCCTCCCAAAACACACATACACACACACTCACACAAGCCTCACTCTGCTGTCGTCCATGCGAGCAGGGATGGAGAACAAGTGACTGAGAGAGGAGAGAATATGGAAGGAGAAAGGCAGGGAGGAGTGGACTTACTGAGCTGAAGCCAGGTTAAACATCATCTCTTAAGAGCTTGTGCAGATCACAGTTAGGGAGTTCTGCAGCATTTCATTTCATTACATTTTTTTTTGTTACCCTCGTTCTCTCATCAGTCACCGAGCAGAGTAAACAGTAGACGAGATGACTGGCTGTGAGGTTCTTCCCCTTACTCAGGAGTCTGGCCAGGCTCAGTTTATGTAGCCCGTGTCTCCTCCTCCTCCTCCTCCTCCTCCATGGAATATTACTGTAGCACTGGGTCAGTGTCGCGCCTTACCTGCTTGTGTGACTAATAACACACTTGACAGGGCTTGAAAGAGCTCATTGATTCCTGCTGAAATTACTGTAACCACGGTCTCCATGTGTCCCCGCCCATCAGCAGAGTGCGGCGGAGCCAAATCTTTTCCTGTTTTTCCATGGCCACGGCCAAATTTCCACTCGGCGGCGGTGGTGGTGAGAGCTGGCCCTGCTACCAGCGGGAGCCGACGAGGTGTGAGCGAAAATTAGCGAAGGCATCGTCTGTCCGAGGGAGACTGCCACCGTCTGGCAGATGCGTTGACAGCGTGATTATTGGAAGTGTAGGCAATAAACGCGTCACCGCGAGGAGTGAATCACTCGGTCGTACAGCTGCAGTTCTCATTATTTGCTGCCCCCCCTCATGCACACACATTCTCACAGTCACACACACACACATCTGGTGCGAAGGCTTGTGCATCTGCCAGCTCCACTTCAGTTAAGACAAAAGGGAAGACGCAGTGTGTAGACTGCACGCGCACCTGTACCTGTTACCAACCGTGCCAGATTGAAGTCAAAGGATGGTCTCATGGATTCAAACAGGACTCCGTTTGGAAGATTTATGTATTTGTGTGGCATGGCATGGTTCCCTCTGATTTGTGTTTCCAGGGGCTTTTTTCCCCATCATCATTTTGAAATTATCACCGTGGTGAAGATGAAACTGGAATACTGGACCTGCTGTCCTTTGATGGCCTACAGTGGGCATCCCTACAGAGGCTCCACATTTGGTGGGTCGTTACCATGTTGGCAAGTCTCCAGCCACACCGGCGCTCTCTAGAGTGCAGCCTTTCATACTTTTGCCTCATCCATGTGGCTAAGCACAGCATTCTGTGTCACAGCAGATGTCAAATATATTTCATTGCCTTTCATTTAATTCCAGGAAGCCGGGGGGGCTTGGTATGACGTTACTGAGTTTCTCATGTTGCACTGGACTCAATAGCAGAAATGGCATGACATGATCTTCTCGATCCTGGAAGTCGTCATTTCCTCACTCGATATGGAAAAGAAAATTCTGCGCCAAAACCTCTTTGCGGAGTTCTTCCTTGTCATCAAATTATCGATTGGATCACCAAATGATTTCCATAGGGAGGGAGGGAGGGAGTTGTATGTTACAGACGGTGGGGTGATGGAACCCAACAGCAGTAACCTCCCCATGCCTACCACCCCCACACCATTCACTAGCCTTGTAGCACCGAGGTGCATTAAAGAGAGTGTACATGATCACCCACCCAGAAGAAGAGGGGGTCAGCCTGCTGCTGAAGGCTTAGAAGAGATGTGTGTGTGGCAAGAGGGGGAGAGAGACAGACGGAGCATTCTGTTCCGTGTCTGTCAGAGTTCCGTTCAAAGTCACATGTACATGTGTGACTCAGTGTTCCGTCTGAACGAGCTTACTTCGTAAAGCCACCACACTCCGGGCTTGTCCCAGCTTTAGCCTGGAACCAAGCCTTGGTGTTTACCGAAGAACTTCACTTCCCGTAATGACCGAGCGGGCTAAAGGCAAGGTTAAAGGAGCAAAGGTTTGAGCCATCACCCGTCTGGCCGAGTGGTCCACGTGCAAATTTGCTTTCATTACTTGTAGAGGCAGCTGGCTTTCGATTGGTCCATTAGTGTATCTCTCATAGAGGGAAAGAGAGTCATTGGCGTTTTAATCTCAGGCCAGCATGTACGAAAAAAAGATCCATCTCTCTGTCAAGCTATTATTTGAAGATCAAAGGATCTTGTCAAGATGATGCATAATTTCTTATGGATTGTAAATCGGGCTTCCAATATTTTCATGAGAGGTCTGTGGTAAGTGGTTATTGATTTGTGATGAAAATATCATTTTGAAATGAATTTCGCCTCCAGCCCATCTGCCTTGCCTTAGGCTGATTTGGCAGTTTTGAAATGGTCTGCCTGGTGTAAGAAAAGGCAAAAAGAGGCTTGTAAGGTTTATAAATGGATGAATGTCTCTCCTCTTCTATATTTCACTGCTTTAATAGAGGGTAATGGGATTGTGTAATTTTTAATTTTTTTTTCAATCTTTTTTTTTATTTGCCCGAGCAGATGGTGTAGCATCTCTGGAAACAGTCAGCCCTGTGCTCGACATTACAGATTTCACATCGGGGATGCTCTTTTTCTCCATCCCTCTCTCCCTTCCCGTCTTTCTGTCTGTCTCTATCTCTCACTCGCTAACTCACTATTTCCCCCCTCTGACGGAAATCGCAAGTACTTCTCCCGGGGTAGAACTTCTGTCAGGTCAGCGTCAATCACGGTGTCCTTCCGCAGCGCTGCGCTTTCAGTAGGTCGTCGGGGCCCCGAGCCCCAAAAGAGCCCAATCTGACTGGAGGTGGTGGATGGGCACTGACGGGTTGGCTCATTTCGTGTAATGGCGTAACTGTAAGCTGTAATGTAGTTAATGACAAGAAATCCACCCATTCAATCCCGTCTTTATGTGTGGTGAAGAAGATTTTGCATCCTTGGACCCTTAGTTGTAAGTGAGCTTTTAAACTTTTAGTCAGTGAGCGCTGGGCCTGGATGCTGAGGGTTGTTGCTTGTTAATGTTTTAGGCCCAGTGTGGCGCCCTCTCCTCCTCCTCTTTTGAGGGGGTTGGTGCAGCAGAAACGCAGCTACTGAGACGGGCGAACTAAACGTAGCTGATGAGCGTGTAATCTCTGCCCTTCCTGAGTCGGCTAGCCCAGCATGAGCCCCCCCCCCCACACCCAGCTGCAATCTGCCTGCACTGGACATGTGGGGGAAGGGGGCAGAGCGGCCAGGAATTGTGGACCCTTAACAGATTTGTTTTCCTTGATCCCTCTAGGACAGGCTCACTCAGGTTTGTGTGCGCTCCCACAGTCCCTCATCCTGGTGATGGATCGATGCATTAGCTGAGTTAATGACTGAATCAGTGACCATTTATGAAGGCCTCCCCTTATTCCAAGGCTGCGTGAGTTTGGGAAAAACCTGGTGTCTAGAAGGGATCCAGGAGATTACAGGAGGCTATATCATGATTCGAAGTTAAAGTAGAGCATTAAATTAGCATGAGCGTCAAAATAGGTAATTTAGCAAAGGTAATAGCAAAGGAGTGAACATCTTCTAAACAAAATAAAAAAATATATAAAATAAAAGAGCAGCTATAGACCAGCCCCCTGAATGTTTTGCAAAAAAAATGTATTTGTTATAAAATGTAAAACTGGATAATAATTGTTATTATTTATAAATAATAAATATCAACAGAGCCATTTTGTTTCACAAATCAACATTTCTTAGCAACAGTGCCAAAGTAAAGCAAAGTATTGGTCATCATGGCTAAACAAACAAAGATGAAAAACTTTTTAATTGTATAATATCTTTCTGTCTTAACTGACTACCTGTTAACACCTTCCATAGACAAAGTGAAAGATTCACAAGGTACTCTGTTAACTCTGCTTCCACTGCATCCTTAAGGGTCAGAGGGGAATCGCTCTTGCTGCAGCTCTGCTCTGTTAAAAAAAACCTTCCCGAGGACTTCTTGGCTTTCTTTTCCCGGGACATGTCAGCGACTTTGGGCTCCACTAAAGTGCTGCAGCTTGATGTCTCCTGGCATTCCATCATCTCTGTCACAATGGCCTTGACTTGGGACTTGATGTTTGCACTAATGAAGTCCATCTTGAACCGTGGGTCGAAGCAAGATGCTATATCGAGCATATAAAGAGCAGCTTCATCTTTATATTTGTCATTGACTTGCTGACAGCTTCCAGGACCTCTATATCTTGCTAGGCTAGAATCCAATGCCGCAGCTTCTTGTGCGCAGTCGCGACCTGCGTTAAAGCCCTCTGCTGCTGTAGTATCCTGCTAAATCTCATTTGTCTGGAACCCCATCTTGTTTGGCATTCTGATACGAGGGAACGTAATTGGAGATTCGGTTCCTTCTGGGCTTTTTCTAGAACACTTCTGGCCCTCCAGCTGAGAGAGAAATTACCCACTAGCTTCTTGCAGACACCTGCAGCAAGGTCATCCTTCTCACTGCTATTTTAAGGGGGAAATGAAAACAAAACAAAGTACACATTAAATATTGGACACATTTATATTTTGAACAATAAAGTGCTCCTTAAACTGTTTTTGCAACTGATTATTCTAAAGGTTATTTAAAGATTGAATGTATATGTTCACATGGTTTCTTTACATTTTAAAGGTCTGTGAAAACCCATTCATTCTCAAAAAAATTAAATTGTCTCATTAGTTTTACATTAGTGGTGTGCCCTCCAGTTTGAAATTGGTGTGTTTGTAAAACATTTCTGAAATCGATTAAAGAAAAAAAAAAACGTTCAGGGCGGGTTGTTAAGTAAAACCGATTAGTCAATACACAATGGTCATAACTTGCAGTGTGTGGCTAAAACTCGGCAGCCTGTTCGACTTGTTCAGGGCTTCACCACATTCGGCACATTGTCTGGTGTTATACAGTCATTTAGCCCCCAAGCAGCCACAGCTTCTCTCATCCTCGTTGCGATGCTCTCGCGAAAATACTGTTTACTTATCAGTTGAAAGTAAATAAAAATCAGTGATTCACGGTGGACGGTCAGACTTATTTAGGCCTCCGTTGTCTGGCTGGACCACAAGTCTAATGTAGTTGCATAATATTCTAATTGTGACAGCGCTGTTCAACTTGTGCCTTACATTTCTGGGATGGCAGCTTGAGAAAAAAAGTTCCGTGATGGTATTGCATAACGCTTGTCAGGCGACTGGGTCGTGTTTTTAAAAGCCTCTTCGGTAACTGTTAATTGGTACCATGTCTTTCATGAGGTGAAAAGTTATTGCATCAGTGATTTCTCTCAGCTGTTTGTGGTGCCAATTGAAATCATCTGCAAGGCACTGTTGACAAAATACCTAGGGTTAGGTATCCCATCGTCCTTTCGGTAGCTGAAATAATTTCATATAACTGACATTGCTTTTGTTTTGAAATCGAAGCTTGTTTTCGGTGCTTTCCTGCTCCTCACTCATTTTCACGTGTTGATCAATGACTAGCGGGAGTGGGGTCTGCTTTAGTTGTTTGATAAACTAATCTCATTCATTCTTGATTAGTTTGTCACCAGCAACAGTTAGAAAAATGAGAACCATGCGAGTTTTGCAGCCAGAAAGTTGTTGCATGATGTGTTTGATTTAATTTGATCGTGATATTGCACGTCCTGGGATGTGACCGTCGTGCATGCGCCCATTGCGCTGACTATGCTGAAACGGTATATCGTGCAGCCCCAATGTATTCCCACTAAAACCAACCCTAAGGCTAATGCTTGCAATGGATTCAGGGCTGTTTGAGCAGGGAAATCCTTCTTAATCAGACATGAAAATGGAGTCAAAGGGATGGGTGGAACTTTTTTCACTTTAGCTCAACCTCTCTAATAGTGACTGAGAGACGTGCTACACCTCAACAACTCCTGCCAAAAACTTGGTGTTTGAAATGGGACACATCTAAGTGCACCCTGTCCTTCAAACGACTGCTTGACAGGCAGTGTGTCCCCTGCTCAGCTTTAACAAGTCATTTTAACTAGAGAACAGAGACAGCGCCTCTGTTCGTTTGCATGCATTGATCCGTCGCCAACCTTCCGGGGTCGACTGTTGCGTGATGCACGACCAGGAGTCTTCTGTTATCCTAAGCTTCCATCTTGTCCGCCCTGTGATCATTACCCTTACCTGTCGCGCCTGATGGATTCTGCCTCGTTCATTTTGGTGCACTATCCCGCAGCGAGTTGTCACCAAAATGAGCAACAAGACATGCTGGAAGGCACTCGCATAGCCATTACTGTCTCCTCTCTAGGGCCGCAGCGTGGCCTGTCTCATTTGGCTGACGTCTCCCTGCAATATGTATGGTCCCCAGTCAGCACAAATCTTAAAATCTGTTACTGGCTGCACACTTGGTTGTATCCATTCAATTCGCAAGTAAATTTAATGTTGTTTAATGTAAGTGTGTTTCCGAACAGACTATTGAATTGGTACTTTATTGTTATAACAACACGGAGGTCACTTTTTTTTTTTTCTTTTTTTTTTTTCTCACCCGTTTCGTGGGGAATAAAGCCTGAGAATTTAGATCAGCACACTCTCAATTTCCACCACCGCCAAAGAGAAATTGCCTGCCAGCCAGCCAGGCTGAGTTGCGTCCAGAAGTTTAATTTGAAGATTGATCACAAGCTAGTCCTGGTGCCTGATAGCAGACCCCCCCCCCCCACCCTCGTGCCTTAGAGGGTGATGGCCTGTTGTGGCAAAGCTGATGGGCTGGCATTGGCAGAGGGGGGAGGCAAGAGGAGGCAAAGCAAGGCCAATGAAACCTGAACAGATGGGCTCTGCTCAATAGCTATTGGGGTCTCCTGTGTACCTCTAACCCCGACCCCCCCCACCACCATTACTATAGTTGTAGGCTGGTTTACTCAGGCGGCACTGTGCCCCCCCTGCTCTCATCTCTGCCTCTGCATAGAGCTCAACCTCTCGGCTGTCTGTTCTTTCCCACAGAAAGAGCTGTGCAACATGATCCTGGACTGCTGTGCGCAGCAGAGGACCTATGAGAAGTTCTTTGGGCTCCTTGCCGGGGTAAGCACTGACTAATAAAGTGTTTGTGTCAGCCTTGCACGATCCATTATGTTCTATAGCTATTTGTGGATGTACAAGTATTCGTGTATATAACGCACCTTTTGCCATTTTCAGCGGTTCTGCTTGCTGAAGAAGGACTACATGGAAAGCTTTGAGGCCATCTTCCAGGAACAGTATGAAACCATCCATCGCCTTGAGACCAACAAGCTGCGTAACGTGGCCAGGATGTTCGCGCATCTTCTGTACACAGACTCCGTCCCATGGAGCGTACGTGGCCCTGAACAATTCACTTACGAAAACAAGCTGAACCAGCAGTTTGCCTGCCCCGATAAAATAATGCATCCCCCTTTTTGTGATAATTACGTTACAGATAACATTTCATCAATATGGCTTCAAATGCTATTGATTTTTTTCCTGATGGGCTGGGATGAGCGAAGGTGGGCTGTTTGGGGTTGTTATTCGTCTGCCGGGATGCTGAGTGCTCTGTGTGTTTTGTTCCCCCCCCCCCCCCACCAACAGGTTATGGAGTGCATCAAGATGAGCGAGGACACCACCACGTCATCCAGCCGTATCTTTGTCAAGATTTTGTTTCAAGAGCTGTGCGCCTACATGGGCCTGCCGAGGCTTAACGAGCGGCTGAAGGATGCGTACGTCATCGTTGTTGTATTCCCTCTAGCACGTCAACCTAAAAGCCAAAAGAGAAATGGCAAATAGCAACTAGAGGTCTGTGTGTGTTTATTTTACAGGACCTTGCAGCCATTCTTTGAGGGCCTTTTTCCTCGTGACAACCCCAGGAACACGCGCTTCGCCATCAATTTCTTCACCTCTATCGGTCTGGGAGGGCTTACGTAAGTGCAGTTCGGTCTCTGTGCATTAGTGTCTTTCACAAGAGAGTGTGTGTGTGTGTGTGTGTGCGTCTCTGTCACTTTTCCTGCTTGCCGCTGTTTGAAAGCCTCTGCCTTTGCGTTCCCTCACCAGAGACGAACTCCGAGAGCACCTGAAGAACGCCCCCAAGATAATCATGACCCAGCAACAGGAGGTGGAGTCGTCAGACTCCGACTCCTCATCCTCCTCAGACTCCTCGTCGGACAGTGACAGCAGCGACAGTGACTCTAGCGACTCCAGCGACTCCTCATCCAGCAGCAGCAGCAGTAGTAGCAGCTCAGGTCAGACCCAAAGAGCAAAGTCTCTCTCGCACTGCACAGTAGGAGCTCTCTTCTGTGAAGTTGGCCATTCTAAAAATGCCATTCCCATCCTCCTCCTCCTCTTCTCATCCTCTGGAGTTTGTGGCTCTAGCTGTGATGGTTTCTGTTCCAGCACAAACAAGTGACTGAAGTGCCACTTGCTTAATTTGCGTGCTTCGAGCCCAGCTCTCACCGACGCGAGAACCACAACAGTGTTTGTTTGCATTTCCTGTCGGCCAGAGCCCTTCCCGTGCCCCTCCTTTGCTACTTGGCTCTGACTGAGGTCGTGACCCTCTTCCCAGGTCCCTGCCAAGCAGTCGACCTCGCTGATGTCATGCTGAGTCTCATAGTCTGACCTCAGAATGTCAAGATGTGAACTGGCTAAGCACGACTCACGCAAAATTATTTTAATTGACAACCTGGCCCGTTTGGATGCATATGGCAGGATTTATTTCTCCCTGTTGCGAGGGGGGGGGGGGGGGGGCGGCCTGCATACACCCCTTCCCTGTGAGGATCTTAGTTTCCCCCAGACACCGCTGCTGTGCAAGGAGGTTTTTCTCGCCAGAGAGTATTTCATCTCGGTAGTTTACTCTGCAGACGTGAAATATTGCACGTTAGTAATACATCTCATTTGGGTGTTTAAATTACCATTCTAAACAGGAAAATATAAAGTGTGCAAATGGGTCTCACAGTCTGACCTCAGAATGTCAAGACGTGACCTGGCGAAGCTCGTCACTCGCAAAAAAATGTTTTATTGACAACCTGGCCGTCTGGATGCATATGACGGGAAAAGTGTTGTTTTTTTTTTATTACATTTTTTTTGGACTGCATACACCTCCTCCCTGTGAGGATCTTAGTTTCCCCCAGACACCTCTGCCGTGAAAGGAGGTTTTCCTTTCCAGAGAATATTTCGTCACAGTAGTTTTCTCTGCAGACGTGAAATATTGCACGTTAGCAATACATCTCATTTGGGTGTTTAAATTACCATTCTAAACAAGGAAATCTAAATGTACAAATGTTTGGATGCTGTTTTTTTTTTTTATTCTATTTTTCAGCACATTTTTATATTTAAATTGACAACATGAAGAAATGTGTGTGTGAGTATGTATGCATGCTCTATGAGGGCTTGAGTATGAGAGCTTGACCTGAATTGAGCGAACCATTTACTCAGCTAGACAATATCATTTGTTTAAACAGAACGCACAAACACCAATCGCTGTTTACACACACATACCAAATACACACATGCGCATATACACAGGCAGACACCTCTGCAATGACCAGCCTGCTCTGTTTACTGCTGGTCAGTGCCGAGGCCCTGCTGGACTGTGAGTAAACAGAAGAGGGATGGGTGTATGTGATTGTGGGGGGGTTCTCTTAGCTATGGCCAACAGGGCAATCTGTCATCAGCACACATCATATTCCCAGCCCAGGCCCCGGAGTGGCCTCATCTCATGTATGTCAACACTGTCATTGAATGACCTCCTTTTTCATCATAACACTGGGAGTAGAGAATAGGTTTTCTCAGGGGGAGGGAGGGAGGGATGGGGGAAGTGGGTGGTGGGGGTGGCAAAAAAATATCAATTGAATGCCCACTTGGCATCCATTTCAAAGCTCTGTCTGTTGTCATATTCTAAAGCAAGCCTATATCTCCTCTGATGCAGATTCCGACTCCAGAAAGAAGAAGAAAAAGAAGGGCCAGACTAGGAAGAAGGACAAGGACAAGAAGAAAAAGAAGAAGAAGGGCTCCAGCAAGCCCGCCAGCCGTCGCCAGCGTTCGGAGGAGGAGGAGGAGAGACCAGGCAAGCGGCAGGAGAAGGAGAGACCAGGCAAGCGGCAGGAGAAGCAAAAGGAGAAGCAACAGGAGAAACGGCAGGAGAAGCAACAGGAGAAGCAAAAGGAGAAGCGTGGGAGCAGCAGCGACGGCGCTGCTGACAGTCGCAGACGCTCACCGTCACCCGACGAGCACCGCAAGGCCCTGCGTCACAGGGGCCGCCGCGAGGAGGAGGAGTCTTCGCCGCCACCACCACCGCCGCAGCCGCCCACACGCCACCGTGACCGAGAAGACCATGAGCGTGGTGGGCACAAGGACCACCACGCCCAGAGGGGTGGCAGAGAGCACGAGGACAGGCAGGCGCAGGTGCCCCGCCGGCAAAAGGATGGCATGAAGAACGGTTCCCAGACGACTGACTGGGAGCGGGACCACGACAGAGACCAAGAGAGGCGGCGGAGCAGGGAGAGGGAACCCGTGCGGCGGGGCAGCCGCGAGAGGTCGAAGTCGCGGGACCGGGGCGGCGAGCGCGGCCGCAGGGAGACAGCCATGCCCAAAGACGCCGACAGGAACGGCCTGGAGAGGTCGTACAAAGACAACAGGTACGGGGACCGCCAGCGCGACTCGAGGAGGAAAGAGGAGCGGAGCAGGGAGGATTCGCCTAGAAGACGGAGATAGTCCCCAGAGGCGTGGAGGACAAAGGGGCGATGAGATGTCTCCTTCGAGCAGCACCAGCTCTGGGCTATTTCTCCCTCCCGCTCTGTCATTGGGCATCTCAGAAGTCTTTTTTTTTTTTTTTTTGAACAGGCCTTTATGTTGCGATCTTTGGAAGTCTTGTGAAAAACTCCTCAAAGACATGCCCTGTTGAGATGATGGTGACAGCCTTGTCCAGGACAGTGGTGTGGTACAGGTTCTGTCAGTAACCCGTGCCAGAAATTCCCAAGATGAGGAGATGGCTTTGCAGAGGCATGTCGAATGTTTATATTGGGAATTGTTTTTTGTATTTTCCCCACCTATTTTTGCTGATAAAATAGAACATGGTAAATCACTCAAATGTGTGGGAAACACTGGCAAGTGATCTCAGTAGGTGGTTTTTAAATGTCTTTGGGAATTCCAGAGGAGTTATTGATATACTATGACAAACAGTTGGGCCATTAAAATCTCTACATTATCATTTGGTTCTTTTTTCTTTATTCATCATTGATGTACTGGTATTGACAAGTTTTGCTGAAGAAATTTGAAATGGCATTTTTTTAATCAGTGAAGAGCCTGTTAAAATCAATGTGTTTGTAATGTCTTGTCCTTGGACTTAATAAAGATGGTCTATCCTTTTTAGCTATGTTGCATCTTTCATAGATCTTATAAATTAAAGGAATATATGAAGATGAGAACTTAACAAGGACTGAGGCTTATTTCCTACGCTGTACTGTTAGTCTAATGTAGTTTAAAAAACTAGACGGTGGGAAGGTTCTCAGAAAAAAAAAAAAAAAAAATCAGAGAATGCTCTTGCTTGAAACTGTTCAAAGCTCATGCAACCTCCTAAGATTCTGGCCTGTTTACTGTCAGACGAGGCATCTGTATGGCTTGCACATGTTGCCAGTTCTGTTCTTGTTATCTGTCTCCTTTTTTGTTTTTGCAGCAGCAGATAACCCTATGCAAGAAGGAACCCTGAGCGTGAAACGCTGCGCACTCGCAGTATCGATCCTCCCAACAGGATATGCTGAGAAGCCATCTCTTTTCATACTGACCTTTACAGTGTTTTTCAAGGGGAACAGAGACTGAGGAAGCGCATACGAAAGTCCTCTTCCTTTGTAGTTATTATGTAGTTGTTGTTCAGATGTAAAAGATACTCCTGTTGGATGTGGAACTGGGACGGGGGAGGTCTGATTTAGTTTAGTGTAGTCGGATGGACAATACGGAATAATAGACGCTGGTATTGTCCAACGAGTTGAAGTGAGGCAGGGAGAATCCATTAGTTAAGTTTAGCTCAGTTCAATCAATAGACGACTATCAATGTGTCATCATTCCATTTCCCAGTGTTTGAGCACTGTTCACGTCAGCATTTGTTTGCCACACCATAAATGTTGTTGACTGCTGCCATCATTATGGTGTCTTGATCTAGCGGTCCACAGAAGAAAGTGGAAGGGGACCCTGTGGAACAGATTGAATGGTGCCTGAGCTCGAGTTCGTTTTGAGAGTTGAATCTCACCCATCACTTCGAAAGCACAAATGGCTAGACATGTTATTTTTGACTTTGCAGACACTCGGCGCTCCGAAGTCGGCACGCCAAGGCACCCTCTCAGACTTGACTGACTGCGAGATAAAAGGGAGCAGTGGCTCAGCAGACGGTGACACTTCTACAACAGACAATAGCTGGCTTTCCATCCAACTGATTGGCATATTTAATGTGCCCTTATGGAAATTGAGCTAAAGAAATGAGTGTTAAGCGAATTAAAATGGACACTACTAATCATTGGTGGAGTTGTGAACAGCTGTGGGTTCAAAACTTGAGGTGGTCAGGACAATATAAACGGAAAAGCTTTGAAAATAAATTCTCAACAAATGCGATTTGATGTCAATCGGGAGTGAACCCTAAAATTCACATTTAAAAGTTGGATGGAAACCCAGCTAATTTTAGATGTGCAGATCCACCACTCACACCCTTTCACTGATTTGCATATCTGACTCAGGTTTCTGCACTAAGCGTGTTTTGACATTAATTTCTGGTAATATTTTTAGACGCTGCCGTGTTCGTTTAGATTGTTAAGATAACACCTTTAAATTGCAAACCGCTGCTTAGATATAGCCTATGCATAAATGTGTTAAAAAGAAAAAATGAAATGAGGTAGGGCTCCTGTTTTTATTAAATCCCTGGTGCAGTGTTGGCAAATACTGACTTCTGTGAGCTGGAGGATGAATCTCAGACCAAATGGCTGCATATAGTGGTAGGGGAATTGCTGTATGGAGACAAAATACATCAGAGATGTAACAGCATTGAGCCAGGCAGTGCTCAGACTGATGACTCCCGGCCCCACTTCCCTCCTCGACTCACGGGGAAACTTCTCAGAAGCGTTTCACCGCAGGCCCAGGTAGCCTACGCTCGCTCCGGTAATGATGTAATCCATCAAGGAGGCCATTAGCGCGATTTTTGGATTACCCCGGGGCTACAAGGAGAACTGATTTACATCAGGTCCCAACCTGCGTTTGCAAGAAATTGGGGTGAGGGGAGACCTTTCTCCAAAATACCTAGTTCACCCTTTTTCCTTGAGAAGATGGAGATGTCCATGTTGCTCGGGAGGCATGCTATTCCAGAGTCCTTTAGGTTGTTGAAAGAGACGGACCTAAAATGCATGGGTGTAATCACAGACCAACATCACCACAGGAAATCTATGAGAGGGTGGAGCTCTGTATGGGTGGCTTCCCAAAGCCCTGTGTTTAAATTCTAAAATAGGGTTTTTACTGTATCACCATTTCCATAGCATGCAATTAGGGGTCTGATCCTCTTCTCGACCTGTCTCTGTACATAGAACTATTGTAAACAAACGTGAGCAAAATGCAACACCAGTTTTTAGGATATTCAGCTGTCACCTGAGTTCAAATGTAAAATAAAACAAACACGCCTATAACCACATACTTCCACTACGTCCGAGCCTCACATAGTCACAACAGTTTAGATTGCAGGAAGTGTAATAGGCAGGGTGTCAGTTTTGATCAGGTCTGATTTATTTCCTGTTGTTGCATGGGTTGGTATTAATACATTGTTGGATGTCCTAATTGCCATGTCTTGGAGAGCACCTCCCCCTCCTCTATAAACTCCCCCGCACATATCCTTATCCAGTGCTCATTAACTAAACATGCCTTTTGTTTCCTTCCCCCTACATTGCCCACGTTATATTAATGTGGAAGGAAATTAAAGTTCTATGCTATTTGTGTGATGTTCTTTGAGGTGTCATTATGTTTGTTCCTCTATGTTCATGTTGAACGAGCTACAAGTATCCAACCTAATGAATAAAACTGGCATCGCTTAAATGAGAGATTCAACTACTGGAAAGTAGGACATAGGCTACTGCGCTCAGGTAGTGTTGCCCCTTAAGGGATCGGGATGAGCATGCGTGGAGATTTCCGAGTCTAACCAGGACGCGGTACATCGCTGTCAAACGCAGCGAGTTAGTGCAAGCCTTTGTGGACCGTGCAACCTGCCACTAGACAACGAACGAAGTAAACTGAAGTTTCCGGACACCAATTGCAGCACAGGTAAGTACCTTTTGTGTATGGCATGTACCCTGAGCTACCTTTCGTCTGTCAGGTAGCCGTTGGTTTATTTTAGAAGTGATGTTGTGTCAACATTTCAGAGACCATGAATTGCGTGCTACAGCATAGTAGATACAATTGAGTGATGGCACTCTTTCCACGTCCTCTGCTTTGACAGTGGACAAATGAATGATCGGTTAGTTAAATGTTGATTTAAGTGCAGTTATCATTCTTAACGGAGAATTTAGGCTATTTTGGAAGAATCCTTTGCCGTTGGGTAAAGTTAAAGATTGTGGGATTTAATGTATTGACAGCCTACAAAGAACAGTAGCCTGCTGTTTTTTTCCGGACATTCAATAATTTTTCAGCGGTATGAATAACTACATGTTTAATTACTACTACATCGCTACACTTGGCTTGATGAGAGGCTGTTTGCGCTGTAGGGTATTCTAATGGTTCGAGTTAACAGTTGTCCAGTTGTAGTTTTGTAGTTTAATGAAACACGTGCTATAATGTTCTTATTTCGCTATTTTGTCTTTAATTTTTCTGTCACAAACGAGGGACCGAAGCGTGCTGATGGTATGGGCATAGCTTAACGGGCGCAAATGAGTCTCGCCTCTGTAATGAAGCTCATCAGCCTATGCAATAATGATGGGGAGCCTCGTCCGCTGCGAGTCGGATGGGCACTGTTACAGGTTTCATATGATGGTGTATCCAAGTGAAGTAATTCGTGCTCTCACGGCACTATTTCATTGTTAAACATTTTGACTTGGCGAAATGATAGATAGATAGATGGATACTTTATTAATCCCGAGGGAAATTTAGGAGAGCGAGAGCGCGCAGTGCTGTGGGAGCTATGGAGTTATTTGTCAATAATGATGTTATACAAAGTTCACTATGATATTGGTGTTAGTTAGCCTGTCGCTAGTTCCTGTTTGTTTTGACCCGTCAATCAGTTCGACTAGTGTAAAGGCTAGTCGCCCGGAGCTTATAGTCAGTGCGACCACCGCTAATCTTCTGTTGACTACTGAGTGTCTAGGGTTAAGCATAGGCAAACAATGTATCTCTCACGCACAGGCGAGTTTACGCTTTAGTGTGGTTCGGCATCCCTATTCAGAAAATAAAGATGAATTTACTACTGGAGTATTTAACAGGTGGCTATGCTTCAAGAATACCTTGGTGAATTTTAAAATAAAGCGTAACGGTGAAGGTCAGCAAGGGTCCACATATTGTTGTTTATCAGAAAAAAGTACCACATGACCTTGTCTGACATTTACCTTGAAATACCGCCTGGTCTTTGGAGTCGAGCCTGACATTTTTTTGATAAAGTGGAAACAGAACGTTTGTAATGAACCAATATACCTCGAATGTCATTGATCGAATGTCATATTTTAGCCTAGCTCCTATGACAATATTTAACAAGCGTATTTGTCATTTTTAGGTCAATTAGAAATCTATGACATCTTGTATAACTTTGGATCAACTCAGTAAATCAGGTCTTACGGTGTTGACTTATAGTTCATTTTATCATGGTTTTCATGTCATTGTGTTTCTCTACCCTACCCTATAATGTCTATGTGTTTCATAATGTGGTTTACAGGGAAACCCAGTTTGTAGTGCTGGACTGGAGATAAGTTGAATTTAATGGAATGAAATGCACAATATATAATTGTTTTAGTTGTTATGCAGTACTTCAAAGAAGTAACCCAAGCCTATTCACATTCTTAGTTATTCACACTCTTTCTCTCCTTTTCTCTGTTTATTTGGTCTCTCAAGGCAAGAGTGCCTCCATCATCTCATGAGTATGATTATGGCCTTCCACTGTTTTAAAGGAAATTACAATAAGCAGAAATAAACATTGCTGTCTGCCTATTCTTTTTTCCCCTTTTTAAAAAAGACTAGAGAGAATACACAGCATGTATTACTTTAACTTTGGCGAGCGTGCGAGCAAGCTATTTGGTGTTTGGTTATCTATTTTAGATTGTGGTTGCCCCAAATATCTATAACACTTCATTTTGGTTGTGAGAATGAACATGTAGGAACCCCCCCGCAACCCAAAAACCCCTACCAGAGCACGGGGCAAACAAACACCCTGTGGAAATGCACATGTGTCATCCAGGCCGTCAGTCATGTCATAAAATGCAGTCACTCATTTCATGGAGATGAAACGATTCGGTGCAGCTCATCATAGCAGTGGTGTGTGTTCTCCGACTGGCTCATCTGGGCCTCGGAGAGGTGGGTTCGCTGTGTGCAAACACATGGGAGCTCGCTTGGCCACAGACCAGAACACTTGGCAGGTTGAACTGGGGCACGTTGTTGTCTCATGAAGGCTGATTTATGAGGTTGTGTGGCTTGAGGGGGGGGCCTGGATTTTATTGGGTGCTGGTGAGGACAGTTAAATGGCGGATTTGTAGCGGTGTAGCTCGAGCATCAAAATAAACTTGATGGGTTTGGACACATGGGCTCTTGATTGTTGCGAATCGACACACGGTGGACAGGCTTACCGTTCACCTCATAAAAATTACAATCAACAGCACATTGCTGTCTCACATAGCTCTCTGTAGCACAGTGGGTGAATGTTTTATGATGGAGTCCTAACAGGCCCTTTGGTATCCACTCAATAAGTAATAAGAAGGACATTTAGTACTATAGATTTCACCTAAACTCCCAGGTTTTCATATTTAATGGCTGCTAAAAAATCTTAGACTTCTATGTTTAAAAATAAACTAAATCTCGTGGTGTAACTTTCCACCAGAGTAAATCACTGGATTAAATATTCTGCAGTGTCACGGATCTTATTAGCTTGTCCTCAGGTGTGACAAGCAGGGTGTAAACAGATGATCCAAAATAGACTGCAGGTGTTGCTCGTACCTAAAAGTGGCTGGCTGCTGGCTGAAAAGTGGGATGTTTCCCCCCTCTTTTTTGCCATGATGGGTTCATATGGGTTCTTTCACAAGTATTCTGAAACCTGCCTGCCACATAGGGGTGATTTTCAGAGACCGCTCAAGGCTGTCCTTGCCAGCCTTACCTCGACCGCACGGCCACTGTGGACAAATTGTGTGAAAAACGGCTTGACGGATCAGAGGCGATGTGAGCAGGCCCGTAGACGTGCTGTCATACGCCTCACCCAGTGTGTGCTGCAACCTATGCTCCCAGGCAAAGAGACACCCAGGAACTAACAAAAAAAGGTGCCACACCCCCAGCCCATGGATGGTGACTGTTGTGCAGGGTTTGTGAATGGCGTAATTCGGCAGCATTGTGCGAGGAATCGAAGGTGTGTGAAATCAGCCCGTCAGACACCAACTCATTTTCGTGGGTCTTATGAGAACGGAGTCGTGGGCAGAGACCTGCCAGCCAATCACTGCGCCTCGGCCTCTCTGTGATGCGGAAGAGTACAGGAGCCTTACCACAGCTAAAAATGAAATCATTTTGCTCCATTTTAATCTAGTCTACTGTTGGTGGTAGATTTACAGTAATATCTTTGCTTTACCCTGAAACTCAGAGCTTTGCATCTGTAGGTATAGGAGTGTTGAATGGAGGAAATTCTCCCCCGTGGTGGCTGTAGATCCCTGGGCCCCAGTACAGGATTCAAGGGCAAATCTGTGAGAGTTCGTGAGTGTGTTTTGCAGGAGAAAATGACTTGAAGAAATTCAGGAACACCATAGGACCATATCTGCTTTCTTCTGTGGTTGGGAAAAGACATTTTGCAGTGCCTGTTCCTCAGAGATATACTCAGAATATGTTTTTTCCTCCTCAAGGATCATTAGCAAGTGATTGAATTAATGACAAAACCCAACTATGTTTCATTTTTCCACTTTGATTTTCACTCTAGCTGTTAATGTATGGCCCATATTGCTGTGCTGCAGTTCTGCAGGTATACTGTAGATGTCTTGTGTGGGATTCACTATGCCAGTGTGAAATGCCTGTAAAGGTGACTGGTAATTAGTCCCATTCTGTCTGTAGTGATTTATGTACCCCTCATTGTTGCATAAAAGTGATCTATGGCAGACTTTCGACGCAAGCCTGCACCTGTAATTTTAACATGATTGGTGTATTTCACAGGATGAATTTTATTATTTTCTGAGTCACAAGTAAATTGATACAGGCAGCAATCTGCTGAGCTTTCTTCATAGCTTGACAATCTGTTATTGTGGTAGAGAAAAAGCCACATGCTTTTGTCTGAAGGTGTTATTTTGTGGGACTGCACTGTACGTGTTGTAACATGCAGTCAGTGCATTTCATTCAGCAGGACACAATGCGTGCCTTTTTCCCCCCTCATAGGCAGTGAATTACCGCTGTTGATTTGGAAAGTCATAACTCACAGGAACCCCACTGTCAGCCAAGGTCACAATTACAACGGCATCCGGCATCTACATTTCCTGGCTAATATGTTCCTATTATGTAAAGTAAATTAGAACTCACAACAGTGCCGCTACTCACCTCCATCACTGTCTGAGCCGCACATGTCTTTGACCTCACATTTATTTTTACTCCTGGTTAGGCCCAGGGGCTGCCACTCTTAAAAGGGTAGGAATGGGGCAGAAATAAATTGCCTCCATATCCAGTGTGTCTCTGCGGAGTTTAACAAATGATAACCGTGGCTGGGAAACTAGGATATTGGGAAGGTCAGCTAGTTCCAGTAATTAGCAGGGGGTTGGTGGTGGTGGTGGTGGGAGTGAAGAGGCGAACCTGGAGGGTGGAAAGAGGGGAAAGGACTCCACTTTCTAAAGGGGTAATGAATCACTCTTGGACTGCCTTTCCTGACAGGAGAGTGGCTATTTCTGGTCTTGGGTGAGGTTAATGAAATAAATAAATAAATCAAAGGAACACTGCACTCATGTGGAGAATGCTGCTGTATGTTGTGTCGGAAGACAACATGGGTTGTGAATATTTCATCCCTGCCTCCTTCTAGCGCTCTTGGCTTCTGTGATGGTGCTTTTACATCCCTCTGTCACCCCCTTCCCACTCCAGTTACCCCACTCAGCTGGTGGTTTGATTCATTCACATGATATCCATTAAGCACTCCCTCCCATCTCACTCCATGTAGTTGCCATGCCACACGTTGTTTTGGTTATTTAGTGCAATGCAAATGAACCACCTCCTGACCGACCACGCGATGCACCCTGCCAAGAAAAATGCTAATTTGGTCTGTGTGTGCATGAAAGGGCCATGGTTCATATTCCCACCGCGTTCTGTCTGTGGCGTGTTTATATTTGAGTGTGTCATCATGGACTCACTGCAAAGGGAAACGTGTGAAGTGTCTGGGGAGAAAGAGACGAGACTGAGACATCCGTTTTAAGTGGCAGGCCAGCAAAGAGCTCTTTCCACTCCTTTTGTTTGCAGTATAAATACATCTGGTGGGTCAGGTATTTATTGAACAAAGGGTTGAGTGTGTGAATTAGAATTTTTCTAGGGTTACCTTTATTGAGCTTCATTAAGTAAGGGTCATGGTATATGCCAGATGGCGCTTTGCCAACTCATTGGTCTCTCAGAAGAGGCACACAGTCCGTCTGGTAAAATATGGTAATTCATGGTTGACTGGTGAGATTGCAAGTTATGTTTAGGTCACAGACTGTAGGTCTACTTTTGACAATTTTAATTTGTTATTTGTCTCTGAACATGTATTTGCCCTACTTTAAAGCTGTCATATTTATCAGACAAAGAAGGAAGAAGAAGAAAAAACAGAGCTCATGGGAGGAGAGGGTAGGATTTGCCAGGATCAAACCTCTCGTGACAAGCATGTGGGAAACAATTAACATGGCAGCAGCCTGAGAGGCATCTTCACTGGATGTGTTCTTGTGTACCAGAATTGCACCAGTGCCCCACGCTCCTCTTGTTGTCCCCCTGAAGGATGTCATTTCCAAAGGATGTGTTCTGTGCTGAGAGAAATAGCTCAGAAACTGTGAATGATGTGTGTAATTTTCTTGTCAGTATCACAGTGACTGCATGATGTTAGTATACTACTATACTTTAATTATTACTATAATTTAAGAACAGGAGCAGGCACAAGTGAGCAGCTAAAACATTGAGAATATTGCCATGCAAAACATTGCCAGGGTGTTTTTTTCCCCTCTCCAGCTTGTTATCTCTCCCTCCACATCTTACTCTGAAAAGCAAACTCTTGTGGACCCTGCAGCAGTGCTGGTGACCCTTGCGTCAGTTCCCAGTATCATCATCCGGTCTGGCATGAGCGTGGCTGTTTGCTCTGAAAAAAGCGCTGGGCTACATGGTCATCTCTAGAAATCGCAAATCGGAGGGCTACACATCAGTCCCCTAGTGACTTTTCCTACAAAAGCGCTCTATTTAATTTTTTTCAGATATCATATGGCTTGGCCTAGTTTTCAACCGCAATTTACATACAAAAATCATTCCCATTTCTGCTAAAGAAAAAGCCTCATATCACTCAACTTGTTTTTTACTCTCTTATTTGTGTGCATTTTGGGGGAGTTGATTTTGGAGAGTGAAGCTCTCAGCAACAACACCTTTAGGGCACTGCTCAGGCCCTTGGGTGCGCCTTACCGTGGCTGTCTCCAATCTCGGCACGTCAGGTTCCCTAATTGATCCTCTACTTCAGCCGACAGGAGGCGATTGTCCTTATCCTTTCCCCAGCCCTGGCCCAGGCAGCAGGGCTTATCGACAAGACGTCCTGCTCTCGAGGAGACATGGGCTTTGCCAGGGAAGGGTGAGGATGAGTAGCTTTTGTTCGTTGGCTGCAGGGGTCACTGTGAGGTAACGATGGTATGTAGACTGTCATGGCGGCTTGTACTTTCACATTTTATAAAAGGAAAACATTATTTAGGCTAGTGGTCATGTTTTTAGGCCACGCAGGCACAATTCAGAGAATGAATCATACATTGCTGTTTGAAATAGCATGGTTCTGTGGTACTGTTTGTGGTTTTTTAATCGGAGCATTTAATGGACCCTGCTTGTCTGCAGTCATGTTGTACACCGTGGATGCTTAACATATCTGTAGAGAGGGCTGTTAAAAGTGCTGAGACGCAAATACAAATGTGTTATGCATTTATATGAACTGCACAAGGATGGATGTAAGCCTCTGACATTATTAAAGGTTCTGAGCGCAGAAGTAGTAATTTGTAAAAATGTATGTTTATTAAACATTAGATCACAGGGCCACCTTGCAAGCAGGTCTGTGGTCAGTGGAGGACTGGTTTGGCTCAGTGACAGCTGGGAAACATTAGGGCAGTTCTAATCCTTTCAGCAGTGACATCAGAGTGTGAGGGGAGGAAACTCACACCGCCAGAGCCTGATACCGACGGAGGAACTGAGCGCGGGCCAGCGTCACACGTATGCTAAAGCGGCTTTCAGTGGAGCAGAACCGCTCAGTGTGCTAGGGGACATTTTCAGTCAGTAGCTAAAAATAAGGTGCCAGCACGGTTAGAACTCTCCCTTTGTTGAGAATGTAGGTAGCATTTAATGTGATCAGTGACATTAGCATTTAAGGCAAACCCTATATAGCATCTTCGCATCCCGTTTCTGCCCCTCACCCCACAGGTAGCCTATGTGCTACCGTCTTGAGTAACATTACGAGGCAGGGATGAGAAGTTCCATTAGCGGAAGTGTGTCGCTATTTAAACTTGCATGAGTCATCCCTGGATAAGAAAGGGAATCCTTGTAATCGAAACTAGTCCGCAAGCCTTCCTTTAGTTTTCATGATGCACTGCAGGGGAGATTGAGAGATGATTTCATCCCTGGAATCTCTGCCATTCTCCGAGGGGGGCTCTGGTGTCCCGCCGAGCCTCGTTACATCCTCCCCTGCGTAGCTGCTGGACATGGCCGTGACGATTCTCATCTGTCATCCCCTGCTTGTCTCATTCCTCCCCGGGGACATACAGTGAGCTAACATAGCCTACAAATATTTATGTTCAAGCTTGGAAATACTGTCCCCAAGCAATTCAGTGAATAAATGAATCAATTGCTACACTTGGAAGCATTTTCTAGGCCCCTGTATTATACCCCTTGAAGAGCTTCACATATACTGTGGGGGATTAATCTCATACTGACAACTACTATAGCTATGCCTTAGCTCCTGTATATGCTATATAAAGGTCCAAGCATTGTTTGGGTGTTTTGTAAACTTCTGCAGCTGTCCACTTGGAACCTGGCACATCAAGATTATGCGTCCACTGAGGCCGCAAGTCATTTAGATTAAGAGTAATCTGATTGCATTGAGGTACAAATTATAGCACAAAGGGCTGCACAAGTAGGTTAACAGCCAAGGCCCGGCTTTGTGAACCCCATCTCTCAGACGATTGGTCCATGACAGATTACTAACTGAAAGATAATAACAAGGTTAAATCCAAATCCTGAATGCGTAACAGCTGCAGAAAAACATGTCACTTTTTAAAGGCTATGTTATGATATTGAAAATAATTCCCCCCACAGCATTTTATGAGGTGTAATACATTACCATCAACCTGTAATCCATGTTCCCATTGCGTACACAAATAGAAGTAGTATTACATCAGGCTCCATATTCCTGATTGGTTAGCCTACCTCCAACCTTGTCACCCCGGCCTTAAAATATAAAAAAAGCCTATAGCTGATTTTGGCTTTGTTTGATCTTCTGCACTGGGAATTGGATATTTCATTGAGGGTGCTTAGTTGTGGATGCCGAGGTCTTTTGAGTAAATGCTTGTTTATTTTACCACATGATTCTGTGGCTCAACTGGAGGACCAAAGTGCCACCAAGGTCATAGTTCAGTTCTCAGGGAACACGGTTACTGATAGAAATGCATGCTTTCTTTGAACTGTGAACCACGGTGGAGCATCTGCAACACAAATAAATTGCACTCTGTAGGCATGACCGCTACGTCATTGTAAACAAGTGTACACTCTGAAATTCCTGAAAAGTTTCAGTTATTTCTAACTGTCCATATATTGTTCATCCTTCAATTTAATGCTGTCAAGACTATACGTTTCGGAGTCAAACTTGCATCGGCTTAATTGATTTAAAAAATCCTCCCCGTCGCGTCCTGGAGCGTAATGAATTATTCATCTTTCCTCTCTTTTTACAGCACCTAGTGTTTGTGGAAGTAGGCCAGGTTAATTAAGATGTCCCACGCCAAGGTCATTCCAACCTCAACACACCTAGCCAAAAAAAAAAGTCCCCTGCTCGCTTCTCCAACAGGGCTTGTTCTTGAACAGCTCCTCATGGCATTCCCACCTCAACCATAAGCCCCCCCCCCCCTCCCTGCAAAAACCACTCCCCCTTCCCTCGGCCCACGCTGTTACCATCTGAGATGGGTTCTGTTGCCTGCGCACGTCGCCTTGGAGCTCACCCCAGTTCACTTCCACCCCCTGCCATGGCGAGGAATCTGTCCCATGTCAGCATACGCTGTGTTATCAGTACGCGTCGTGTCACCAGAATGGAACACCTCTGTGACGACTCCTCCGGTTCGCCTGTCCTCCTCTTCAGAAGGCCTCCAGCTCGTTTCCCCTCCCGTCCCCGCCCACCCACACACAGGCAACGATGTGACAGGCAGCATTGCTCATGTGGCTCCTGGTCCTCTGTGGTCCCCCTAGAGGTTTTCTCCAAATTAGTCATCTTACAGGATGGGGGTGAAGATTTTCATTGTGCTAAGGGGCTAATGGAGATGTGTTGTGGTGAGGGTGTGTGTGTGTGTGTGTGTGTGTGTGTGTGTGTGTGTGTGTGTGTGTCTCTCTCTGTGTGTGTGTGTCTCTGTGTGTGTGTGTGTGTGTGTGTGTGTGTGTGTGTGTGTGTGTGTGTGTGTGTGTGTGCGCGTTGTGCCCCTTAGTTTCTTTGTAGTGCAGGGTAGTTAGACAAAAAGATGAGCTGTCAAGCCCAGTTCTTTCCTGGGTTCCCTGCGAGTGCCGGGCTGAGCCTCCTCCAGAACGTGTTTATCAGTAACGGTGTCACGTTCGACTCCCGTCTGCGAAAGCTGGCAGGTTTGCCGTGAATGCGGCGACCTCGACCTCTCAGCTCAGAGTGTGCTTTGGTGACTCCTGAGCCCCGCTGAGAGAGGGAAACTACATTAAGTAGAACGTTATTTGTTTACCAACTGTCTTACTGTCACTCCTTCTCTGTCTCTTTCTCTGCCTTTTTCTGTCGCCCTTAGCCACACACACACACACACACACACACACACACACACACACACACACACACACACACACACACACACACACACACACACACACACACACACACACACACACACCAGTTTGCTTTGCCCAATTCTGTGTCTTTCATCGTACCTAAACTCTGTAGGGCACCTCTTTCCCCTGTTCCACACCTTTTAGTTTGTCTCTCTTTTAGCTCAGTTCTATATGTGCCTGCTCTGAATATGGCTTAAAAAAATGACATCATCACCCCTCCCACCCCAGCCCCAAACAACTGAAAATAGCACACATGTATCGATGCGCATACACACCGAACCGGAAGCCTTTGTCCAAGGTGACTGTCAGCCTATGAAATGGAACTCATCTCACAGATAT
The DNA here is from genome assembly GCF_900700415.2 of Clupea harengus. Classification (NCBI taxonomy): domain Eukaryota; kingdom Metazoa; phylum Chordata; class Actinopteri; order Clupeiformes; family Clupeidae; genus Clupea; species Clupea harengus. The sequence continues at coordinate 20,358,681 of NC_045153.1, read as the reverse complement.
ATCATTGCAAGTCGAACAGCACTGCAAGGGCGGCCCACGGTGGGTCACAACAATGAAACGCTCAACAGCCCGGCGGGGGGGTGGACACACTTGGTCTGTCATGCAGAGAACCACCCCCCCCTGCCCGGCAGCAAGCTCTGATGATCTAAAGCAGCACAGGATACAGGCCCTGCGTTCATGTAAAATGTCTCACTGAACATCCCAGTCTCGTTTGCATTTTGCATACATTTGTGGAATTTTATATTCATAAGAAAAAGAATGTGGGTTATTTTCAGAGTAAAGGTCAGGAGATGGCTCTTTTGGAGAAGGACTTAAGCCGATGCTGCTGATTCAACTTGGTTTTCACCGAAGGCCCCTGCTGATAGTATATATCACATATCACATATATCACATTGTTGCATTGCTCAACAAAGAACAACGTTTTATCCAATGTCTACAGCCAGAAGGTATTTTGCAAAAGGTTTTCTTCAACATGATCTGATATGTTCTGATTAGTACCTGTCTGTAATATAGACATAGGACTTTATCGACTCTGAAGAACATACATGAATGGCATACCATTCTAAATCTCAAACCCCATGTTATGAATATATTGAAGTATCTCTAAAATTAGGATTAAGAAAATGTCAAATTGTGGAACTTTAATTTGATAATGTGATAATAAGGTAATGGGATTACATTCCATTTGCACTATAGTAGTCGTCTAGACAGGATATAAGGTCATTAAGATCACCTCTACTGGTATTACCTTGGACTCTATAAATAGCTGGGATATGTTAGCCTAGCTAATGTTATCTCACTCTAAAGTACTGTCAATCCCGCAAATGATTTTTGAATGCGTGAATGTGTTCAGGCATGCCAGGCTTCATATAGAATTATAAAGTGAAAGTGGGAGAATGTGGTAAATATTGTACCTCAAATTAAGTCTGTGATTTTTTTCAGTTTATGTAACACTTAAAATACTTAAATCTCACCTGCTTGGGTTGGCGTAATATTCATGACAAACTGCATGTGTGAGTTCTTAAAATAATTAATAGTGTGAACATATAATTTTCCTGTTTTTTTCAATGCAGTAGAGGGGAATGTGTTTTTCTCTGTAATTGCATGCGTGGAGAGTGAAAATATTACCATCGGTCTCCTAAGTGTGCCTCTCTACAGAGGGAAAACACCGCAATAACACAGAGTGAAGTAATGGGGTTAAAGTCAGGAGGACTCGGAAGTGGTGAGAGAAGCGCAAAGGGACTCGCTCAACACCCTCATGGCCTAAGTGTGTTCCCAAATCCTCTGTGGAGTCTCCGACGACCTCTGCTAGGCCATTGAAAAACGGCACCATTTCATCAAAAGATCATTTTCTAAACATATTTTTCTTGTATATCCCTTACTTTCAGGACAGAAGATGTACTTTAAAGGCATATCGAGCACAGGGGGGTTTTAGTTATCTGAATCCTCTATGTGATGCATCAGTGTGTTCGGCACTTAACGGCCTGGTGGGGATTTAACTCACAGCCTGATAAAAAATTAAACTGTTTGCTCAGAGCGTGGTGTGAAAGACGTGTGTCATGGTTTCCTGTTGTGGGAGCTGGTTTTAAAGCCACACACAACATTGCTGAATGTGCTATACTTAGCGTGGGAAGGATCTACTTTATGCAAAAATTATTCGCGGGGTTTTTCAACACCTCTGTGAAAGGGTCCAGCTTCAGGGCACAGACTCTGGAGCATGCTATGATAGACAACAAATCGCACTCCTTTGAAGCACAGCAGTTCTTGACCTCTCGTAACCAGCAGCTTAAAAGGGAATTGTCAGCAGGGGGAGTGCATTCGAAGCAACAAACCCTCTTTATACAACATACTCTCTTACATGGGTCTCTGTGCCATCCAGACCTCTAGTGATTACTAAAAAATCCTCTCTCTGTTTTGTTGTGTGTCTCCTCATGCTTCTGTGGTAAGCTGACAGCATGGGTCACTAAGACCAGCCACGTGCCTGTGGTTTTGAGCTCTAACTGAAGCATAACTGAACAGCTGTGCAGGCCCAGACTGGTCCTCAGAAAACCTCTATTTCTCTCATACCATCACCACAAGGGTAGGAGCTGACTATAGTGGATCTAGCCCTAATATGGTGCAGTTTTGCTGGATGCCGTTTTTGTATTTCTTTAATCCTGCCTTTTTATTTTTTGCAAATATCTGAAAATCTGCAGAATTCATTATCTCAACATGAAGACTTTCTTCAAAGCTAGTTCATGTGTTTATTGCTAGTTAATTTGCTTTGCTATCAATCAAAATCCCTTCTGTGTATTTTTGTATCATTCTATTTATTTATACTTTTGCCCTGAGGTCCTCTATGATGCTATGGAAATATAGACACTGTAAATACTATCCGTTGGGGATATACCATGCTGATTCAGAGGACTGCTTACCAGTTCCTGACAACCGGTAGAAATCATAATGTAGTCGTATATAGTGTAGCAGCAGTTGTTGGATCAGATGGACCCTACACAGGTAACTAAATTGGCTTTGTCTTTCGTCGTGTGGAACCCAGCAGTAGTTTATCTCCATCTTCAGTTCCAAGCCTGATGACCTGAGCCACTTTCCCACACCTGACCCACATGCCAGGTGCTGTGAGATACCCCTCTCTAAGCAGATTTTATCTGCCTGTTTCACAAGTACCAGCATTTTATTGTGAAGTGTCAAACACACACACACACACACACACACACACACACACACACACACACACACACACACACACACACACACACACACACACACACACAGACACAGACACACACATACACACACATGTACATACCACAAAGGTTGTTTCAAAAGGAGCTGTGCTAGGACTTTTCTCACGGTGGCCTGGTGCAGTTGTGAGCAGCTTTTCTGGTCACTGAATTTTCAGCGGGTGTAGACACTCCCTAGGCGCCAGAGGACACAAGGTCAAGGTTAAAGACAAGGCCAAGGACCCAGTGTCGTCACAAGGTCAGAGAAGGAAAAAGCGTGTGTGGATCTTGCGGCTCTGCAAATGGAGTGCTGTGGGTTATTAATAGCTTGAGAACATCCCCATCCTCTTGTGTGTTGGCAAGGCCTAGTGAGCCTCACTGGAGACATCTGCGATCACATTAAACAAGCGAAACACACCGATCCCCTCCCCTCCCTCCCTCCCTCCTGTAGGTGGGTGGCAGAAGGAGGCAGAGGAGAAGGAGAAAAGAAGGGGAGGAGGAGGAGGAGGAGGATGAGGAGGATGAGGAGGGCTGTTTCCCACCCAGACATTAACAAATCTCCCCGGCCCAGATGTTTCACATGTGAGAGAGCCACACAAAGACCCTCATTGGAGACTTGTGTTAGGAACAAGTGGAAAGTTGTCCTCAGTGTTTCCTTTAGAGCTCTGAGAGAAACAGACAGAAAGGAAAGAGAAGGTGTGTGTGTGTGTGTGTGTGTGAATGTGTGTGTGTATGTGTGTTTGAATGTGTGAATGTATGTGTGTGTGGGTGGGTGTGTGGGGGGGGGTGTGTGTGTGGGGGGGGGGGGGGGTGTGAATGTGTGTGAGAAAGAAAGGGGGGGGGGGTAAAGATGAGAGAGAGATGTTGTTCGTATGTAAGAGATAGAATAAAGTCTTTGAAAGGCATTCTTGTCCTTTCCATATGTGAGTGTATCTCTTTCAACACAGGAGAGGTTTCAACAGCACCCTCATCTGACACACTTCTCCAGACATGAACTATGCTTTGATGCCTTGATAGCGGGGTACAGCAGATGTTAAGTGAATAAGTGGTGTTTGCAGTGGGTGATGACAGTTAGGCTGCACATCCGAGCCGCCACTTGCACATGGAACAGGAGCTTTGTCACACTAAGAACGCCTCTCTACTGTTTTCTTGTATGTGAAGACCATGATAAGGGGGTGGGGGACTGTGGCTTGGCTGAGTGGTTTTGGTCAAGTTCTTTGCAGTGAAAACAATGTCTGGTCTTGGATGGATAGGTATACAATTACACTATAATTAATCATTCAACACAAAAAACAACAACAACAACAACAACAAAAATTATATATATATATATCGCTGTGTGGTTTTCAAACCTCTCTATCAATCTGCATTGGAATTGCAACTAAATTCACCTACATTCAATTTGGATGTTTGCGCTTCAGTGACCTAGTTCTGGGTTTTTTTAGGGGACGGGACGGCTGGTTAGACGCCATGTTGACTTGCTTCGTCTTTTGTTCACCTGTCAAGGCTGGGAGCGGTGAACTGTGAGCAGCTGATTAACATCCTGTTGCCTCACCTCTGATTCGATTCCCACCACTGATTGCACTTTGCCATGCCTGGGTGAGCAGGTCCCCTCTCTAAAGTGGGGAGGAGGAGGTGGATGGGGAGGTGCGTAGGGATCGAGTGTCAGACGAGGTGAGGTCGATGGGTTGGGGGGGTTGGGGATTACATTTTTCCCTCGTTGAGAAAACGCAAAAGAAAGTGGTCTTGTGCTACGAGCCTCAGCTCCAGCCCCTCTGGCAGCTGTTTTTCAAGATCAAAGACTGACACTTATCATATTCCATTTGTGTAAAGCTGTTATCACCTGACCTTTAAGCGGTGCTGGCAATTTGTGGGCAAATTAGTTCTATGGGGAGCGGGCAAGGGCTCTATTATTAATGTCATGGGGAAACAGGTGCTACATGGCTAGCATGCTGAAGACATGAGACAAGGTAATGGCATGCGAATGAGCAGTCAGGTGATTAGCAGCGCCCGAGAGCCTGACAGTTTGGGAACACTGTCGGAGAGAATCAACGCTAAGACCATCAGCTTGAGCTTCTGTGTGAACCAACTTTCATAAAAAAAAGTGGGAATCCATACTGTTTCCCATGGTGATAATGATGTTGCAGGCCCATGCGTTCATGCACTTCAACTGTTATGCAATTCGAATAAGTATCCTGCTAAAATGAATGAAGATAACGAAAATGTGAACGATGTGAGAGTGAAGCTACTTCATTCTGTCTCTCCACAGTGGGCTGAAATGTAGCCTAAATGTTCGCCCGTTCATTCCGGCAGATGCTGACTGCTGTCCCTCTGTCCATTATGATTTGACACGATGCTGGCCTCTGTTGTGCAGTGGTCCCCGTTGCGTGCTCTGCAGTGCTGAGAGCCTCTCATTACAAAGCTTGTCAGTATGGAGTGCTGTGGAGAGTAATGGCCTTCAGGGAAGAATAGAAACAGTGGTCTCTCCCCTTGCAGAGTCTAGTAGTGCGGAGAACAAAATGAGGGAACACGATGCAATTTGGAATGACTTCCCACAACACTCTTAAAATGCTGTTGCAAAAGAGAAGTTAGTTTTTTCCCCCCCGCTTGTTCACTTCTCAGAGCTTGACCTCTGGTCTCATGGGGGCACAGGCAATTCTGGCACTTGTGACTTGGGGAACACATTTGGGGAGAGTGTGACGATGTGTAAGATTTGTCTGGTCCCACAATACTAGATTACCCGTAGAAAATGTGTTCAGACATCTTGCTGGCAAAGTGTTTATACCTTTCACAGCACAAAATGTGCTGCAGTGGTTGCTTTTGTTTTCAATCGATTGATATGAGGTTCATGGCCAGTCAAATCAACCTCTTCACATGGGTGGAGACATTTCAGCAATAATGTTGGCTTTTAAAAAATGCTACGCTGTGAAAAACAAAGACAACACCCTCCTCATATTGTGCTGCACCCTATGGGAGTCCAATTATGTTGGGACTTGTGCTCTACAAGATGCTGAAAGCTTTCCACAGTTTCCCCAGTGCTTCAAACCAGGTGCTGTCACATTGGCAGATTAGTAGATATTGACCTCACTCTGCTTGTTCTGTGTCATCCTACAGATCCTCAGCTTGCATTGAGATTTGGTGACTGAACTGAATTGACCATGTCTGTGTGACCTAGACGAGTTGAGGTTTAGTGCAGTGGACTGTCATTTTGCAGAAAATCCTTTCTCGGAAACATGCACAGATCTGTTGATGTAATGTACCTGATTAGCGGCTATGTTCATGTATTATGTATTATATAAAAGTTGATCCATGTTCACTCAGGGAGCCAGGGAGCCAAAATACCATGCATTATGCATAACATTTGTATAACACCTCTTACTGAGCAGGTCAACTATGAATGTAGGGACCATCAAGAGGCCTTCATCTCTGGCTTTGTCTCAGTCTCCTCTAGAGTGACAGTCAAGCAAAGATCATGACTAAATTGTCTCGGAGCTTTGAAATCCTTTAATCTCTCACTTCCCCTTCATCTACACTGATTAAAGTGGATTTAACAAAGTGAAATCAATCGGGATCGTGTCAGATTTCACTGGCATTCACCTGCTCAGCATATTTCTTGGAAGGAGCAGGTGTTTGTAACACCTCCGTGTCCTACTGTACTGGACTTTTTGTAGTAGCTTCTAACCCCAATTATCTGATCTCCAAAGAGGTTGAGGGAATATTAAGACGTCCCACGGCATCAAAGCAGCGAGGGAAGAGTGAAAACCTTGGCCTATATTTTGCTCTCTCTCAGTCAAAAGGGGAAGTTTAACATATAAAAGGGAGTTGCGCTAAGTCTTTCATTGAATACTTTTTTAATGAGACTTTAATGTGTGGGTGTGCGCTAGGGTTATCAGGGGCCCAATACCATAGTGGCCTCTGAACATGTAAGTGTGTGTCTGATAGGGGTGGGAATCTCTTGGCACCTCACGATTCGATTCGATTCCGATTCAGAGGTCAACGATTCGATTCTAAACCGATTCTTGATTCTAAACCGATTATCGATTCTAAACCGATTATCGATTATCAATTCTAAACCGATAAAACGATTATCGATGCATCCCAATTTTTAAAACATTTGAGTTTGCTACTCAGAGTCTGCAATAATCGATGCCGCTTGCATTTCAACACAAAATGAATGTGTAAAAAAAAAAAAAAAAAAAAAAAATATATAATTTTTTTTTTTTTAATTAAAAAATCGATTATGAACTTTTCTGAATCGAGACAGAATCGTTCTAGAGAGAATCGAGAGAAATCGAAAAATCGATTTTTTTCCCCCCACCCCTAGTGTCTGAGTGAGTGAGTGTTTGTGGGTTTTCAACAGCCCCATACCAGGGTGGCTTCTGAAAATGTGTGCGTGTGTGTACGCAAAAGCCTAACACCAGATTGGTTTCTGAAAATGTTACGTTAGTGTGTAGGTGTATATTTGCAACAGCCTAACACCAGAAACACCAAGTGTCAGATGTAAGACGCCTCAGGGCTCTCTGATGACGTGTGTGTGTGTGTTTGTGTGTGTGTGTGTGTGTGTGTGTGTGTGTGTGTGTGTGTGTGGTATCGTCAGTGGACTCGTTGAGCGCCAGCGTGTTTCTGCAGCCCAGTGGCCAGTTCTAGTCGTCCCTCTCCATTATTGAAAGAAGCTGCAGTCACAGTACAACATGTCTGCATCCTCAGCCAGCGAATACAGGTCAACTCTGCAGCAGGACTTCTGAGTCTGGCCTCATTTCCTCAGCACCAAACTAGGCCAAACCAGGAACTTTAGCACCCAGTGTAAGGAACAGAGAGAAGATGAGCACAGTGGGGAAAAAAAATTAAATAAAAACATTTCTAGAAAAGACTGTCATTTGTACCTTACTTGCATTTTCACCCTTTTTCTATTTTCCTTTTTCTTCTTTTCTTTGCCTATAAGCAAAGGGGTTGCTGACGCGGTACTGGTGTTGGTTGTGGTGGTGGCAGGGGAATAAATAAAAGCTGAATGGACGAACAGCCCCAGGGAGAGAAGTTTGTGGAAGTTTATCTGCAGGGAGAGGGGATTAGGGTCTGCAGCTGCCTGGGGAGATTATGGTCTGTGTCAGAGGGATTACTGTCCAGAGAGGGACACACATGGCCACAGAGCACTCTGCCTTTACGTTCACACACACACGCAACCCCTCCCCACACACACACACACACACACACACACACACAGACACACACAGACAGAGAGGGAGACAGAGACAGAGAGAGTGAGAGAGCAGCCATGCCCCGAATGGGAGCTTAATAGATATCACATCCACATGGAGAGCTCTCTTCTTCCAGGAGCCGCTGACTCATCTGGTATATTTTCACACCGCCGATACTGCTGCCTCTGCAAGGCCGGCTTTCGTTGTTCTTCGCGCTCATCCCCAGACATGCCGTGGGTCGGGGGGGCCTGGAGATCTGCAGTGGCAGGCAAAAAAAAACAACTCATAAAAACAAAGATGATCTTCAAAGACCCTGCACACCGAGTTCTCCCAGTTCCCAGAAGCTGGTTTCCTATTCTCAGCTAAAACCATCCATTATGTCCAGGTATTAATCACCCTGGGGGCCCTGGTGCAGTAGAGATGTGTGGAGGCACCACTCGCGTTGTTGTGGGCCAGGCTTCTGTGTGTGAGGCTAGCGGTGGCACGCGGCTCTCCCGTGGGATGTCGGGACGATGCATTTGCCCTGCATGTGGCGTGTGGCGTGTGTGTGTGTGTGTGTGTGTGTGTGTGTGTGTGTGTGTGTGTGTGTGTTTGTGTGTGAGAGAGAGTGTGTGTGTGTGTGGCATGTTGGGAGGATTGCGTAATGCTCATGGGTAGCCAGCATGTGCGTTGGGCTCTTCATGAGGGCAACAGATGGGCACAGGAGGTCAGTCAGCAGTCACTTTCACTCCCTCTTTTTCTCTCTCTCTCTCTCTTTCTCTCTGTCTCTCTGTCCTTCTTTCTTTCCACGGCTCCACAAGTTGGAGGGACAGCTGCCCAAAGACGCCACGCCACGCCATGCCGCTCCGCGCCATGCAACTTAGGGGTGGAGCTCTTACCAGCTCAGAGGGGCAGAGAGCAGGCACCTGCTCAGTCCACGCTGCACAGTACACTTCCGCAGTCCACTCGCTCAAATCTCCCCTGACATGACAGGCAATCACTGGGATGTTTAGCATTAGTCTGTTAAGGATAAAAGGATAATGTTGCACCAGAACTGTGAGTATTTTAAAACCAAGTGCGGAGACAGAATATTTTTGACTTGTTTGTAGTGCCATTGTTAACCTTGGATTCTTTTTTTTTTTTCTGATCGGGCAGGTATGAAGACACCCCTGAGCCCTACGCAGCTCTTTGATAATGGTCGGTTTTGCTTCCCGTACGGGGCTTGCTTGGAGGTGAAGGAGGTGCTTCAAGGCGACGGGCAGGCAGACATGCAGCTGCAGCAGGAGAAGAAGAAGCTGCTCTTCTCCCTGTGCGAGGTGTGCAACATCCAGCTCAACTCGGCCGCACAGGCCCAGGTCCACTACAACGGCAAGTCACACCTGAAGCGCGTCAAGCAGCTGAACAACGGCGAGATGCCGCCGGCCACCTCCACCGGGCCGCTTCTTCCCAGCCTCACCCTCACAACCAGCAGCTGCAGTTTAGGCTGCATAGGCAACACAGGTAAGGCCACTCAGAGTCCAACAGCCTCTCTCTCTCTCTCTCTCTCTCTCTCTCTCTCTCTCTCTCTCACACTCTCACACACTCACACACTCACACACTCACACACTCACACACTCACACACACACACACACACATACACACACACACACACTACTCACTGAAAGATAGCATCTCTTCTCTCCCACAAACACACCACGCACACAAAGACACTCACCCAGACACAAACCCTTACATGCTCTCTTGCTCATATACACATTCTCACACTCACATACATACATAGCCTACTGTACAATACACACATTCTGTCTCGCTCTGACACACACACACACACACACACACACACACACACACACACACACACACACACTCACACTCACACAGGCGATGACGTGCGTTGTTCCCTGCAGGCATAAACAGGAGTGATGGTAATGAGGGATGAGTTGGCATTTGTTTGTGTGATTTTACTGCTCCGTTTAACAGACTTTGCTCAAAGGTCCTGTGTGGTTATTTTGTAGGGGGGAAAAGCTGAATGCAAGATAAACCAAATAGCACACAATGGCAAAGGGGAAAACGGTCAATTATTTATATGCATTTGTGGTGGGATCTAAAAGGAAATGTTTAAGATATGCGGAGGAGAAAGAGTGAATATTTAGAAGCCCTTTTGTCTCAGAGAGGAATATATGAGTAGGGAGAAGAGCTCAGATCAATGAAGCAAGCCATACATAACAGTTGTTTGTGGGAAAGAAGCCTCACAAGATAAACCAGACCCCTTGCTATACTGACGGGGAAAAATGGTCAATTATTAATGTGGATTTTCCTTGGGATGTGGTGTAAAATGAAAATTCTGAGTTAATTGTGGAGTGTTAAATCAGTGAGTCTTTAGAGACCACAGAGACTCTCACCAGCTAATATGTGAATAGGGAACACTCTCTGTGGAGTCCCTGTGGATTTTGTTTTAGTAAAAAGCCACCCGTATCTGCACTTGAATCTGTTTTAATTTGACTCTGGCACACAGAAGTAAATTCAGCGAGGAGAAAAAACCCAACTGATTAACCTGCATGGCTTATTCATGTAATGAAGGGCCGTCTCAGTGCAGCGCTGAGTCGCCGGCCAGGTTTGTGGCCGACGTTAAAACAACTTGGCACTTGTTTTGCCCCGTCGCTGTGGAAATGTTGCGTTTACCTGACAACGAGCGGCGAAGGAACAGCAAACGCTCTGCAGGCCAGTGGTATAGCGTCGGCGTGCCAGAGTCGTGTCAAGACTTTACGCAGTGACTAAACTCTCATTATTCGCATGGAAAAGTAACGTGCAGGCGCAAGACACTAGGCAGACTCCTGGCCTTGTCCCCCTACCTCTATCCCTACTCCCCCCTCCCCCTCCCTCTATCCGTACTCCCCCTCCCTCTATCCCTACTCTTCTATCCCTACTCTGCCCTCCCACCCTTGGCTCGGTGGAATAACATGCCGCTGTTTGTTTTTAGCTCCGTCTGCGTGACAAAAAAAATTACAAAATGGAAATTTTGATCTCGTGCTTGAGGTTCAGCGGGGCAAAACGACATGCCCTCCACAGCAGACTGTCACCGCTAGGCAGAATTATGAGCACTGATGCGCCCTTAAATGCGGTTGCATGTATTTTGGTTGTTGGGATGTTGGTTGGGTTAGATAATTTGACGTGTAAAGTGAATGGATGTGACCTTCTTTTCTCCCTAAAAACATAGCAACCCTTGTGACCGTGGAATGGTAGCAGCAGTCCATCTATCATGGCAGCAGCTTATCTTGACTTCCGCAGTGGAACAGGAGGGGAGTAAGCGGGGGGTTGGGGATTGGAGTCGGTGGTGGTAGTGGGATGGGGGGGTCGGTCTTTGGCCTGGTCCTAACAGCTGCTGCTCCTGCTCAGACCTCAAGGGGTTTAGGTGTGTGTGTGTGTGTGTGTGTGTGTGTGTGTGTGTGTGTGTGTCTGTGTGTGTGTGTGTGTGTGTGTGTGTATCTGTGTGTGCATAAAGGGGTGGGAAGCGGGTCAAACCTCACGTGGCCTTGTCCTGCATTAGCGCTGGCCTGGTCCAGCGGTGGAAGCAGCAGCAGCAGCAGCAGCAGCAGCCCTCGCTGGTGTGCCGCCCAGCCTCAGTAAACAGCAATTAGAGGGAACAGTGCTCCGGGCGTCCAGTCGCAGCGCAGCTCATGCGCAAAAAGCCTTTCATGCTACAGCTATCATTTAATGCACTACAGACCAGTCACAGTGTTTTACTCTATTGTGACATGGGGTTAGTGGGCTGAAGGACGTGTGTGTGTTTGTTTATGTGTGTGTGTTTGTGTGTGTTTGTCTATGTGTGTGTGTTTGTGTGTATATGCATTTGTGTGTCTGTGCAACTTTGTGTGTGTTTTTTTTTGTGCTTGCGTAAAAATAGGGGTATTATTCAGACCACTAACCATAGAATTGAAGGTCAGGCAGAGTGAATTCATGAAGTGTACCGTGGGTTGAGCATATACATGGGCTGCATCCTGGGAGCCTCACAATCCTGATAGAAAATGGCCCTATAGTAGAGCTATAGTTTAGCATCGCAGCACTGATACTGGATACAGTGTGAATATAGTCTTAGATTTAGGGCCCTAGTTTGGCGTAAAAAAACTGTCTATTCTTTCTGGACGGGTAAGTCCATCGATACATTTTTTTAAAAACCATCATTGCCCAATTCTGATCTGGCAAATAAGTATCACGTTCCCTTTACTGGAGAAGTGGCACATTATGCCTACATATAGCTATATTAGCAAGGAAGCAGGAGCAAACCTGTGTTATGGGTTTTGGATAGCCTCGACGTTAACATCCTGACAGGCTTTTATAAAAAAAATAGTTTTAAAAGGTTAAACCCCTGTAAAGACTCATAGTAGAAATAGTCTAATTTGTCCGACAGGAATTAAATGCTCAGTCAGCAGTAAATAAATGTCATCCCAAAGATAAATACACAATAATGACTTTTCTTGTTATTTCTATTCATATGTTGAGATATTCATATGTTCAATAGAAGAAGAAATGCTGCACCACAAGAGCTCATTTCCCACAAATGGTCTTTTTTCTTGGCGTGGCTGCAACGGAATACGGAACTGCATTGCATTTAGGTTGGTCCAGATCATCAACATAAACACTGCTCACAACCTCCCATATCTTATGCACTCCCCATTCATGTAGGCTAATGGTCACTGCGCCATATCTTATGCACTCCCCATTCATGTAGGCTAATGGTCACTGCGCCATACCTTATGCACTCCCCATTCATGTAGGCTAATGGGCACTGCGCCATATCTTATGCACTCCCCATTCATGTAGGCTAATGGTCACTGCTGCTCTGGCATTTTATGCATCAGGTCATTTCCAACCCTGCGCACAGTCTTAGAGAGGAGTCCGTATATCTGAACATACAGTCACCAGTAGCCTCGAGTTATGCAAATCAAAGTGAAAGGATGACACTAAGAAAGGATGACACTACACCAAGATGACTTGAGGGCAGGGGGTGGGAGTAGACAGGAGATGTGGATGGTGGTGGGTGGATGTGTGTGGTGGTGGGTGGATGTGTGTGTTGGTGGTAGACGGTAGATGTGGATGGTGGTGGGTGGATGTGTGTGTGGTGTTGTGGGCCGTGCAACTCCAGCCCCGGTGTCCATTTCACTTAAAATTTAACAAGGCTTGCTTGCCTTTTCTTTTCTGTAGTCTGAGCTGGACATATGTAATTACAGCTGGCTCGGAAGGTGTTTAGTCAGGAGGAAGAGAGGGCGCGTCGATTCTGTGCTCGATTAACTTGGTAGGGGGTCATTTTGGGTCTTCAGCCAAGGCCTTCTTTTTCGCTCATTCAGTCTGTATAGGACACATCACTCCATAACTGTGTTGTACTAAGGTGCATTTTGTGATGTTTGGATCCTTAAACTGTGCCGCCCGGGACTCTGTGATTGTATGCTTCAGTAGTAGTATTGTTGTTGTCCGTCTGAAGGCCACTAGATGGCAGTAGTATCATCTTCAAGAGGAAAAATACTCCCCTGTGTGGTGACAGCAAAAACAAACCTGCTCAGGTTCCTTTATGGTGAGATCTGAGGCGTTCTTTCCCTCCTTGATGTGTATTTTTAACAGCTGATGTGATTGTGCATAATGTCTGCTGAAGTATTTGAAGGTGAATGAGTCAATAATCCCACCGTCTATTTCTCTGAGTCACCGGAGAGCTTAATGAAGTGCTGTTATTTATATCGGCAAAGAGCTTCTAAGATGCACTCGCAGTGTAAACCCGTAGAGAGCATGGAAGCATTCTCCAAAAACCCCTCTCTCTTCTGACACCTGATTTTGGACCTAAATCAAACTCCCTTTTTTGCCAGAAGAAGCTTTACTTTAATTATTCAGGTTGTTTATTTGATACAACACTCCCGAGTCATCTGCTCATATTCCCCAGGTTATCTCAAAGGTGTTCTTTGAGCAGAGCGGAGTGGAGCAGAAGCATCTCTGCTGGTTTGTCTTGATGACTGTAAATGGTGGTGAAATCCCTGGTGACATTCTGATGGCGCCTGTTTAAAGTTTCAGATGATTAGAAGCCAGAGAGGCTCCTGCGTCGTGAGGTGATGCCTCGTAAGAGCTGGCTACTTCTTGTGTAGACACATTATCCTGAATATTTTACTTACTGCCGACTGCTCTCTCTCTCTCTCTCTCCCCCCCTCTCTCTCCCTCTCCCCAGCCACTAAACCCCTCAGGTTGGAAAAAAAACCTGCACTTTGAAAACACCCATTTTATTCACACTCTCATTCTTTTATACACACAAACTCTCCCGTCTTAGCAACAGAAAATTATGCAAATGCACATATCCCATTTTCTGTCTGTGCGCAACGCCGCACAGGTGATTTGCCGTTCAGACGGCATCAGAGTGTTCGACCGAAACCAGGCACCAGGAGTGGGGGTAGGGGTGGGTAGGTGGAGGGTGGTGGGGTAAGGAAAAGGTGGTGAAACAAACAAAAAAGCCACTCCCTTGGGCATTCCCTCTTGCCCTGTCGCTTGCCCATTTGCAGGCCATTGCCAGAGATAATTGGACTACCTCACAGTGCTGGTTCACAGGAGAGAAGCTGTCTGTCTGTTGCAAACACGTGTGCAGAAGGATGAGGGGTGAGGTTGGCACGAGCGCGGTCCTCTGGGACAAGGGGGCACGGCCCCCTCTGTCGTGTGGGCAGAGGGCAGAGCCGTGCTTCTGCTGTGCTGTTTGTTTTTATTTACCAGCCTCCTTATCTTCATTTGCCTCAGCCCACTGACATTCTCCATTGTACGGAATGAGGGCAGAAAGAGGCACGCATAGGTCATTTTATATGGGTGAATATTCTTTTTTTGGTGAATGTTCCCTTGTGTGCTTAGGTTTACCAGCTGATGAAATTGAATTTGGTGTGTGTGTGTGTGTGTGTGTGTGTGTGTGTGTGTGTGTGTGTGTGTGTGTTTACCATGACAAAAAATGTGATCAGCCTTTCTGTATGCGTACGCCTCTTGTAGTTCAAGGCCTCACTCTGGTAGTGCATTACAGCATACAGCACACACTTTCACATAGTAAGACCAACTACAAAGCCTCACATCTGCAGACAGTGCCTCAGCACGCAACAGAGAGAGGGGAAAAGCAACATTTTGTTGATCCTCTAATACCTTGGCAGCTCAGCCACAATCTCACTCTCTCTCCCCCCTATTCTCTGTTTGTCTCTCTTCCTCTCTCTCATTCTTTCTCTCTCTATCCCTTCCTCCCTCCCTCTCCTCCCCTCACTCCCTGTGTCTCTCTCATTCTCTTTTTCTCCCACTCTCTCTTTTTCCCTCTCTCCCTCTCTCACCCTCATTAAGCAGCTTAAGGTTGGCAGGAGCTGACTTCACTTTCACTGGCGCAGGCTCCAGTCGTTTCTCTGTGCTCACTGCCTAACTCCCCCATGGCAGAGCGGCCTGACCTACCCAAACACTGGGCCCGGTGCCTTCTGCCAAGACCCCAGTCACAACCCTCCACCCATCAAACTGTCCACCCATACATATATCACCAGGCTCATGGTGCCAGCCGGCCATTTATCCAGCATTCTGTGGACCTGCAAAACAGTCAAAGTGTACGAGTACAAAAGTAAAAATGTATGAGTTTTCTTTTTTTTAAAGACTTAAATGGATAAATGATGGCTTGAGTCAGAAAGAAAAAGTGCTAAGTCCAGGAAAAGAGCTAATTCAGGCATGTTGTTGGGGGGGGGAGGTTATGTTTCATATTAGACTCAGTTTACCTTGGCAATGTATGTGCATTTGTAATCAAGACCCCCCTTGGCCATCTTGATTGCATTTGCACTAGCTGAGTGCTTTGCTGACTAGCGTGCGATTGGCTGTTGGGGGGGGGACACGTTGCGGCCCTCGGCCACATTGGTGGGGGAGCTCTCTCCGCCGGTGCGTGTTTTTAACCAGCGGCATAATGAGCGAAAAAGGATGCAAAAGCCACTCAAGAGGCGCGTGACATTTCATTATCGGAAGGTGTCGGCTCTTAACAGCGGCGCCGCCACCTAGAGGCTTGTGTTTCGCCGTGGCCCTGCGCGGAGTAATCACCTTGTGCGTCACGCCTGTCGCCTTGGACATATTTTCTTCTCAAGATGCCCGTTGCCCGCGTACCCATCCAGCTCCATGTCTCCCTGCTTTGTGCCTTTTCAGCCCTCAGCCAGAGCAACACTAATCTGAAGATGTTCAAAGAGGGTTTCTATTTTTTCTTTTTTTACTCTATTTTTATTTTTTGGTGTTTGATTTCAGTTTCAATCTTGGCTCTGATAATGTGTGAGATGCTGCAGGATTAGAAAAGCACCAAATTGCCATCAACTCAAGTGTGCTGCATGTGCAGTCTTAAATATCTTTACGGCGCTGTAAACAACCAGCGCAAAAAAAAGGACGAGCAGGTGTCTCCACACCTTCAAATGATGACTGGATGAAACCATGATATCCGAGGGTTGACATTACCCCGCGGCTCGAGCGCTGTGCTTCGGTTACGCGTTGCATACACGTTACGTATGCTGTTTGGCAGCTAATGGCTGCTTTCAGTGCCCCCGAGCTTGCGGGGGTTTATTGGATGACTTATGCGCTCGCATTGCTCTAATCCAAAGCGCCCATTTACCAACGAGTGTCAGCTCAAACAAGCCACTTTCCAGTTCATTCCGTCGACCCTGATGGAGGCCCTTGTCTGTCTGATGCTTTCCTTCTCTCTCTATCTCTTTCTCTTTTCCTGTGTATCCCTCTCTCTCTCTCTCTCTCGCTCTCTTTCGCTCTCTCTCTCTTTGTCAGTCCTCCTCTCTTAAATTGCCAATCACACTGATTTGCAACTGCCCCTGTTAGATGGAAATAAGCCTCCCTTTGAATGTGTCATTTCATTTGTATCAGTCATCAATGTCACCCCGTTGCAATGACTGTGATGTGAAAAGGAAGAGTCACTGCTCGCCCATCTCATGACAATGTAGCATGTGATTTACCCATTCAAAGCTCTCGGGAGAGAGGGGAGTCATTTATCAAAATCCATTCTGCTGGTCGCTCAGTTGGTCCGTATGAGATACGGCGGGAGAGGCACAAAGACATTGAGACGGAGAGAGTGAAAGGGGGAACAAGTGAGGTAGAAGGAAATGGTGAAAGGGAGGGACAGAGAGAGAGGGGGAAAGAGACAGGAGGAAAATGAGGTATTTCCTTCTTGTGTTCTCCTTTCTCCCCATCTTGCCAAATGTGTGGTCCGTTCATTACAATGAGTGTCAGAGCCTGTGAGCGAAGTTCTCTCTTTCTCTGATTCTCTCTCTCTCCTTCCTTCTCTGTCTCTTTTTCTTTATCTGTCTTCCTCTCTCTCTTCATCTCTCTAGCCCTTTGCTTTTTTGACTCCCCCTCCCTCCCTCCCTCTCCCACTCACTCCCTCCCTCCCTCTAATGCTCACACTCCATACGCTCTCTCTCTCTCCCTCCCTCCCTCCCTCTCTCCTCCTCCTCCTCCTCCTCCTCTCCTCTCAAATGGGTGCCTGCGTGTGCCCGTCCTCTGCTAGAATGCTGCCAGAGTGTCAGGGATTTCCATTGAGAGAGGAAATGAGGCGGCATCAGGGGAGCTTTGGAGGCGCATTGATCCTAAAGTGTATTGTCACACAGATGATAAGGCACAGGACTGAGCATCTATAGCTCGTCACGGCAACAAGGAAAAAAGGAGAAAAAAAAGAAACGCGTGTGTTCCTGGATTCTGTCATTTCTCTCTTCCCCTTCTATTTCCTTTTTGGTTGGCTTTTTGTATATTACCTTCCAAAAAAAACAGAAACAACAACAACAACAACAACAACAACAACAACAACAACAGCAAAGAACTGTGTCTGGTGGTGACTGGAAAGATTTTGGTTTGTGAAAATGTGGACCAGCTTTCTCAGTGGAGGTGAGCATTGTGACTGTCTTGTGTCTCTCTGTGTTTGTACGTGCGTGTTTGTGCATTCGTGTGCGATTTTGTTTGCTGTCTCCGATTCACGGTTTCCTGCTGTGCTTGTTTGTAGTGTAACAGAGGGCAGATTGCTTAACAGTTTGTAGTTGCTGTTGCCGGCTGCTGCTTTTTTTTTTTGGCCACTGCCATGAGTAAGATTACCAAGACAGAGATGGTTCCCAGTTACGCAGGTTGTCCAGGCATAAGGAGTAAACAAAACATGCATGTTGTACGCAGTGATTCAGCAGCAGTGTACAATGTTCTCTGCAAGTTTGGGCATATTTGGTTTGGTCACATGAACACACTGTTGCATTCAAATGACTTCACTAGCTGTCAGGTTGGAGCCAGTTCGCCAAGGGACTCGTAAGTTGAGCGCATGCATGTATGTACACGGCGCTGCAAGTGAGTCCAAAAACAAACAGGCAGCATGTCACAAGCAATTACATGTTTTCGCGGTTGAAATCAAGCTTGGCATCAGAAGTTAGTGCAGCTGTGGAAAGCCCGGTGCATCTCCTCCTGTGATAGTCCCAGCCAGCTGGTATGCTTGTATGTTGAGGAGGAGAGTCGGACAGGAGAGTTTAGGTTATGTGTGTGTTTTCGAGTGTGTGTGTGTGCGTGAGTGTGTGTATCTGTGTGTGTGTTCGTCTGCGTCTGAGTCTGAGTCCGCAGGGCACAGCGGACGTCAGTGGCTACTCCCGCACTGATGGGGGTGTGAATGCGCCTGTGTGTGTGTGTTTGTGTGTGTGTTTGTGTGTGTGTTTGTGTGTGTGTGGTGTGTGTGTTTGTGTGTGTGTGGTGCTGTGATGTGTGACGAGTAATGTGTGGCGAGCGGAGTGTCCTCCAGTGATGATGAAGGGTGTGCTCTCCAGCGCGAGGCAGTGAACACGCTCTCAGGGACCTCAAACCCCCCCCGGGGCCACGGCTGTGGCTGAGACACGGGGGGGGGGGCGTGTAGCGAGAGGGGCAGAGTGTATTTTTAGATGTGTTGAGCTGCCCCAACATTGTGTCTACATTTTGAGATCCTCAGGGTTAGGGGCAGAGGAGGTTGTGGAGAAATGGTAAGGGGGGTGGGGAGGTGGGGGGGTTGGGGTTGTTTTGTTGTTGCTCTTTTGGGTTCTGAGTCAGGAAGCCTCGCAGCCTATCAAAATTAATTATCCATCATGGCACAGGCTTAGTAAGCAGCCTTGATTTTTTTTTTTTTTTTTCATTCTTTGTATTTGGGGGGGGCGGGCGAGTGAAATTCAAATAAGAGGCTGACGGAGAAATGGAAAGGGCACACATGTGATGGTGTTTGATTATTTTAGCTGTTGCGCTTCCAGAAATAAGAACCACAAACAGGCGCTGCAATTGCCGGTGGTTAGGCTCATGCTGTTTTTGTTGAGGCTAGCATTGGAAACGGTCTGTTTGGCTCCATCTGCACCCGCTTCGACCACCATCGTATCACTTGAAAGAACCCAGCTGCTTGTGCTGATCGCACCTCCTCGTACGCTCTTGTTTCCATTTGGAGTTTGGTCGTGTGCTTTTGAAGGCATGAAATTAGGTGTGTACCTAGCCTATACTCGACCCGATTCCCTGTCTCTTTTTATGGTAATGGTCAGTGTACGGTTGGCTGCCAAAAGATTGGACTTTTTCTCGGGCACCAGTGCTGATGCAGTATCAGGCAAGCCAAGGTGTCCCTTTGAGATAAAAAAAATCTTAATGACACCCCAGAGAGAGAGAGAGAGAGAGAGGACTAACCACTGAACTGAAACGCCAAGGGCATCGTTGCATTAATTCATGGGAATCGCTGTCAAAGCCAGGACATGCTCTCAATTTATTGCACTCTCCTAATTCCATATAATGGGGCTCTTTAACACTTTATAGGATATTGATTGCATTGTGTGTGTATGTGTGTGTGCGTGTGTGTGTGTGTGTGTGTGTGTTTGCTTGTTTGTTTGTTTTTACTTGCCTATTTCTTTGTCTTGGGAGTATGTGTTTTCTGACATTAACTGCATTTGTGTGTCGCTGTGTGTGTTTGTTTGTGCCTGCTTTTGTTGTCTTTTTTGTCCTGGGACCACAGCATATATGTGTGTGTGCATTAGTGTGTGTTTGTGTGTTTGTGTTTTTGTGTGTGTGTGTGTGGCATGTTGATGTGTGAACTGCGGTCTTTCGCTCTGATTCTCATGAAGTTTAACTACACGGCCGGATCAATACTTATTCCCTCCCAAAGCAGCTGTGTGTCAGCACTGCTGTGGCGGGGGGGGGGGGAGGGCTCGGCTTTAGACAGTGATTTTATTAGGCTCTTCTAAATCGATTCCTTTGTCACCGTGCCGCGCCGTGTGCCAGCACAAGGCGGTGATATCAACTCGTCCTCAGCCTCAGAGTGACGCTTTCACAACAGGTCGTTTTCATTTGGAAGGATGGCTTTGTCATTTCGCCGTGCCCAGTACTACCTGGTCAAGGTGATTGTAGTGCCACTTTGCTAACTGGAACATTAGAAAAAACACACACACAAAAAAACATGTCCTCAAAAGGACACAGAAGCCTACAAGGGCCTCTTCTCGTCACCTTTAGTGTGGGACTTTGACATTGAAATAAATGGGGTTTGTAATTCCCATGACCAGCAGTTTTTTAGAGGTGATTTCTCTTAAATGTCCTCAGCTGCACTGGATATCTGTTTAAAGTCCCAGCAGAGTAGGCACGGCTAATTTTCAGGTTCACTGCGCTTGCAATGATGTTGTAACCTGTGGAAATGGGCAATGCGAGTACAGCAAGGAGGAGAAGGGGAAAGTACCAACAGAAAATTGTTCACACTGAGATTAAAACTCTCCCCTGATATTTTTTTCCCTCACAATATATTAAAGGCATTCAGGAGTTGTTTTAGGAAGAAGACTATTTTGAGATGTTCAAACATTTCACAGAGGGAGAGCTAATGACTGTATATTACCCTCATACCCTGCTTCACCTGTGACATCTCATATTGAAGTTTTTGGAGTGTATTTGTGCTTTAAACCTGTATATGTTTGCCATGTGAGCAATGTGTTTTTTTATTATTTGTGATTTAGTAAATTTGTGAAATAGATTTTCCGTTTTTTGATTTTTCCCTTTTTGAGATTCTTTTTTGGGTATGCAGGTACGCAGTTTCCTCCCAGACTTAACAGCCATGTCCCACTGAGGTAGTCTCCCGTGAGCCACGTCCCCGTGTGTGTCTCACTCTGCTTATCAGCCTCAGGGTCTCCAAGGAACAGATCTTGAACGCCAGCCCCGCCAACACTTTAAATCATTGTTCATGTAATTAAGATCATGCCGTTGATTACAAGGGCCAGTGATACAGGCACGCTATATTCGGATTCACAGCTCGGCAACCGAGTTAAAAATAAAGGCTTCGGTTAAGATGTTTGCCAAGTGAGGAGTATGACGGGATCTGTTCAAAGCTGCATTATTTACAGCAACGTCTTTTTCACACCACAAACTGAAACTAGATTAGCATGTCATGATTGAATGGCAATCATATAAAGTCTCAAATGATGCATTTGTCATGTAAAATGCTTGTGATTTTACTGCCTGTAAATGGCTTGTGTCGTCACAGTGGCAGTGTCACTCATGTTTGCTAGTTGTTTGTTTTTGTGTATTCTGGTATGTTAAGCACACAGTAAAAAAATAAATACTGTGTCTTACTGTGGTGCACAATGCATCTAGTGGACTTAGTTGTATGCCATTTTACAGATGATGGCAGTCCCTATTTCAGGCCCCATCAACAGAAATATTGCAGTCATTCAGTGCAATATAAATGTAGAAAAACACAAAAAACTAAGCAAATTTAGCATAATGGGGCTTTGAATAATTGAATACATTTCTTCTTGTGGCTCATGCAGAGTTTAATGGGATTGCTGAGCTTCTCGAGCGTGTTTAGAGTGGCGAGGGGGAAATCTGCGGGGAAGAAGCCCATGTTCTGTTGGGGTTTTTGGCCATGACCAGATGAGCGCATTTGTTTGGAGTTAATTTAACCGTCACCTCATACTGTAGGTTCGGATGAATACTTTGGATCATTGTCCTGCAGGAATGTTCCCCCTCGGTCAAGCTTGAGCTCCCTGGCAGCCTGGACCGTGTCTCTGGCCAAGGCGGCCTGGTTGGTACCTGGGTGCGCTCTACATTTTGCTCGGTCTCAAAACAGAGGCCCTGGGAGGCTCACCGGCAAACTCTAGTCCAAAAGGATTGTTTTGTGAAAGATTACTCCTCACTATTCCCCCCCCCCCCCCCACTTCTGACACCAAGATGCAGCAGCTATGGGAACAAAAGCCGTCAAAAGAAATCTCATCAAGTCCTCTGATGTGGCTCAGCTTTCTGATCTAGTTTGACAAAGCCACCTTACTTTTAGCAGAGCCATGATTTGACCTGCATGCGGCGTTAGGCGTTCAGACATTCATGCCGCCCCGTTTGTCTACAACACATTCAGCTGTGACTTTTTAATCCATTTGGATGTCCAAAATAAAAAAAATCAATTTTTATACCATTTGGATGGATTTTCACTTGTGCTACGTGAGGCTGCCACTGCCCAGCTGATTGTAGCAGACAACATTTATTTCTCATCTGGCCTTTAAACTATCATCTCTGTGTGGTCGAACTTGATGGCTTTTCCCTTCCGTGTTTCATCTTTTAGTACCAAGTTTGACCCATGGCATCTTGAGTTTAGGTTTGTAGAGTTTATTTGTTTACCATGTGAGCTCATTGGGACCCATTGGAGCTCATTGGAGAATGGAACTGGACAAACATTTTAGTCCACTCTTGTTTACCTCAGATACTGAGGGAGAAGTGTTATTCCAAACTCCTAAAATAGATTCAGTATAGTATATGCTCTTTTAAGAGAATCATGGGCTATAGATTATAGTAAATATGTAGGAAATCCAAGGTATGTTTTTAGACTACACAGGCGACATGTGCTCTAATTACGATGCACCACACGACTAACATTAAAAAAAATCATTTAATTTTGTTTTGATCTCCTTCTCCACAGTCAAGCTGAGAGTGCTCACTGTTCTTAAAGCCCAAGTCCACTAGCTGTTTTGTAGTGATTTAAATATAGTTTATTTCTGAGAGCCTCTTGGAGATAATTGGAGCACTTTTGGAGTGTCTTCCGTGGAGATTCCAGAGGCTGTGTTGATTTTGTAAATTAACTGACACACTTTAGATTTTCTGCTGTATATTCAGAAATCAAGATGTGTGTAATATGTGTGTAATTTTGTCTGCCCAATTAATTACTGTACACACATTAGTCATAATTCCTGGCTTTGTAAACCATTCTACTTTTGTGTGTGTATGTGTATATGTGTGTGTGTGTGTGGATGTGCACTTCCATGATAAGGCTCTGAAATAACCCTTAAACTTTCCATTAGCCGAGGTGATTTGCCAGTGATTTAAGTTAACATGGGCAAAATGGATGGGGGATCTGGAGCTGCCCGCAAAGGAAATATATGAGGAAGCGGCACTCTTAATACAATTACTCAGGGAACACAGCAGAGATGAGGGGACAGAGTTCATAACCACGACCCACTCGAAAATGCAGGAAGTGGGAGCTCTATCCTTTTGTCAGTCAGCAGCTGGCGCCCAAATTCATCCTCATAAATTAATCTTCATACAAGTATGATAAAGGACAGATGAAAAGGAGGGATATTCACATTCTCAAATGAAACGCATTCAATTTGAAAGGCTTAATTATAGCGGGAGATTTCAACAGATGATAATTTCTTTATTGTGGGTGCTCCACAAAAGATTTGGCTACCTGCACGGGTATTTTGATTAATGGCGTTTTCAGCTGTTCTGGATTGACAGCTCTTATCTCCTGGATATCTGGACTACAATAGAGGCTGTTTATGAGCCTTGCAGCCGCCTTAAATTTAGAGCCACTTTTATAGGGGCATAACTACAGTAGTCGGAGGTCAACTGGCATACTTCATAATCTTAGTGGCATATTAGGCTGGGATAACTTTATCAACATTATTCTGCACCTTATAAAGAGTCCCGTGAGTGAACTCGTTGTAGCATAAAAAGAATCAGTTCCTAAATTCGGAAAACTCCAGAAAAAAATAAAAAAACATAAAAACAAATGGTGCCTAATAAGATACAAATGGATGGCTTGCGTCTGAAATATGACCCAGGGGATGACAGAGCTGGGGGCTTTGGACCGCAGTGGTGGAAACCCTAATAATGGCCTGTCATAATCAGAGTGGGAGTGCATAAAGAGCCCGTTGTTACTCATCCAGTCTGTGCACATCACTTCCTTTTTATGCAGCAGAGGACGCATTGTTTAGATGTCCTCGTTGTTTCTGCTAACCAAAGAGGCCGTTCCAAAAAAACAAGTCTGCTGCAGTCTGGGCAAAGAGGCGTGCAGAGACTGTCAGACCTCATCACCAAAACTCGGCACCTTCCGAGAATCACACTGGAGGGCTTGAACAATGCTTCAGTGAGCCAAGCCCGGGTTGTTCCCAGTCAGGATGGGTTTGAGATTGGATAATTTTGATCCAAATTTGTCTTGAGCAGCACCATATTTTTCACAAGGATATGTGTCTCTTCTGCACGAATGCATCGCCTTCCGTATTCTCATCGCTGTAAGTTTTTTTGTTAGGATTTTTCTCTTTGGATGGGTGACATGTCTGAGTGGAGCAGAATGGATCCTCAGAGTGTGTACTTTTTTACAAAGGCGTGAGAGGAACAGGAAGTGAGGAGGAAGGGAGGCCGTGAGGTGGGGAGTTTACGGAGTGCTCTGCATCTCTGGCATGCCGGGGTAGTTCGGGAAATTCTTTAATTTCAATTCCTTCTCGGCTCCGTTTGGAATACGTCAACGGCCATCAGTTTTCCTTGGAGCGCCATCTCAAGGATTGTCTGGAATCAATTTTCCGAATTTATGTTATTCAGGGATGATGTCACGGTGCAAACCTGCAGCTCTCGTCCGTGAAGTTGGGGAGGATTGTAACTCTTGGCTCCAGAGCACATTTCCAAGCATTAAGTCCAAACTCATTTTCATCCCCCCAGAAAGTGTCACACATGGAGGAGATTAGAACTGGGAAAGGGACTGTAAGAGAAGAAAAAAAGGAGAAAAAATAAGTTCCCAGTGAAAGCCGAACCAACGGCAACACCTGCTTTCCATCTCATGGCACTTTGTCTTGAGGCAATCCCCTTCTCTCTGACCTGCTGAGTTTAAGTGAAAGGCGATTAAAACCGTAATAGTCTGCAACTGAACTGTTAACATCTGAAGGGAGTCCTCTTTTATCCACCTCTCTAGGCACTTGGTACAGCCTGTGTGACATTTACTGATACCGTTTCTACATGCTGTGATGACATGATAAACAAAACATACCTACAAATATGCCAATTGTGCGAGGGAATTGGAGGAATGTTTGTGAAGAAAAGACTGTCATGCCCAGCTGAGTTGAGTTGAGTGTTTGGTTTTGAATGTTCTCACGCACACTCTATTTCCCAAACTTCCAACCACCACCACTCAACGATAACGTGAAATAAAATGGTAATAGTCCATCTCAAGCTTTGCCCGTTTCTGAGGTTTATGTGGGCCCACAGAGTCTGCCACTCAGAAGACTGTAAATTACAACACAGGATACAGCAGTTTGTCTCTGTCTGGTGCGGCAAAGGTAATTGCAACAGAATTGCCTCATGTTTCTCCCGCTGAAAACTCTGTGGCTTATCCTGCTCTCTGGTATTTGCTGTGACACGTGCCATGTTTAGGAGTGTGCAAGGTGCCTTCAAACGAGGAATTTCTGGATGCTTCTGTGAGAGGTACTACTCATGTGGATGACTTATTTCACTGCAGAAACTGTCTGGATGCTGTGTAGTGTTACTTGGAGTTGGGGAATCACTCTTGGGAGATTTAGCATTTGGAATGACATCTTATTTTCAAAAATGTGCCGGCCATAAAGATGAAATATATGCTTCCAAGAATTAGCATACACTGTATATCCGTTTTACCTTCAGGATTTGTGTCCCTAAACTATTTGAAATCTGTGCATGTGTGTTAAAGAAATACAGTTTTATTGTTGTGACGAAGACCAGATCTTTCCCAAAGAGTAGCTGACTGGAATTGATCTGGCCTGCATCCTTTCCAGAGTCTATGGGTATGCTCACATTTTCCGAACAAAGTACATCCACTTTAGGTATACGATAACCCTAGGGTTGGAAGCGTATGGCATAGTATTTGCATTTAGTCGTTTAGCAGGTGCTCTGGTTGGAAGTGGCTTAAAGTGCAGCGATGGCGGACATTTTTATTATCAGTAGTCCTGCTTCTCGGGAGATGACCTAGTGACCTTGGCATTGCTAGCATTTTGTTCTACGATCTCGCTGTGGGCCCCTGGGAGGGGCGGTCGTTGATGTGTGCCGCACTACTCTATGCTGCTGTTATTGGGCCTCTGAGGGACTTCTGGCAGTGTGGCCGCTTGAGAGGGGCCACGCACGCAGAACAACTGGCAGCGTTGGACGACAGGAGGGGACTCCAGATGGGATGTGATGGCTCCGTTTGTCAGGCAGATTGAGGCCAACCGAGCCTTATAGTCCCCCCCGCCCCTGCCCCTTTCCCTGCATCGCGCTCCGCTCCGTACAGTTGGAACCGGCGGAACCTTTCGACTTTGACTGCCCTCAAATGCTCCCGAGGCTCTTCTGTCGTTTAGTGCCTCTCCGCTCCGCTCCACCGTGCCCTCACCCAGGATTACGGCATGCTAATACCTTAGAGTATCAGCGGCTAATGTTCAAATCGGCTGTGTGAAATAAGGCGTGCGCTTCAAGGGATTCACATAGAATTTGAACCGCAGAGCACTGTTCTCTCTTAGGACCCGCACAGGGCCCTTTATTTTTGAAGCAGCTTCATGAGGCGTGCTCCTGAGATCTATTTTTGATGAAGCGATGGGTGTAGTGCGCCTGCCAATGTTGCTTAAACTGTGCATGGAATCCTGCTCCCAAATCACAGTTGCGTGCCAGCCGGAAAGCAGTGTTTATAGGTGTGATTTTGAGGACATTTTAAGAGCTAATTATAGGATGATTCGATTTTTAGATGGCTAAATTACACAGAGTTGCTGCTTGGCCTGTTCACTCGGCTTAAATTGCTTTGCTGAGGCAGTTCTTCACAGGAGGTCTGTGCCGGTCTCACGTCTGCAAGCTTTTAATACCACAGATCATTTAACATGATAAGTGTTCTTTGTTGGTGAATGTTTGAAAGCCATAAGTGACCTGCGCTTGAAGCACTGGCATTTGGTATTTAACAAGATTATTTGCGGATGCATTGTTACGACTTGATTTGTAACATGGCGTGCTGCTAAATTCGAATGTATTTGAATCACAACTCAGACCTTTCCATAAAAGATAATAGGAAATTCTGACATCTGACTTTAGCAGAAAGGCAACGTGAAAAGACAGCAGATATATGAGAGATTAAAGGGAGATTGAGATATAAACTCAGCCATCTCCGGTTCTCGTTTAGCCCTCCAGGAGTCTCTCTCTCTCTCTCTCTCGCTCTCTTGCTCTCTCTCTATCTCTCTCTCTCTCTTTCACTCTCTCTCTCCCTGCTGTCTTTATGGTGTTAGAGTTAGCGTGGGTATTGTGTTACATGTCGGGCCCCGACTGGAGGAAATCATGGCAGGATTAAGCAGTTGTGCCACACCTGACACGGGTGATCGTTCCAACAAACGTGAAGCCCCAGGTCAGATGGCGATGACAAATTCCAATACCCTGCCAGTAATCTGAGCAGTGGGGGCTCAGTGTGGCGAGCAGGTCCTGCTACAGGATGAATCCCAACTCTCCCGAAAGACTCTCCCTATATGTGCCAGAGCTCTGGAGGCAAAGAGGTGTGAAAAGTAGCCAGCAGCAAGGACAGGGAAGAGCGTGAGAGAGAGAGAGAGAAAGAGAGGGAGTGATACAGAAAAAGAAAGAGTGTAGTAGAAGGACAAGGAGACACCAGAGAGAACGATAGAGAGATAGAAAAGAGAGGGAGGGGCAAGCTGGTTGAAATTGAGAGGAATTAAGCGGAGAGGGGACAGGCGGTGCACATTCCTCCGTGTTTTGATCTCTAATGTGCGGAAGAATCCTGTCAGGGGCCAACAGTGAGTGGTTCCGGGACTTTGCTCTGCCAGTGAGGTATGGAGACTGCAAAGCTGGGCTTCATTAATGCAATGTGTATGGCATGTCTCATTTGGGAGCACCAAAGAACACCAATTGATTTGATATTGTCTTGCATGTCTCAGGCAAATTGCAGGGGGTTAGTGGAAATTGCACTCCGGGATAGCTGCCCTCTGGGAAGGCTCATTGCTAAAATGTAAAATGTCAGAAATGAAGAAGTAGATGTGATTAAATATATATGACTTAAGAATGCCCATGCTTTTGGAAGTTTATTTCAGAGCAGTGCAGACGTACATTTCCACAACCCCATGCTGTGGCACTGAATGACTTATTAATGTGCTTTTGCAAGGTGCTGGTGTTTTTCTACATCTCTCGAATGCCAGTCAGGTGTGGTGCAGACATAGTTTATTTCATAGTAAAGATCTGCGCCATGATTGCGATGGTGTTGACTCTTGGGGCAGTGAGGCATATAGTTTTTTTTTTTTTTACCCTTTTGCCTCGGCTATCGTTTAATCAGATCAAAATTGCCTCAAACATTTTCGCGCATGACTTGTTTTCATCTGTAAACATGGAGATTTTTTATCCGTCACCCTCTGAAGTTCAAACATGAACGCTGTGATTAAGCAAAGTCAAAAGACAAACAAACGCTCAATTTATTCCTGCCGTTTGGTGCGGCACAGGCCAAACACTCTGCCCTTTCCCTTCTGCACTGCAGTGATGCCTCTCTTAGCTACTGAAATTAGCATAACATGTGTTTTCAGCACGACCCTTGAATGTATGCACGGCATGTGTTTAAACAGAGAAATAAATGTGTGCAGGAAGTCATCACTTATGAATTTAACTCCACCAATATGGCTCTGTTCATCGGCCTGTGGCTAAAGAACATTATCCTGCTTCAAATCTCAATAGTACGAGTCTTGGCATGGCTCATTAGCACACAAAGCAAGCTCTTTCCACAGGCTAATCACTGTTTG
This sequence comes from Clupea harengus, assembly GCF_900700415.2. Taxonomy (NCBI): domain Eukaryota; kingdom Metazoa; phylum Chordata; class Actinopteri; order Clupeiformes; family Clupeidae; genus Clupea; species Clupea harengus. Next base: position 20,329,775 of record NC_045153.1, on the reverse strand, counting down.
TATTTGACACCTCCTACACTGCAAACATGTGATAGGGGCTGCTATGTAAAGGAGCAAAGATACTCAATAATAGCTGGAGGTTTGTCTTGGAATCTTTGCAGTTATATTGTATTTGCTCCTTCACCCCCTGTTGATAGCTTTGATTAATTTCAATTCCACTGTGTCCATGGGAGAATAGGTGTACCCATTTTAAATTCACCCAGTCACCCAGACTTTTAACCTCTATTCTGGCTCATAAAAGTGCAAAAGGAAGGAACTATTAACACAAAATACAGAAACACAGAAAAGGACTCCATACAAAAAGTCCCTTGAATCATTCCAGTGCCATTTAAGTTTTGAGAAAATTATGTGAAATTAGAAATTTAGATTTCGACTGAAATGCTTCCTCATTGCACTAAAAGCACGTTTCATAATTCATGAGAGACTGGATATTCAGGACGCTCGCCGGGTTGTTGAAATGCTTTTGGCCTCGTTGGTATTTCTCACATTAAATTTCCCAGATATAGTTTTCGCCTTTCTGTATTCCAAAACTCCATTAATCCATATCCCAGGCAGCGGCACCTGAAATCTTAAATGGATATTATAGGATGGATTATGGGCACCTGTTTTATCTTAATTACATCTGGCCACCTGACACTTGGGTAATTGACTCCCTGCAATAAGTCTAGAAGGAGACACATGGCCTCATGCTGCCTGTCTGTGCCCTTGTCTGTGGCCACTCTCCCGCATCTCCTGGAATAAAGAAAGTTATTTATGACGCTCGTGATGGCCTCTGGGGTTGCTTATAGTGACTGCAGTTATTAATTGTGATGCCTCTGTGTTCACACGTACTATATTATCCAGGACAATGACAAGTGGCTAAACAAGTGCTTAGCTCAGCAGTGCAAAATTAATGTTGGTGACATCAACAAAGTTGAACGATCCCATTTAACACTGTTGTAGTTTTAACATTGTGGCAAACGATCGAAGTGTCATAATGTATGCCGACTTTCACACTTACGATTGAAATAGGAGACGTCATGCTGTGCTGTTTGGGAATGTAAGGCAGCGTAAATTGTATTGTCAGTGGAAAAAATCCCTGATATGTACGATTATTTATAGGCAGTCCTTAGCTTTGCATGTTGGTGTAAACAGAGAAAGGTTAGAGTGATATTGCCCGACGGCAACACTGGCGAACTGCTAAGTGATCGCTGTTGTAAACCTCGGCCATCCCAGCGTCTGTAACTGGAGCCGGGGACAGTCCGCAGCTGCTGAAACGCGGCATATAGACGGCACTGTCCCCATGACATAAATCACATCAGCAGGTCAGACTAGGCGAGTGATAACCCTCGTAACCTTTCCAGGCCACAGCCCCACCCCCACCCTAACCCCACCAAACAGCAGCAATATTTAGCACAGTGATCAGAAGGACAGCACTCAGAGAATTGTGAATTGCCTTTCTCAGAACACTCTTTCCTGAAAAGAACTGTGGAAACAAAAAGAACCAGCTCACGCTGCAGTGGAACATCAACACATTGTTGCCCTGATGGAATACCTAGCGGGGTGTAATGCAGAGCCTACTAATATGGTACGGGCCTATCTTTGGCTCATACTGCCTCAGATGAACTTCATTTGTTCCTTGAAGTACACTAAGCATTCAATGACTTTCAAGAGACAAATGCAATCTATTAACGTTCCTGAAGGTAATTAATTTCCATTGTGAGACTATTTGGCAGCCAATGGATGGCCCGTCCTTTTTATCCTCTTGGTTGCTCCTCAGCTGCCTCTGATGCAGTGCAAAACGAACGGAGCTAGTGATTCGCCTCTGGTTTTAAGCTGTGGGATTTACACACCATGTGCTGCTGTATTCTTAGAGCCCTTGCTTCAGTCACAAGCCAGAAAGTATTTTGTCAAGTAACAAGATCTTTCTGTTTAATTTCTCTCAATGTTCCCGGTTGAAATCCAACACCCCCGACAAAAGATTCTGAGTTCTGAAAAAGCCACGGTTCAGAGGCATGACCTCTACACTCCCACCACGTTCAACCTGTGGGGTTGGCTCACTGTAGACACTGTAAGTCTTCACCAAGATGGGGCCTCACGACAGGCCGAATGGATGCATTCATTTCAGCCAAGGAATTGTTTCAACAGCAACTAAATGCCATTGCAATTATACTGTACTGTAAAGTGCTATGCTACTGTGCCAGTGGTCGTGAGCGGCAACTATTACTTCAGTGCATATTTGCCCAACACATATGATGGCGAGCGGTTCACATTACAGTCTGTCAGCACAGCAGGCTGCCCACGTAGAGTTAGGTTTACCTCACAACTCATACCTCCAGCTGAACTCCACCCTGACTCGGTCCTACTTTTGCCCATGTTGACACAAACATTCTTGAACCCCAACCTTCCGATCACAACCCTTTACACTGCATCCCTGCACCCTCCCTCTTTCTCTCTCTCTCTCTCTCTCTCTCTTCGCCCTCTCTCCTGTTACACCCTGATGTCCTGTAACATTGTTTGGTCGGCCAGCCCCCTTCAATGCGCATGGACCACGCACAGTCAGGGGGTCTGGGCTGCTTTGCCTGATTTACGAGAGCCAGATTCCTTGGAGCTGAATCAGAGCCAGGTGCAGCGCACGTAAAAGCTGATTGACTCATATTCAATGTGTACTCCCAGCCGATAACACTGGGCTCTGTCAATTTTTCGATTCCGATAAAGAAATTTTTTTGTGTGTGTGTATGCGCCTCCGTTTTACTCCATGCCTCTCCGGCATCAGAATCACGTCAGAGTGACCTAGTTTTTCTTTTTTTTCATTCTCTCTCTCTCTCTTTCTCTCTCTCATCAAGCGTGCCACGCTGTTCACTCGCTCGCTCTCTGCAGCTGCCGACAGCGCCCCTCTCTCTCTCTTTCTCTCTCTCTCTCTCTCTCTCATGCACACTCCCTTTCTCACTCCTTTGTTTTTTTTTTAAGCGACTCTCGTTCTCCTCTCCTCTCTCTCTCTCTCTCCGCAGACTCCTCCGCTCCCTGCAGGCTTCAGTCGCTCCTTGCACTGTCTTCCCGCTCTCTTTCTGTCTCTGTCTCTCTCGCTGCATCGGAGCTGAGCGAAGCTGAGTGAACAGGTCAGCGACAGTGCTTTACTGAGGTTTACTGAGGATATCTCCCTCCAGCTCTCTGAAAGCCCGGCTCAGACCTTACATGGTCCAGTCATGCTTTTGGGTGAGTAGCGCAGAACAGTAGGGCATTGCTGTGTGTATGGCTGGATTGCGCCTTTGACTGCATGTTTCTTTCCCCCACAGTCGGTGTGTGCAGAGGCTATGGTGGTGACAGTTGACTTAATATGTGTTGGTATTGAGCGCTGTAAAGATAGAACTGGCTCAGACTCAGGGGTATCCTATACCGGGTAATGGTGTGGGGGTGTCTGCACTGTTAAAAGGTTCACTCTCTGTGCTGCTCATTGAACTTCAGTTTGCTTCAGGGAAAAAAAACTTATTTTGATGAGCTACGACTATCGTTTTGTTATCGTTTAACCTCATTTTTTTAGGGGGGTTAGGTTATGTGATGGACGTCACACTGGACAGCTTCTGTTTATACACCAAATTTTGTCTAGGCTTGTTTCCGAAATGTTCTGGTGTAGCATAACATCAATGTTAAACTCCAGTAGCACTTCTGAAATTCTTTCTTGTGATTTTACCTGTACAAATGAGTCTGTTAGATCCCCTCTCCTTGTGCAGCCTGGCAAAGCAGCAATTAAACTTTTATGTCCTCATTCTCGGTTCTTGTAAAATGTCAAAATGTGTGCATACACGCTCAGTGCAAACATCACAGATATTTGCTTTAAGACACAAAAGTTGTTTTCTTTGTCTGGTTGCACAAATAATCCAGGTGTGTCCCTCTGGCAAACCCTGGAAAAATGCATTTGTCTGTCAGCCCCATTATGAACTGCGGAGTTCCAATTTTATTTGATATCTGTTACCTGTGTGCGGATAATGAAATACTCAGGGAAAAGCACTCACATCTCACAAACATTGAAGCTCAAACATCCCCCACAAGCAGGATTGGCAGCGATCATCCCTTGGGGTAATACCATCGTTTTTTAGATGGTGCCGCTGTCATGTGGGTGTGTTGACTAATCTGCCTCCTCTTAACTAGCGTCAGTGCGATTATGCTAAAAGTGTCAGCCTGGAAACCCTTCTCCGAGGAGCAACTCGTTGAATGAAATCATGACAGCACACGATCGCTGAAGATAGTAAGCCAGACTTGAAACAGTTATGAAGAGCGTAAATGAGCAGGAATGCCCCGAGGGAACCATTTCAGACTCTCTTTGAAGGGAGCCGGCTGAAGCCCTGTGGTGTGCCAATGCTAGCGGCTACACTTGTCCGCTCTGAACACCACCCCGGGAGTCGGTTCCACCCTGTGACTTTAGGAACTTCATTAAGCTGCCAAGTCTCTTCTTGAGTGGCTCCTTTGATAGCAGGGGCTTAGTCTGGGTTCGGCAACATCTAGCGTTTTTTTTTTAAATGTAGTGTTTTGTCTTGTCAATAAGGAAGTCTAGGAGGTCTGGACTTGAGACTTTACATTCAGCAGTGTGTTGTGAGGGAGTGGGGTGTTCAGAGAAAAAAATCACTGCCATGTTCCTGATTAGGTTTTTTCTTTTGGGTCCCTCTCCTTGGTGTCTGCTGAATAGCAAATCAGCTAGATGAGCGTGTCCCTCGCTACACGGCTAAATTTAAACATTAATTGTGCGGCTCCTTTTGACTGTCTGCCTGTGTATGCATCATTAAAGTTTAAAGGACGATTATGCGCCATTCCTTATTCCTTCAGGTAATGTGTTTCATTGATGGGTCATTTGCATAACCGAGTTTTCATGATCTGGTGTATATCTCATCAAATATTGAAGCTTTTCTGGTAGAGTCTCTCTCCTTCTACAAGACAGAAGAAAATAAATGTATTATTTATAGATGGTATTTCTCTCTCGCTTTGGTCTCTGTGCTGTTAGTGGCCTGAGATTGGAGAGGAGAGAGTGACAATGTAAGTGAAGCCTTTTTTAACGACTTGAGAACTCTGCTTGGAGACACAATTCGTATGTCACGGTTAATGCCTTCACACAGAGATGTTTCTAATAGACCTGACCATTTCTATTTTTGTAGCCACTTCACAAATTTAAACGGTGTGTTTTTATTTTTTTGGGGGGGGGGGGGGGTACAAAATAGACTTTGGTTAAGCCGTTTTACTGACTTGGCCATAGGTCCAAGGGGTTGGTCACGACAACAGTCCGGATTCTGTGGTGGTATTTTGGCTTGCTGTTGCTATTTGCATTGGGGTGAAGGCTATTTAGTTCAACGAGCGTCTTTAGTTCAGAGCCCCTGGTGTTGCTGTGTAAGACACACAAGTCACCAGCCTGGCCAGTCATTTTTTTTCTCCTCTTATCTGTAATTACAGTCAAACTGCCATTCTCCGCTTGGCTGGAAGTAATAGTAATTGTATGCATTTGTAATGACAAACAACTCTATCAGCAGTAACTGTGATAAATCTGGCCCCCATGAGCACTGACCCTTGCCTAATGTAGAAGGGGTTGTTGTTCTATTGGCATTTTATTGTTAATGTTTTAATATTTGCATATTAATATCATCAACCACAGCTACATTACATTACCCCCCCCCCCCTCACCCGCAACCCAATCCTAACACATTTGTACCTGCTGTACACCTAATATGTCAGACATTGCCTCAAGCGAACTAATAATAATCCCCTGCCCTGGTTGATTTGCATGTACTCCTATGCGGTTCACCTCTCTGAATATTAATGGCCATTACGTTTTGATCAGGTAACAGCAGTGAGCACATTTGCCGGTGGATAGTCACTTAGTGAGTTGTCCACCCACATAGAGGGGAGGCTGATATGTTTCCAGTGATTTCTAATCGCCTCTTTAAAAATACTTGTGCCCAGAGTCTTTACATGGAAACCCTGGGGCCTTGGGAAAATCTGTGCCAGCACTAAGGGCTGTGTTTCAGCAACCATTAGCCTTTCTTAGACAAACAGACACAGGGCTAAACGCCATGTCAGCTAGAGGCGTTATCTTTGTGCTAGAGGATGGGTTGGATGGGGGTTGGATGGGTGGAGAGGGTGCTATTCTTTTGGAATCACCATAAGTGTAAAACATGTTGTAAGTCTGTCAAGGGAAGAGGTGGCGTGGCAGAGGTCTCCCCACCACCACCTCCATCACCCCCCCCCCCCCCCCCCCCCCCCCGACTCCTGCTGTTCTTTGGTCTCTATGGCAACCGCAGAGCTGATACAACAAGTGCAGCCCCTGGTAAAAAATCACTTTATGAAAGTAATTTGCACAAAAATGATTTATTCTGATATGAATGTGTTGATGGCTGCCTTCATGAGCTGGTGCTGGAGGGAAGGTTCTTAGTCTTATCACCCAAACTTTCAAAATGAAGCTAAAAGCCCTCTGGAATAATCTGCAGACAAACCACATCTATGTACACAAAACAAATGCATTTCAGTTGAAATATTCATTAGACGGACTTTGATACAAATACAAATTTATTTTTGAGCGTCTCATTATTTCTGGCATGTGCCAAATCTTAGTGGAGCTGTGATCCTTTAGTTAACACGTTGGGATTGGTCATTTTCCACATATCAGGCTGTTAAGGATTGCAGTCAAACAGGGTTTGGCCTTAATGCTGCTAGCCATGCTGGCAAGTCGTACGCCCTGCTGTGGACTGAAGAAAAACGATGAGTGTTTTAATGGTGTTGTTGTTTTCCTTTAAAGAGCAGATGTTGCCGATTTTACAAGTGACTGGATGTACTTATCTGCTTTCTTCACAACATTGTATTTTTCTTTCATTAATTAATTTGATGACTTCTATTTTGACGCTCAGAGCTTTAATCTTTGTTTGATAGCGCTGTGAACTTCAAGAATGTCCAATTTACTGGTAGTGATGCTGGAGCCAGGGATGCGAGTATGTCGCACTCGCTGCGTTCTCCAGTGCCTGATATTGACAAGCTGTCAGCAGAGCTCTTGTAGTGAATATCCCTTTCTTGCACCTCAGACAAAGCAGGCTGTACGTCTTAGGGTGGGATATATTTGGCCACATAAACAAATGTTGGCGTCTGTCCTCCTTGTGATTTCAGATACCTCTAAGTTTCCCATAGTGCAGTGAATGTGTGTGTGTGTGTGTGTGTGTGTGTGCTTGTGTGTGTATTACTAGTGTGCACACTCCACACGTCTCCTGGCCTTGTCATCACCATCCTCATCATCTCTACAGTCGAATTGTAGGACTGAAGAAAACTGTGACATTTTCTAGAGACTGTAGTATCCACTGTGGTGGGACATAAGACAAGAAACCGTGGACTAGCATATGTAGACTGTAGTGTCATAGGACTGTGAAAGGACTGAAGATGAACTATGCAGACCTCTTTCGTCACATTGGCAGCGGGTCTTCGGTCCACGTGGCTGAGGTCGGGACGCTGCTCGGCTCCTGTTAGCATACTTGACGGGGGGAAGCTCCAAAGGAAACCAGAGTGCTTTTTCATTTCTCTACATTGGACATGCACATTTCAGCACAGCCGTTTGCTACGGCTCCCAGATGGCCCCATCCCAGCAGTGAGCTCCCAGGTGCAAAAGGGAAGGAGGCTCATGATTGATTTCTTCTATGCTCTTCACTGCATTGTCTCACAGTCGTTACCGTCCAGCGAGGCTCATAATACTGCCATTGGTGAGGAGAAAGAGCGAGAGAGAGAGAGAGAGAGAGAGAGAGAGAGTTAGAGAGAGAGACAGTGAGGGAAGGATGTTTCCACCCCGTTCTGGAATCAGACAGGCTTGGTTTTGACAGCTGTGTGTGTGTGTGTGTGTGTGTGTGTGTGTTTGTGTGTGTTTGCGCGTGTGCCTGCGTGCACGTGTGTGTGTGTGTGTGCGTTTGTGTGTTCGGTGTGTGTGTGTGTGTGTGTGTGTGTGTGTGAGAGAGATCATGCGTCTAAAGTTTTGGCAGCAACGCTGACTTCTCCCCCATCTCATAAACATGTGAACATGTGCTTTTGGCCTCCAGTTTGCCCCCCTGCTGATTCCTCTCCTTCTCCTCCCTCCTACACCTTGTGCAGGTGGATTAAGTCACAATGGCTGTGAGTCACGCATGCAGGCACAGATATAGGAGAAGTGAGGAGAGAGAAACCCGAGAAAGCGGGGGGGAAAGAGAGCCACTCTCTGATACTGCGTGCCGTGGTAGAGAGAGAACTGCCTGCGGTGGCACAGCTGCGTGAGATATATCTGTTCATTCGGTACCCCCTCCACCGCAACCACATGCTGCTTAGGCAGACTCTCACCTCATTCACATATCCATTTTAGCGCATACATCACAGACTATTCAGTCTTGGACCAGTACTCATGTTTTGCTGTACTCACAATGTTAAGGAAGTATCAATTTCTTTGCACACGGCTGAGAAATTGCGTGTAGGTTTTTCTGGCACTTAATATGGCTACGGAACAGGAACTCTAGCTAGTGCACTACTGCTATGGAATTCGATTCCATACCAATAGTTTGAATATTATCGGTCTGGAATGTTCCATGCCAGTACTATTATTCAGATGTTTGCATCATTAAGGGAACATGGTGTTTCTCAGTGGAGAGGGTCAAAAGAAGAGGTGGCAATAAGGACACTGCTTGCCGCGGGCACCTCCGGTCACAAGTGCTCCCTCTGGGACACGCCTCACGGGGTCCAATGGCACGGCTTAGTCATTGTAGGCCTTATGTTGATTTAAGGTTACTGACTGTAATCAATTAATTAAAAAGAGCACACAGCACCTATACAAAGGCGACCTGCTTTGACCGGGTATCAGCCATACACTTAAACAATAGGGGGCACGGACTGTCAATAAACTATAGACGTGGATCCTTTTCTAATGTGCAGTTCTGAAGTGACATTGGTTGACTAGAGTGGGAGATTCAGAGACATTATTGTCATTGAGAGTGAAAGCATCGGTGTGGAACTGTTCATAAATGCAGCACTCTTTCACGAGCACTTGGACCTTTGGGAACCCCCCTCCGTGTAAAAAAGTAAGAGTTTCCATCTTGCAAAGATGCCTCCGTGGTCACATGTGTTTGACATTAATGGGCCCTGAAAAACACAAATTGCTCACAGACAGCAGGATTCTCCACACTTGTTTAAGTAGGGATTATGCCAGCATGTGTTTAAAGCCCCTGAAGTTAAGTTTGGTCCAAACTGCCAGCGCGTTCATAAAGACGATCATGACGGATGAAATGATAATGCGTTCTGCACAGATGCTTCCTGGCCGCATCTGATGTTGCCCAGACGGATTATCCTGTTCTGTATGGCTTGCCTGCATGTGACATGCCGTGAGACCAAGGCCTCTGTTGCCTTCGCTGAGTGTGGTTAAGCTTGCAGAAAGACGCTCGGCCGTTCAACGGACCACTGTGCATGAAATCCCAGCCTTGTGACCAGCGAGCACTCCTGCCTAATTGTAACCGGTCTGTTGCATCACCTGTTCTGGAATTCAATCATTTTCTCCGACACAAGGACATGAACTTATTGTGTGCCCTAATTCCCCCCCCACTCACCATCAACATCATCGTCAGATGATTTTTATTTGGGGAGAACAAACTCTGTTAGCAAATTGTGTTTAAAAAGCACAGAGTGAGCCTGTTCTCTATCAGACTGGGAGCGCCAGGAATCTGCATTTAAATTGAATTTGGAGACATTATTAGATTTTCCCTGAAATGGCGGGCGGCTATGCATGTGAGCGTGTGATGTTGTCTACGTATAGGCATGACGGAAAAAAACAAACGGAGCGACTAACACTGGGGTGGCTGTGTCACACTAAATGGTCTCATACCTCTGCAATCATCACAATGCCTAAAGAGAGCGGCCTGTCTCATTACCCCCGCGGTGAGCTTACTAGGGACAGCTGAAGTCTTGTGTTGCAGGCCAAAACCCAGAGAGAATGTGTCTGCTCCGTGCCGCCAATCAAGCCCCTGCGCTTCTCATCGGTAAACCCCATCTGTCAAGCTCGCCATCACGGCTATTTTGAGAGCATCCGATGCATCCGATGCTTTCCCTTTGTTTGTTGTTTTCTCGTTCTTTTTGGTCTTAATGCTGGAAATCAGTGACCCTAATCAACCTTTGCGTGTTAGCGGGTCAACATGTTACCTTACAGTATTAATTGGGGAAATGACCTAGAAAAGGACAGCCTCCGCGAGGCATGGCCATTATCTACTCCCCAGTAAACAGATGCGCATGCCTTTTTAAACAGTTCTAGATTAAGTATTTATACTTGGCCTCCCATTTTAAGCAGCTAATCAGACTACACACAAACCAACTTGATAGAATCATGTAAAATAAATGAGGACGGATAGGAGAACTAATAAGCCCTCGGCCTCTTTTATTATCTGTTCCCCCCTCTCTCGTTAGCAGCTCTTTGGACGAATTTGGAGGTTCCCGATAAGCCACGTCACCCACATGTGAAACAACGTGCCGCGTTGGAAGGCGATGAACCCTAACTAATTTTCTCGTCAGTTACACCGCCAGCATGGCGTAAACACACATGTTCAGATGATGAAGTTTGAAGTGTTAATGACGATGCTCTTGGAATAGCAGTGTTGTTAGAAGCCCAGCTGAATCACACGGTTCAATATGTCTCGCACTGTATTACTTCAGGCTATTCTTATCCCTCCCATAACCCTCTCACTGTGTAGGCACCCCCGACACACACACACACACACACACACAGATAGCTATGTGAAACACTATCTCTCGATCGCTAGTAGAAAGAGTTTGTGTCAAAATTAGACGATGATGCTAACAGTTCAGATTAAGCCCTTATGTTGCTGTTGACAGGGCTTTATTCCATGTTTCCCCGTTGCGTATTCTCTATTCCCAGTTTAGCGATGCAGATTTCAAACCCAGGTATTGAAAGAGAGAGATGGAATTTCTCTCAGAGCTGTGACATAATATACTGTATGCCGCAGCATTCACTGTGATTTCTTGTGAGTGTGTGTGTGTGTGTGTGTGTGTTCAGCGACGCAAGAAGGTAAAAGCTGAAATGAATGTGCATCCTTGCAGAGAAGATCGAAAAACTACTATCCTTGGGCAGCTGTGTGCTCACATAATCCGAAACATCTGAGGCCTTCTTCCGCCATAGGAAATTGTCCCCAATCTCTCAACAGGGAAATTTCTTGGAATTCAAAGTGTTCTTCCGTTGTTTAATTTTGCAAAACGGTATCTTAAGGCAGATATTTATCTCCCTCGGTACAGTTGGCTTCTGCTATGCCAGTGATGATAACGGACAGTGAAAATATGTAGCCATGACCACAGCATCTTGTACAAGGGCTAGGGAAACAGTATTGCAGGAATACCACGAACCAGCGGTGAGATTGTTGCTCAGGGCTCGACTCGGGGGAGACATACTGTAGTTACTAAATATTTTTCTTGGATCACATTCAAAAGTTTTATGGGGTTTCTAATTTCCTGTCCCAGCCAATTACTGAGCAAATGTTTTGTCCTTATTAAAAAAGATGCCATTTAGAAGCTTTTCTGGTACCCTAGAAATGTGTAATTAGCTTTGAAATCACTGATAGCGTGAGAGCATAGCCAGACGCTTTTTCATCTGGCGTGATCTTCAAGTTTTCAGGAGCATTTGGCCATTGAGCGCTTGAAGGCCGAGATTAGTGCTCAAAGGACACCTGAGCCGGGCTGGGTTTGTTTTATTTTTTCCATTCTCCCACCAAGTGGCACAGTAGGTGGGGCAGGTAGATTAGTGACCAGCAGCATCCCGCTGAGTGACCAGAACAGGCACACACACACACACACACACACACACACACACACACACACACACACACACACACACACACACACACACACACACACAAACACACAAACACACAAACACATGCCACCAGGCTCTATCTGTGTGTCTGTTTCCCAGGTGGGTTTTTAGCACAACCGGGAGCCCACCTGGTAAAGTTGAAGCCCTGCATTCAGAGCCCTACCCCTGGCACCCCCACCCCCTACTCTCACTCCGTGGCCCCCACTGCTCTCCTGCTCCTCCTCCTCACTGCCTCCTTGCCTGCCTGCTTGTGTGGGCCTGAGTGGAAACTTAGTGACGCCCCAGCTGAACTCCATTCCTTCTCACACTCCCACCTGCCAAGGCGCTCTCTCTCCCCCCTCTTTTTTCAGTCACTGGCAGAGCTGCGATGTGTCTCGCTTACTCACGCAAGGCCTCGCCATTCCCCTTTCTGACAGATTTGTGGACAGTGCACTAGTATGCTTCCAGTGGACACTCAGGCACATACTTAGGTTCCGAGGGGAATGAAATTAAATTAAAAAAGGGTTCGAATGTCCAGTTTTTTCCACCCTAAATTGTACGAAGGCCAGATGTCAGGACATACAATAGATTTGCTCTAGATGTGCCATAAACGTAACCGTAAATTCTGATAAATCACAAAAAAATGCCCTTTTCATAGTTTCACGATTTATCTCGATTTATACGTGGGGTATAAATTCATAACCTCAAGGATGACGCTCAACCTGTCCTCTGTGCTCTGCAGTGCATTTTTTCATTGTTATCCTCCCTGCCACATTTACAGGCCAACTTCTACAATTGTTCCCTTGCCTCTTCCTCTCGTGTCTTATTGATGGAATGTTTTTGCCCACAGAGAAGTCGAGTGAAGGAGAACTCTTATTCGTTTTCACAACATTAAGTGGACTCTGTGCCAAGTTGACTTTCTCTGTGGGGTTATGCAGTGCTGTGCACTTTATCTTTTCTGTTAGTTTTTTTCCCCAGACTTTCTCCTTCTTTTGAAGTAGTTTGACCTTTCACACATTTTACAGATACCAAGCCCCACTGCTTTGGATTAAAGTTCTGGCTGAGGATCTCTTTGTCAAAGCCTAATTAAGTGACCAAAGACTGTATAAAATGAAATGATAAGCTGCCATTGATGTTGGATTTCTCTTGCCCCCCATATCAACCCCCCCCCCCACCCCTCTCCTCCGTTTCGTTTTTTCTCTGGGTCAGTGTGGGAATTTTTCCGCTCCGTCTGATAAGGTGGGTGGGTAGAGATGTGCAGCATTGGGTAACCTTTGCAAAGGGAGCAATTGCCCGCCGCGTGGTATTTGATTTGGCATTGTTGTCGCAATCAGCCTGGAGAGGCAAGGCGGGGGGTTGAGCCAAAAGGGGGAAGCCACTCGCTCCCTGGGTGGGTGCCACGGTCCACCCCTCTGCGTATGCTGGAAATGTCACAGCCCTAGCTGCTGCTTCCACCGCCTCCACCACGTCAGTGCGTGCCCTCCCTCTCCAGACGGCCAGACAAAATAACAAGGCGCATTGGGGGGAAAAAACAAAACAGAGCCTCTTGACTGGCCCACTTGTAATGCTGTTTGCGACAGACTGTGCAAATTCGACCCTAAGCTGCCTAAGCTAACTCTCACGAAAGAGAAGGGTAAGGGAACATGAGGAGTAAACCAGAAGAGCGAAGCGGTTACAGGCGGGGCGTTCTCTTTTCCAAAGCAGGGCCCACAGGCCCCGCTGACTAGATGATGAAATGGACATGAAAGAGATGCTGGGGGTCAGACTGATTTGAATACCGTCCGTCTTTCACTCACTTACTCACCGTCTCACTCAACGGTCTCACTCCATCTCCTTCCTTCTTCTTCTGTCTCCCTCCTAGTATTCTCACTCTCGTTGCACACTGGCCTGAAAAACAGTAACCGATTGTGAACATGGGCAGTATGGAGTTGTTTACGAGTTGTGCCACAGGATTCTAGAACAATAAAGACTTTGATTACTCAACCCATGCATGCATTTAAAAGTGTGTGTGTGCGCGGGGGTGCGTGTGTGTGTGTGTGTGTGTGTGTGCGTGCGCGTGCGTGCGTGCTTGTGTGTGCCCACATCTCTTAACTACAGGCTGGGAGTTAATGTGGAGATAATTTAACACCAACAGCTAATCAGAGTGAATTGCAATCAGGTGATTTTGGAGCCTAGCATTCCGGACATGGAGGGGGGGAAAAAATTATAATTTTTCAGACACGATAAGACCTCGCTCCATTCAAATGAGATGGAGCTCATTATGTGATCTCTGCAACAGATGTCTGGGGCTGAATTCTTGGCATGGCGCGGCTGTTTTCATGGAAAACCAATGACACATCACACCCTACACGCTAATCTTGTTGCAATAGAGCCCAAAAAGGGGGCCTTGGCTGTGCAGCCTGTATCAGTGGAGATGCAGTGAGAGATTGATTGAAGGCAGGCGTGTGCTGTGGGAGGTTTCGGCCCCCCGTTGTGGGCATTGTTGATCCCAACGTTGTTTTTATGTCATTACAGCGGCGCGCAAGGCTTCATTGGCTGCTTGTGGCAGATTGGAGGGTGTTTTGTTCAACGATGTTTTTCTTTTTCAAGAGGTTAATTACTATGACAGCAGCATGGCGTTGCAGATAAATTGGCGTTTTGGTTGGCTTTTTTTCCCCCTTGTTTTATCCTCACCCTGTCTTGTGTGTCTAAACAAGGTCTCCTTTTTTTATTGACAAGTTTAATTGAAAAGGACTTAAACAAAGAAGTAAACTGATTTTTCCCCCTTCTTTCCTCTCCCCTGTGATCCGGCCGGAGTGACAACCAGCATTTTCCATGCTTTCAAAACTCACCAACAGCGAATAATTTCAAACAATTCAGTAATTCCCCCCTCTTAAGTGCTCCTCCACCATTGCTTGTTGCCCAGGTAACCAGCATTACCTTAATCAGTCATGTACCCTGAATATTGATGTGGAAGCCAGTGGTTTTGCTAAGCAGTCGTCAAAAACTGCATCTTCATCACCTGGCTGCCATTCATATAGGTTATCCAGTCTTTTTTCAAACATTGCGTCTTGTAAAAACACGTTGACAGTTGTCAGAAGGACTTTGAGAATGAGTGAGTGAGAATTACTTTGAGCACATGTTGTGTGCATTTCAAGTGCTGTGTAAAATACCGACTTGTTAGGCGGAGGGGATGAATTACACCTTGTCACAAAGTCTGCACACATCTCACACCAGCAGCTGAGCTAGTTAGAGAATATAAACAGGTTCAAACAGCTTCAAAAGCCCTGTCTTCCGTCAAAGGCATGAAATTCAGATGGCCTCTCCAATTTGAAGTAACTTCATTGTAAACAGAGAATGTGCACATGAGCACACTACAAAAACGGTCTTGTCACGCATGCGTTCATGTACGCTAGTGATCGACCCTATATGCTCGCCGATGGGTCTGTCTTTTCATGTGATTCCAATTATCAGCCCTGGCCAGCAGGTAGTAGGTATGAAGCTAGCTCTCGGTTGGAGTGGGGTAGGTACAGAATGGTAATTACCCCTCAAGCAGAATGACCAGCTTCAGCCATTAGCGTTAATAACCAGCCCTGGACCACAATCATCAAGACTCTGTCATGTCCCTGATCACAGACTTGTGTGCTGCAGCCGAAATGGTCTGCTTGTAATAGTCTTGCCTTTGCTGTAAGAGTCTTTGAGGATTGTCCCCTACAATTTGCCCAAACATTTGAAGTAGAGCATAACAGAGATGAGATACATAAATAAATAGGAGAGAGAGAGAGAGAGAGAGAGAGAGACAAAGAAAGAGCTTTGTGAGAAACCGCATACTCTCTCTTTTGATTTCAGAGTGCTGATGAGAAGCATGCCTCTCGTTCGGGGCCTTAATAGATTAGGCTTCAAGGGCTCTACCCCCGAATGATTAAGGCTATTCCTGCCCCGCATTGCATGCTCAGATGTATAATATTTTCATTGCTGGCCATAATATGTTTGTGTCTCTTTCTCATGAAAACATGAAATACTGGCAGCTTTATTGGAACTGTATGAGCACCGTGTGTTGCTCGACTTCTCTGGATTTCTTGGTCATGCTCTCCAGCTGCAAATCACTTCTATGAATTTTGATGCCAGTTGGTGGGTTGGATTCTGCATGTGTTTCTCATTACAGCATAGAAACGTGAAAGCACAACTCCGCTTTCCCCCGGGGGCTAAGATTGAGAATGGTACAGTATTTGCCCATGGACATACTTCATTTTCATGCACAATACCTTTTGATTTGTCTCATGTATGCCTATAAATTCAAGTGCTTAAATATGGTGCAACACGGTGAAGTTCAAACGCTGGGGAACATGCAAACAACAAGCTTTTACGTGTTGCTGGATTTTGCAGTGGCTGTATGAAATCGACTGCGGCACAGCAATGTTTACAGTGAAAGTGGAGCCACTTGCTTGCAGGATTTCTTCCCCCCCCCCCCCCCTGATAGTGTGTTTTATGTTTCATGGGCCTTCAAAGTTTTATGTTACCCAGTGTTTTTTTTACTCTTCAAGGCCTACATGTAATGGAGCATGTAAGGCCTTGCTGAAGACACTTCTCTCGGACTGTGTCGAGCCGGTAGTGAACGCATTAACCACACCAAAGCCCATTTCTGAACGTACTTCATGGTGACAGCCGTGAGTTATTGATTTCTCACGCGTTAGTCACGCTCGCCATCTCCCCTACGCACACTGCTGCATTTCAAAACGCCGCCTATTTGAAGATCGCTCCCTTTGAGTGCAAAAATAATACTAAAACAATAGATAAAAACACACACACACGTCTTTTTGATTACGTATCCTGCTTGACTTCATCAAGAGCAATCATGCTATGCTACGGGAGGTCCTCAGTGTGATGAGCTCCTGCTACAGAGGCTGGCCCTCATTTCACTCCGCTTTTCCAGCTTTTATGTGGCTTTATCGAGTCACGATGTCTCTGATGGATGATCTAATTTATATGAAATTAACCGGAGAAATTCTCCTGCTGCGTCAGCGCAGATACCATACGTTCCCTCGGAGCTGTAAACAGCATGATTTAGTAGCGGGGGCATTCCTCCCCTGCTACGCACCCCCCCCCCCCCCCCCCACTCTTGCACTTTTCCCTAGTTTAGAAGTTTTGACTGTGTGACAGGAATATTTGTGTCTTGTTGGAATACGTGTCGGATCCGTGGCTCTGGAAACCACATGTGTTTGGGTTTAGTGCCGTTTCAGAGTGGCAGCACAATGGAGTCCCTCATTTTGATCACGTTCTTGTCAGTTGGAGATACTCCTGCACAGGCGAGCGCACGTGAACATCACACAAAAAGGCGCGCACACACACACACACACACACACACACACACACACACACACACACACACACACACACACACACAATTTAAAAATATATATGATCAGAATGACTTGGTCAATGACGGGAGAAGAGCAGAGAGAGAGGAGATTTTTAAATATAGCAGCGTAGCATGTCTCCTGCACCTCTGTGTATTGTGTTGCTCAGAGGAGACTGATTCACAGATAAGCTGTTGCCTTAAGCTTACACAAACGCAAGCATAAGCAGTAACGTGAACCCACCGTGACCTTCCCCTTTTAGCAAGAATACATATCATGATACATATCACAGTAAGCCCACTCTCTGTGAATAACTGAAGCCTCTTTATCTGTGGGATGGCAGGGGTTGTATCAGTGTAGGTGTGTGTAATTGCATGTGACATTGCCTTCAATAATGATTAAAGCTCCCTTGTCCACAAGTGTCAAGGTGACATAGGGATTCTGTCAATGCAGTGCTTTACTCGACCAGAATTTCTGAACACCAGCCTCTCCCCTCTGCAGACTGGGTTTTGTGTCGACATCAGGCAATTCCCTGAGCAGCAGCAACCCCCACCCCCCTCACACCCCCATCTAATCCCCTCCCCCCTCCTCACACCCCCACGCACCATCGCACCCCCTGGCAGAACTAGCCAGCATACCTGGCAGGCAGGCTTACGTGTCACATGCCTCTCTCCCCCAAGAGAAGCCCTTGAGCGTGGAGACGTTCTGCTTCATTTAAGAGATGATGAGTTACTTTCCACTGAGCGCCGCCTGCTCCCCCCAACTCCCACCTCCCTCTCGCTCCCCACCGTCTGTGTGTGTGTGTGTGTGTGTGTGTGTGTGTGTGTGTTTCCCTATAAATGATGTGTATGCACGCTAAGCTAGGAATAGATCTTTCATCTCTGAAGCTTAATATGTTTTATTTCTGTTTTTTTTTCTTCTTCTCTCCTCCCACCTCTCAATCCAATATCTGTCCTCTCAATTCTCCTCCATATCTTTACATCTTCCTTTCTCTCTCTCTCTCTCTCTCTCTTTCTTTCTCTCTCTCTCTCTCTCTCTCTCTCTCTCTCTCTCTCTCTATATATATATATATATATATCCTCTCTCTGTCTCTCTCTATTCTACACCTGCAACAGGAAGCTCCTGTCATAGCAACTCCCTTCCTACGCTGGTGCGGACGCCATCTCTGATGATGCAGTCCACGCTGGACATGAAGCCCTTCATGCCCTTCCAGGTGGACACGTCGTCGCCCGTCGGACTCTTCCCCAACTTCAACACGGTAAGCTGTGCCAGTCCGGAAGCCCAGGGACGAGGAGGTGTGTTTACCTGCTTTCATCTCGCCCCCTGCTCCCAAAATGGGCTCCCTTCCCCGCCGAGGCTGTCAGTTCAAGTCAGCTGTGGTGAAACTGATTAAACGAGTGTCGGCAGGAAGGAAGAGAAAAGTTGAGAAGTTTAGAAGTTAGAAGTTTAGTGCGGCTGTTGTTGTTTTTTTTGGGGGGGGGGGGGACTGTGACCTTTTGTCTGCAGTTGTGTTTAGTTTCGCTCCCTACTGTTTTAGGCTTAATATGGAAGCCTAATGCGCATCTCTGAATACTGAAGTGTATGTCTGCTCTGTGTGAGCGTGAGCGTGAGTGTGAGTGTGAGTGTGAGTGTGCACGTGTTTATGTGCGTATGTTGATCTATCTATGCACACTTGTAGGAGCATGCACTTTGTGTGTGTGTGTGTGTGTGTGTGTGTGTGTGTGTGTGTGTGTGTGTGTGTGTGCATGTTGATCTATCAGCGTGCTCTGTGTCTGAGTGTGTGTGTTGTGCTGTCTGTGTGATGGAAAGACTGCAGGGGTGTCACCCTTCAGACATTGATTCCACCTCCCCTGCACCAACCTCCAAAACGAGAGGGAACAAAATCGATTTCTGCTTTTATCTCCTCAAAAACAGATTGCATGGTGACACTTTGTGGAAGCAGTTTGGGTATAGGTGACGTGGGGTGGCGGCTGACTGTGGTGTTGGGGGGAGGAGAGAGACTCCAATGTGACCTGAAATGGAAAGAAAAGTCAGAGACTTCCAGAGTGTGTGTGTGTGTGTGTGTGTGTGTGTGTGTGTGTGTGTGCCTGGTTAACTCTGAGTTTGCTAGCCAGTCAGTGTTTGCCAGCTCACTCCGCTCTGCTGTTCACTGGCCCAGATTAAACCCTCGCCCTTAACCAGCGCTAGCCTCACTCAGTGATTCACCGTTCCATCCATGGGCCCAACGTGACAACACTCTTTAGGACAGTTAGTGGGAGTCTCCACCCTTGGGTCACGCCAACCTGTCAACATCACTCTCGCTCACATGTGGGTCTTCTGTCTAGTCCTGTGTTGTTCTATTTTCTTCTCCTTACCCCCCATCCCACCCCACACCGGAAGAAAAATCCACCCTGTAATATCTGTCATAATTGCTGTGTTCCTGTCACTAGAAATCAAGTAGCGCTTCAAGCTGCAATCAAGGCGCCAAATTGAAACACATACCAAGCTGAAGTGTAATCTCAGCAAAGCAAATACTTTCTACAAAGTCAGCTAATCACGAGCCCTTTAATGACACTCAGAGGAATCGTTTAAGCTTCAAGTGAGCCATCTGATTTGGTGGGACACTAAATTGCCAAAACAACATTATCATTAACTGTTCTTTTAGCTCTTTTTCTGTAAACATTCTTCGGTGTTGCAGAGAGTTTAGCTTTGTTTTTCTTGGCTTCCCTTCCTCTCCCATTTAAACCCTGTTGTCAGCTGTAATTATGTGTGTGTGTGTGTGTGTGTGTGTGTGTGTGTTTGCCATATACGTGTGGACTTGACGCCTGTGGTTTCACGGAGGTGGACTTAAGCGTTTCGCCGTCGTCATTTTCGCAGCGTCCACTTCACCCGCATATGGTTCACGTTTCTTTACATCGTTTTCCACCCCTCAATAAAAAGGTCTCCTTCTGCAAAGGCCACGGAAACACCAAGAATCCCGCCTCCGCCTCACCCTGACATATGTCCGTCCTGGCATTTGGTCAGGGGTGTGTGTTTTTGTAGCATCGCCGAGCAGGTGTCCTTATTTATTATTAGCGCTCACCCAGCCCACCCCCTCTCCCTCTCCCTCCCCCGCCCCCAACCACAGCATACAAATGGACCACCGAGGCTCCAACGCCCAAGCGTGAGTAACCCAATCCAGACAAGCTGTCAGGAGAGCCAGGGGGGATCAGTTAGGTTCAACAGTCATCACCCCCCCCCCTCCCCCTCCCCACTTCATGGCCCAGTGTTTTAAAAACAAGTGACCTTATAAAATGCTTAATGCTTTTCCCCCTGCTGCACATGTAACAGCACACAGGGGGGGAAAAGGGGGGGGGATGAAAAAATGGCAAATGGCACACCGGTGCAGCCTGGAATCTGGCCCCCATGGTGTCTTTTTCACGAGTGCGCACGCCGCGGATGTTAGCCCATTCCCCTGCATAGTCGGAGGACGTCTTGTTGGCCGTGTGTGCGGCGGGCTTGGGTAATGAGAGCCCATTCATCAGAGTGATTATTGTTTCGTGGACGGGCCTGTGTGGAATTATGTTTTTGCTTGATTGCGCCGTGTCTACAGTTGATCCCCCTCTCTCTTTCATTCTCTCTCTCTCTCTCTCTCTCTTTGCCTGTGTGTGGAATCGATGCATGTGGAAACAGAAAAACAGCCTGAGCCTGTGTGCGCTGCAGACAAGTGTTTTCAACCGCTGGGGGAAAAAAATCCTTGGGAGAGAACCTAATCCATGACATAATCCATCTGCTGTGGTTACGGTGTTTCCAAACAGACTAGAGATTAGGTCACGATTTCAGAAGGGCACTAAAACCCTGACAAGTTTTCCATGTGTGCGAAAGCCCTTGTGCACAGTGTTAAGTAAATAAAACACCCATTATGGTTTTAGTCAGTTTTTGGAATTTTTTTTTTCTTCCCAAAGTTGTATTTAAGACACCCTTAAAATAGGACACATTATTTGAGGGCTAAGATGCTCTACCAGTTAGTTCATGGTCACCAACTGCACAGCACGTTGCATACTTGTATCCCAGCGAGGACCACATTATCTGTTCATTTCTCAAACGCATTCTTCCTGTCTTCCACTCAGTTAACCACACTTGATTGTGTCCCATTATTATGCGCTACCTGCTTCATTCACTCACCTTGCTGTTTGTCGGTTCGGGACGCCAGTCAGAGTCGAGGAGTCAGGTGTTTATTTGTTTACTCCAATGGATTTTCAATTATTCTGCTGCAGAGAGAGAGAGAGATAGGGGGGGGGGGGGGGGGGGGGGTTGTAATTGAAATTCACTGGACAGTGACGGCGCAGCTGAAGTGTTGGTCTGCCTGCACGGCTTATCAGCAAAGTGTAATTAACAATCCCGGAGTGACAGATAAAGTCACTTTCGAAGCGGAGCGGATCCACATCTGGAAACTGACACTAACGTTTGCCAAGAACACAGACAACATTTGGGGTGGCCAGAACAACAACTACAGCCGCAGCAGCAGTAGCAGCAGAAGCAGCAGCAGGAGCAGCCTCTAAATGACTTGTTGGCCTCTTAAGATCCATTAGTTACAGCACTCCTGTCCTCAGCCTCTCCTTGAGTCATTCATTGTTTTGCCCTTTTTTTCCCCATGCGCATTGCAAGTTGATATAGGAGAGAGATTTTAATTACAGATTACACCGCCGCACCATCCTCGAGAGGCGTTGCGTCAAAAAGACTCTCCGTGGCTGTCTGGCCGACTCGCTCGCTACCTCCAAAGCCCTCGCGCCTTAGCCTCCCACCACCCTCCGCAGTCATCTTAAACCTTACTGTCTGCTTGCAGGCCTCGTCTCAACGCAATAAAGTAAAGTACTGCATTAGTGACCTCCGGAGGTCAGTCCTGCCGCTTTTGTGGCTCCTCGGTGCCGCATCCTAATGTATTATAGTGGACCCTTGCGTGCGCCTGACTGTTCGCCTTGGGAATAAAAATGCCCTCTCAATAAAACGCCTGTGCTTATACTGAAATTAGAAGCATCCTTATCAGCTAAGAGGAAGGTGAGACCCTGGGCTGCTGCCGGTGGTGTGGCGGTGGTGGCTGTGAGCCATGCAGGCCTGTAAGTAATATCGGCTGTAAATTCTTAATGGATCGGGGGCCCGGCCGCTCTGGTCGCAAGCAGCTCGCCGCACCGCACCACACACACAGCACCGCACACACACCGCACACACACACCGCAAAGTCTCTTCTGTTGACAGAAAGCTCATCGGCCATTCACAGCTAATCAGGAGTCAAAGCCACGGGGATCAGCGGGCGCACGCAGGCAAGCAGGCCGAATAAGTGTGTATGCCTGCGCGTGTGCTGTGTCTCTCTTACACAAACACACACACGGAGAGTGAGAGAAAGGCTGTAAAAGAGCAGGGTAGAGAGACAGAGAGAGAGAGAGATGGACAATGACAGAGAGGTCGAGCAAGAGAAAGAGGGAGGGAGGGAGAGAGGGATGAGGGATAGAGAGGACATGAGAGTGCTGCCTGAAGCACAGACCTCTCCTGCATCCCTAGCAGAGCACACAGAACACTGTGTGTGTCCTCAACCTGTGATTTCTACCTGGGATATCGGCCACCGAGGCTTCCCACAGGCTTCAGGTATTCCAAAAGTCCTTGTTCATCTCCACTGGCAGCCTCTGGTGGGTTTCACTTCTTGTGTTTGCCTCTGGTCAGTCAGAATAGCTTCGAATATTTTATGAAGGCATTCTCAATGAATTGAGAGGTTTTTTTCTTCACCAGCACATGTCTTCGATGTGTTTTAGCTTGCATGTTTACCATCAGTTTTCTAAAGGTGTGACGTTCATTTTTAGTTGAAGGTAGATGGTAGCAGATGAAGGCTTCATTTTTGAGAATGTTTTCACTTTGTATTCTCTGTGATCAAGCCAGTGATCATGGAGCCTTTTTTTGTCCAGAACCCTCCTCTCAGATCTTTCAGGGTTGCAGTACAGTATATTAGGCTCTCTTGTTTAGTTGGGGTTCATGTAAGACAAAGGTTTTCTTTGAGCGCCAATTTGGATGTGCTGATGTGGCTAATCTGGATAAACGCTAGTGCTTTAGATTGATCTCAACATTAGAGGCAGACAAAGCAGTCAATGTGTTCAATTGCACTCTCTTTTTCCAGGCCATGATTGCTGTCATTCTCACATTTGCATTTGTCTCTGTGCTACTCCCTTTGTTCGGCAAACAAGCAAGAGTATCTATTTCCATAACACTTCATTCGAGACATATCCTTCCTCAGGCGATGCATTGATCCTCAATGCTTAGCATCTGTCAACTTTGAAGGTGTCTGGTGTCTTTTGAGTGGAGTTTTCAGTCAATCCTTTTTTGCTTAGGGTCACGAAAGCAGTGTGGCTGCTGTGTCTGAATGTGGAAATGTATGTCTTTCTTGCTCTCGCTCTCTCTCTCTGTCTCGCTCTCTCTCTCTCTGGTTCGCCTCTAAAAGTGTTCCTGTGCTCCCTCTCTTCCAGATGGACCCCGTCCAGAAAGCTGTAATCAACCACACATTTGGAGTCTCCATCCCTCCTAAGAAAAAACATGTGATTTCTTGCAACATCTGTCAACTCCGCTTCAACTCCGATGTGAGTCCCACTCCTCTTTATTTATGTGTGTCCCCAGTACACACGTGTGTGTGACAATAGCTCCCCATGCTAGAGGCTATGTTTTCCGTCTTTTTGCATGTACCATGCCTCCTTCACAATCTGTCCTTTCTCTCTCTTTCTCTCTCTCTCTGTCTCTCTCTCTCTGTCTCTCTCTCTCTCTCTCTCTCTCTCTCTCTCTCTCTCTCCATCCCTTGTGAAATCAAACGTGGAATGAAAAGTGATCTTAGGCACATTTAAGTCCGGAGCATCTCAGCCAGAGCCAGAATGCTCGGTGCTTAAGGTTATGTGCTTGATGTGGTCCACTAGGGAGTTATTAAAATAAACCTGAGATCAGCTGCCCAGTAAATGGCAACATTCCCCCTTTAATCATGCAAAACAAGGTAAGTGCCGTAATGTCCTATAATGTTCAGCAAATGGGAAGCCCCCTTCAGTGTAATGGACCCTTTGTACCTTTTTTTTTCTTCTTCTTTTACATGAACAGCCTGTTCTGTTCAGGCCTCTCCTGTATTGTGTTGCAGTTGTGCTCTGTGTCTGTGTCTGTGTCGGTGTCTGTTTCGTGTTTGTATTTGACGTGTGCAAGACGTATTGTAGCCTACATGCTGTTGTCTTTGTGTTAGTTTTTTTTTTTTTTGTTTCAGCTTGTTTTGCCAGTTTTAAATTGGTTTCATTTCTTTTCAGTTTCTCTGCCAGCATATAAGCAAATGGTATCATTCTGACTGTAATATTGTTAGCCGTGTGTGTAGTTTGCTGAGACTGGGACAAGACCAAGGATGAATTAAAATGTCAGTGGCTTAATACTGGGAGTGTAGCCCCATATCTCTCTCATCACCTCACGTCAGAAATAGCACAGACATGGAATCTGGTTGTGCTACTAGTCAGAATGAGACGTGTGTTTTCACAACACTCTCTGCCAGCTTGTGTTGTCCTGTTTTCCCTCTGCGTTCATTTGACATGCCACAGCCAGGATTGTGTAAAAGTTTAATAGTGCACGTCCAGGCTGGAGGGGCAGATGTTTTCAACCCCAGTGGTGGCACAGCACAACACTTCTTAGCTATTTTCTGTGCTTTGTGTGTGTGTGTGTGTGTGCGTGCGTGTGTGTGTGTGTGTGCGTGCGTGTGCATGTGTGTTCTGAAGCACAGGTGTATGGGTTTGGGCATGTCTGCACGCATCCACACACACCCTTGAGTTGCCAGCCTGGTGTGCTCCACTGGGGAGAGGGTAATTACTTACTGTAGCGCCGTGTTGTTCCACTCAGTCTTGGCATTGATTAAGCCATTTAATTTAAGATGAATGGCACTGGGTGGCAGTAAGCCCAGGCTGATGGAGATTTCCCACTGCGCGGCCGTAATTGAGAAAAGGTTTCGGAGTGTGCTGGAACAGACGGAGCGCTGGGACTCGAGCAAGACGTCTGCGGGCCTGCTTTGTCTCCCCTGTTTTTTGTGGGCTTTTTATTTTGTCCATGTTTTTCGATCGGGCCAAATAGGATGGGAAATGCTGCCCCACTTTCTGAGGCTCAAAACTAACCCAACCCAACCCAAACCTCCCCGCCCCCCCAGCACCCTTTGCAAGGACACCTCTGGACATTTAAGGAAAATCAAACATGGTCCAAGTCTCAAATACCCTTGTTGTTTCCCCTCCTGCTGCGTGTAATTTGTTGATTGTTATCGACGTGGCAACAGCCTCTGAATTGAAGCCACTCCGAGGAGATTACGTTGTGGCGACTTGCTCTTATCTCCCCTTGGGCTTGTGTGCCCGCGCTACACAAGGGGAAGAAAGGAAGAGGGACTTTGCTCCTTGTGACAATCTAAAACAGTTACCTTCCCCAATCTTCGCTCAACAATGCTCTTAAGATTACTCTGAGCTCGGGTCTCCCAGGCTCAAGCTGGGTTGAAACCTCAGAATGAAAGGGCCCCTTTGCAACCAACGAGAGCACTCTTTGATGCTAATTCTGGGCACATGCGTTAGCCTTGTTGTGATCTTGGGCGATGGGCCTGTCTCTCTTGGTCTGCTCTCCGTGCCGCAGATCCTCTCATCCTACAGCTTCAGTCCACTCCCTGGGCTTTCTGCCCTGGACTGTGTGTCAGAGTGAATCAGGCTGCGTCACCGGCTCCGGCACTTTCACCTTCATCCTTCCATGGCGGAGGACTCTCTACTTGTCCAACTCTGCAGCCCCCTGTTAGAACAACACTAAACATTCCCTACATGTCCCAGTTTATAATAAAGGGACGCCTCTCTATCTCTTCATAGCTCAGGCGTAGCACGAGACAGAAGACTCGGGGAGGCTAACGGCGTAGACATAATAGCAGGGGATGATTCCAAGTGAGTAGCAACACTGAGCTTTCTTCTGCACTGGAGCACTGGTGGCCTCGGTCGTGTGATCTCACGCTTGGTCTATTTAGATGAGCAGGCTCCCTTTTGAAACGAGGGAGGCCATTGTCTCTGGCTTCATTAAAAGCTCAAAACGCCTCTCCATTCTGCTGCTGTGTAAAGAGAGAGAGAGAAAAAAAAGGAAAGAAAAACGAGTCAGTGTAATTTAATCCCATTCTTTGGAGCACGCTGAAGATCCACTGTGTCATTCTATCCTATAGCCAGAGGACGGAACAGATGACTAGAGGCATTTACACCGACTCTGTGAAGCGCCAATGAAGTTCTGAGTGAAGCACAATTTCTCAAAGTGGGCCTGAGCTGGGAATAAGACAAATGCGAGCAGCTGCTAAATATGGCGAGGAAGATGGTTGGTGAAGGTGAGAAGGCTTTACAGACACAAATGTGGGAGTGAGATCAGTGCTAGTCTTACAAGTCCATGTACTGTATGTATTTACGGAGATATCACATGTTGTAGGCTACTGTGCCCAACTATTTCAGAGAGACTGAAAGACATAGTCTTGTGTCGTAATGGCACTCATTAAGTTGAAGGGTAACAACTAAACTCGAAATTATATTGTTTTGGAGGTAAATCAATATTTTCTGTGACTGTTTCAAGGAAATCAAAGTAACTCAAAATAGCAGAGTAAACATTTACTGTGTATGTTGTACATGAAATGTATTCTTAAAAGGCAAAGTGATCTGCCTGGTTAGCACCATTCGTTCTCAACTCATTATCATTGTCAGACATGACACATCCAGTTTTATTAATGGAACATACCGATCATCCAGTGCTTGTCAGGATGAGATAGGGAATATCGATGGTGGTAATTTTTTTTTATCTCTGCGTTGAAAATTCCTGCCAAGATGAATGTTTGTTTTTGGCCATTACCTTTCTCTGACAGCAAATGGAAACCGGATCCAAACCTGTTCACAGAAACTTAAAAATGTAATTGCTACCTTGAAAAAGATACATTTTCCTGGATGTAATTGCTCTTTAATTGCCTTAATAGTGGGGCTTTGTTTTGTTTTTGGCCTTCTTTGAGCTTCTTTATTCTTCCCCACTTCTCCCCAAAAGCACTAGCATTAAAACCAAATCCAGATCCCCCTGAAGAGAAAATAACGACAGTGGCTGTATTTAAACAAAGCTTTTAACAGCCCTAGATTCAGAAGTTACTCATACTGTATCTCGGCCATATGATTAATATGTCCAACAGTGTTTTATACAACCTCTATAAAATAAACAAATCCCGTTTTCTGTTAAATGCATCTTTTTAATTGAGGAATGGAGCTCTAGGCAAAAACCCACAGGCCAATGACAGGTCCATCAAACGATTTTAGTTTTCATCCAGTGTTCATGGTCATATTTGTTGTTTTTCTGCCATGTGTTGGCGCTTCTTTCTTGCCATAAAAATAAACCATAGCAGATGTGTTCTTGAGTTTAATGATGGCAAGTGAACTTGCCACTAACTACCAGGGTGTTTTGCTGGTACAGCATCCAGGCAAACACTCCAAGGCAGACAGCTCAAGGTCAGCATTCCCATGTTGTTGGTTTAAACGGAAGTCAGTTGCCCCTTGTCAGTTCCCCCTTTAAAAAGAAAAGTATACCTCAGGGCCTGTTTTTCAAAATAAACGATAGACTTCTTCCTGTCCTGAACACCAATCATCTGACTGTGCATCTGCCTCGGCACTAACGGGCCTTGGCAGAGTAATGTCCTGTGGGTGTAATTCAAGTGCAGAGGTCCTCGGGGTGCACATTAAAGAAATGAAAGTAATGGGTATTAGGCATCTGGCGACCTCTTATCTCCCGTAAATGAGCCATGGCATCCTTTATTTGTTTAGACAGCCACAGAGATAAAGTCAAAGTAATTTTATGTTACTTGATCTTACGGACCCAGTATCCATAACCCCCCCACCCCCTTCCTTGACAGCGACAGGAGGCGAAACCGGTGGCGACCATCCAGTGGAGATCGGTGCCCCTTCCGAGCACCTCGGGAAAACCAAGCCAAGATGGCAGGCACCCAGCCTTCCTCATTAAACTTTAACATCTCCCCCGTCATACAAAAGATGTAGTTAAGACACAGAGGTGACATGCTACCTTCATCTCTGCACACGCTGCGCTGGGCTTAGTGGCATGTCAGGCCCTATAATGACTGTCTCCAACTCCCTGTTCGCATTTCCCTCTGAAAATGAAAGTGTTGTCAGGGGCCAGGCATTAGAGAGATTGAAGTGTAACAGGATAAGCAGGGGCCGGAAAAGCAATGATGTTCTCGGTGTTAAAGTTTCCAGCGAGCAATTAGTTATAATGAAACATGATTAATTTAGACACATGCGTTTCTTTACACTTAAAAGCCCTGTCTCTGGGGATAGACTCTGGAGCTGCTCGAGACCCGAGGCTTTGCAGATTAAGCCGACTGCCTTACAACCACTGGATATACCATAAAAAAACAGTCAGAGGCCTTGTAGTTAGCGTGACGCTATGTTTTTTTCTGAGGTAGTTTTACTTAAAAGTGGGAAAAAACTGTTAAAGAGTGTTGTGGAAAAATTCATGCAGCCCCCTCAAACACATAAAAGCTCCGTGCTTGCTATTACTGTGCTGTACTAACATGGCAGGAACAATTGGAAACTCTTGGCTCTCAAAACTACCCACTCATAGCATTTCTCATGAAATTATTGATATTATTTATTGCATCTGTATTTTTTGTATGGGTCAAAGAGGGCCAGGAGAAAATAAAATGGGACACCATAACTCCAACCTATGTTAATTAGGCGTTTCAAGAAAAGCCAGGTTTCACGGTCTGAACTCGATGCCCGGGAAAAACGAGACGTGTGGAAGAGAATAACAGGTCTGACAGTCGTGTAGCATAATTGGCTGATTCATCCTGGATGGGCAGTGATTCACTGACACTGGACCCAATGGAGCTGATGGCTGGGGAAGAGGGGGGGGGGCACTGGGACACTGTGGGAGGTTTTAATGCTCATATGCTACCGCAGGGCCGCTGACTGGCCATTGCACTTCCAATCACTGTAAGCAGAGACACTAGACTGACGGGAAGGAGAAGCCCAACTTTTGGAGGGGAATATTCGGGAAAACTTAAATCCGCTGGACTGCTCTGCACCACTTCAAGCTGTAAAGTCCTCTCCTCCCTCCCTCCCCCTCCCCCCCACCACCCCCACCCCATGGAAATTCTGAGTATGGACGCATACCCGGAGTGTTCGTAATGGATTCTTCCGAGAAAAACCAGTGGAAGAATTACTTTTTGGTGTGGTCCGCTGCAGGACACGTTGTAACAATGTGCAGGTGCAATTTGTCTTTGACAGGTCTCGTGTTCAGTAGATGAGCAGTGAACGTGGGGGATTCGCAGACAGCTTTAGGGTAATACACTGATATTGCTGGAAGCTCTTATTTGCAAAATATCAGCAGAAAGGCTTACCCGTACTTGCTCGTAGCACCTGTGTAAGCCTTTTTCTGGAGTGCACTCACATTTCCTGCTCTTGTTGCAAATCCTCTTTGCAAATGATCTATTAATAAAGCATGTAGCCTACATGGATCTCACAGTAGAGCAAATAAAAATTCAATGCATTAAGAAATTAAACGTAAATGTAGTTTTACATTCAACCCAGAGCAGACGCAACTGGCTCGTAAACAAGGAGTCAGCGACATTCACAAGCAAGCAGGCACGAACACACACACACAGATGAACATTCACATGCACATACGCCATATATTTGGTCCATTTGTCCAAATGTCAAATGTGATCAAATCAGGTCACAGAACATGCTTCCATTTGCATAGTGAGGCATACTGTAACTGCGTGAAGCCCCGGCTGTCACATTCACTGGGACACTTCTGAATGTACGGTGCTGCTGTGAACGAGTTTGTCTGGTCACGCCTTGGTCACGCGAATGTGCAAAAACCCCTGGCTGGTACTGTGATTGATGTGCACTTGCCTTCTCTCTCTCCTTTCTCCTCCTGTCTCTGCCTCCTCTATCCTCTCTTTCTCTCTTTCTCTCTCTCTCTCTCTCTCTCTCTCTCTCTCTCTCTCTCTGTGTTGGAGCGTAATGCTTCTTTCTTGTGCTTTGGTGTTCCTTTTTCTCATGGTTATCTTATTGGTTCATGTATCCAAGACAATCTGTACTGGACATGGTCGCTAGTTCACTTCTACAAGTGAAAGCGGACATTTTCTCTGCAGCATGCAAACACACACACACACACACACACACACACACACACACACACACACACACACACACACACACACACACACACACAAACGCAGGCACACACACACTCTCTCTCACACACAAACACACACACACACACTCACACACACACACACTTTTTGCCCTGGGCAAAGAGCTGTGCACGAATCTATACAGTCCCACTGAGTTGTGTTTTACACCCTGTAGCACTGTGTTTTGGTCTGCTCTTAATGACATGGCATTAGCAGCATGCTTTGTTGTAGAGTTTCCTTTTGTTTTTGATGAAAAAACAACAACAACAACAACAACAACAACATGTATTAACTGTTGAAGTTAATATGTTTCTTTCAATAGAGGCACAATCTCAAAAGGCTCAAAAAGCACCCAGGTCGCGTTTCCCTGTCCTTCACACACCGATAAACACGTTTCCTGAAGTCCTGTTCACATACATTATTGCACACGACACACCCTGCCTCGAAATCAGCCCCGATATTTCACACTTACCCTGATGTATAATGCGAGGAGTTGTCAGAGTGGCAAATGGGCTAGGTGTGCCAGGTCCCAGCATTAGGCCGGTGTCAGCTATGATTTATTGGAGCCACAACTGAGTGATTTCTTTGCAGCACTTCTAATGCCCCCACCCCTGTAAGTGCTGGAGAGGATAATCCTCCGGTGCCTGCTTTCTACAAAGCCGGGTCTCCTTGAGGTGTCAAGAGTCAAGAGGGACAACAGTAGCGATCAGATCCTCATGACCTGCGCTTGTGCATATTTAATTCAGAGTTTAGCTGATACACAGGCTCTGGCAACGCCTTACTGTACAACAGTGCTGTTTTTACTCTAACTACACCGTGACAATAGAAAATTACACAGTGGAACGGCGCCAGCTTTCAGTTTGTGAGTGCACATGTACTAAGAAGGTATACTTCCAATTAGGCACACTGTTTCACCAAAACCAACAGGATATATTTGATCATGGCATTAAAAAACGAAAATCCAAAGCCCGTAGGTTTAGTTACTTAGGTACTTACAGACTATTAAAAATAATACTATTTATTCCATCGTATAAGTGCAAAGCATTAGCGTACGGTCACACATCATCTGTTGCACGAATAGTGTTGATAGTGTGAAGTTTTATTTAAAACCTTTTATGCAGATTTATTACTTGCCCCCCATCAATCAGTCTTTATGTTGGCAATCCTACTAAAATTCTTTTCAGAAGAGTTTACACGGATTGATAGAGAAAACTATATCTGTGCCTGTTCAACTCTATATTCCAGGTCCTTCAGCAGCCCTTTCCACTATCCCTTTATATCATAACATTAGAAATTCAGCCTGTAATAATCCCCAGTAAGACATGAGGATACTCTAGTCCTGCGTGACCATGCAGTGAGAGAGGAGAGGTCATCTGCTAGAAAAGTCCATGGCAGAGAGTGGAGCGAGCTTAGCCCAGTAAGTGAGCGATCTCCCCGCTAAGCCCTAATTGCTCACTGAGTGAAATCCATTGCATGCCATTTGTTTTATATCAGTGAGAATCAATGGTGCCTCACCCCACATGACATATCCCATTTTAGATGTAGGGAAAATCAACATCCTCACCCCCACCCCACCCCCCCGACAGTCCTCTACTCTCCCCTCAGGATTCACTTCACAAATCAAACACTCTTCAAACATCTCTAGCTCGTTGTGTCCTGATTGGAACAGTGCCTGCTATTGAAAGCCCCCCTTGTTTTCTTCTTCCCTTTTCTTTCTTTCATTTCTTCCTTTCTTTTCTTTTGGTTGGTGTTTATTTCTTCCTTTTTTTCTTTTCTTTATTTTCTTCTGTGTGTGTGATTGCGTCCATGATGTGAGATTCAGTGTGAGAAATGAGCCTGATTGCATGGTTCATTTGTTCTCCTTTGTAGAGCCAAGCCGAGGCACACTACAAAGGCAGTAAACATGCCAAGAAGCTCAAAGCACAGGAGTCCACGAAAAATAAGCAGAAAAGTGCTGCTGCCACCCCGGACAGCGCAAAGACAATCACCACCTCCTCCACCACCTCCACCTCCTCCACCGCTGTCACTGCCAGCAACTCTGACCAACCAGGTTAATGGCTTCTTTTGTTCTTGTTCAGCTCCTGTTCCTCATGTGCTGGCTGCCCACCTCCCTCTCCAAACCTCCTCCAACTCCCCCCACCCTCCACCCTCCCTGCCACCACCCCTGTTAGTGATCTTGCATGCTTCTAGACGTGTAGCGTTTTTTTCCCCTGTCTCTCTCCGTGTCTCTTCTTCTCTCTCTCTGTCTCTCTCTCTCCTCCGTTCCTGCTCATAGTACCTGCGGCTCGATGTCACATGTCATGTGCGCTGTTTGTACATGCTGGTTATGTTTGTGTTTGTCGCTAGCCAACATCCTCCTTCTCCTTCTCTCACAACACCTCCGACAGCCAAGGGGATCTGTTATTGGGCATCTGTGGGGTGGGTAGGGGGGTGAGAAGTCAAATAGAGTGGTGCGCAGGGGAGGGTGGCTGGATTGTGCCATGCTCTGCTCATTATTGTGTTTGCTCTGTGGCAAATTGTGTAAGGTCTCACCCCTGTCATGTTTGACAATATACGCGCTTGCTGAGGTAAGTGTCTGCCATACTGCCCCCCCTTACCCCCTACTCCCCCACACATCCCCTTACTCCCTCCCTTCCTAACCCTTACCCCCCCTCCCCAATCCCATCTAACCTCCCTCCCCTCAGATAGGAACTCATGACAGGGAAGAGATCACTTTTCATCAAACTCACTCCCTCTGCCTCCTGCATTATGGAAAAGGATTCGCTTGTGTTTAACATCCCGACTCTTTGTTTCCCGTGTAGGGGGTATGTTTGAATGAAACGTTACACTGTTGGCAGCAAGTAGAGGTTAAAAGGAAATGACAGGACAGAGATCACTTTTCATCATCCTTGCTTTCTAACCTTTGAACATGAAATAGTCATGTCGTGATTGTTTTTAAAAATTAATTATTGTCCATGTTGGTTCTTGTTATTTATATACAGTGTGTAAATGATATCCTCCTCGGTCTTCATGCAGTTTAATCTGTTTCTTTTTTGCAGTACCTAAGCCTAAGCATCCCAAAACAGAAGCACCCTGTTGATGCTAGATGCAGTGCTCTCTAAGGCACTCTTTCAAAGGCAGACTCTTAGCATTTTCTTTCCTTGGTTTTAAGGGTTCGTGTCTGACCACACAAGGGACAGGACGCAGCAGGGGGTCTAGGGGCTGCCGAGATTCTATTAATCCTCCCCCCCCCCCAATCCCCCACTGCTAGCCCTGATGCTCTGGGTCTTCTTGACAGATCCGGGCACGGTGCACTTATCAGCCAGGGACCTCATCTCATTTGTATGCAGCGTCTTCCCTGCAAATCACACCAAATGAGCGTCATCCCCGACTCACAGATGGCTTTTGGGGTCCGTGCTGTGATGGTGGCGTATTCGTTAGCACAAGCTCGTCGACCCCACCCCCCACGCTCCTGTCAGGAGGGCTGCTGCAGCTCGCTGAAAAAGCCTGGCAGCAAAGGATGAAGTCAGCTTTAGTTTACTCCAAGAAACTTGAGGGGACTAAATCATTAAAATTGCCGGCTCCAGCGGATTTTACGTAAGAGGCCCTTTTATGTAATGTCTTAAAATGCGGCACGCCGGATTATCCATATAAATGTGTGCTCTGCGAATTGACGCTGACTTTCTTTTTTTCTCTGAAGCGCGGCTCTTTATCCGTTCACTGCCCCCACTGGTGCTCAGAGAGGAGTAGCAAGGTCATCCCTTTAATGTTCGCTTTGCGCTCGAAAATCCAGTTCAAAGCATCCAAACCCCACCACAAAATTGTCACATCGTCTTCATTTCCTCGCTTTTTGTCCGCCTTCCTAGAGGATTAATTAAATGGAGCGTGGCTGTGCTGTTAATGAAAGGTACCAGCCAGGTGTCAGATCCTGTTTGTGTACGCCTTCTGCACAGAGATTCACAGAGTCGCTCACAGAGTCAGAGTTAATATGTAGGCCTGCTTTAAACATCTGTTCTACTAACTGCATTTTGTTTTGGTGTGGGTTGGACTTTGTGTACATATTAAACTACCAGTAACACAACATGTCCCTATATGCTAATCCCACAGCACTGTTAGAATGGCAGTGCATGCATATGCAGCAAATATAATCTTACGCAGCTACATGATGGCTCTCCCCCTACAAAAAAAAAAGAAACCCCATCAAAAAACAATATAATTTATGAGGAGTTGAACCCCCTGCGGTTCGTAATTCAGTGATGTGTCAGTGCATGTCATGTCATTAGTGTCCAAAGGCTGGACAGCCACCGCAGGGAAAGGATCATGGTCTGAGAGTGACATATATGAGAAGCTGATAGAATGTGCCCTCAGTGGAGTCGGTAGTGTGAGGATGAGGGTGGGGGTGGCTAGATATGAGAGGGTGAGACAAGGGCCCTCGTGGCGTTCGGGGGGCCGAGCCTCACCATGACAAGGGCATGATTGGGCAAAGGGGCATCTCCGGCTGGCTGTAGAGCGGGAAAGGGGGTGGAGGGGGGTTGACAGCCGAGGCCGATTGCGGGAAAGAATAGAACACGCCAACTGGCCAGCGCCAGTGCCGAGTGCTCAGCCTCCGAATAGAGAGCACGCCAGCCGCCTCCAGATATCACGGCTTACACAACAGAGAGGAAAACTTCCCCCCGCACAAAAAAGAAAGAGTGTCACAAAACAAAGAAATGTTATACAGTGCTCCCACACTCACTGTCAGATTTGTCTCTCTCTTTCTCTCTCCCTCCCTCTCTCTCTCTCCTCCTCTTTTCTTATTTCGATAGAGAAACTTGTGGAGTCTCCTAGCGCACAAAATGCTTCTATTTCTCCAAAAGCGTTCTTGCCCGCATCGCCCTTGATGGCGACGTCGACGGCTGTAGCATGCGCCGCGGTGGTGTTGGCGCCTGGCTTCTGCAAGCCCGCTCTCGAGTCGGCACCCGTCGGCTCTCCGCCGGAGCCCACCGCACCGGGACCCACCCCGAAGACCCCCACCAAGCCTGCGTCTGTCGCCACGGCATTAGCAGCAGGATTGGCCACCGTAGCCACGGCAGCGGAGCCCAGTGCAGAGTCGGAGGAGGAGAAGGCCAAGAAGCTGCTCTACTGCTCCCTCTGCAAAGTGGCCGTCAACTCCCTCTCACAGCTGGAGGCCCATAACACAGGTGTGCCCACATCTGTCTGTCTCTACGCCATGTTACCTATCTCCCCCCCTAAAGACCTCACGGCTGTTTGTTGTCCATTCCACTCATTAGCACCGATCTCACTAAGTGTCCACAAATATGTGCAGTTTTGCCGTTTTCATTTGCATATTAAGTGCTTGTTTTGTATTCACTGAAAGTCATTGTGTGCCACACGGCAGGAGGAAATACAGTCATGTGGTGCAATTGTGATTTCCATCTGTGTTTGTGTCCGTAGATAGCGCTCGCTATATTTCTTCTTCCTTGTGTGTCATTGCAGGATCAAAGCACAAAACCATGCTTGAGGCGAGAAGTGGAGCCGGTCCGATTAAAGCCTATCCCAGACCGGGGTCCAAACTCAAAACACAAGTCAGCGCGGTTCTAAAGGGCTCGGGCTTACAGAACAAGACGTTCCATTGCGAAATCTGTGACGTCCATGTCAACTCGGAAATCCAGCTGAAACAGGTGGGCTTTACTTTCTCTCTTTTCCACCCTTTGCCAAAATCACGTCAGCAATCATCCCTCTTGTTGTTCTTTTGGTGTGTCATGTCTCAATGTTTTCGCAGAACACGGCTAGTAAATCTTTCAGCGTGTTTGTGTCAAAACTACTCACTCTGTCCTCTTTTGATATAGCAATGCAGCTATTGCTGAACATTACCCATTTGCATTTTTCAGCATATTTCCAGCAGGAGGCATAAGGACCGAGTCGCAGGGAAGCCCCTGAAGCCCAAATACAGCCCCTACAACAAGCAGCAGCGGAGCTCCACTATCCTAGCGGTAATGCATTATTTACTCACTCTATAATCAAGCCGCTGTCACGAAAGCCTTCCTCAGATTTCAAGGATTAAAGTGGCAAACAGCTAATACTTCACATGCTAATGGTGGTTTAAAATGTGTCTGGGAGACGATAATGTTCTGGAAGGCTCTTGTCTTTTTATACACACCACTGCACTTTACTGCACGATGACACATTGTTATGCAACCTGCATACCACATTTGACCGAGTACATTATGTTTTATAAGTGCAATCTGTTTGCTTTTTGCATAATAGTTGCTGAGGATGACAGAGCCTCCATTTTCATTTCAATGATATTCTCAGTCATATTCAATGAGCCATTTACCTAAAATAATTATAGTCATGGTTTCTGTTCCATAATGAATCAGGATGACTGTGTAATTAATAGTTTGTTGGTGGTGGTGCTGTTGTTATTGTTCTATGGGCTTATCATGGGCTTACTATCTCTCTCTCTCTCTCTCTTTCTCTTTCTCTCTCCCCCTAGGCAAAGCTGGCTCTGCAAAAGGACCTGGTAAAGCCCATCTCCACAGCATTCATCTCCAACCCCTTCGCCCCAACCACAATGCCCTCCATCACCCTGCACCCGCGGCCCAGCGCCTCCATCTTTCAGACTGCCACCCTGCCCCCATCCTTCCTGCGGGCTGCCCCAGGGCCCATCCGGCCCACCACGGGATCTATCCTCTTCGCGCCATATTGATCCCGTCCCCCATAAAACACACACACACACACACACACACACACACACACACACACACACACACACACACACACACACACACACACACACAGAAGCACCATACTCGCCCCCACATCATCAATGTCTCTGCTGGAACGCCAGCAGCAATATGGAGGAGAAGCTGGCAGAAAGCAGAGAGAACTGCCCCTCTGACCTTCCCCTCAAACACACACACACACATACACACACACACTCTTTGCAACTGCGCGGTGCGCTGCATATCGGATGTCCTCTACACGCCACCGCTGCCTCTCGCTCTCCGCTGACAGGACTGCGACAGCTGGAACAGCCGTGTATTTATTAAACCTGTTTACCCTGTGACTGTCTGCATCACCATAAGCCCCATCAGGTCGGCATCCGCTTGCCGAGGACTCTATGTCGGAATCCTGCAGAGTACTAGGAAAAAAGAAAAAGAAAAAAAAAAAACAAGAAAAGAAAAGAAAAAAGCACCGAACTGCTTCCTGAATGACTTGAATTATCATGGTCTTCCTATTGAATTTAATAGACAAACTCCAGATACACGTATAAAAGTGTTGGACAAGTCACGGAAAAGGAAATCCTTATCATACGGGACAGGGCACATTTTCAATGGCTTGATGTCGTCAGGGAGTGTGTTACACAGTTTTGGCCTACGTGCTGTCTTGTATTGTGCTGTCAATCACTTGTAGTTGATGCTTCTCACCCTCTGTTTAGCAGTCTGGGATCTGGGCTTGTTCTGATGTCATGCTATAATTCTCATCCTATGCCTCCGAAGAGATCAACATGGATAGCCATACCTGTTCACCTGTTTACCGAACAAACCCGTTTGAAATCATACGTTTTATAACAAAGACAAATCACTCGACAGGTTTCTTCTTTTTTTTTCTCTCTGTTGTGATGGTATCAAAAGATCTTTTTTTATCTATCTGGAAAAGAAAACGTGGAGTTAGTGTTTCTCATCATCTGAACCCCTTCTTGTTGTCCAGCTGGAGAACCATGGGCCGTTCACCTTGATATGATATATCCCTCATTTCTTATGAGGCTGCAACGTTGGGCAGCTCTGTGAGGCAATAATGTACAGACCGTTGAATATTGTTATTCTACATAGTGTATTTAATGTTTACTTAACAAGTTGCAATACTAGTTGTATTTTATGAAACTGGAGGGGGTGCTAAGATGAATAGCTACAATTATTTGTATTTTTAGAATTTGAAAGAGAAATCCACACTCACAAAGACAGAGACTTCTTTATTAGACTGTGGGACATCTCCGTAGTCCATAGTATATATGTGTGAGTCTGTACAGTCCATAAGAAATTAACATTTTCAATAAAATAATATATTTAAATGATTTATTCCCATATTATACTGTACATTGCTTTTTTCATGATTAAAAAAATCCATATTTGAATTAGAGAGCAAAGATTTTAAAATTGTAGTTTATTATAGGGCAGACCTGCTGAAGATTGAAGGCATGCTAAATAAAAAAAATTGTTAATTTCATAATGGCTTCTTTGTGAGATGTACAGTATTTATTTTCTGAAACATTTTTTTATGACGCAATTGGTACAGGTATTTCATTCACTCTGCTTAATTGGTGGTGGTTTATTTGTTTGTGAAAGCGTGTTTCTTTTATTAAATCCCCCAGCTGAATGCTGTTTTACGTGAGTGTTTCATGTTAACTGTAAATCCATGAGGTGTTCCATCATACTAAACTCTTCAAGAGCACTTTCCGACAGAAGGTATGATCGGTCACATGAGGGATTGGTCCAATCTGTGGCACACACACACACCTAAGTAAGGCAAAGGAGTCAGTGAATGTTCTGAATATAGTTATTCGTTTTTGTGTGGTTTCAGTTGGTGACACTTAAAATTTACAGAATACCATGTAATTCACGGTTTCCAAAACAGCTATCATTATATTATGATTCAGAGGGAAAAAAATTTCACTCAAGGATGCTGGAAGTGAAAGCAATGGAAAGACCACATCATCACATATTTTCTTGTCAGTGAAATGATTTATTTTGAGTTTCAGAATGATACAGTTGATTGATACACTGATGCAGTGTAGTTGACATGTTTTTGAACCATTAAATGCAGCGACTGATTCTTTATTTTCTTTTGTGGGCTTTTTTATTAAATTGAGCAAGTATTTGAAGAGTGACTAATTTCCAAGAAGCTCTTATTGGAAACATGTGTTGTAGGTTATCATGTGACTCATTCGATGCAGTTTTCCAGACAACAACTAGCCCAGGATCTTAGCATTAGCATAAAGATGTCTCACGTGTATTACAGCATCTGTACTCAAGCATCTGTGCGCAACAGCTACTTTCAGTATTTTTCAATGACTGTATATATATGTATTAGTTATAACCCTACATATAGTCATTGGTATATTTACATACCTTAGATGTCCTTTATTTGAAATGTAAATACGATTTGTTGTCAAGGTGATGCAAGACAAAGAAATTCCTTGTTTGCCTTGTGAGATTTTCATAACTGGTGCTACAGGAAATGAATATAAGTGGCGGATGTCCACTTTTCAGGTGATCTGTTTTATACTAGCAAAACTTTGATCTGTTTTATATTAGCAAAGACATGAACAGTAAGACCAGGGAAGTGGACAGTCAGGGAAAATGTTGCCAGTGTCTGGACTCGGAACATTCTGCTTTATGTGCGCTGGCCCCAGCAAAGCCCCAAAACCAATAACTACCCCTTCAGTCAGTCTTCATTATGAGAAATTACTACTCACAGTTCAATGGAAGTGTTCCTACAAATAACTGAAAAGCATCACTAGAGAAATAGATTGACACATGTGTTGGCTACTCATCAAAATGAAGAGAGCTGCCACCCACTTTTGATGACCCATTTTCTCTCCTAGTGATATCACAAAGGTGCACAGAAGACTGCTGCCTGTCAGTGCTTTCTTCTAAGGTATTTATACATTTAACTCTATTGCTGTTCTGTTGAAATTACAGCCACCTTCTATTCATTCTCAGTAGCAAATACCATGTATGAAAAAGATTATACAGTACATATGTAGTCTATGTAAGTGTAGGATTTTTTTCTCTGTCTCTCAGACATCTTAAGCATGTTAATCTGAGAAATTAATCAGCTGTATTATTCCCTTTAAACGCTATGATGACGGCCCCGCTCATTTCATGCAATCAGTTATGGCTTTTAAAGCATACATGATTTGATTGGGTGATCAGCCATGATTAGGTATTTTGCTTTCAAACTAAAGTGGCTTAGTACTTAGAGTGTCTAGCAGTCGGCTGACGTATTTTACTAGAGGTAACTGGTATGCAGTCTCTCATCCACAGATGCCAAGAGGCAGCTGCTGAAGACTGTATACAGTGATTTTTTTCCACTGCTTAGGATCTGTGGTCATTTCAAATTCAAATGGGTATTCATCTGAAGGAGTCTCCTGAACGCTACAAGTCAATAAAACTCGAATGCCATCAGCATACTACTTTACCAGCACAGCACGGCTGATGGAAACTGTCACTGCAGTGAAGGCTCATCAGAGCACAATGATGCGTGTATTAGTAAAGATGTGTGTATAATCAAGTTTCCTACTATTCAGCGGCCGCTCCGCAATCAGTGCGTGTCAATAAATCACATATCTATGTGAGGTATTCAGATGCATTCACTGTTAGACATCAGACAATTTATTTTTATGTGCTCTAAGAAAGGTTTTATAGACTCTGTCTCCTGTATGCTAATGAGAAACAGTATGAAGCAATAGCACCACCATCAGTGCTGTCTTTTACTTTGTTCGTCCGTCAGAGCCCGACTTCAAGTAGGTATAGAGGTATGTGTGTGGGTGTGTGTGTGTGGGTGTGTGTGTGTGTGTGTGTGTGTGTTTCCTTTGGTGATGTCTCTATGCAATTGAGCAACCAAAGTCCCTGACATGTAACACCTCGTCCTAAAATATGCATGAGACATTTGTCATTACACTTGTGGAATATTATACTTGGGCACATAAGAAATGTGAGTGTGTGCTGGTTGTAAATTATGCTGATGGACAGGCAGATAGATGTTGACTGCCAACTTAATATCTTTATAGTTAAGCTCTCCAGGTTTAGGGCCATTGAAGTCTTGAGCTCTCCCTGCGGGATTTGGCACGCGGCAAGAGACTACAACAACTTGAGGTCAGAACTACTGAGAAGTTTTTAAGTCAAAACCTCAAGGCGGAGCAGACAGGCACCTACAGATATTTGTGCACAACCACAGCGTAACCACACCACTAAATAAACAGCGCAGACGCTAAACCCAGCTGTTTGCCTGGCCAAGGGAGAGAGCAGAGAGTGTTGTCTGGGGGTTGGGATCTCGCAAGGCTTCTGTATTACTCATCTCATCTTTGTCATCCACTGCAGCTCTCACTCACTTAACCGTTCAAGGACTATATCCCTTTGGAGGGATATTTAGTTTTTTGTTCTTGTTGTCAATATGCCTTTAAACATATATGCCACTTGTGCATCAATGTTTTAAGTTAGAGGAAATATACAAAGACATCAAGGCATGATAGACTACAAAACAAAAGTCTAACAGGCCTCAGTCCCTCTGAGTGCTCTTTTGAACTGATCTCAGTACAGGCGAGCCCCCTGCACGTAACCTCCAGTGCCCTCTGCAAGATGCTCCAGCCCACAAACATGAGAGTGTTGTTCCAGTCCTGTTGTGCCACTGTTTCTGGACATCACTGTTTGATGAGTGACTTGAAAGTGTAATCCAGTGGGACATGCCAGTAGTCGGCCACATATTGGGGAAGGTTTAAAAGCGTTATTATCTGTAACCCATTTCATTCATTATTTCACTTCAAAGAGCTGTTGCTCAAATTTGTAAGGCGTTTGTAGGCAGTGTTCACTGAATCTTTCCCTTTGTTCAAGGTGCTGTAATTTTCCATTTCACATCCTAATGTGTCATTTGAACGTTTTAAGTTTCATTTTCGTGCTCACAACCATCCTTGCTTGAGTTCTGATGATCATTTCAAAAGGTTTCCAGACTACGTACTGTTTTTAAAAAACATTCAATTGAATCCTCATTCTTGACAAAAAGCACATTTAATCCTTTAGATCCCCCTTCCTCCTCCTTGCGCATATATTTAAATGAAACACTGACTGGTTTATGAAGTTTCCCCAATTGAATTTGGAAAATTAGATTTACTTTGTAATACATCTCATAAGACCAAGAACCTCAGCGCTGAATTTAGTCTCTGGGGTTAATGATCACTTGAACCAGATAATGAAATGTCTCATTGATATTTTCACAAAAGCAGACATGTATGCAGGAAAACATTTTTTGCAGAACTTGTTTTTTCTGATATACTATTCTGACATTCTGTTATTCACAGATTGCTTATGAAAAACCTTTCCCTTGACCCTAATAATGAAATGTCTCATTGATTCTGTGCACACGTTTGACATGTACAGTAACAAACAACTAAATACTAATTTAGTAGAACTTCCATTTTTACAGAAAAAACCAACAACTAAGAAGCAAATGCTTGTAAACAAGACCAAATGTTTTCTTTGAGAAAAAAAGTATGGCTATCATTAAACAACAACAAAGAGCTCTCTGATGTCCAATGAATTGGATATATTAGCCTTAAATGAGTCAATGTGTGGTGTCATGTTGCCGTGTGATCAAATCCTGCATGGACAAATGAATATCAGGGCAATGACAGTTTTTTACAACTCCTTACACACATTTCCTGAAACTAGATCTCATCGAGGGAGGAAATCTAGAGCGAGGAAACTAGATCTCATCAACTACAGACACAAAAAGAAGGGAATATCAGGATAAGTGGCAAATGTACACAGTACATACAAACATAAGATGGAGAGGCTCACCAGCATGGTGTGTTGGAATTTTGTTTATGCTTAGTTTTGTTGAGTTATGTTGAGTTATGGTTAGCTGTGGCAAATGTACACAAGTGGCAAATGTACACAGTACATACAAACATAAGATGGAGAGGCTCACCAGCATGGTGTGTTGGAATTTTGTTTATGCTTAGTTTTGTTGAGTTATGTTGAGTTATGGTTAGCTGACAGTGCATGAGAATTTGAGTTATAGAAGGATAGCAAGGGTGGTAGGTTACAACTACGTTCCGCATGCTGTCCCCAGGATCCGTAAAGGTCCTCCTACACATCACACACACAACTATTTGTATGGTTAGACTTTTTAGACTAACTACACATTAGTGTTATCAATCTGAAACCCTCCTGTCTTTGTTTGGTTAAAGCCTTTTGTAGTAATAGTGTTGCAGTGCTATTCATAGAGCAATCTGAGAAAACTGATTACATTAGACTGAATATATAAACACGCAAATAGTGTACTTTCAGTTTTCCAAAACACTGTGGATCAAATTGTAGCACACACACAGTGCATCTTTAAAAATTTTGTAAAACAGCCTATATTTAGTCAACACAAAAATGCTAGGTAATTTAGGCTGGCGAACGTTGTAGTAACAAAGTACTTTTACAGTAGATGGCATTCAATTCCATTTCAGTTTCACTATGGAAACACATCATGCACAACATTTTATAGTAGGCTATGTTAGGAGTATAGAAAATGACCCTTTCTTCATAAAGAAACAAAAAAAGGTACTCATACTCGTACTCATCTTCCTATTGGGTTTTTGGGGTCACAGCAACTCATCAACATCACAACAATGTCCTCTGCAGCTGGTCAATAAGTCCTGCATTTTGAGGGGTAGTGCCTTAAAAAGGCACACAAGTGTTCAATGTCTGTTTGTTGAGTCTTAGACAGTGAACTACGTGTGTAATGTTTTGCAAAAAGGGTTTTATAAAATTGAAAATTGAATGAAAGGCTCAGAATCAGCTTACAGTTTTGCAGATCTGCTGTTGGGTTTTGCTGTTTGAGTGACAGATAAAATCTGTGACGTGTAAAGCATTTGTTTAAACACTGTAATAGTGTCTGTGATGAGCTGTGGATGACTTAGGGGAGCTACATGCAAAACAGCACCCCCTGATGTTCACATACCAAAACTGGATCTTAGGGTCAGTTGTAGATGGTACAACAGC
This sequence comes from Clupea harengus, assembly GCF_900700415.2. Lineage (NCBI taxonomy): Eukaryota > Metazoa > Chordata > Actinopteri > Clupeiformes > Clupeidae > Clupea > Clupea harengus. Next base: position 20,285,702 of record NC_045153.1, on the reverse strand, counting down.
TCAAGGCTAATGGCTATGGTTGGGGTGCCCCCCTCTACAAACAATTGCATTGGCAGGTGCATAATTTGGTGTGTTTGTAAGGGTGAGGAGAAGGCCTGCTGGTGCCATGCTTGGTGACCACCTAGTTTACCTCTGTCTATAAATGGGCCCATCCAGTTATTTTGCCATTCAGTTCAATTCAATTCAATTCAATTCAATGTTATGTATATAGTGCCAAAACAATTAAATGATCTCAAGGCTCTTTGCAGAGCCCAGAGCCTGAAACCCCCTGGAACAAGCACTAAGGCAACAGGGGCAAGGACAAATTCTCTGTTTACAGAACCTCAGTTCATAAGGGGAGGCCCATCTGCTTGGGGCCGGCTGGGTGAAGAGGTAGAGATAGAAAAGATACAGCATACATGTGGAAAATGTACACCATACATACAAATATAAATATGGTATATACATAATACATACAAAATGAATAGTGGATTAAATGGGGAGAGAGCTTTCAAATATTCAGTTCCATTCAGTTTCAAATGTATGAGGTTCTTATGTGTTTGTTCAGAAATATAGTGTCTGTAGACTGCAACCAGAGCCCTCAGGTAAAAAAATATCTTGGCAAGAGTCCAAAATTCTATCATTTTCCATTGCTCTCACTAAACTTATTATTGCTACAGCTGCATCTATGTGAAGACTTCATCATCAGAGACAAGCTCACTTGGAACAACATTTCCAACAATATTGCATCAGCATTTGCCAGTAGACAGTGGACAGGGTTTAGACGCTTCCTTTAAAGGGGCAGTCAGTGCTTTTGGTTGTGAAAAGTCAGAAACAACTTCTGTGATTGAAGTCAGACTTTCTTCAGAAACAAGTTTAGGCTAGTGTTTATTTGGGCTATTCATTAAAATGGAATTGGGTTTAATAATAAAGAAAGAAATCACTGTATCGTAACAAGTATTCGTATTCGTGATTTGAACAAGGTAATATCCTTTGTGCAGGAGGAATGGTCTATAAATGGTCAAATGCAAGGCCATCATTGAGTCTATCTTGTGACTCAGAAATTCTGACTTTAAACTAAAAATATAACCACCACACTTCCATATCATTGGCATACTGTACATATGAAGGATCATAGCTGACAATTGTCAATGTATCTTCTGTGCATGCTGATACTTTGTTCTATGCATTTGGGTGGAGATTAAGAAGGCCCAGAAATATACACACAAATACATAAAAGGGCTTAAAAATAGAAGCAAACTGTATAAAGTTCACAGTGATATTGTGGGGCAAGATTTATTTATAATGTCTTTTCAGTTCACATCATCATTGTCTAAAGTATTGACTAGGTTTTGAGGCAGTGCAGGAAGCATCAGATTGTGCTGTTTGGCACAGCATACGTATTAAGAGACTGCAGGATGCAACCACAGATGTCTCTTTTTCAGAGGAAAAAAGGTTTCTTTCCTTTGGCTAACCCCGAGGGGAAAATGCTATATTCACGTCAGAATCCCTCTGAGGCCTGCCGCCCGTACGATTGTGTTTCCATTTAGACACGCTCAAAAGGTTGCTTACCTCACGTACCAGAGGGTAGGGGCCACCCAGGTGCAAAAGGTTACAGTGACCTGCCTCCCTTTCTGCCAACTGCCTCTGAAAGAAAGAGATAGTGAGAAGGAGAAAGAGAGGGGGGGCGGGCCTTTTCCCCCTCAGTTTCTTGTGTGTTCAGAATCCAGTGAGAATACATGTTCATTTTTTTTCACACCGATGCATGTCAGTCTTTCATCGTGAGAGAGGGTCTCCAAGGGACGGGGGTAGGCAATTACTCATCCACAAAATCACTGCACACACTGGCATTCGAACACAGATCAGAGAGCAGTTTTATCTCTGCATCTGCTCCGGAACCATACAGGACTCACATCCTAAAGGGAGCAGTGTCACACTTCATCTTCAACAAGGCAAAGTAGAGAGTCAGTAGATTATGGCTATCAGTCCTAACAGATTACCATTTGTATCTGTGGATCTACAACAGGATTTGGGAAAGATGCTTCAGATTCTAATTCAAGATATGAAAGACGCAGTCAAATTAAATAAGGATTCTGCTTCAATTAATCTGTTATTAAATGTGTTTCTGTATTTGAATTACATGTTTGCATACATTGACTTTCAGATTCCCTAGCAATACATGTATGTGTAGTTGCAATTGTGTTCTTTTGGGTGCCACCACTCTTGACTACTTGGGCAAACAGAGACATCTAGTGGACATATTTTGAAAACCTCATCATTTGAAATTAAATGTTCATCTGATAACTAAAATATTACCATAGCAACTGAATATATTCAGCAGCAATCTGAATCTATTTCTGGCAGTTGAAATGAAAGTCAGAAAACCCTCTCTTGTTCATCCCAATATACATATACATAAACACGTATTTTGATGACTCACTCAAACGCACCCTCGAAAGATAATTGTAAGTAGAATAAAGATCAGTGGGTTTTTTTCTTCTTTGAGGAATGTCTTAGGATGAAGGAGGGATCAATTTCAATCAGTATATGCATTTTCGTAAATCTCATTACTAGTCATACAAAATGTCTCACTGACATATGCATGTTATTTACATTTTCCTCTGAAGGATTTTTTTTTCAACTCATATGTGACGCTTTCATGTTTCTGCTCTCTAATGTGTGCAAAGCCATAAGAACTTATCTGCATTGAGTGGGTCATGGTTACTATTGTTATTATTCTAACAACCTCCCCTCGGTGTTGAGTTGAACAAGATATGCTGCATATGAAGTGTAAAGGTTGGCTAAAACATGATAATTTCATTATAGGAGAGATATAATCTTTTAAGATATTCAATTTCTATAGATTTGTCAATCAAATGTCCATAAAATCCAATCAACGTAAAATAAAATGGATGCAGTATATAGTTTAATACTGCATGGCCTTCAGTAATGCTTGCTTTCCTGAATCAATACTTGTTAAAAGCCCTGATGGCAGTCATTGCAACTCAAGACACATCTGATAAACCTCTTACCAAGCAAGTTAGAAATTCCATTGAATGATAAGATTTTGATCTTCTTTTTGGCAGAATAACTGGGTGCAGTCACACAAGATTAGGAAGAGGGGATAACCACGATTTTGAAGGTCTGAATGACTTCCAGTCATTTCATATGATGGCCTTGTCCAGATTTTGAACTTCTGACCCTTACGGAGCACTTCAAAAGCTTTATAGGCCTTTGGTCTTTCACTCAGTCTCTAGCACAAACATCCATTTTAGATCGCTTGTTGTATTATATATTTATTTGTTGACAGTTTGTTTTGTGTGGTTTGCATCTTCTCTCTCATTCAAAACATGACCTTGTTGAGGCAGTGTTGATGTTTTGAGGGTGTCTTCCAGAGTTTACTGTGGTAAGTGTTTGAAAGGCCTCTGTGTTTGTATTTTATTATGGACTGTTTGGTATGCTTGTCTGTGTGTGTGTGTGTGTGTGTGTGTGTGTGTGTGTGTGTGTGTGTGTGTGTGTGTGTGTGTGTGTCTGTGTGTGTGTTCGCATGTGTCTGTATGTGTGTGTGTGTGTGTGTGTGTCTGTGTGTGTGTGTGTGTGTGTGGGTTTGCATGTGTGTGTGTGTGTGTGTTTGTGTGTGGGTTTGCATGTGTGTGTGTGTGCGTGTGTGTGTGTATGTGTGTGTGTGTGTGTGTGTGTGTGTGTGTGTTCGCATGTGTCTGTATGTGTGTGTGTGTGTGTGTGTGTGTGTGTGTCTGTGTGTGTGTGTGTGTGTGTGTGGGTTTGCATGTGTGTGGGGAGTGTGGATATATGTGTGTGAGGGGGCCATGTTTTCATTTCTGTGTCTGTGTGTGGCGTGGTTTTCCCTTGAATATCCTGGCACATCCTTGGCTGTGCTCCATCCATTTCCCCTCAAATCTGGGGCAATCAGTCCCCGCCGATGGTTCCCGCTGAGCTCCCCAATGACAGGAGGCTGCCAGCCCTGTGATTGACAGCAGACACAGTGTTGGCAGCACTGTTTGCACATTATTTTTAAACACAGAGCTGGGCATTTCTGACCAAAAAGTCCCTACTGTTAAACATTTTCCTAAATGTGTATTGTGTTTTGTGATCTCTTTGTAGGACTTCAGGAGAATCTTTTTCAGTGGTGGATTCCTCTTGGTCACACTTTGATAGTGTGCTGAATTTAGACCATGTTTGAAATACAGTATATGACAATTCCTCATTTTCACTGGTCTCCACGAGTTATCAGTGTCTTTTAGTGTAGTCAGTGTCGCAAAACACATCTTTAAGTTAATTAATGATTCAGCATTTTGTTAAAAAAGGAACCAACTATTTGCAACAGTGTGCCTGTTCAAGAGGACGTGTTGCGATCCCACCAACCACACTGTTCTAAATGGAGACTAATTCAATTTAATGCTGCTTTGAAAGTATTTAGAGGCATTAAAAGGGACTTATTAGAAAGCCTGATTCATCTGTGTTAATGGACTGATGGAGGGTGCAATCACTGTGGTAATCGGTGGTTATTATTAAAGCCTGTATGACATAATTGGTGACATTTTCTTCTATGCAGCGAGGATATCAACAGGGTGTATGTAAATATATTTGAATGAGTACCTGTTTTATTTAACCAGTGTCTGAGAGTGATGTGATTTTGTCTGTTGATGCCTGATGAGTTACGTATATGAGTCATATGTTCTGACAATGTATGCTGCAATCAACAGTGGTTGAAAATAAGGATATAGGAATATACGTATGGATATATAAGGAATATAAAGGATTATAAAGATTAGAATACATCTTATGATACAACAATACAATGTTGTTGTTTTTTTTCATCAGGCAGAACAGCAAAGTGCTTTACTGTATGAGGTGTGATGGACCTGGAGAAAGGAGGTAAAGCTGCCACATACAGTTAACACAAGAAGAAGTGTGTAAGCAACATGAAATTATACACCTCAAAGCAGCAATGTCAATGTCCTTACAGATTTAGCGTATTTGCAATTGTAGCAGTTTCACTGGATTGATGGTACAAGCACTTCCTTTGGTATATTGTAAGTCTCCGGACCAGAGACCTAATATGGAAAATCATACGAAAAATATGAACTCTTTGAATAACAGCATCTATATGCCTGTATATTCAGTTTGTCTCCGGAGCCATTGCTTAGCCTGTCCTCAGATGCTAGTATGTAATTGGCTAATAGCGGCGATGTTTTATCCCTCATCCTTTCAGTGTTCTTAAGTAAATATATGAGACAAGTCAGTCCAATCTGAATTCATTTAGGGAAACAATTGGCGAGACTCAGAAGAGGCATTTGTGGAATTACAGTCTTGTCAACAGACAACAAACCATGCTTGAAATGGGGAACTTTACCACAACAGACATCTTAATGTGTAACCAAAACAAATGTGTCAAAAGACAAATTCAATCAACTGCATTTTCTAGCACCCTTTAAACAATGCAAAGTGTTGCACCCTGGTTTAATAAAAACTATATTACAGTAGATTACAGCATGTTGCAACCAAATGGGCCTACTAGACATCACAGGAATCAAACAGATGGGCACAGAGAGGCCTGGCGTGTTTGTACTTCATGTGTGTTTTTGTCATTACTGTGAATTGCTACTGCAACACTGAAATTTCCCTTTGGACTCTCTCTCTCTCTCTATCTATCTATCTCAGAGACACCACTACCCTGTTCATACAACCCTGTCACATGTCCTATCACATTACACCAGAGCAGAGCCATTCTCCCATGAAAAAGTCCATTCACTAATGACTAATAGACACTCAAATGGCTGTTCAGACACCTCTCAAGTGCATGATGGGGTTCAGATGGGGACTGACAAGGCCATGACATGGGGTTAACACTCATCAAACAATAACCACACTGACATTCTACGAGACCGCGGGTCGTCCTTCTCAGCAGTGCTACTGACCTCGCCGTCTTGCCAAACGAGCACACCGACACCATGCAGCAGCAGACTCGATATGTCCGCTTCATTATCTGACACAGGCCCCGTTCACACCTGGCATTGACATGCGTCTTGGGTGATCCGATCACAAGTGGACAGCTCCATGTACACGTGTGAAAGCACCCAAGATGCATTGATATCCGATCGCTCATATCTCAGTCGGAGAAGGTCTGGGCTCTCCGCATAAGACCACATTCTTTTAGCAGTGTGTACGCAAATTTGTCCTGGGCCACAATGAAGGACCGTATGCACAACTGATGTCCTCCTCGTAAATGGAAATACGTGCTCATGCGTGCCAACGCTGGCAACAATGTTTTTTATTTTTATTTGAAAAGCCCATATACAATACGAGATATAATACGAGTGCGTCAAACATCTTGGGCAATTTGGTTTGCCTGGAACAAGCAAAGGAATAGACCCAGTCTGTATTGTTTTGATTTCTGACTATGCACAGGAAGTAAATTGCTGTCTCCAACCGGTTAAAAACAAGATTCGATCACCGGTGGTCACTCAAGACGCATTTGGAGACGCATGTTAGTGACAGGTGTGAATAGGGCCACGGATGGAGCTCTGCCGAATCAGGGCCATATCAGGGCCAGAGCCGAGCCAGAGTCAAATGCCCTCTGGAATGCTCCCGTCTCCCTGTGCCAGGGCCAAGAGTTGGCACTACAAACCACGACATGACAAAAAAAAAGATTGTTGTAGAGGACTCAAGTATAATATACAAAATGCACAATATGTATGAGTGATCTATGCCAAGAACAGTCTGAGAATTGGCAACTCACTGAAATCTGTGAATAAATTCCTGGGCTTGACCAGGATGCCATTCTATCAACTGTTAATGAAATTTTCTCTCAAGAAAAATGGACTACCTAAATGTCCATTATTTGCCAGCAATGTACAATTCCATCTAATGTGTAATCAAACATATTGATTTATCGGATACAAAAAGGAATGTGAAGAATGAGTCCCAGTTCTGCTGTCGACAGCTGATCAAAATGGCGAGCTGGGCGGCCAGAGTGCGATCAAAACATTCCACTGGACTGGTCCATCACTCTGGGAATGCAACAGTTGTTGTCTGGGTCTTTTTTGACTTTGTACGCTTCGAAGTTCCATCCCTGTTCACTGTGCAGCTGCTTTGGTGCACCAAAATGGCAGAACATCTCACTGACCAGGCGCTCAGCTGGTCAGGAACTGCATACACCTCTGGCCACTTGGTGAAGCAGTTCATGGCCACAAGGATGTAGCGATTCCCCTGGTCATTGATGGGGAAAGGGTCCCCAGCTGAGGGTGCGGCTGAAGTAGGTGACGACCTGCTCACCGTGCTCTCCCTCCTTGGACAGCACTGCACCGAGACCCACGTTGCTGGCGTCGGTCTCTAGGATGACCAGTCGCTGCGGGTTTGGAAAGGCCAATCACAAGGGCCTGTAGTGGTGTAGTGGTAGGCGATGTAGTGGGCTGGCGCCGGTAGTAAGATGCCAGCCCCAGTAAGTTTTGCAGCTCTCCGTCGTTGTAGGGAGTAGACCAGTCTCTCGCCGCCACTACTTTCCTGGGGTCTGTGGACGCACCGACGACATGGCCCAGGAAGGACGTCTCTCTCACTGGAACAGATGACACTTCATCAGTACAAATGTAGATTAGCTCGAGGAATGACATGGAAGATGCCACTCAGGATAGCCAGGGCATCTTCGAAATCTGCAACGTGAACGAATAGGTCATTTAAGTAGACCACACAGTGGCTCCGGGGAACATCAGCCAGGACTCTCTCCATCAGGTGTTTAAAAGTGACTGATCCATTGCACCCACCCAAAATGAAGCACTTTGAACTGCCACAGACTCTGGTTGATGGAGAAAATGGTCTTGGGGCGTGCCTCGGACATCAGCTCCATCTGACAGTAGCCGCTGCGTAGATCGAGGGAGCTGAACCAGCGGGTCCTGGTGATGTGGCCTAGGGCATCATTGGCACATGGCAGCAGATAGGAGTCTGTACGAGTAAAATCATTGAGAAGGCTCTTGGAATATTAGCTTTTGGCTGTGACTCACCCCATTGCAGCTGTCTGATTAGCTCTTCAATTCTTCGAAGTGTTGTAATTTTCAGGTCACTTCTGACACCAATGTAGCGTCGGGAGTGGGTTCTTAGAAGAAGTCAGAGTCACTTGCTTTGGTTGGCCTCGAGCGTTTATACACTGATGCAGAACGGCAGGAATGGCAGACCGGTCTATTCTCGACATAACAAAGACACTGACTGGGTACAGATCAGATAACTAACACAGGGGCTAACACACACACACACACACACACACACACACACACACACACACACACACACACACACACACACACACACACACACACACACACACACACACACACACACACACACACACACACACACACTATTCTAAATTAGAACACAGATATCAGTTATCCAAACCATTTCTAGCGCATAGCATGATGGGAACCAACTCAGGATCTCTTACACGAGAAGCTCCACTACTCCTTGCATGTCACATTACATAGCCTGTATGTGGACTGTTGAATTATGTCACACTATTTAAAAATAGATATGCAAGGCCCTACATTGGCAGGAGACAGTGGTGGCATTAGAATGTCAACCTTGAAATCACTTTAAGATTGATTAAGTACTTGTTGCCTGTAAGTGGGTGGCTATGAACCCATGTGGTTATGGACTCATGCTGAGGATACTGAGGGTAGTTCTGCAATTAGTTTAGTTTCAACAGAAACACTTGTGCCAGATGGACCTATTTAGAGAAGTGACAGCGCTACTGGGTGGGAGAAATAGACGAGTGACATAAACTAGGACTCTCTTTGGCATAATTTCTACTGAAGCTTGTATTACCGTGGTTGGGACAAACCATAGACTACATGCAGAGATCTATAACCTATCTGATACTGGACACAGAAGTGTGACCACATAGAAATTACATAGAATTAACTACCATAGGGGAAAAAACATCTGACTTTGAAAACTGCATGAGGTACTTCTGGGTTTCATCTTTGAAAAACATGGATTAATTTGTGTGGGTGTAAAACTACAGCAAAAACTATGATGCATGCAGGTTTTTAGTGTTAATGGGTGGAAATTTTCCTTGGAGAAGGTTCTGTTTGCTCAGTCTGCAGCTGAGGGCAGATGAATCCAAAGACTGACATTTGGCGAGAAAAACTTGTTGCTCTCCTCACTCATCCAACTCGAAATATCTTAAGCAGTATTTCTGGGAAAACAATGGGCTAATGCAATGCAGTCCAGATGTAATACATTTGTCCAAGCAGTAATATCGCCAGTGCCACGTAGTCAGCATTCTTTCAGATATTAAGACATCTCATTAGATCCTTTGGTAGAAGAAACAGTTTTCCACAATTTTCAGCACATTAAATACGACTCAAAATGACAGTATAGCTCCTTAGCTGTCAACATTGCTTCTGCCCTGTAAACCCCAACCATATAATACATTTCTCTCCCGCAAATCAGTTCTCATGTGACAGTCCTTTCAATACTACTACTGCTACTACTACTAATAATAATGAACAGTCCATGATATGAAAATTAATAGTTGCATTTTAACGTGATGTCAGTTAAATACGGACAACCAGGTGCTGTGTGCTTCAGAATGGTGTACTTAGACCAAAATGTTCATTTGCATGGTTCCAATTACCTGATTATGAGTCCTCACAAACTTTTATTACTTTGGAGTGCCGAACTGTAAACAGCAAACAACACAGCTGCACAGTTCAAAACCAGGCCACCACTGGCTGCACGACGGCTTGAAGCAAAATGCAGTCCTCTCAAAATACAGTTAAACCAATAACTCATGACCTCGTAGATTTGCTCTCAGCTTCATTTCATCAAAAAGTATGCTTTAATCATAGGGAATCGGAGGACTGTTCAAGTGAGCAAGACTGAGCCAATGAAAGTCTTCTCGCTGGGATACCCAGTCTATAAAAAAACACCAACTACCTCAGAGGAGCTTTTGTAATTGAGGCCAGTGGATCATTGTTGTGAGTTCCACACCTCACCCCACAGTGCCTCAAGAGATGCGCTTGGCATCAAAACAAGCTACCATCATTATTTTAGACAGAGGTTTGAACATTTGGGTGGGCTAATTAGTAACTAACGAGTAATTTATTTTCCCCTCCTACAGACAGTCCAGGGCCTATGTTGTTCCAACCAGCTGACTTTAATAATCTTAACCTTGACCATCTTCAGACCACAACTGACCAGGCCTGGGTTCCCCAAAGCATTTTTCAGGCTGACAATAGTTAATTAATGGACAATCATTTTTAACTCTATTCCTGTCACAAGTTATGTGCTGTTTTATCGTACACCCAAACTATCGTACACACCGGCCAAAAGCTAATTTAACTGACTATAAGGCACTTATTAGCTGTTAATGGCTGGATAAGTGGACGGAAATTAAGCCTTGCTTAGGCAACAGGAAAGGTCCTTCCTGATGCTAACTAGAGGCCTGGATGTAGCCTCTGAAAACTGGCAAAGAAGGGGCCTGTGTACTTGCAGAAACGTGGGAAACAACCAGCCTCAGACTATCATTTCTGGGTGAGGTGTATTTTTAGACAAACTCTCTCAGGTTCAGCCATTTATCTTGGTTCAATACGTTGACTGATATTGTGGAAACACATGCCACTACATGGTAACTGGTTTGATGTTATTAAATTCAGATAATTTGATACGTTTGTTTCTTTGAGCACTTTTAAAAACCTGTCTGGACATGTTCAGGAGAACATATTGATTTCTTACGCTTGTAGCTGACTATGTTGGCATCCAGTGATTGTAAATCGTGGAGTCTACTTCACTTTTCTTTAATGGAGCAATATGCAGCACCATGGCGCTATATGGGTGGGTTGTCAGGGGCTGCAACAGGCTAAACCAATGCCCGAGTTTTACTACTTTTCATCCATTGGTCCTTTGAACACACACTGATTGTAAAATAGTGGGCATATGCGACCAATTTGCCATATTTTAATTCACGTAATCTAAAATGTATGTGAATGTAACGATTTTGTTATTGTACAAATCATCTTTTCGATGCAACTGTACAACTTTTTTCACTAGTGTTTTCTCTAGGCACTGGGCAAGGCTGCAACGGTCCCAGTCACCACCCAGTTGGTTAACTGTTCCTTTGCTGTGTGTTCACTTGGGAGTGGCTACGCTGTCCTGAACCAGCCCACTCAAAACAAAACAATTGCAGTGAGTAGTTTATCTGACGTTAATTCTCTATCATTATTATTTCTGGTTCATTACAACGGGTATTTGATAGCCTCTCGCAAGAAGAAACGACGAGAAAAATACAGGGGTAACTGCGCTGCATTCTCGGTACGAAATCTGCCAAGGGATCTATTCAACTATAATAACTGTAAATGCACATCTGCAAGACGCAAAGTCAACCACCCGAGACCTTCATCGATAAAGAGTGCCTACGCCTGTATATGGTAGGTGTTTAATTGTACTCTGTTATTCTTTTGCCTCAGTTTGTCAGTAACAGTGATGCAGCTGTTCTAGCTTCAAAGAAATAGGTCATTGTGTCGACACACTGCAAAAGCGTAACATTATTGCCTCTCTTGCTCTGACGCTCATGCTAACTGCTACTGTAGCATACAGGAGTAACTAGGGAAAACCGCGTGCTGGTGTGGCTGTATTCATACGTGAATGGGTAAGGCTTATTATCTCAACTCTGTTCTGTAGTGCTATCCGAACATGATGGCAATAAGGCTGTATTGTGTTACGTGAACTAATTCAGGGGAAAATACGATTGTTTTAGTAGGCCATAGAGGTGGGTGCCGATTCGTTTGCAGGCTTTGTTTTGTGACCACGGATCCAGTGAATCCAAGCAGGAACAGCAGTTTTCCACTTGGCTTCGCCAGCTAAGTTAACACGCTAGCTCGCTGAAATATGTGGAATTCGGTACATGTGTTCAGAGAATTGTCAAACATTTATGTCGCTGTCGTTGACGGCCATTCATACATTCAGTTCTGGCGAGGCTTTATTTATGAAAGCGCACCCAGTATGAATATAATTGGCAGTAGCCTTCCTCTGAAAAGTAACGTTAGCCCTACAAAGACAACATTAACAGTGCGTTAAACGTTTGCCTGTTAACTATTTTTGCTTATCCTGCATATACCGCATGGAAATTTAAAACTGGGTTGTTCACCTTTAAAACTACAATTACAACGAAAGCATAAAACTGATGCGTCTGGTAGGTTAAACTAGTGGTTGTTTGCGTTTGGGTTGGAAAGCGAATAACCTATCTTAATGCATAGGCAACTATCAATTAGCAATGTCCTTCTAATTGTAGTGTAAGTTTTACGTTTCGAAACAGTTGTATACCCTGGAAGAATGTCTGGAGATACATGGTGATCTCTCTTATTTTCCTCGTAGGTTATAGTACCGGAAGTGATAGTTTGTTCATTCAGGAGCACGTCAGAAATAGTAAGCATTTCGGCAGTCCTAACGGTATAGGGTAGCACATGCTCGCAGTGTCTCTATTTAAGTACCTTCTAAATTCTACACAAGAGTTTGTTTAGTAAACAAACATGTCGTTTGCGGTGGCGACACTGCATCAGTCCAGGAAATAGCTGCCTTGCCATGGAGATGTTTGCATTAGGAGGGATGTTACAATTTGCAGTGGATCAGCTTATGTGTAATTTAGGGCAGTTTGATAGTATTTGCTTTTGCTACAGTTCATATGGATAATCCTAACTTCACTCTCCATGCCTTCTAAATAGGCCTATGTCCTAAACCTCAGCGGCCTTTGCTGCTGATCTGAGTTCATGAAGTCTTTTTTTTTTGCGTGTGTGACTGGGTTTTCTGGGTCCCCCTTCCTTTGAATGACACTGGGCGAAACTGGATCTAAATGCTGCTAGATGATTATTGGATGCTTACGCTAGAATTTTCACCCTAAGCAGTTTATCTGGAACTGTCTTCCCCTGCTTAATAAATCACTACGCTCCACATTTCAGAGTGATTGCTTCGCCCCTCCATAAGCACCAGCTAGAGATTGAGTTTGGTCGGATTCTCATCCGTCCACCAGCTCCTGTGTAGGCTATTCCTCTTCGGGAAAGGCATAATTACACACAGTGATTAGGAACAGAGTTGTGTTGACTTGTTTGTTTCTGAACTTTCGGACTTTCTTTGCAGAACATGGACAAGGAAGGATACGTGTGAAGAGGAAGACAGCAGAGATTTTCTCTCATTTTCATACTGAAGGTAGGTGATGCAGTTTGTGTGTGTGTGGATGCACTTGGACTGTATCTAGTCACTTTCAGTCAGATGCAGAATATGGGTTGAGAGTTAAAGTATGTCACAGTATATGTTAAGTCTGGTGGTTGAAAGAAGACAGAAGGTAGAAGACAAACAACACAGTATATCAGTAGACAGTGGTGTTTCAACCTCCAGACTTGACATCGTATCGTAAAAAAAAATACATATGGTATGTCACATGAGATGAGTAGTAAGTAGGCTCATTTATACAGAGATATTTTATTACCCCTGCCCAGTCATAGCCTTTCTGTAAGACTCTGAACTGAAACTGTGCATTGAGGTAGTCCTGTGAAGGAGTTTTCTTTGATTCTAAATAGCCTAACGACTAAGTGTTTTGGTGTTTTCATGACTTAAAATGATTTAACATCCATGGCTAATGTACTAATATAAGTCAGTATATTTTAGTTTTTGTTTTATTGTCTGGCACACAAGTGTTTTTCCTCTAAGTTTCAGATCTTGTAACACAATGACCACCTCCACAATGGAAGCCACATCCATGCTGCCAGTCCTGAAGAAGAAACTGGCATTTTTGTCAGGTAATAATTTGGATCTCTTTCTGTAATGTTATCTGAGTGAGGAACACATTAATGTTACTGCAAAATACTCTGGACCACCCAGGATATCCTGAAATGCTGTTTTCTTACCGTATGTCATACGTGTCAGTTATAACTAAATCACTAGACTTGCAAACCAGCTGTTAGCAAAGCACATGCACTACCTATCCAAAAGATGTCTTCATTCTAAAATATGCTAAATGCTCTTTAATGAATTACCACGATGTTGTCATTAGCACTGGTTAAAAGGATTTAAAAGTCTTGGGCTCTCCCAGGCACTATATAATAAATTAATACAATTAAAAACATTGGTGCCTAATGACTGGCTAATATTGACACTGCTTCTGACTGCCACTGCCTTTTTAGGCATCTATCTCGTACTGCAGCACTCTGATGCACGGTTGCTCTGTACTGTGGCTGTTGTCCTGGAGTGAAGGTCATGGTCTTGCGTCACAGGCTTGTCTCAAGAGATGCGCAGTCTGATCATGCACTCTGAAGGACACTTTACTCTACAATGAGAGCATCACAATACAAGGATGTTCTGGCTGGGGGTCGGTGCTTCTGTATAGATGTGTCAGATATTGTAATATTGAAACATTTGGCTGACCTTTGGGTTTAGCTGTTTTTAGTCACTGTAGCTAAATATGGCATTAGAACACTGTTCTTAGCTCAAAGCATAGCTTAATTAGATTGCATGTTCTACATGACGCACTAACAGCAGGCAATCAGCGACATCCCAGCCTAACATTTTGGTTACAAAATCTTACCACTGAAACCATGTCTCATTATCCTCGAGGAATGCAATCTGGTCCTTTTAGCGACACCGTTCTCGCCCATTGCAGCGACTCTAGCCCAAGTGGTGGAGTGAGAAATAAGGCTCATGAGTGTCTGCGGGACACGTTTTTCTTTGAGCACTTTGGCGTGGTTTTCTTGGAATGTTTGAGTCGGCTGTTATGACAGGGTTTTTCCTCTTGCTCTCAGTGGTCTCCGAGTCTCTGGCTCACGTTGCACATATTTCCTGACTTGTTCGATGTCGTTGTTTTTCCAGGAGGCAAAGATCGGCGCAGCGGCCTGATCCTCACCATACCACTGTGCACGGAGCAGACCAGCATGGAGGAGCTCAGTGTCACGTTGGACTACCTCCTTGGCATCCCCAGGTTAGTGACGCCCGGGTTACGCTAAAAGCCACCCATGGCTGCCACAACACCTGACGCCCGTTGCACATATTTCACTGTAAACCAGGCTCTGCATTCAAATGCATCAGCTCGCAGGAAAATCACCATTCATTTTACCTAATGTACCTCTACCACATTTCTTTTCTTTTTTTTGTCTTCCCCTCCCAATTGTATTAACAAGTGGACCAAGAGCTGCACTAATACTTTATCAGGCTGACATTAAAGTATGGTCATATTGATTTTCCTGTGCCTCTGAAAGACTTTTTGGCTCCATGGTGGTAGTGGGGCCTTTGATAGCACTGACAGATTGCTCTCCCAGGGACCACTATGCTCTGTTTGTATTGAGCTGGTTATTTCATGCGTCTGAGACAGCTGAATTGATGCGAGCCACCCTGGTTGCCCGTTGACTCAAATGGTTCTGGCTTGTTAGGCAGAAAAGGCTGCAAGTCTCAAATATCGCTTATGGTGACTTTGGACATTTTTGTTTTGGCTCCATTCGGCCATGTCACATCGGGAATGTTTGACTTTAATCAGAGCTGCTGGCCTGAGTGTGCTCAGACGGCCTTTTGTGTGGCCTCACTTCATCTTTTCCCTCGAACCAAGTGGGTCACCCTCATTGCATTTGGGCTTCCTGTCAAACCTCATAGCCCCTCTTCACTCAACTGAAGAGTCGGACTAAAGGGAAGTGACATTCAAATAACCCCCCAGACACACACACACACACACACACACACACACACACACAACCCCCCATCTCTTCCTGCAGCTGAAACTGATGCCCCCCACTTATATTTAGCTATGTTTGGGTTGGTTGCTTAGTCAACTGAAAATGGACATAAATCTGTCCAGTCGTCTGCTCTCCAGGGATTACTGGTCACCTAATTCTGGGAGAGCTCCATTGTACTTGCTGACCAGACATTTATCCCCTAATCAGCATGTGTTGGACAGTTTAAAAGGCAACAGGAAAACATATTTGCAGTATGTGACACCGGAATATTTTCAGTGTTATTACCCATGACATTAATTCCTGTTATTTAACATTTGCTTATCTGCCCCCCTCATTCTGTTCCCCCTAACCAGTGAGAAGTGCAAAGCACGAGGATTCACGGTCATTGTGGACGGGAGGAAGTCACAGTGGAATATTGTGAAAACAGTGGTTCTGATGCTGCAGGTAAGATGGTTGCTTCGATGCTCTTAAGCCATAATGATGAACTGTAAGGTTTCCACACAGAGGGCGGATTAGTGCCACTGGCTGACAGAAGGTAGCTGATTCTTCCTGCAGGTTTATGGTTCCCTCATGGCCACTTCTGAGTATGCTAGCAAGGCATCTGCTGCTGCCATTTGACTAATGAATTGTCCAATTCATGAATATTCGCAGTGGTCAGAGGAGAGGTACTTTAAGTAATCTCATCACAAACTTAAAAAAGAAAGAAGCATTTTATGAGAAGACAAAACGGTTGCTGGGTTCAGTCTTATCCAGACAAAAGCACTTCATTTCAGCAATTCGCGTGTCTAGTCGTGATTGGGAGTGCTTATTTTTCACACCATTTTTATAGGCACGTGGAGCACAGGGCAGAATAACTGCAATAAACTCCTTTGTCTTTGACCTACTTGAGTTGTTCCCCCAGCTCAGGGCCATTTTGGCTCTAGAGTTTTTATTATGTTCTCCATGCTGTTCAAGGAGAAGTATTTCACCGCATGTCTCCATTTTGGTGGTTACTGAGATGGGGGTAAAATGGTTTGCTTATACGGCCGCACCAAAATCTAGATGGCAAAGTCAAAGAAGCAATTAAGGGAAACTGATTCAATCTGTAAGGTCCTGAATGTGATTAAATTACTCCACCAGTGTTCGATTCCCTCTGCAGATGATTTGCGGAGTTATTGCTCGTCGTGACATTTAGCGTTTCCTTCCTCTGAGTGAGGGTTACTTCAGCGATCCTGGGGAAAGCTGTCTCTCTTTCTCTCTCTCTCTGTTGACCCGCAGTCTGATGCGTTGACCGAGGTAGTCGGGATCGTGCTGGCCGTGACCTGATTTTGTCAGTGCAGATTGAGAGCACTGTGCAAATGCGCTTGGCAGATCGCTAACTCCCTGGTTTTTCTGCCTGAGCTCTGAGTTGGGATTGAATGATCGTGTTTAAAAAATAGAGAGAGAGAGAGAAAGGGAGAGCGGGTGAGGGACTGTCCACCCAAATCGCTAATATGCCCACACCCGGCCTGTTTGGTTTTAAAACATGGAGTCATGGCTCACAGCTGGATTTAATGGTCGCAAAGAGAAAACAAATGAGTCAACCATAATGACCTGCCAGAGAGTTTGTTTTTAGCACAATTTGGTTTAGTATTTCTGGGTTGTACAGCTTGGCTTGTTGTTTAAATTTGGGGGCACAGTAGATCATAGCACATTTAGGAACGATCATGCCTGTGTCGCAAAAAAAAAACACTCATGCTTTTTCCATCACATTTAAAGTACTTTTGAAGCAAATCCTAAAATCTTTCGATTATTTACCGAGTCTTGTGGCCATTTCTGTTTCAGAATGTCATACCAGCAGAGGTGTCTTTGGTGTGTGTCGTGAAACCCGATGAATTCTGGGACAAGAAAGTCACCCACTTCTGTTTCTGGAAGGAAAAGGATCGTCTAGGCTTTGAGGTAAGCATCGTCACCCCCACCCCCAACCCCAACCCCGTTTGTGTGGACTGTCCTCAGGCACTTCATGTCTGCGTCCCTGGCTGCGCATCAGAGGATATGCAGTGAAAATGCAATTATGTTTTCCCAGTGATGAGCTGATCCGTTTGCTGATGGGTTGCATGGCATCAAGCAGACCAGGACATGCCTGCATTCTTTTGCAAAACACTGGTTCAGCAGTCTCGCTCTGAATTCATTTTGCACCTATAAATAAGGGGAAGGATGGCCACACTCTCTTCCGAGACATTCCCTCTCTAAACACTAATCTTTTTAAATGTCACCTCTGGCTTTGTTGTAGTATCAACAATTGATGTCTACCTTAGCTTCCCCAGAGCAGAGAGCTGCTATGTTAAAGGCACCAGCGCAAGCAATGAGGCTAGTTACATCCCAGAGGCCTCTTGTATGCATGTCAGTAATTGGCTTTATAGTTTAGGATTAATGGCGCTCCTTGTAATGAAATTACGCGTCTTCATTTACGGAGGTCTGGGACCTGGTTGCGATGCTAATGCCTTTAGGTTACTATTTGAAATTCCTTGGCAAATTGCTCCGGATAGTGGGGAGCATTGACTAGCTCATCATGTCTAATGTGGATTGGGGGGGTGCTCCTTCCTATCATAGCTGTGCTGACGTTAGTCTTTTTGTGCCGGTGCGTGGATCTGCAGTGTACCCGACCAGAGCGTGCTTAGGGTGTTTGCTGCAGACGGTTTGTGCTGTGCAGTCATATTAAGCCCTTTGGGGAGCGTTCCGCGATCTCAGCTACTAAACTAGGTGAAAGGGGAGAATTGATCCAGGCTGGCATGGATTATTATACGCTGGCTGAATATTTGGTTCCCTCCGGTTCCTATTTGGCCTCATGAAGATGACTGAATTACCAAGACAGATTCCAGTCCCCAATTAAGTTTTAATTGCTGATATTGCATGTGAATTAAAGGACAATTTTAACACATTTTTTGGAAGGGTGAGTGAGGTGTTTGGGTTCCTACCAAGCTGACTGTTTATAGGCAACTATTAAGTCCACATGACCAGAGTAACCCACTCTTGAGCTTAACCAAGCTCCCTAGCAGTGTGAGATGACTAACGATGCCATCAGCAGCAGCAGCAATGTTTCATCAGTTTTGTGGGATGATGCTCTCCACTGATAGTCAGTAGACGGCCTTAAGTTATGAATCACTACACTAACTTTAGCATAGATTTCGAATGAAACACGCGCGGCCTCATCCGATCCGTCACCTCTGCGCGGCCCCTGTTGTCCTCTGCCTCATCCCTATTACAGTCTGACTAACTGGAGCATCATTGTGGTTGGCTCTTGGTCTCTTAATGCCTGTGGAGAGGACAGCGATGCGCTCCCCATGCATCCCTACCATCTGACAGGCTCAGGTAGTGGGGAGTTGTGTGGTGTGGGGAGGGGGGGTGGGGGTGGTCTGCGGCAGACAGTCAGGGCCAAGGTAAATGGGCATAAGTACGGCTGACGAGACCAGCCTCATTTGTCTGACTGTCTGTCCCTCACCACGCTCTGTTTCAGCATGAACTAATAATGTCATGTTGCCAGGCAACAGTAATGGGCATCCAGACGAACAGGCGGGTGACGTGTCCATAGAAGGAAAGTCACACCACTGTCTCCTGCATAGAGTCCCATGTGTGTCTGTGTTTGGCTCTGTGTGTGTGTGTGTGTGTGTGTGTGTGTGTGTGTGTTTGTGTGTGCGCACGCGCATGTATTTGCTCATCTGTGTGCTTGTTTGTTTGCACGCATGTGTGTGTGTGTTTGCATGTGTGTCTATTTGCGTGTGTGTCTGTGATCGTTTGAATGAGACTGAGCGTGTGTGTGTGTCCTGACACTGATTTTTCTCGGCTGCGCTGTTCAGATTTGTTTGTGCTCCAACTGTTTCTCCAGTGATCTGGGCCAGCAGTCCCCTCCAGCCTTTACCCCCATAACAAGCTTTCGCAAAACCAGATGGCACAGTTTTGGCAGAATAGGTCAATTTATCCCGAAAAGGGTCTTGAATGGGGATACTTGTGAAAACAGCCGTTCATTACAGTGCTCTTGACCTACTTGAGGACATGGAGTGATGAATGGGTGTTTTCTCCTGGTGTGACTGACGAGGTGTGCGAGTGGGTTTCAAGCATTGCAAGCGGCGTGGAAGCGATTGATCTCGAACCCGCCACCAGAAGCCAGCCTGGCAGTAATGTGAGAGCATATGGAAATGCCGGCCCGACCTGGAAGCCCCTCGCAAGGAAACGGACCTTTCCTGTTTGCCATTTAGATCTCTCAGGACTTTCCAGCTATTTATAAGGGGCCGCATATTTTCGTTAATTGAACGGCATGATTTAATTAACTTAATATTGTGGTCTCAAAGGTTTTATTTTTTATTTTATTTGTTAGTAGGTTGTAGACCCAAGCTGCAGCATTGTAACTGCATGAAGGATTATCATCTTCAAAACTTCCTCCATGCACTTTTGAAACCAAGCTCAATCTGAGAATGATTAAAAATATATCAGACCAAGGAAAAAGACGTGGGTATAAGTTATAAGTGTGGGTTAAATATACAAATGTCACGATTCAGCAGTAATTTGATTTAATGCTCACTGCGGAGAAACTACACTGCATAGAGGGTGATTGTGGGGGAGGGGGGATCTGTTTTCATTTATGTCTTCCTTGTGCCTGCCTGTCGGAGGTTTGGCTGCTGGTTAGTCCTGCCTAATCTTCCGTGGAAATAATGTTTTATACCTTCAAGCCACATTTTCCCTGCAAGATTGGCCAGAAGAAAGCCTGAATGGCGATACTCTGCACTAAATCCACCGCCCTACGACCTCGTTTCCTCCGTTTGGAGGAAGTCTCCATGCCGTTCACTGTGTGGACTGAGGCACGGCCATGAATATTTATAAAGGTGCGAACGTGTTGCGAAACATTAATAAACCCAAATTAGCACTTTGATTGTTTTCCGGAGCAGCACTACCGCAATGACATTGCATCCACCGTGGCTTTGGAGAGACGGCGAGGCTAAATATAAGCGCTGCATAGAGAGCTAGGATTAAATTCTGGGGCGTCCATCTCCCGGCCAGTGTGAAGGTGGGAGTGCTCAGCATCAGTTACAGCTACAGTTAACCTTGTGGATGTGTGAAACAAGGCTGGCAACCTCCCAAGGCACTGCTGATGATGCCTGCGTCTGCCCGCGTGCCTGCCACACGGGAAGTTCAGTGCCAAACGCCTGAGGTAGCTCAGAAAGTTGCCGTCTTAAAATACCTCCCTTTTAAATAGAGGGCTGAGTGCTGGATGCCTTCCAGTAAAGTCGAGTTTCAGAGGAGAGAACGCTCTATTTGTTTAGGCAAGGTCTCGTGGTTTTTCTAGGGGATTTGTTTTCTTTTTGGTTCTGTTTGAAATGGAAGGTATGGTAATAATAACTATTTCATGTAGTTCAACAGAAAACTACATTTCTCCATGTGAACTTTAAAAAAACAAAGGAAGCATTTATGCTTTTCCCACACTGCTATTTCTCAAAGTTCTCTCACAGTCCTCTTGCCATACCACTCACAGCATTCACGCATCGGTATAGTACGTTTATTTGGTGACTTTTCCAGAAACATTCCTTTCTAGTACTCTGCATTAATAATTCAAGCAATTTATTTAGTGTCAGTGTTGCAGGAAGGGGGGGGGGGGTGAAACTGATAGAGAAGTCAAGACAGACCAGGTCCAACGTCCCATCGAGCTTTGTTGGTGTGTCTGTGTTAAGCAGCTGTGTTTGTGCGCACAGAGAGGGAGGGTGTGTTGGGTGGTGCTGGTGGGGGGGGGGTATCCCCCTGGCCTGTGTGTTGACTCAGCTGTGGTGATTTGCAAGGGGGGGGGGGGGGGGCAGCTGTTGACTCCCATCCGCTGGTCACGTCAGGGTGGACCTGAGCCTCAGCCTGGTGTCAGGAGGGAAGGAAGTATGAGTCAGGTTAGAGACGAGAGCGTCAGACAGCTGAGAGAGGAGGGGGGGCTGGGGTGCAGGAGGGGAACACACCTCTCAGACTCCCTGGGGCTTGCCCTCGTTATTCCTCTCTCTGCCTGTCCCTCTTGCCCTTTCACTCCCTCTCTTCATTATTCTCTCTCAGTCTTTTTATTTGTCTGTCTGCACTCTTACTCTCCCCATCTCTCTCCTCTGCTCCTTCTCTCATTCTGTCATTCTCTCTTTCTCTTTTGTGCTCTCTCTCTCTCGCTCGCTCTTTCATATACATGGTGCACACGGGTGATCAGTGTTGGTGACATTTAGTGCTGGGCTGTAATTTAGACTGGGCGGGAAGGCCACCTCACCTGCTGTGTTTATCCCTGGCCTTGCTTGACTGAGAATGGAAATATCAAATAAATTATTCATAGACGATTAACCTTGGGTGACATTTCTGTCACGGAGGGAGTGAGTTGTGTTGTTCCTGGCCAGACTAGGAAATGGTGCATCACGACGCATAGACGTTTCCGCGGAGTTGAACCATTAACCCCTTCTTGTGGCTTACATCCGCTTTTGGTGTATTGAATGAGGTTTTTGTTGAGCCTCTTTAGGCACCTAGGGGGGGAAGGCATGTTTTTGTTTTTAATCTGCACAGCAGTTTCATCACTGTGTTCTCCTCTCTGCTTCAGGTCATTCTGGTGTCGGCCAACAAACTGACGCGCTACATTGAGCCGTGTCAGCTGACTGAAGAGTTTGGGGGGAGTCTTCTGTACGACCACATGGACTGGGTCAACAAAAGACTGGTGAGTCGCCGACAGGAGGAAAGCATCCTGCAACACTAAAGCCAGTACACACGGTGTCCACATTTCTGTGGAGGCTAACCTTTCACGTGCCATCAAATTTTCCACAACAGCTTAGTAACTTAGTTATTCTTCAGCAAAACATTAATACAGCTCTTTTTAGGGTCCCTGGCCACAGAACATTCCTGTCACACACTGCCATTGCAATATTAACCGCATGTAATAATAAGAAGCTAAATTCCCAGATTGTCATGCTGTTGCCTATTTGATGGAGATGATCACAATGAAGAATCACTTTCATTAGAGGTGCAATTTTTGGAAATCAAAAACAGGGTCTGCTCTCTGCAGCCTTTTCCAAAAGTGGAAAATGACAAATGGAAGGTATCGAACAAATGGTTCACACGATGGAGCAGTTTCATATAGTAGAATTGAGTTAAGTCAAAAACCAGTGCTTTTCAGAGAATCAGAGATGTTGATGGCATCATCATCAAAGAACTTCTGTTCTATTTCAAACAATTACTCAGTTTAGCCAAAGTTTATTTGAACACATGCCGGCTGTTTCCCCTCCGCTTCCCTCAATCTGTTGCCACACTGCCTGTTTCCAGTGTTCATTTCTCAGTCTTCAGTAGCCTACGCTTAGTGACTCAGTTCTGTGTAGCTGTTGAAATAATCATTTAGGAAATATTTTTCAGATAAAAATAAGTGAAGGCCTTGCAACAGTTCTGACCCGACCCTGTTCCATTAATCATCAGCCGTGTTCCCTGTATAATCTCCATGTTTACCACACCTCGTCTTCATGTTTTATTCCATCTGATTGCTTTCATCAGTCATGGTGAAAATAATTGGAAAATGTAGCAAATAATTGCCTTTATATATACAGTTTTATATATGCCAGTTTTATTTTTACCAAATATATTATATGGTAATGCAAAGAAGATACATGCATTTGAACAGTCCATGGCCCTTCATATCTCCTCCTCATATTTTTTATGTAATTGTTTTGGTCCTGCTCAGGTCTTTGAGAAATTCACCAGGGAGTCCACATCCCTTTTGGACGAGTTAGCAGTCATCAATGAAAATGAGAAGTCCAACCAGCCAGACAAAGACAGGTGTGTTTCATCTCCTCACACCACCCACTAGTCCCAAGTTATGACCTGAAGTACGGCAGGAGTTCAGACTGTTTGTTTGTTTGGCTATCTCCAGTTTTTAATCCTAATCTGTTTTTAAAATTGCTGTGGTTTTAATGGGCTGCTTGATTTAATGGGCTACTTCTACTTCTGAACTGCTGTTTGAACTTCAAACAAATCAGAGTTTCTTAGAGATGCTTTCAAGACACTGCCATGTTTTCATTCCAGCACAACAACAAAGCAGTGATATTTCATTGAGTGTGTTGACTTTTTGTTGATCTGCATCGCCAATCCACATCATTAACTTTCAGTTTCTTATTTTTTCCCCAAACAGACCACCAGATTGTAACGCCTTGCCATCATTTGACCCCGAAACGGTTTTACAAACAGGTAAGCAGCGCCCAACGCTTGAGTCACTCACAACCACAGACAATCCAGCACTTCTAAGCTTGACAGAATAAGAATACTCTTTGGCCAACTTCATCCCCCCCTCCAGCCCCATTTGCCAGTGAAACTTGCCACCGTGGCTCTGCAGTCTATGCTGTGGCAGCAGTTAAGCTATTTTTCCACTTTGCTCCTGAATTCCTAGCAGTTTTTTGGTGCTGGGGGTGTCTTCAGCACGTTACTCAAGCCGTTTTACTGCACTGAAAATATTTACCCAGGGCTACAGAAGGGGAGCCTGGAGCTGGCTGTGTGAAGGGCGTATTGTCTGGGCGCTGGTCAGTGTGTCTCTTGTACAGTGCTGCCCACTGAAGAAATGGCTTTGTGGAGCAGAGGTGACTCACCCCCTGTGCTGATGGCTTGTATGATAATGAATGTTGTGAGAATCCCCCCCCTCGCTCCCCGTCTTTCAGCTGTCGGTATATTTTGTCATGGAGCAGATGGGACTACAGGACAAATGTGAAATCAAACAAGAGTCTCTTGACAAGCAGGAGTTCTCTGTTCTCTTTTTTTCAGAGGTGTTTGTTGGGGCTTTTTTTTCTTTCTCTGAAATGTAACACGGTGACAGTACCGACCCAGATTCGCTGAAAAATGTGAACAAATGAAGAGCGAGCTCCTCTGCCCCTGAAGAGCGCTTCCCCAGTGCGGCCCCTGTGACAGCTTTCTAGCTGAAATAATCTCATCGAGCAGGAGCGTTTTGCCATTCCTCACATTTGCATCCGTCACGCTAACACCTTTGCTTCAGCTCTGTCTCTACCAGAGAACCTCTCCTCACCTTTTTTTGTTTTGTTTCATTCCACTGCGGCTTTTGCCTTTCCTTAACTGCTCCAACCCTTCTCATTGATAGTTTTGGTGCCCCTTCATCTTTTTGAATCCTGCGGCATGTTGTTAATCCCTTCCCATCAGTGTTAATGTCTTTAAATCTCTCCCACTGCTCCTTCAGCGTGTAACACATACACATACACCCAAACACACACACACACATACACACACACATACACACAGACACCTCACACAGACACACGCCTCTCTGAGGAACACAGCAGTATGGCAGTGCAGAGCTCTAAAGGATGCAGCAGAATCTATTCTTTTGTTTGTCACATCTCCAAAACCATCCTGTTTTCCTTAAGCCAGATGCTGGGATTTATTCCAAGAGCCCACAGACAGTAGAGTAAAGCCAACCAGTGTTTGTGCTCCCAGGGAATTGAACCTTGCTATTGTTGAGGTTGTTGTTGTTGTTGTTGTTGTGGTTGTTAGCACCATGCTCTATTAGGTGAACCATGGGAGCGCCCTCTGTATCTGCTCCATTTGATTTATCATTCTCATTCTGACCTTGTCTTCGGCCTCTTGTTTTAACTCCTGCTCCCTGTGTTATCCTTCCATTTTTCTCCCCTCTATATTTCTTCCTTCTTCCTCCTTTCCCAACCCTCTCTTCTCTCCGCTCTCTCTCTCTCTCTCTCTCTCTCTCTCTCTCTCTCCAGGCCACGAGTTGCTGTCGGAGCTGCAGCAGCGGCGCTTTAACGGCTCGGAGGGCGGCGGCACGGCCTGGTCGCCCATGGACGACGAGCTGCTGGCGCAGCCACAGGTGATGAAGCTGCTGGACTCGCTGCGGGAGGAGTACACCAAGTACCAGGAGGTGTGCCGGCAGCGCAGTAAGCGCTCGCAGCTGGAGGAGATCCAGACCAAGGTCATGCAGGTAGGGGGGAAGACCACTCCGCCGCTTGGCTCATCATGGAAGTGATTCCCTAGGGGAAAAATAGGATAATGGATGGAGGCGAATAAAAGTGCAGTCAGCAGTATTATGTCTAAAAATAAAATGTGACAAGGCAATGACGTGATGTGACTTGATATGCAAGTAAGGTTTTTTTTTCTTTATGTTTTTTACCAGTAGCAACTTAAATAAAATACCTCTTTAGATGAGTTGACATCTTGTGAATTTGCACACAGCTTTTTTTTTCTTTTATGTTTTTTTACCAGTAGCAACTTAAATAAAATTCCTCTTTAGATGAGTTGACATCTTGTGAATTTGCACACAGCTACCAGACATTGCTCTTGAAAAAAAGAGTGATCAAGATGTGTGGAATTAGCCGTGGCATAGCCATTTCTGCCACGGTTATTCATTCCCACTCTTTCAAAATGCCTCCCACTACATTTTATCCCCCCAAAGAAAATGCTGTGTACTGCACCTTTAAGGACATGGTAATATGTCCATCGACGCATGACCTGTCAACTGAACTAAATTAAAACTGTCTGGTAAATGCTCAAATTTCATTGCTGTTTGCCAGCTCATGGATGTTTCGGCTGTGTGTTATTAGGGGCTGTCCTGCCAGCCTTTGAGCCGTGCCTCGTATGTAGGATGTGGTCATCTTCCATCTGAAGGCCATGGTGGTTTGGTCATTTGAGAACTGAGGGAATGGACCCACAAGTATAAACATTAAGCCAAAAGTCCTTGAGCCTGCACAGAGCAGGAAGAATCGATGAGGCAGCCTCTTCAATTTAAAAAGTTTTAACGTTTTTAGTACAGTTTCTCTCTGAATCCATTGTTGTTGGCTAAGCATACCTGCACAATTTGACCCTCAGTCTCAATAAGCTTGGTATGAAAAACGTGGTAGTGATTTGTATAAACTCTCTGTCGGAGTAGAGTTACCATTAGTATCGCACTTTCGTCATGCTCCACCGTCTGTGGACCACTATAGTTTAGACAAATATGATGGATGGAGCACGTCCTCAAGGTTAAACTGCAACAAAAAATGCTGTTGTGTGCCATCACTATGCGTGTGGATGCAACCCCTTCTTAAAAAAAAGAACAAGAACTTCTCTCACCTTTTAAATAGTATCGAGTAAATCTATTTGGAACCGATTAGAGACGACAGTAGTGTGGAAGCGGTCACCAGACATTCTTGGCCATGTGTTATTATGCACCACTGTGGATGCATGTTTTATAAGTTATTGGACCTATTTGTGTGTGTCTGTGGTGGTGCCCACTGAGAAGTCCTTTGATTTATCATTGCCTGGTGTAACCTTGGTCTCACGGATGCCTGTATTAACTCCGCATTTCTAAAGATTACCGTGGCCATTCCCACAAGATCGTTCATTCTCAAAACGCTGCCAGGCTGTCTCGCTGTATGTAAGATATTAACGGTTATTACTGTTGTCTTTGGTGGTCTGACAGCGTTGGCCCAAAGGCGGAGTACATGGTGTGCTTCTTTTCAGTGTTTTTTTTTTATTTCATGGACTCCCTATTTCTCTGTGTGTGTCCTTGGAAATAAAAGATCCAGAAAAAAATATCCCCCCCCCCCCGCATTTCTTGATGCTGTGCTCTCAAAAGCAGCCACCCCTGCCACAAAGTGAGCTAGAGTCAAACAGTTCCGCTAAGCCTCAGATAAGATGCCAGAACGGGCGTTGTCATGTTATTTCATGATGAGAAGTGTGTCAAATGTGAGACCTTTTTTTTTCCCCTAAAAAAAAAAAAGGAATCCAGTCAATCTAAATTGAATGTCTGTAACCATGGCAACGGAGATGTCAGGTGGCGGCGCTTCAGTAAAAGTGAACGAAACAGCATTAGGCTGAAGGAGTTTGGCCTAGTTCTTATCTGCAGTGGAAAAAAAATGCCCTGGAGTGGGGGGGGGGAGGAGGAATGGTGTTTGTGCGGTTTGTAAGCCTAATAGCTCGGAGCCGTTGGAGACGGGAGCGAGGACTTGCCTTGCCTTCGCCAGGGAAAGGGGACTCGGCCCCCGAGAAACGGCTCTGTCATCCGCCAACAATGAGCCGCTTCATCACCCTTCCTCCTCTCAAAGAGCCCAGTCCCTCCAGCTGCTTCCCAGTCAGTTCCAAACACTCCACTTATTTATTTCATACTCCGAGTGAGACAAATCGCGCCGCAGGGGTGCCATACCTATACTCGGCCACAGATGCCTGTTTAAGGCAAAAACTAGGCCAGTTTAAGCCTTTTGTCATCATGCAACATCTGTGCTGTTGATTTGTGTGTCGCATCACTACGTTCTGCTCTGTTGCATGCCATTAGGAAAACCTACAGTATTTGTCATTTCGAGTCTGCCTGGGTATTTGCATTCAAATATTTCTCAAGGCATCCTGGAGTCTCTCATCTGAGTCATTTTTTGGTTGTATCATCTCCTCCTGATTTTTAACGATATCCAATTAAGGCTCCCTCCTGTTTCACCTGCAGGGGGGTCTGTGTGTGTCTGCGCAGTAATTAAGAGCGTTTTTTGCTCTGTGCAGGTTGTGAACTGGCTGGAGGGTCCAGGCGTCGAGCAGCTCCGCGCCCAGTGGGCGATCGGGGACTCCATCCGAGCCTCGCAGGCCCTGCAGCAGAAGCACGAGGAGATCGAGAGCCAGCACAGCGTAAGAATCAAACCTCTCTGTTCCTCCCTCTCCCTTCCATCCTGCATGATGTGGCTCTCAGCCAAGGAAAAATCATCAAGGCCAGAGCAGTACCTTTTACCAGATACTTAACATAGGGAACAAATCTTTGTAGATTACTAACACATCTCAGGAAATTATTATAAATCCATAAGATCTAGATGTGAGAACATTTGTATGCGTTAATATTTGGAGACAGCATGACGAAGCTCTATTCCTCTGGTCTTGATTGAGGGTCTATCCTTCTCTGGCTGTGCTCTGGCTCAACCAGCTGGAAATCCCAAATACTGCAGTTGGTTGCACCGGCTAATACACTTAGTGGATACAGTAATATACCTGAGTAGCTTGGGAGATCTGCTGACACTCTTTCCTTTTAGCTTGCACTGAGCTTTTTGAGGGGCGGGGGCACATCCTATGACTCTATGAGATTGTATCGTCTGGTGTGCCAGTGGTGGTGCATTGGCTCAGGGTGGAGGCGTTTTATCTCTCAGCCCCCCAGCCATCTCGTAAGCTTGATTTTAATTAACATGGAAGCGAGCAGGAAAAGAGGCAAAAAAATCGAATCTCAAGTGCAGAGAAGATCATTCGATATCAGTGGATCACTTCTCTCATTTTGTGTGTCATTTGTGTCCAGTAGGGGGCGGTATTACTTAAAGCCTTAATTGGAAAAAGTTCAGCTGGTGCTACAGACTCGATGCCCTCCGCAGGCAGGCCAAAATGTAATTAACACCCAGTTTATCCATGCGCCAGAAGGTTATTTATCTGGTCAAAATGGCCCATTTTCATTCTGGATAAAGCAGCTCTTTTCTTGGCAGTGTCCAGAAAACAGCCAGAAAGTGTGTCCAAATTCCTCTGATTTAGTTAAATCATGTGTGCTAATGGATAGTAATGCAGCTCTCTGTAATGCTGTGTGCATTCAGGGGGAATAATAGTTTAAATGATATTTAGTCTAGATTAAATAAATCTCACGCCTCTGAAGACTGTAGTCGTCTGTAATGGCCAAAGTACTGGCTGCCTATTAAAAGTGGCTTGTAATGTATCGAGTATTTAAGTCTGTGCTGGGTGAGATGCTGCGCTGTAATGGCCATGGCACAGGATTTTCCACAGGAGTGGCTTGTTGGCTCTATGTTGTGGGTATGGTGCTGGTGTGTATCAAATGCCCGTGTACGATGTGCTACTCTACTATGACTGGCTGTGCTGCTTCCCATAGAACTGTCCTGTGGTATGTAGTGTAGTTTATTAACCTATTCATTAATATGACATATTTCTTAACATGAGATAATATGTCATACGTATGTAATATCCCCAGCAATGGCCCTCCTCTAGCCTATAGGGTTTTTTTTTTTTTGTGCTGGATGTAACCCTATGCTATAACAAGTCATGCCACTGGTCTTCTCACAGGAGTGACTTGTGGTATGTGTTGTGTTTTTTTTTATGTCCTCTTTGTAAATGCCCATGTTGGGTGTACTGATATGCTGTGACTGCATCTAACGGTGCTGCTGCTGCTGTTCTCGCAGGAGTGGTTTGCAGTCTACGTGGAGCTGAACCAGCAGATCGCTGCTCTGCTAAGCGCCGGCGACGAGGAGGACCTGCTGGAGCTGAAGGCCCTGCAGCAGCAGCTGAGTGACGTCTGCTACAGACAGGCCAGCCAACTGGAGTCCAGGCAGAACGTGCTGCAGTCCGCCCACGAGTTCCACGGCACCGCCCAGGACGTAAGTCTCACTGCTGCGAAACACTCCCCTGTAACGCCTGCAGAACGTACTAAACCGACATGTCTGAAATTGGAGACGATGTCTGTTGTCAGTGGTCGTTCAGTGTTCATATTTAGGCGATAAGTGACATGGATTATCATCATTAATCCAAAAGGGAGGGTAGTCTGAGAAAGGGGGATGGTTTCACCCTGCACCCCCTTCAGCCTCATCTATTGATAATGGCACTATATTAAAAGCTAAATTAAATGGAAGTGATTTGAATTAATATTGAAATGGTAAAATATTTTCCAAGTTTTTTGCGTCTGATACACTGGGACCTCTGATTTCACTCCGATTAACTGAACCTCTTGGCTCAAAAAACTACACTAATTAGCAGATCATTATTATTACTAATGCAGCCTGCTGTGGGAGGACTTCTTCCTTTCTGTCCTCATTACCATCCACTTCCAGACGCTGTAAACTCACAAACGTGCGCGCAGCAGGGCGCTGCTTTAAACGCTCGCCTTGCCTTTGAATGTTGTGATTATGAATGCAGCGGTGGCGCTGGCTAACGTTCCGGTGCCTCCTCTCCCTCTCCCCACCCCCCCCCCCAGCTGTCCCAGCAGCTGGACGGGCTGCTCGGCATGCTCTGCGCCGACGTTGCCCCCGCTGACGGAGCCGCCATCCAGCAGACCCTAAAGCACCTGGAAGAGAAGCTCAAGAGCGTGGGTGAGGAGGATGCGTATGTTTTAGTGCATTCGCTTTGCTCACTGGGCCCCGTCACGGCTCCCCCCTGTCAGGAATATCAATGATGTGCCTTCTAGTTTTACTGTATGGCATTGGGTTAGTTATTAACTGACACTTCAATAGGGACATTGTAGGTGTTTTAGCACCTGCTGTTTGTAACATATACTTTTGTTTATTCTTGTATGTTGGTGTTGGTCGTGGTGCTCCTTGGTCCCAATATCTATGATGTGCAGACTAGCGTGACTTATTGGTTATTTATTGGTACTAAGTGTAAACTGATGCTTGATGGGGAAAATTGAATAGTTTTAATCACCTGCTGTTTTGTGTGATTTTCTTTGGTTTATTTGTGTATGATTTAATGGTAGCGTTGGCTCGTTGTGTTTCACTGATGTTCCTCACATCCTCCTGTAGATGGCGCCCTGCAGGGTCTGAAGGAGAAGGGTCAGGTTCTACTGGATCAAATGTCCAATCAGGCCTCCTGGTCGTATGGGAAAGAGACTCCACAAGACAACAAGGAAAACGTCGACCACATCCACGGCGTCATGGAGGACATGCAGCTCCGCAAACAAAGGTCAGTTAGGTCATTGTAGGCCACTCAGAACGCATCGAACAACAGGTTAATTTGTCCATCGCCTCAGTAGCTGAATTGCCTGTACAACCTATTTCTCTCAGTGCACCACAGGATTTGATAAATAAAAAGCTCTAAATAAATAAATAAAAAACTCTACATGTGTGAGGTCTGTGTAGATAATCCTGCTGTGTCGCCTCCCAGGTGTGAAGATATGGTGGATGTCAGGAGGCTGAAGATGCTTCAGATGGTCCAACTCTTCAAGTGTGAAGAGGACGCCTCACAAGTCAGTTCCGTTCGACTGCCTCTTTCTCACTGCAGAGGAACATTTCGAGGCGAGGCTTTGATGTTAACTTGTGAGCTTTTCCTCTATCTCTCCTGTGTTCTCTTTGCCCAGGCGGTGGAGTGGCTAGGGGAGCTCCTGGATGCTCTGCTGAAGACCCACCTGAGACTGGGGGATGACTCACAGGAGACCAAAGTGCTCCTGGAGAAGCACAAGAAATTTGTGGATGTTGCACAGGTACAATAATAAGCACAATCGTCTCTGTTAAATCACCCCTGTATTGAATAATTCTGTAAAAACAGTAAGTGGTGTGCGTGCTCGCTTGCATGTTTAACCTAATCTCTAAGATGAACCTGCTTGCAGAAAACGCATGTCTTTTCAATTAAGCGCTCAGTAGCTTGGTCAATGAGGTCTTTGATGGTAATGTTGGTGTATTTTGGCCATGACTCATGCATGCATATCTAAGTCTCTATATCTCAGTACTGTTAAACTGGTTTACCGTCTTTGCCTGTGTTGCGAACAGAAAAGTAATTGACAATTGTGTCTGCTCTACCTTCACTGGAACACCTATGTCACCTATGGCAGGAAGCATCACTGTTGGACTGTTTAATTGATTTGTTGTATAATTTATTGAGTTTCAGGTTGTTTTGCATATTATTTCACTACAGCACCTGTGACTTGCTGTGAAGATGATGTAGTTTCAGCTTGTGATTCTCAGCAGAAACATCCTTGTCCTTGATGTTAGAGTAGCTTGTGGTGCATAGCAGAATAGTCCTTGACATTTTTGTGTGTGTGTGTGTGTGTGTGTGTGTGTGTGTGTGTGTGTGTGTGTGTGTGTGTGTGTGTGTGTGTGTGTGTGTGTGTGTGTGTGTGTGTGTGTGTGTGTGTGTGTGTGTGTGTGTGTGTGTGTGTGTGTGTGTGTGTGTGTGTGTGTGTGTGTGTGTGTGTGTGTGTGTGTGTGTTCCAGAGCACCTATGACTACGGCAGGCAGCTGCTCCAGGCCACGGTGGTCCTCTGCCAGTCCCTGCGCTGCACCACGCGCTCCTCGGGCGACACCCTGCCCCGACTGAACCGCGTGTGGAAGCAGTTCTCCGTCACCTCTGAGGAACGCGTGCACAGGCTGGAGATGGCCAGCTCCTTCCACGTCTCTGCAGAGAAGGTGCGCGCAGCACGTGTGTAGTGTAGCACACTGTTCTTGACCTCAAAGTGTAGAGTGTTTTCTGAGACATGTCAGTGTTTATTTTTTATGACTGGATGATTGTAGTTGTCAATGAAGAGGGGTGATGATTAACATGCACTCTTCATGCCCGGCCCCATGTCTACACTACATGTCTGTTGACAGCTCACTCAGATTTTTAGACTCAGAACTTCAACAAAAGCACCACTCACCTTCACCTGAATCGGCTTCGTTTCTTATTATTTGCATGGCCTTTTGCGTCCCTTTTACTGTCTGAATCTGCACTGCTACTTTTTGTGAGAGGTAGATTGAATTGGAACATTTCACAACACACTAATTATTCCTACCCAAATATTGGTTGTCCTCAAATTTACACCAAATTGTCAGTCAGTCTCTGTGAGACCCACATCTTACCAGCAAGAACACCAACTGGCAATTGTTCCTGTAACTAATGGCAGTTGTATTACACTTGTGTTATGACAGAGTGGGGATGGCAGAACAAAGCAGCAGCGTGAGGCCCTAATGATTTGAATACCTCTGTTTCAACCCCTTTCCTTTCAACTGAACCACGTTTGAAAGTTTGGAGTCCGTCATTATGTCTGATCTCTATCTCTAGAAAGCCGGCAGAAAAAGGAAAAAAAAGGAAATATTCAACAAAGGCAGATTCATCTCCGGGGGAAAATAATGGGAAAATTGTTGCTATGAAGAATGAAGAAATGTATTGTTATTTGCAGATGTCGTTCCTGTTTGCTTTCAAGTCTTTTATCTGCTCGGTCTCGATTATCTGTTCTTTTAATGCTGTTTACGTACGGATATGGATTTTGTTATCGTCGTCGACAAATTACCTCCTGTATTTAAGTTGAATGAAAAACTGAACTTGAAGCTGTCTGAAAAGAGCAGACCATGTCTTGGCCATCTCTACATGGGGGAAAACACAGAAAGGAAAAAACTACATTATTTAGATAAAGGAACCACGGAATGTGCTCTGGCCTTCAAAGTGTCTGAAATTCTCCAGCCTTTGCACTCAGAGTGATCGTGAGCGCCTGTGAAGTCTCAAACATTAAAAGATCTCTCCCCTCCTCCTCCCTCTCTTTTTTTCTCCCTCCTCCTCTTCTCTTTCTCTCTCTCTCTTTCTTTCTCTCTCCCTCCCTCTTTTTTCCCTGGATTTCCATTACCTCCGGGCTCCTTAATCTCAGCTGCTGAAAGAGAGCCCAGAGCAGGCTGAGCTCATGTTGGACCTGGAGATGTGCGAGGAGGTGGTGGCGCTGGGGAAGTCTCTCCTGGACCGGCTCACCGTTCCTGTCATATTCCCCGACGGGTAAGAGCTCACCGTTCCTGTCATATTCCCCGACGGGTAAGCGATGAGAGTGGGGCTAAGAGCGTCGCGCAGGCCCTGCCGAGGTTTTAATCCTCTGGATGCGCACAGCTCCCCGGCTGTGTATTCACTCACTCACGCCATTATGTGCCATTTGAAATGTATCAGCGACACACACACACACACACACACACACACACACACACACACACACACACACACACACACACACATTTTTTTCCTCCCTTTGTGTTTTTAGCACTGCATAGTATTTCTCGACAACGCAGAGGGATATGTCTGTCTAATGCTAATTGGCTTGTAAAGATATCTATAGTTAATTAGCTATAGTTCGGTTACAATAGGTGCGGTTTTCAGTGATGGTTGTGTGCTAAACACATGTTGAAATCAGGCACAGCACACATTTTATTTGCTGTAGCATTTTGAAGACTGTTTGTTTGTCAGACAGATGTTATGTTGATTGTTTGTGTGAGTCTTTCATTTGTGCTGCAGTGTAATTTGTCTCTTGTTAAATACAATAGCAACAGTTCAAGATGTTCAGGCAAGTTGAAAGCCATTCAACTCAGACATTCTTTTTTTCTTTCCCTTTCTCTGTTTGTCTCCATCTTTGTATTCCTTTCTCTCATCCCATGCACTTTCTTTGTCTTTCTCTTAATGACTGTCTCACACTCACTTCTTTTCTTCTTCCCACTCTCTGCTATCTCTCCATTTCTCTCTCTCTTATCTCCCTCCATGTTCCTCCCCCTATCCCTTGCTCCATTATCTTCTCATGGAGCAGGAGTGAGCACTTCTTTGGCAGCCCTGGCGACATGGCGTCATCTGCGGAAAACATCCGGGAGAAGATGAAGGTGGTGGAGGAGAAGAGGGTCCAGCTGGAGGAGGCCGAGCCACTGCAAGACGAGGAAGCGCTAGAGACTGATTCACAGGAGAGCTAATGCCGCCTCAGTCGTGCATCGTGACCCCCATCGTGACCCCCATACTACCCCCTGAGGGGAGCCTGGGCACCTCTTCCGGAAAATCGCCTCACCCTCGCGTGCTCTAGGTGTCGGTTAAGTTTTTTTGGGTGGGGTGGCGAGTCGGTACGCTCACGCTCCTACCATCTCAGTTATACGCTGCCTTTGCCAGGTCATCTTAACTTACCGAGTGCTGTTAAAGATAGACAGCTCGCCGAAATCCCCTACATTGCTTTCAGTACATGAAAAAAAAAGAAGACATCCCAAAAAAAAGGAACAGGAAAGACTGCACTGAACTTCCTCCCCCTTTTAAAGCTTTACCTTTGCTTACTGGCACATGTCTTTTGTAGGCTGGTGACTCAAGCTTTTTTTTTACGGTGCAACTAAACCTGTAGAATGTACCGGAAGCACCAGGTCTGGCTTGGTTTTAACCTGGTGCTGTAGAGTTTCTTGGCCTCTTGGCAAACTTCTCAATTGACAGTAAGCAATGTATTTTGTATTTCTGTTCTGTTGCTTCCTGTTTTGCAGTACTTCGGTGTACCTAAACAGAACTTTTTATTGATTTTTTTTTTTATCGTGCCAATACAAGAACATAAGGCCTTTAAATTGGACACTAACTGCCAACCTAACTGGTTAAAGTTCAAACAACTATGTGTTAATGGAAGACATCAACTAGCCTATAAAGATAATTAGCAGAAGATGTTAGTTGTGTGTATCAAGGTACAATATAAAAACAAAGCCTTGTCCTAGGTTAGAACTGTGGCTTCAAGCTTTGTTTTGAAAAATAAAATGTGAAACACAAATTATGTTGCTCATCTCATAATTGTCCCTCTAATATGTACTTTTCCTGCTTATCGGGGCATGCTGTTATATTAATTCCATATTTATTTTGTTTTGTATTTTTAATTGACATGCCATTAAATTTGTACAAACCTTGGCATTTTTACATTTTAAGCTAATTATGTGTTTCATGAACACATGGGTTGCAAGAAATAAATTGGCAGATGAACAGCAAACTGAGGAGAAATATGCTTATTTTTGTGTTTGCTTAATTTGTTTCCGTGTGCTTTCATTCTGTACAGACAATTAATGAACTTTTTCTACAGTTTTTGTTGTTTTATTTTGTTTTGGGGTGGCATACATCAAATACAGTATATGCGTTACTTTTCATCTCTGAAATAATGTAACACTTTTCATTCATATACCTAATTACTTCGGTAATAACAGCTCTTCTCTGTGAGTGTAGATGTGGTCCTGTGTAGAGAATAGGGTGGTTATTAATTCGATTTTCTGTTTATTGGGATGCATGGCAATTCAGTGTGAAGAAGCCTATCACTCATTTTCATGTAAATCCAGAGAATAATGGAAGAGTTTAAAGGACTTTGCTATTTTTAAATTATGTCTAATTAATATTAAGCGGATCTTTGAAGAGCTTATAATTGGGATTCAGAGAAGACTTATTGTTTTTATGAAGTCAAGCTTTTTTTCAAAGCCCTTTATTTCTGCTTTGGCTTTCACCAGTTCATGCCATCATTTTTGACAGAGTGAAGGCCGATTATGTGGTCAAGCACATACAAACCGTTGTTTGTAGAATGTGGAAGACAATGGAAAGTCATTTTGTCAGTAACCTCTAATCCAACTTATTATACAAGTTATTTCTCTACAGTTTGTTTTTAATTATTTCCATGAAATGTTATATAATAGTTTACCCTTGCCATTCGAATCCTCTTGGCCCCGCCAACCATACAGTGTTGTATAACAATAATAAAACACAGATACAGCTGGACTTGGAAAAAGGCATCTCTGTTTTTTGGCCGTGTTGCTTGGTTACATTCCCATGGCTGTTGGCAGTATTGATTTGGAAACATAAGTTTGTGTTTGTGTGAGTGAATGTGTGTGTGTAAGTGATTCCCTTTTGTTTATTTCAAGCTGGCAGGTGGCTCCAATAGGGGTCTCTCCTCATGTATTTGCTGCAAGAGAAACTCCATTAGGCGATGTGCAAACTGAATAAAGGCCAGGCCCTGCAGTGGAATGCTACTCCAGGCAGTATGCCTGTTCCCTTGTGGATGTGGATATGTGCATGTAGTCCTCACACACATACGGTGGAGTGCTAACAAGTGCATTCAGACTTTTAGACTGCAGTACCCTCCCTTGCTGCTTATTTATAGCTCGCCTCCTTTGTTTAGAGGGCATGGTGGTCCTGTTGAATAACATATGCCACTCTGACATCTATTGGCAAAGCCCTGGGTAGCATGTCAAGAATAGCCTGCCTTCACTAATGAAATTAGTTGTATTTCATTTTGTGGCCCTTTGGAGACCACATACTTCCTTCAAGGAGAGGCATGGTATAATTTGAGTTGATCAGACAGCCATTTCATGGGAAGGGTTGACTGCCAAATTACATAAACGAATGAAAAGTGGCCTTTTGAAATCTACTTAATGAGAGGATGAATGACCAAGTGTTCAAATATGTGTATGTGAAGGTCAGATTGTGATCATACCTATGTGAAGGGATATTCTTTATTTATTTATTTATTTATGTGTGTGTGTGTGTGCGTGCGTGCATACGTATTTATGTACATACATACCTGCATACGAACATACACTAGGTGTCTCATCTTTCTATGAGTTTGTTCATGCTGGCACAAGGCACATGCGTTGCCATTGTAGATATGTATGGACGTACGTACACTAGGTGTGTATCATCTTTATATGAGTATGTGTATGCAGGCACACTGCACATGTGTTGCCATTGTGTGCTCTGGTCGGTGGGTTTCATCAGAGCACCGGTGGCTGATGTGACGCTGAGACTCGGAGACTAATTATAACCCCAGTGATTTAGCAGAGGCCACTCGGGCGACACGGTGCCTGATTTATCAGAAGACCCGCCCCTCCTCCTTCCCTCCATCCAAACAGATGGCCCGTGTGTCTGAGGCCTGCCAGGACCTCGGCTATCCCTGGCTCGCTCAAACTTCTGAGGGCTCTCTACTTTCTCAGCTGTCCTGCCAACTTTGCAGCTGCCACTGCCTCAGGGGGGGACGTGGCATGTCTGTTAAAAAAAAAAAGACAAACATGCTGGTATCAGTGGTAATCATGACATGTCTTTCCAATGACCACTCAAAATAATGGATATGGGTGGTGGACAGGCATCACCCTGTTAGGCTATGTCCATGCTCTATAAAATGAGAGGCATGTCCTTTGGGGAAACAGTGACACAACTCATTGCAATGACCTTAACTGAACCCTTCATTGAAGCGGCAGCAAAGGTGATCTGCTGAAGCTTGTGTGCGTTTTATTTTCCTTTTTGGTTTACTTCCCTGTTCCCTGACTTTGTTCTGTTCTCCTATGCTCCAAAGAGATATTTTGTTGCAGTGAAATGTTCATAATCTATTGTCCTATGTCAGTGTGTTACAAGCTGTGAAAACAATCTCTGTGGCTGTTGGTAGAGTAAGATGGATGACAGGAAACATTACGAAACCTAGGAGGTCATCTTTCTCTTATTATTTCTGCAGAGCGTTATGTAAGGTATTTGTGTATTTAACACATTTCTATTGTATAATTTATAGTCACACTGGGACCCCACTCAAATATCAAAATAAGCGAGAGATGGTGCATCACCTCAGTATTTGTTATACGAGGCCCTAAGCCACCGTTATTCTTCACTTTTGTCCTCAGAATGCAACAATCATCCCTTTGTCCTTGTGCAGCAGTCGTTTGGAAAAGCACACTCAACCAACTTTCCTCTCATCGCTAATATGTTGCGCTTTTCAGCATGTCACAACAGCAACAACACTGAGCCCATTAATGCTTAGCTCAAGGCACTCAAGTCACGTGAGAAAACATGTCAAGATTGTGTGATGTGTCACTGAAACTCCAGGGGGATGAAATCTGATTTCTCATTGTCTCTCCCCTGTGCAGTTCCCTGACATTTCCCTATGTGTGGTATATACCAGAACGCCGCTAGGAAGTGACCTAGCAGATTGAGAGCATCCTGGAAAACGCACAGGGCTTTGATGGGTAAGTCACCATCACCGAAGAGAGCTGCATAAATCATTAGCATGTTGAGTATTGTTCAGTCTCTTGTCATTTGGAAGCCACAGCAGCAATGATAAAGTTGGGTTTAGAAACTGCATATGTTGTGTTTGATGTGGGGAGAGAGAGAGGGGAGAAAAAAAAAGACTTAAACGTCTGTTATCAGGAAGCTGGGGCGCTGGCTGTGTTTCCCTGCGGAGTTAAGTATCAAATTGTCTCTGTGGGCTTTTCCTTCCATTGTGCTGTAGTCAGGGAATCAGTCCCATTTTATTAGGACAATACCCTCCTCGCTCCCCCAAACACGCTGCCTTGTTTTTTCCCGCTTCAATAGATTACTCTTTGAACATAATGTTCTCTGGGGATTGTATCTATCCCAGGAGAATGCATTGAAGTTCCAAATATATGTTTCTGAGGAAGTTTTAAAAAACATTTTTCTTTTTTTTTTTTAGGATGACTTCATGTCACAAGCATTCACTGCATTCA
Organism: Clupea harengus; assembly: GCF_900700415.2. Taxonomy (NCBI): domain Eukaryota; kingdom Metazoa; phylum Chordata; class Actinopteri; order Clupeiformes; family Clupeidae; genus Clupea; species Clupea harengus. The sequence continues at coordinate 20,246,110 of NC_045153.1, read as the reverse complement.
TAGAACTTTCTAGAAAGCACCGTTGGCTGCACTGTTTGTATGCCAAGCTAAGGGGAAGCTTGGCGACTGAGGTGACAGCAGTAATTCCTCTTGAGGGAACCAGAGGGTTCTTTATGTGGGTAGCTGATACTGATCAGGGCCACTCTTTTCACGTTCCCGCTCTCCGTCAGTCCGTCACACGGTGTTCTTTGCTTGGGCCAAGGCCCTGTGTCCAATCAACCCTCCCCAATGTGAGGGCCATGGGCTGACAGACACGCCAGATAGACAAGCCAGATGGACAGACAGACGGGCAGGCAGACAGAGAAAAGGAGGGAGTTTGAGAGAGAGAGAGCGAGCGAGGGAGGGAGGGAGGTAAAGGAAAAGAGCAAGCGAGAGTGGTGTGGTGAGAGCAGAGCCACTAAACTAGGGGTGTGTCATAGGGCTCTCAGCACTGTGTGATAAACCTAGTGCATATTTCTATTTTTAACACGCTGTGCTCTGCCCTGTCAACTTCTGCACTGTGTTTGGAGCCGAGTGTTCATTCAAGCCAGTTGTCCCAGCAAGAGACTGTTTGGTGGACAACGCAGAGCCTCTCATTCTCACCCTCTCTCTCTCTCTCTTTCTCTCTCTCTCTCACTCTCACTCGCTCTTCTTCACAAGCTGGATTTTACCTGTTGACCAGAGCACTACAATCTACTGGAGTGTACATTCAAGGAGCATGTACTGAACAACTATTGTTGGGGTTTGGATCTAGGGGCAGGGATTGGATAAAGCTAACTGTGTGTTTTGGAGTCAACGGGAGACCGCTGCTGGGGTTCAGTGTGGACGTTTCCCCGTGTTGGACCCGAGGACTTGAGGAAGAATGTCCAGGGAAGGTGACGTTGGAGGTCAACCTTCCACAACAACAATCAGCACAGTTGCAGTACAGGCTGGGGGCTCCCAGATAGTCATTACAGTACTGAAGGTACTTGTTCTATATGCTCTGTAATATCAGTTTGCTTAAGGTAAACATTGATAGATTTCATGATGTTTCAGGGCTGTTTAACTTGTCCAACATTGGGTTTAGCCTTTAAATGGTAGAGTAGTAATTGACATGCTCTTTTGAACTGTTGTATTCCATCGACCAATCAGTAGTTACTGCTCTTGTATCAGCAGATTTCCCACATCAACATACACTTCGATGAAGTAATCGTTTGACAGGTTTCCAGTACAGACAATAGTGGGTCTTTTACATGTCAATAACACCTTGGAATGGCTTTGATGTGACCCCCCCACACCCATCAGTTAGATACTATTGATCAGTCTGCAATGAGTAGACACTGTCCTTACAGCATCTGCCATCTGTATCGATTTATCTAAAGAGCAGCCCCAAACATGGCAGGGAAAATTTTCTGTGATCAATGATGTCTCCAACACATGGCTCACAGTATTTGACAGTCAGGTTGTCAATAAACCTCTTAGTTTTTTTCCACCAGGCTTGCATATGACAAGTTCCTGTTGCAAAAGCTTTCTCTAATCCCAGGGTCAGACATATGGAAACCTGTCTGTAGGGTACATCCATGTGGTGCGGATGACAGAACCAGGAGATACAAAGAGCACTATTATTGCTGTGCTGAGACGTCATCATATGTTCTTTAGTATTAATAGCCTTTGACTGTAAACTGTAGAGTGAGAGAGTAGGGCACTTTTCTCAAGGCCTTAGAAATGGCCACATACAGGATCTGCCACAATGCCAAGCACGCAGGAGTGGGTAAAGGCCACTGCACGCCTGCGAAATAATAGGCCTCCCAACGCGTTACTGTAAGCCCACTTGTGTTTAAATGCATTTTCTCACATTTACATCACAATCGAGACAAGCCGGAGCAGCTGCCAGCGCTCCTTAAGTTTCACCCAGCGGTCTCTCTCTTTCTCCTTCCCAAATGTGTTTATTGAAGCTGTTTGATGGGTTAATTTGCATTGCTGGGACTGGCTCTGTAGGCGATAATTTGTGGAGCAGCTTAATCTGAGACGTGTGAGACTGCTCTCCAAAATCTTCTCTTAAGGTGATCTTTGGCAGGAAAGGATGAGGGATTGGGTGGGGGTGGTACCCCCACGGAAACTATTTGCATGGTTTGTTTACAGACCGTGAAAAGTGCGCTGCACTACGTGGGCGCGTGCTGTGTGTTTGCAGGTATAAGGTTTCGACCTACCCACCTCCGCACATAAACATGTCCTTGATTGTGTGTGTGTGTGTGTGTGTGTGTGTGTGTGTGTGTGTGTGTGTGTGTGTGTGTGTGTGTGTGTGTGTGTGTGTGTGTGTGTGTGTGTGTGTGTGTGTGTGTGTGTGTGTGTGTGTTATTCCCCTCTAGTGTGGCACGCTAGTGGAGCTGCAGCTGACTGAGGCGGAGCCCAACCTGCTCGAGATCGGCGCCAACCAGGAGGAGACCAAGAAACTCCTCAGCGAGCACGAGCAACTCCTTGTCAAGCTCAAGGTTGGACCCTACACAGACCAGAACATTGTAAAACTGTCCTATGATTGTTAATGCAATTAAAAGTGACATCCTTGTCTGCATCTGACAATGATTTGTTAGCAGCCCCTCATGTTCATTTCTAATCTCAGCAAACAATTTATCTTTAAATATTTTAATGATGACTTTGCCTGCACAAAGTGACCCCACCTCACATTGGGCATGGCTGTTGATTTATATTATTTCCACAGTATTTTTTTCCATCCCTCGTTAAAGGCCCCTGCAGTTCAGTGGCTATTTCAGTGTTAGCTGTCAAGTGCATTGCATTGGACTTTTGAATAAGAACAGCTCTCAGCCTTGTACGATATATCACTGACAGCATAATCAGGTCCATAGCCCATAAACATTGCACACACATAAACATTTAATTAAATGATAGCAAGTGCTTGAATTTGAATATTACATACTAAACTTACATGCCAAGTCAGAGTGATGGTTGAATATATGTTCAACTGGTCCTTCCTTCAGTGTTAAGTGTTTGATCACTTATTGATTTGTGTAATTACTTAGACAGTTATTACACTAGTGTATCCACATGAAGAGGGTCTGGGCATACTTTTACATGGAAACTTTTAGTACTAAATGTCTCTTTATTCAAAATTCATGGATTGAACAATGAGTGGCACATACTCACATCTGAATGACATCATCCGCAGTCTGTGCCCAGTAATGGAAATCAGGCAGGAGCACCAAGCCTAATATTTTACATAAGCCATACACAGTCCCCCTTTCAGACCCTTTTAAGTCAGATTTTTACCATGAGTAAAATGGGCTCTCAATTCAACTTCAACAATGGCCTCCTTGTAACCCATTTTGTTTTGGAATATTTGAAATTCAAAATAAAGTTCCATGGATTGTTAAACAGCAGTTCACATCCCATCCAAAAAAAAAAGAACCCAGGGTGAACTGTTCTCAGTCGTTTAACTATAGACGTGAACTCATTGGAGCCTTCTAATTAAAAAGGTCCCATGCCACATTGAAAAACAGCACTAAAAACAGATCGGCATAAATGTATTTGGTTAATCAATCATGGTAACCATTTGTACATGCCAGTTTCTTCACCAGAACCACCATTTAAGTATAACCTTTAAAGCTACTGTCAGAATTAAGCTGGCTAGCTTGACATTCTTATTGCCATCACAAAATTGATTACTTTGGGGGGCGTCTCCTGGGGTTTTCTAATCAGGAACCGATATTTTCAACTTGGTCCAGTTGTATTACCCACGCTGAAAACATACAGATGCATGGGCACCACAGGTTTTCTATTAGTTTTGTGTGTGCACCACATTCTGAAAGCCTACAGTGCCCTAAGCCTGGCATAAGTTTGCCAGAAATGCCTAGGGGCTTCTTTAGGCCCCATTTTATCCCCTTTTTCTGAAAATTAATTGTTGACCAAACATTTATTTCTATGACACATGACATTGTTTTGAAAAAGGGGGTTGTTTGTGTTCGCCATGATCAAGATTTTATACACTTTGCGTGACCAGGGGGGAAATCACTGGGTGAACAAGAAGCAACATGTCATCATATTTTGTAATCATTTGTAGGGGGATTTAAAAATGTTGTTTGCTGAGGAAGTAGAAATTAGAGAGAAATTATCTTTTCACCAACTTAAGTTGTACTGCCGCTGGATATCTCAGGGTCGCCAGGATTACATATCTAAATACATTGAACATTTTCTTTATTGCTTATTAGATGCCATGTGTGTTTCTAACCAAGAGTGTATTGCACAGAAACACGATGAAGGCGTGTGGGCTCTACTGGAGAAGGCAGACAGAACGGCGGAGGAGAAAGTGGGGGAGGAAGTGGTGTTCAAAGCCATGGCAGACACCCTCAGTGACGCCTGGAGGACCCTCATCGCCCATTTGGAGAGGCGCAGGTCGCTCCTCCAGCTCGCCTCCGAGTTCTTTGACAGGGCCCTGGAGGTAAGAGCTGAAGTAGCAGAGTTCAGTTCAGTCTATATTCCCCCCATCATTGCTAATGTTAGGTTACAACAAAACTGCCAAGCTCCCCTATGAGCTTGTCACTGGGTATGTTTGTAAAACAATGTGGATTTTTTTTTTGTTGTTGTTGCTGTTTTTCTTTTTTTTTTGTAAAACACAAAAGCTTGTTTTCGTATTTGTACAGCTTTTATGGTAGGAAATGTGATGTTGCTCGATACCGTCAGGGAGTACAAAGCCCTGTGTTTGTGCTCAGCTCGGGGGCTCCAAAGAGAGAGAGAGTGGCTGCTTCCTCTCAGGTGTTTGTTGTCTGAAGGCATCACAGGAATTGCCCAATAATTGGATCAGATTCCAACCTGTGGCTTTGCTGTCAAAGTAGTATCACAGACTATTTTCCTGCTGTTACGTGCAGTAGCGGAGTAATGGCCACAATTTGAGGCTACTGACATTCAAGGTCATCTTGGTAGAGAACTGAAGAAAGTAAGGAAGTAAAGTTTATATATATAGCGCTTTTCACGGACATGAATCACAAAGTGCTTTACGACAGCAGGTACAAGAGTACAGCTATACAATACATGATAGAAGACGCAATACCCTAATACAAAAACACAATACACAAAAAAAACACAATAAAACACAAGTGCAGAACTTGGTGCATACAAATTACCCAAACGCTTGTCTAAACAAATGTCTTTAGCTGAACTTTAACTGAAGTGAGAGACAGACATCCCACTCTGCTGGCCGGATGTGTATTATCATTCAAAGTGCCTTGATAGTTCTCCATGAGGACTGCGTCAGCTAAAGTACATCAAAAAGCACTCATAAGAGCGTAAAAGCCCTGAAATGTGAGAGGTCGTTGCTGACGCAGGATGCAGATGTTTTACACGGCACCAACCCTGATATCAGCAAACAGCTCCTTAACTCGGCCTGACTTCATACTCTTGCCTTACCAGCAGCCATTACTGCATCCAATTTAGACTTGAATGAGTGAGAGTGCCATGAGTCATTGAGCTCTGGAGTTTTTTTTAAAGATCTCTGTGAGACACGACTAGACTGGAAACTGCTTTTGATTGTGTGTGTGTGTGTGTGTGTGTGTGTGTGTGTGTGTGTGTGTCATGACTAATGTGAGCACGACTGTTGCTCTGTTCTAGTTCGCCATCAAAATTGACGAGGCGGAGGATTTCCAGCGCCTTGGCCAGGGCGTTGCTGATGCCGACTCCCTCCCCAGGCTCCTCCAGAGACACAGTGATATTAAACGAGGTGAGCAGCAGGCCAGAGACACGCTGACACTGAAACAGATCTGGCGCGGATTCGTCCTGGAGTCCCAACCTCCTCCTCTTCCTTTTGTCCTCGTGAACTTTACACAGCCATGCTGTGGGTCTCTTGGACACGACCCATGAGACCAGTTACATCATGTCCCATATGTGTTTGCTGACCGGGGCCTGAACCTGAACCGTTCTCTCGCAGTGTCTCATGTTTTCTCCTGAGCCTTCGTCTCTCTCGCTCTGAGCCAGATAATTATTTGCTCTCGCCCAGGCTCTCCATCATGCCTTAAAGGCACTGAGCTCAGATTTGAATTTCTTTCACATGTAATCAAGTCTGTAAGTATACTACTGACACCCAAGGCCTGCAACAGAAATGAAAGATCCCTTAAGTTTAAGCCTTGCCTTGCATGCAGATTTGATGGGCAGCATTTGTTTGTTGTTCAGCAAGGTCAGCTTGTTCAGGGACTTTTGGAATTTGGCAGCGCTTCATATTAATCATTCACAGATTATACTGATTGCACACAAATATTTTGGTTCTTTAACAAATATTTTATTTTATTTTATTATGAATTTTCCTTCGTTAGAGTACAACCTTGGTATATGCATTCACGCAGTAAATGCAAGGAGTTCTTAGATGTATACTATATTGGTATATTGGGCATGTAAGGGCATAAATCTGTCTCAGAGATAAGCATGAAAAATATCCATCCCACTTCGATCTATAAAAGGGAATGAACTATACCATGTCCTCAACACTCAATATCCCATAATATTCTGCCTTTACCTCAGGACTTCTGGAGAAGTCAATGCTCGTCCTGAACAAGAGTCGCGAGTTGCTGGACTACCTGGGCGACTTCCAGGCAGACGAGGCCCTGCGTCATTCTGAGGCGCTGTTCGGCGCGCGCAGCACGTGCGGTAAGGTGGAGCGTCTGATGGAGCTCCTGCAGGACCGGCGCAGGCAGGTGGACCAGCGCATGAGGCAGCAGCGGCGCAGGCTGGAGGTCATCCAGAACATCTGCCAGTGGGAGCAGCAAGAACAGGAAGTGAGTGTTTTTTGGCAGAAAGCAGACGTCACTAAAATAACAGAAAGAAAAAAGACAAAGAGGATGGGTGTCATAATGATAATAAGGACAGGAATGTATAGTCCTGCAGCCCTGTTCCCATTTCCTGGTGAATCATGGGTTTTTAAAGGTATTACATTTCAACAACTGCTCAGTGGGGTTCCTGTCAGTTTGGTGGAAACAAATTCGAGTGCTGCTGTATTCATTATTCACAGTCTAATTGAGTTTGTGATTTCATTTGCCGTTTTGGAGTTTAAACTCTGCTTGAAACATCTCTCTCTCTCCCCCCCCCCCCCAACCCCTTTTTTCAATAATTTACAACGCAGTGACTTGAATCGCATTTCTGTTATTTCGGTGCTTGTAAAGCAGTTCGTTATGGAGTGGCACCATCTGGTCGTGTTTCATCTGCCCCGCGTGTGATGGCTTATTCTTAGTTGATGCGTACGAGGGCCGAACGAAATGAAAGTAGCGAGGGCTCTGGCTCCACGCCAGAAAGGTGTCTCAGATGTCATACTCAATCTCAAACTTTGGCAAAGTGTCAAGGGGTGTATATCACAGAAGAGCTGGTACCTTGTGTTCAGGTTTTGAGAGGGCCGGGCCAAGTCTGCTTTATTAGTATATATACTCTACAAAAGGCAACACAAATATTCTCCATAGGTCGTCAGGGGCACTGTTAAAGACTTTTTGCTTTCTGTTGTTCTTTTTTTCCTTTCTTAGATTACGCACTGGTTCAAGGAAAATGCAGATTTGTATTTGGAGAATGATCAGCTTGGCTCATCTCTGTCAGAAAGTGATGAACTGCTTCAGGAATACAATGAGTTTGAGCAGAAAGCCAAGGTAAGATTAAGCGCTTTGTGTCTACTTTCTGAGCATTTGAATAATGCCGAGAGAGGGATGACATATATCCTCAGGAAGCGGGGATCGCATGGGAAAGTAAGTGCGTCTCACAGCTTTAAATCCCAACTGAACAGATTTGTAAACTAAACAGATATATACTGCCTGCTGGGATATGACTCTAGGGTTAGGCTAGTGTTTATCTTTTCACTAATGCACTGTATTTAAACGGAACATAAAATGTATCCACCCATTAGCAACAGGTCACATGAAGGGCTCGTGTATTTACCATGAATTAAATCCAAACACCAGAAACATTGTCTACGATTTCGAGGCACTGCATGTATAATTCTAAGAGACAACAGAGAAGGTCAACTATGCTTGTTGTGAGTGGCTGTTTGTTCACTCTTGTCATGCTATGTGATGCCCTTGCAGATCATCTATCCCAACATAATAATTGCCCATTCTTTTATTGTTTCAGTCAGACTAGTTTTGTTTTGGGGAGTAAAACCCAAAACTGCAATTCACTCAGTGGCGTCATCATTAATGCATGAACCCCTATGAAATGAATATTTCCTCCTGACAGAAATGTAGATTGTTTTTCTCTCTCTAATACATCCCTTTTTCAGTCAGCCTAGTTTATACTGTAATGTAGTCAGGGGGGTAAGCTACATGATGCTATAAGATGAGCGGTGATACATGAGCTGTTATGAAATGGATCCCCTGACCAACCCCTCTCCTCTGGGCATGTGGCGCCAACCCTGACGGCTTCAGGACTGGGGCCTGCTGGTGGAGAAGCTCCTTGCTCGATCGGCCGAGATGCGGGTGGCCCAGGAGGAGGAGGAGGATGAAGAAGATGTGTGCCTGGAGATGGAGCGTGTCTCTGTGAAGAGTCGGGAGCTTCGGACGCTGCACGAGCGCTTCTGGAGCCTGATGATGGGCCGCTTGGAGCGTCTCCAGGAGGGACATGATTTCTTCGGCAGCGCTAACGAGGTAGACGCCTTGCCGCCACAGCTGCCCGCTATCTAGCTGGCGCGTGATGACGGCCAAAGAGCCTGGTGATGATTAGGCAGCTTAAAAATCTCACACCTGAGCTCAGGGAGCTCCCTCACCACACTTAGTCAGAATGCTGAGAAGCAGCCAAGTTCATTTGGGCAACACTGCCCTCTAGTGCTAGCATATGTCACTGCAAGTTTGCCTCATGAGAGATGAAGAGTACATTTGCATTTAAAGAGTAATGGTCAAGTTGAATTATTGGTTGCTTAATTAATTACTTTTACTTGTCATCCACCGTTACTGATGTGCACCTCAGTGCTAGTTCTAAGTTGTACTTGACGCACTGGGGATCAACAGCTTGAGCAGTTTAACTTGTGCATTTTCATTTTCAAGTGAAGAGGAGGTCAAATGTTTGTGTTCACATCTTGCTCTTATGAAGGCATTTGAGGCACTGGGGACCATTGAGAGCCGCATGAAGTGCTTGAGGAATCAGTCTCTGACGTTAGCAGAAATGGCCAAGAGGCACGAGGAGCTGCATCGCAGCATCAGAGAGGCAGCAGCAGGTGCCCTTCAGAGAGGGAAGCTCATCCTGCAAAAGGCTACCCCAAACAGGTAAGTAGTCTCTCGTACACTGTTAGAAGAGATTACACCATTCTGGGGGAGATCGTGTAAAAGAGTAGGCAGATGCTTGCTACACAGTTGTGGTCGTCTCACAATAGCACTGTTGTTATTACCTCAACGTCTCTGTCTTGTGATTGAAAGTTAGCCTCCCTCTCACAGCTTCAGATTTGTACGGGAAGAACAAAACACTAACACGTTCTCCTTGACAGTCCGCAAGTGTCAGAGGTGCAAAGGATGCTGGGATACATCAAAGAGAGGATGGAGGCTTTGAGCCAAGAGTGTAGTGCCCACAGAGAACTGGCAACAAAGAGGCAGCAGTTGGTGTCCTCATTTGAGGACCATATGGATAAGGTGAGTAAAGAGACTACAATTGTATGTAAATTAGGTGCTATTATTTATTATTATTACATGTAAGATGGCACTAAAATGTGAACTCGCACAGTCTGTGGGTCTGGCATTTCAATGCTTTTAGCAGATAATTATTGCTTTTAGGAATTTAGAAGTTGCCCATTGTGAGCATAATTGAACTGAAAGCAACTAAAACAAACACTTCCTCCCACCAGTTCACCCCGGCTCTTAATGTGTTTTGGGATTTTAACATGACTGGAAAAAATAATACAGAGATTAAGCTTGAGATGGACCAGTGTGCTTTCCAAATGGAGATGAGCACTGTCCATCAGGGTTACCCAAGAGTGGGTCTCACAGAGACACACATACTGTATATGACATACAGGGACTTGCAAAAGAATTCAACCCCCCTGAACAACATGACCATTTTCACAAATACAAAAGACATAATTTCCCAATCAGTATCTTTATTGTTAACACTGATGCTCTGGTATATTTGTGATTTGTCTGCTAACGTTAAAAATAAAAAACTGAAATATACTATACTATTCAAACCCCTTTGCTTTTGAGTTCCAGATTAAGGCAGATGACAAGTTATTCACAAATGATACAGTGGTGCCACTTATTAATTGATCATAATTAGATACTACCTATGAGTGATTAAAATAGAGATGTCATGGTCATAAAAATCACTCAGCCAGGTTGTGAAATAACAGGGAATGAAGACTAAAGAGACGAGGTGATTCAAATGCTTCTGTGAGGAAAAGACTCCAAGAAAATACCCAAGTGTTTTGATGTCCAGTTGAACACCATTGGATCCATATGAACGAAGTGGATCACACCACCCAGATGTTATGTAGAAAAACCTGTTCCCCAAACCAAGCATCCGCTGAAGATGGCCAAGGCCACCACTGTTCATACATCACCCCAACAAAAATGTATTAAGTTCAGTGGCTAGAATTGAGGTGCTGGTCTATAACACTAGACTCTTTTGGAGGGTGACAAAAAAAAAAAACATTGTCATAGAAGATCCACATTTAAGCATGTTTGGAGGTTGACTTAGATATGTGCAAAGGTTTTTATTGTCATATGAGACCAAAATAGATCTTTTTTGGCCAATCCTCAAAGTGCTATATGTGGCATAAGTCTAACACTGACAATGCCTCAAGAAACACCATCCCAATCGTGAAATATGGCTGTGGTAACCGCATGCTGTGGGGATATTTATCGATGCAGGAACTGGGGAACTTTTTAGGATTGAATCTACACAATATCACAAGAAAATCTTTTGCAGTCTGTTTTAAAACTAAGGCTTGGGAGAGGGATTACATCCCAGTACCTACCAGTACTCACCAGTAAGACCTTTGCCCAAGGTATAAGTCTAAAGCAACACTGGAGTGGCTCAAAAACAGTAAAGTGAACATTCTAGAATGGCTCAGTCAAAGCCCTGATAAAAATCAGATTGATCATCTTGTGGCACTAAAGTCCAGGATCACCCTCCTATCAACATAGATGTTCAGCATAACTCTACAAAAAAAAACTACTAAGTGTACATTAAATATGTGTAAGTATCTTTTGTGACATGGAAAATGGTGATGTCTTTCAGGGGGTTGAATACTTTGCAAGCCACTGTACTGAGGGTAAACTGAATTAAAAATGAATAAACAAATTGAATTCCTTAATTTAAAATCCTGAAATAATTCAGCTTTTCTAATGAACTACTAAAAAAATATGAGGGTGAATGGTGTTCTTATCAAGCTGAGGGTGGGATTTGATGAGAAATCCAAACATAGTTTGTCAGCATTTCACCACAATCCACTGCCAAGATTTCAACATATTTTCTCACATTTTGAGAAGACAAAAAGAAACAAACTTACATCTGGAACTGCGAAAATAACTAAAACCCCAGACAGTATGGTATCAAAATAATGAAGTAAAATATTTAAAGTACCTATCTGTTTTTCAGAGGTAGTGAAACTCTTAAACCTTGAAAGGTTTCCCAGGCTGGCTCTATCAGTAGCCTTTGAAGGCTCAGCCATAAATATATTCTGAGGGAATATGGTAGAATATAAATTAGCTACATGTCTCTGAAGGCATTTGAAGTGCATCACGGTCCGTATTCAATTGCCTTCAGGGAAACATGATTGTGCTGGAAATGATAATTTCTCATTTGCTTTGCAGTGTAACTACAGTCCTCAGTAAAACTATAAAGCCCCCCCCCTCTTCCTCTTTCAGATCTCAGCATGGATTAAGAATGCAAACAGTACACTCTCCAGCAATACAAATCCTGGGGATTCACTTGACAAGGCTGAAGATATTCTCAACAAGCACATACTGCTGAGCTCTCAGACAGTGGTAATACTATTTTGATTTCTTTGCACTGCAGAGTCTGTAAAGGCACTTTAGTGTGGACTTCTTGGCCTCAACAACACTTTTGTACAATTACATCGATTATTTTAGCCGACAATTTGTCCAAAGCACTAACAATAGAGCTAGGAATGTGTTAAGTAGCCTTCTTTGTATGAGCCCAGAAAGTTGACCTTGCTGAGCTATGCTCTTGTAGTCAAGCAACAGTGTTGTTAAGTGAAATGCTAAGTGTTCTGATCATTCTTGACCTTGTCATGTCGTCGGTCGTTCTCACTCAGGATGTCACCCACGAATCAGAGGCCATCGCTGAGCTCACCAAGGAGCTGAGAGCCCTGGGGTGTCCAGAGGGGGTGGAGTTCTCCAACAAAGCGTCACTCTTGACAGAGGAGTTGAGGACCATCACGAGGAACCTCTCGGCTCGTGTGGAGACCCTTAGACCTTACGTGGGGTTCCTGCGCTTGGCACAGGAGGTGGCTGTTTGTCTTTCATTGTGGCACACAGTGCTAACATATGGAGCAGAGTATGCAGCCAACTCTGAGCCAACTTCCTAGGTCTTAATTGAATTTAATGAATAAAGAAGCTGGATGCATCATATGTCTGGGGAGGGAGTTTCAGCTGTAAACAAGGGAGCTTGAGATTAACAGAAGCAGGTGCTTGAGAATGTACATGTCATGTCGTAAAATGCGAGAGACTCTGGCTTCAATATATATTTATGTTATAGTATGTATATAATATATGGTTTATGTTTGTGTTTGATGTTTATGTTAACTATAGCATGTTTACACTCTGACTCACAGTTTTCCAAGTCTATAATGTCAACCATGTTGCGACAACCATGTTTAGACAGTTTTCCAGTTAGTCCGTCTCAGACACTGCCCCAGTCTAAATATCGGTGTTGTGCTGTCGACCCAGGTTGAGGAACAGATAAAGAACTTGCAGGAGTGCTTCAAGAATAAACCCAAGGAGGAGGAGGCGAATGAGGAGAACAGTGCCGCGCTGAAGGAGATGGCCGATGCTAAATGGCAGTCGCTGCTGGAGAGATTTCTCACCATGCAGGACCTTGGGAACAATTTCATCAATTCCTCTACCATGGTGAGAGACACTGTAAAGCTATGAACTACACGCTGTTCATATCATGTCGTGGAGCAGTCTCTTGCTGTCTGACTGCAGGATGGTACAATGGAACAGTTTTGTTTTGAAAACTGGTGAAGACTGTAGTGATTTTCAAATGTTGATGTGTTTCAGTTCAAAAGTCTACAGAGTGTATGGTATATTCCTTCATTTTATTCTATGAAGTGTGGTGTGGTGTAGAATCAACAACTGAATTATTTCATTAATTTAAACAAAATCAAGTGAAATACTTCTTTGTATTGTTTCAACACTATTCACCTCAGCCATGTTCTCTGCCTAGATGTCTTTAAAGGTGTTGTACTTGTATTGTCTGTTCGTGGCAGGTGAGTGAGAAGCTGGACCTGAATGTGAAAGCTGCCGTGGGTGTGGTGGAGAGGACCATGGCGGCCCTGAGTGAGAAGAAGGCTAGTCTGTCAGAGCTGTGGACCTCTTGGCAGCTCCACGTCAGCCAATTGAAGTCTGTGAAGAAGCAGTGGAAGAAGTTTAAAGATCAGATAAAAAAGGTAACTGCAAATTGTCAAGCCAAACACTGATAAAGACCTCAGGCGAACTACTGTGTTTGTGTATGTTTGCACTAATTATGTGTCCAAAGTCATTCACAATATATCTGTTCACGATAAATGAAGACAAAATTCATTACAAGGCCAGTATTAGTTTTCACAAAAATACTTTTTGTGAGGATTTGCTCTTTAATTCTCTTAAATGTTTGTCTCAATTTGTAGGGCAAAATATTCTTGAGATTTGAAAAGAAATCCATCATTGTAATTGTCAGTGCTTGCTGTTCCAAGGTAGTTCATGACCTACGAGCTGTGGAGGAGGTCCTCGCTCCAGCCTCCCGGGTTGATTTGGGGAGTGATCTGTCTTCTGTGGCCAAGCTGCAGGAAAACTTCAACTCAGCAAAACCCCAGTTTCTGGTGGGTTATTATATCAGTCATCTGGCCGCCGCATTTTCAAAATTACCCCACCCATCCATTCATCTTCCGCTGTCATTGTGTGTGATAATGTCTCCTTACGCAAGAACAGTCTGTCTGCCTTCCTTCACACAGGGGGACGTGAAGTGGAGCACCATCTGGCGTCTCACAAGTCAGAGACACTCAGAGAATGGATTGGTGCTTAAAGTAATCTGTTGTTTGTTTGCTCTGCGTCCTTCCACAGCAACTGAACGCGGAGGTGGAGTATTTGGTGAAGACGTCTGAACTGCTGGCTCTGAAAGGGATTCCCGTGAAGGAGAAGAGTGAGAAAGTCGCCGAGCTTCTTCAGCTGCACCGGCGGCTGAAAGACAAAATGAAGGAGTATGAAAGTGTCCTCAGCATGGCTGTCAAATTCAATCAGCTCCATGAAGAGGTGAACTATTTTCTAAGCGTTGCTTCTCTTTTATTCTATGAGTATCAATGCTAGGAAAACTTTTTTGGGTGAGGTTGTGCAAAACTTTGTAATTGACAAAACAAACAAAAACAAACAAACGGCTGAGAGATCATAAAGATGCAGACAAGTAGCGTCTGGCGTTGGATGCCATTCTAGCAGATGGCGAGATGGCAACTGTCGCCAAACGTTGTGTGGGGGAGAATACACGCTGATTGTTTCGAGTGCACTCGATTATGCCCAGCCTAATCAAACACTAATTCGGTAATTGGCTCCTCGCAGCTGGATAGCCTGCTGATGTCGGAGTCTGTTGCGGCTTTCAGCGACACCAGCCAGGCCAGGATCCAGCTGACACAGCACCAGGAGCGGCAGAGCCACGTCAGGCACTTGTACAAACTTGCCATCTCGCTGGGCACCGATATTACCGCCATGGTGCAGCAGTCGGTAAGAGCCCAGTGTGATATGTGGCAGAGACTAACTTAGCTCAAGTTTGCCATACAGAGTGGCAGGCAGTGGCTGATTGGGCAATATGTCCCATATGAATAGGAATGGAGTCACATTCCCTCCTGTCCTGTTGGAAACAATAGTGAGAGGAAGGCAGAAGCAGAAGAGTTAATTTCCATTAAATGAAACTAATTTCCATTCTGGCTTTTTATGGGTCATTTAGTATGGTTGTGTTACTCTTGAATAAAACATTTCAATGCTAATGGAACATAACTTAATGACACTGCTGTGTTATTCTGTGCTGTTTTATTGTTGTTGTGTATGTCCCTCTGCTGTATTCATTAAACGTAAACAATGGGTCCTCCTGCTTCCCAGCATGCCCTGGGCTTTTCGGTGGTGCGACTGCAGGGGAAACTGGAGCGTCTGGAGTGGAGCAGCGTAAGCTGGAGCACCGAGGCCAACAAGTGTGAGGAGAGCCTGATGAGCAACGTGCACTACTGTGTGTTCAAGGAGGAGATCAGTGAGGTGAGTCCGATCCCTTCATGCCCAACAGCCCTGGTGTCCAATAACCCACTTTCTTGCCTCTGATCAAAGGGCTCAGCCAGGACTGGTGGAGCAGTTTATAAAGCACTCTTTTGACCTCCCCTCCAAATCCCATGCATTATTTATAGTCTGGCAGCCCTTGCTAAATTTAGTTTGTGGAGTGTGATCTTTGTCTCAAACTTTGCCTCCACCCTATGTGACACTGGGACCCTGCCATTTGTCTGCTGTCACTCGAGAGAGGGGGGAAGCGTTCCACCCTTATCACACACTTAGCAGCCAGAATAGTTGGATCCCCCAACTGGATCCCCCCCCCCCCCCCCCCCCCGGGCCATTGTAACCTGGCCTGTGTACTTTGAAAAGTAGTTTACTAATTTATTTATTAGCGAATGTATTTATAGACACTGCAATGCATTCACATTTATTGTCACATCTTTGAAGCTTATTAAGTTTCGCAGCCATGTCGTCTCCATGCATACCAAAAACCTGGCATTCATCCCAGTGCATCCATTGGCATTTGTCCATATCAGCAGATGATATCATGTCACTGTATGTATGTCATACATACAGGACCATATGTAAACTACAACAGTAGTTGTATAGTATAGTATAGTGAAATTGTTGTCACAAACAGCATAGTGTTGCAGTACATGTTTTTAGGTTTATCTGTGCTTCCCCCTAGTGGCTGGTTAACAGTAATGGACACCATGATGTTACGCTCTCGTTGGTCTAGAAATGTTGCTTCTTTGGAATTGCACTAATTTTCGGTGATAATAAAGTGCAGTGCATTTGTAAAGTATGTACAATACTGTGTGTGGGTCTGAGTAAAGCAACTGCTTGAAAAATATGGTTTAGCGTGGTAGACGTGTGAAGGAGCCAACATGTAATCACTTAAGCCAGCACGTTGCCCTTGTGACATATTGTGCTTCAGCTGATTTGAAACTGATTGAGTTTCCACTTCACCTTGTCATATCAGCAGTGGAGGAAACATGGTTAAGTAGCAGGGAGGGTCAGCTATATTGAGCTGTACACAATAAACAGTAAATGCAAAGTGGCTTTAACTTCTATTGTCCATGTTAATTACCTGTGAAAGTACCTTCTGTAGTTCATACTCGCAGTGTGTACTGAGGTGCACCTCCTTGACTGCACAATAACTGTGTTGTCAAATGTTTTCACCAGTCAGAGCTGATGATAACCAGTGTGACGATCCATCTTCAGACTGACCATTTGCAATTGTATGTGGACATAACCAGACACATCATTATTTTCAAGATGTTTCTTGGTGTCACTAGAGTGACCAGATACAAACAGACCAAATGTGGGACGAGTAGTACGTTTGCGTGGGTCAATGTGGATCATATTACCAATGCTGAGCGGTAACCTAAAACTTTGATATAATGTCTATCTAACTGAATAAGAAACATTTGTCTTCTGCCTTCCGACTCATAAACACCTATACTGTCCCCTCGTCGATTCCACAGCACACAGGCTACAGCTTTTGCTATATGAAAGATATGGTGAGCCATGATGTCGCCTGGTAGCCTTGTCTGCAGAGTTTGGGTGGTGTTTGTGACGTAGCAGAGATCACCGGCCCCACGTCTGCATAGTTTGACAAACGGCAGCCACAGCGTCTTGATGACAACCTCCACTGCTCTCACTGGATGAAAGCCAGACTTTCAGAAGCTGGGCTATGTGGCATTTGTCTGAGCCAGGTTTCTGCTTTTGACGTAGTGTTATTCAAAAGGGAAGAAACTATGCTGTTGCGAATTCATCTGCTGGGTGGGTAAAATAATGCATCCATTTGTTCTTATTTTTGACAATACAAACCTGTGAAAATGATAAATAAAAAGCCAATGAAAATGCAGGACATTATCTCAATATGTCGGATGGGGGACAGAAGGTTAAAATGCCGTGCAGTACAACGCTAAGTAGGGCACCTTGTCACCCTAGGTGTCACAGATGATTTCTAGATTGGCTACCATAAAGTTCTCCTGTAGTTAGCTTTATTTTTAATAAAGCAACAAAAAAACAAAAAAATACAATATACAATATAATCAAGGATTTACATTATCTTCATATTTTGCATGTTGTCCTAGCACCACATTTAAAGTGTAACATTGGACACATGAGACGCGACAAGGTGACAGATTGACAATAGGTAAGACGGAGAGGCAGACAAACAGGCAGGTTGACAGGGAGTGAGACGGGACGAAGACAGAACAGACAAGACAGGACTGTACAGTTAAACACAGGGATGTATTCTTGTAGAATGGTAACATGGTATGCTTGGGTGTTGGTGTGCTTGAGTGTTGCTAGTGTGTAACTATGCTTGGGTGTTGGTGTGCTTGAGTGTTGCTAGTGTGTAACTATGCTTGGGTGTTGGTATGATTGAATGTTGCCAGTGTGTGCCTATGTGTAGAATAGTAATGCGGGAGGGTGGGGGATAAGGGGAGGGTCGGGGGGGTACAGAACATTGAAGGGTGGTGTCTTAATATATGTGGCTTATGGTTATGTTTAATTTAGAAATGATAAAAATGGTGACCAGGTATTTTCAAAGGCTGACATTTGCCTCCCTCTATGTGCGTTGTGTTTTTCTATTGCAATGTATTGGGCGATAAGATTTTTCCAGTGGTTGATGTGGCAAGATTTCTTTGATTTCCAGTTTTGGAGGACTACTTTCTTGGCGACGGCTAGAGAGATGAGCAAGGGGTTCTTGAGTTTTTGCGGGATTTGGACTATGGAGATGTCGCTAAGGAGACAGAGTGTTGGGGATGATGGGATTCTGTAGTTCAGGATGGTAGAGAGTGCTTCAGTGACCGTGATCCAAAAAGAAGAGACTGGTTGACAGAGCCACATGGCGTGTAGATAATCGTCTGTGCTACCCGAAGTGCATTGTGAACAAATACCTGTGTTGGTTAAGCCCATTTTGAACATTTTACTTTGGGTGATGTGAGATCTATGAATGACTTTATATTGTATAAGCTGTAAGTTTGTGTTGGCGGTCATGGAAAATGTGTTTTTGCAGATTTGTTCCCAATAATCGGGGTAGTTAGCTTCACTGCTAGTCAGTTGAGTCAACTGATGTATTTTCTCTGTGGAACTATGCTACACTTTTTGTGTAAATTCTTGACCACTAGAGGGTAGTAATGTGCAAAATTAAGGTCACTCAGGTGCAGGTTAAGGTCACTCTTCTCATGACCCTCAAAGTTATCACCTATCTATATCACAAGATATATATTTTTGACATAGACATCATGCCACTGATTGGTACTGACTTTTAACATGTGTGTACGTATGTAGCTGAGTACATCAGTAAATGTATTTGGCTGACTATCATGCCAGTACAGTCAGATTGATAGTTTAACGTTTATGTTGTAGGCCAAAGGTGTCGGGTAACAGTTCAATTCCTCACATCTCTCCTATGAGCGCTCTGAAGGATGTTGACTCCCAGGAGAATTAACTCACCTAAATATAGTAGCTCAAAGGAACAGTTAGGAAACAGTTTTTTTGAACCAGTGTTTAGATCTGCTTCTCCCTTTGCCTTGTTTCTTTGTCAATACACCTACAGTACATGTGTAATATTATCTTCCTTATGCACTCTGTGTTCTGTTTGTGTTGGATGTGAATTAACAAATATGCCTATCTGTCCCTTGACCAGTCATGCGTTTATCTGTGATGTGGCTGTGGTCATCTAACTAACACCCCGCGCTCAATATGCATGAGTAAACAGGCTGACATTTCAGCTGGGGCAGTTGCTGCTGCTCGTCAGGGGCCGGCTGGTGTGACAGCGTTTGTGTTTTACAGGCCTCAGAGGTCTCCCACAGAAGCCCAGGCCCTGGACAATTTGGTGCAGTTTTGACATTTTGAGCTCAAAATACATACCTGTTTGATATTCTATCCTGGGAGCTTATGGACATTGTTGACGTTTTGACCTTTTTGCGGAAGAAGATTTAATAATGTAATAGGTTTCTAGGGGAGAATAATAACTTGAATAATAATAGTTATTCAAAGGTTTACATTTTGTAATGTGGGTATCTTCTCGGAAAATATGTGTTTGACAAAAGTCCCAGCCCATGTGTTGCTTGGCTGTATTATGCAGTTTGTGGTTACCTCACTTCAGTCAACCTAATTACCTATCAAAGAACAGACACATGAAGCAGCTGCTTCTTTAAGTGACCCCTCAGCTCAACACGAGGGAGGTGATGAGGTAGGGGAACGTAGAGGGGTTCTTCCACCCACAAAGAATCATCCGTTATTTTTTGCCTCTGTGCTCCCTTATGTACCATCCACCCTTTTTGCTTCTCTCTCTGAAATGGCGTCTCTCCCCTCTGTGTCCAGTGTGGGGGTTACGAGCCATCCCAAAACGGGATCCAGGCCGCAGCTGTCCTTGAGTGACACATGAGATAGTCATCCGGAGACTCCACACTGTGGCAAAAGCCTGACAGGCTGGACAAAAATGGCCCCTCCATATAAATCACCCCCTGCCCAGAGCATTAAGACTGCTAAAATAATCCCCTATGACTAAGTCCAACCCTCGCTCTGTTTTTAGGCCAAAGAGCTCAGATGCTTCTCCCCTCCTCCCCTCCCCCCATCCATGGTCATGTAACTTGTCGGCCATGTTGGATTTACATAAATAACATTTATATACAAAACATGTTTTAAATCAATGGAGATGGATAGTGACCAATCAACTTGGTTGCTTATAACTGTAGTTAAGTTAAATGTCATGCTGAATATTTTAAATATTTTCTTGTCATTTTAGCTGAGGGAATCTTTTAAGGATCTTAAGAAGAAATTCAACAATATGAAGTTTAATTACATGAAGAAAAATGACAAGTCACGAAATCTGAAGGCCGTCAAAAATCAAATACAACAAATTGAAATATATATTGAGAAACTTCAGGTAAGCATTTATTATATTCACTTGCACCGCCCAACCACTTCTTTTGTGTGTGTGTGTGTGTGTGTGTGTGTGTGTGTGTGTGTAATGGTGTGTGTTTATGATTTAGAGAGATGCGTGATATATCTTGGTCTATAAAAGTTAAATAATGTCATCTGTGCATATATTTGTGCTAGATTTATGAATAGTCTGCTTAAGGTGTAGATTCCCCCTCCTTGTTCAGGTCTTGAAGAAGAAAATGCAGACCTTTACTGCGAAAGTGTCCACCAGCACAGAGAAGCATCTGATTGGCAGCAGCCCCAGGGAGATGGAGGATGCCGTGAATGAGCTTCAGAGACAGCTGGGGGACTTTGACAGGACGGTGGAGGAGTACAAGCAAAACCTGGACATGACTGTGAAGCTGCAGCAGGCTGTAGAGGAGGTGGGGCTCAGCTGTGGGGAGCTCATAAAACACAAGATGTCCACTTCTGTCTTTGTAAAATATTACAGGGAGTATAGAGCTACAGTACAGAGGAGATGTCACGAGTTTATTAATATGTTGATACCATTAATTACTGTAGTGTCCTGGTTAGAAAGCAGTTTGGTTCAAAAACAACAGGGTTAAAAATATACCCACAAACAGCTGTCAAGGAATTGCTGTCATTTTGAATTCATCCAATTTTAAACTTTGTGCTATCCAATTTCAGATTTGGAGCATTTACTTTAGACCACAAAAACAACTTCAGTAATGAAAAGGTTGAGTAATGAAAGAGGCAAATGAGAGAAGATTTTTTATGTTGCCTCTGAAATAACCAACCAATACATATCAGTGTTTTTTTTCCAAGAGACAGAAACTCTAATTTAACACTATTCAATTTCAGTACCAATTCTGGTGTGACGAGGCAAGTGCTACCATCGTGCGAGTGGGGAAGTACTCGTCCCAGTGCAAAACCAAAGAGGCCGTGAGTGTGCTCTACAAGCAGTTTGAGAAGTACGTCTGGCCCACCGTGCCCCAGCAAGAGGAGCGAATCAGCCAGATCACAGAGTTGGCCATCCGCTTGCATGGTGAGAGGTGACCCACAGACTCACACAAGTTCAGGTTACAGGGGTATATATCTGTGTCTCACAGCTGTATGACTGAAAACATGTCGACATACAAAGCATACTAAGGAACTCTGTGTGTGTCTCTGATGTTTGTATTAGGACCTGAAGAGGGAAAGAAGTATGTGGATAAGACGATTTTCAAGCACAATGAAATTGTCGAGTCCATAAAGGAATTGTGTAACGGGCTGATAGACCTGGAGGCTAAACTAGAGGTCAGAATAACAGATTACGCTGTCACTCTTAATATCTGTTTTGTTGCCAGGACACAGTGATTTAGAATCCCACTTATTTACATGGCATTTTAGGCAGAGGCTTCAAAGGAATCTCCAGACATAATAGAGAGAGGCATTCCTGTACAAGTTCAACAATCAAAGGAAACACAAGAGAATAACAAGTCACAACAGCATGACGCTATCGATGTGGTAAGAAAAGCTTCTTTGGTTTATTGCAAGAGTAAATCCATTCATTCAAAACATGAACAATTGATATGTCATCTGGTATTAACAATGCTCTTATTGGAACAGTCAGAGCAGAAAGAAACTGGACACACACCAGAGATCACAACACCCGGCCACGACAAAGATAAGGATGCTCCTCAAAGTAAGAAACCGGAGGTCAAAAGGCCTCATCTCCGTAAGAGCAGGAGCCAGGACCTGCCGGACAAAACACCCCCAGCACTGAGCAAAGTGCTGTCTGAGACCAGAACCTTCTCTCAGGAGGCGTACTCTGCCACCAGCCGAGTGGAAACCATCACGGGGAAGACCACAGTGGAGCGGAAAGAGCAGCACCACTCGTCCGTCACCCACAAGCACACATTCAACACGTCCAGCTCGCCGGTGGACAGGGACAGGAAGATCCACGCCTTTGGCCAATCACGGGGCAACTCTGAGGAGACCCCTCCTCTGAGCTCTACAACAGGCCCCAGCTTCTCGGACATCCAGAGAGAGTTCCAGGTCCAAAGGAAGGACAGGCCTGGACACGCCCACAAAGCCCCTCATGAGGGCGGACATGCTGATTCTCAGGTTAGTCGTTTTTCATGTTTGTCATTTTCTATTGTGTGTGTGTGTATCTTTTCTAAAGAAAATTCTTTTTTAAAAGGTTCAAATATTTGCTATGGGTGCTTGTCCTGAAAGTGTTATTGAACAACCACTGTGGTTTCAGGAAACGCACTCCAGGTTGGTTGCCTTGAATCATTTGT
This sequence comes from Clupea harengus, assembly GCF_900700415.2. Classification (NCBI taxonomy): domain Eukaryota; kingdom Metazoa; phylum Chordata; class Actinopteri; order Clupeiformes; family Clupeidae; genus Clupea; species Clupea harengus. The sequence goes on along the minus strand of NC_045153.1, from coordinate 20,223,534 downwards.
GCACAGGGGGAAAGTGTGAGGGTGTCAGTGACAGGTTCATGTTCATTCATGTGTGTATGTGTGTGAAGTTGCGCCATGTTTGCACCTGTGTGTGTTTATCTGCTCCTAATAGGTGGGAGACCCTGCTGCGACCGCCGCCGCTGAGGGAGCAGTGTCCGAGGGGTCACTCTCCAATGATGAGTACGAGTGTCCCTCCCCCGACGACATCTCCCTCCCGCCGCTGTCAGAGACGCCCGAGTCCAACCTGGTCCAGTCGGAGAACGACCTGGAGGATGGCTACTGCTTCAGCGCCCACAGCCTGCACATCAACAATCAGCTCAGCCACCAGTCGCACTCGCAGCACGGCGACGCCTTCCACCACCACCGGCACAGGGAGTGGGTCTCCAGCCAGACAGAGAGCTACCCGTCCCCCACCGGTGGCCCTTGTGGCCCCAAGTTCCGATCCGAGTCCTCCTCCTTTGTCCACAGTCCCCTGACGGTGCCCACGCCTAACCTGGTCTCCAGCACCATCTTCAGCATCCTCAAGAACAAACCGAGCGTCCCGCCGAATGTTCCTCTGGCCGACGGTGGCGGCGGCATACTTAGCCACCATCACCAGACCCTCCACTCAGTGCATGAGAGCCGTGTGAAGACGCAGGAGTCTGTGCATGAGTCCCGGTCCGGACGGGGGGCCGCCCTTCGTGCCAGTAACACGCATGCCCCCCCCTCCCTATTAACCCAAGAGCAGGACCCAGACATCTGCAAGCCCACGGCTATCCGCGAGGAGATCAGGCTGCCCTCCTACGGCAGAGCTGGTGTGGGAGGGAACCTGGCAGGCCAGGGCCCTAACTTCTCCAAACACATATCTAACGCCACGGTAATGGAGGGGTCACCAGTGACCCTGGAAGTGGAAGTAACTGGATTTCCAGAGCCTACTTTAACCTGGTGGGTAGCCTATAACAAACTGGAACCCTCTTGATTGAGTAGTTTTGATTAACAGTTTTAGCTGAATCATAATCCACAGTCTAAAAAGAGAATGAAATGCATAGCAGTGTTCACCGTTGTGTATGCATTCGTTTAAGTTGGGGTTATTCATATTGATGAAACTTTATTCCCTTTTGGGAGTTCCTGGTATTTTTCAGGATTGAGATCAGATAAACCAAGGCTAAACCCCTGAGGCTCAAAAGCCCAGAGAAATTTCTATTTAAGCCCAGGAGGATCACCTACTGGATAAGACACCGAAATTATTTGATTGCTTTTTCTCTATTTTGCACACTGCATGGGTTTTTTTTATTGAATTTAATTGAATCTTTACACTCAAGAGTATTTCTCATCTAAATAAGCATTTCATTCACTAAATATTTCTTGTGGTGCCACTAACCTGCCATTTCATCAGAGGTTGCAGTTCAGGATTTTCTGTAACTTTGATTCAACTAAAACAAAAGTTGTTTATTAGTTTACATAACTAAATCCTTAAAAAAATAATTTTTAACCCTTCTTTTGCTGTGCTGTGTTGTGTGACGTGAACATTCACTTTCTGCTTCAGGTTCAAGAATGGACAAAAACTCGCCGCTGACGAGCACATAGAACTGTCCCAAAAAGAAGGCAAACATGCCCTGTTCATAAAGACGGCCGCTGAGAGTGACGCTGGCCTCTATCGCATTGAGGCCACAAACTCGAGTGGCACCGTGACGTCCATTGGCGTGCTGCAGGTGACAGGTAAAGGCTGCCACGAGCTCGACACGTTCAAGCTGGACTGGCACACCTGTTTTGGCACTCTGTGCTTCCTCCTGTGGCTCCTCTATCTGCTGGTGTTATAACGGAGGGAGCATGGACCTTCCCCTCACCGATTGAACGCTCACCCCCCCCCCCCCCCCCCCCCCCCCTCCACCAACACACACCTCTGCCACTACTGCTACTAGGCGGCACTTCACTCTCCCTCCTCCCCCCCTTTCCTAACAGCACTTCAAGCCTTGTTCACACAGTGGGAGTCTTGTTTTGCACTGTTCTCTGAATAACTTTAAATGGACTTGTGAGATATATATATATATATATATATATATATATATATATATATATATATTTATGGTTCTTCTTCTTAAAAAAAAAACATTCATACCGTACAGCAAATATTTAGTTTTTGGAAAAGCCATTGGAAAAGGTAGACTTCGGAACAGTTTCCTGTCACCCAATTCACATGCTCAGTGACCTCTGAGGTATTTAATGAATAATGCCAGTACTGAGAATGGTATTACACAAACTGTCTAAGGTTTAATTGCAATCATACATCAGAATGGAAATGAAAGCTTTGTTTTCAAATGCAAGCTGTTACAGAGATGTTAAATAAGAAAAGATTAGTTGTTTCACGGTGCAATCACTGGACTCAGAAGTATTAAACCGTTTCACAGTGCCATCTAATTGTCATCTTTGCAGTCTAATTGATTCCAGTTACACTTATGATAATAAAACTGCTGTAATGTGCTTTAACTACTAATTACAAGTACCTTACATAAAAAAAACAAGTTTCAAGAAACAGTAGTGTTCCAGTAAACTGGTCAAGTTTGGTACCTTACTTAAAATGTTCTGATGAAAGATAATATACTGCTACTTCATTGGTTCAATGATTATGTTGTGGAAAAATGCAAACACTATGTTCAGTTCAATAAAAAGGATTAAACATTTGTTTCACTGCAATACCCCCCTTTAGCTTACTTTAAGGATGAAAATAAATGTTTATTATAATATACCACACCCAAGTTTACTCGTCCCAGACTACAATGTTGGTAAGTACAGTACATGTATGAAAAAATGATTATTAAAGTTTTTTTGAAGTCTCTGAATGAATTAATAAAACAGTCACATGGCTTAAAACATAAATGTCACTTGTGTCAATTGTACATCACTCATACTGTTGCATGACCTTACATCCCATAATTATCACATTCCTTTTTGCTCCCACCTCTTTCACGTTGGTAAGCAGATTTCACCCAACACTGTATTCCGTAACTTCTTCACATGGAGTCAAATTAACACTGTGTGTCAGGACGAGATATTCCACACGCAATGCGTGAATACTCTGACCTGTTGGAACTGTTGATGGGGCCTGATTCATAACTGGCATTAGGTTGGGGGGTAGGGATGGGGGGAAAGCAGATGCAACTTGAAGACTCTGGGCAGACAGGAGTGTCTCAGTAATGTTATCACAAACCTGGGCCTGGGCCCAGCTCAGATTACAGCCTCTGAGTGCTCCCCACCGGCACGCCTCAGGGCCCAGGGGCCTGCTGTGACATTCCTCTGCCTGTCACCTCAGGGGGATAGAGTCGCAGACAGGTTTTCATCTTGTACGCCATTATTTATTCTTTTTTTCTTTTTTTTATGTCTGATCACTCAGAGATTACTAGGAATTAAATATTCTGCCAAAACAGCTCATTGATTGCTGTAATAATCCACAAATTGGGTCATGGTGTGTAATCATATGGCTACAAGGTGGAAATAGGACAGATTTAAGCATTTTACTTTAAGAGATCCATTTAAGATTGTATTATTTATTGTATTATTTACATGATGTAGAAATGTTTCCCATTCCCAGTGAGTGGAGACATCCCACACTTCCTCTCAAGGCTGGAAGACAAGGATTTATTAGTGGGAGACGACCTGATCCTGGAGTGTGTCATCTCAGGAAGACCTGTCCCTCAAGTGACCTGGCTGAAAGACAACAAAGTTGTAGCTTATGGAGAAAGCAGGGTATGACTTTCAGAAAGAGCAAAAGGACTCAGCCTACACTGTCAAATATAATAAATATATACAGTGCCTTGCATAAGTATTCACCCCCTTGGATGTTTTACCCTTTTATTGCTTTTATAAATCAATCATGGTCAATATTAAGTTGGCTTTTTTGAAGAAAAAAAATCACAAAAAAGCCCTCTTTAATGTCAAAGTGAAAACAGATTTCTACACAGTTATGTCAATTAAATAAAAATATGTAATGAAAAATAAGTGATTGCATAAGTATTCACCTCCTTTAAAGTGACTGACCTAATTCAACAGAGGTCCAGCCAATTGGTGCTAGAAGTTTCACAATTAGTGAAATGGGGATCAGTGTGCAGTGAATGTGTCTCAAGTGATTGTAGTATAATGACACCTGTGTCTGGAAGGTCCATTCACTGGTCAGTATTCAGTAATCAGTATTCCTGGCTACTGTGACACCATGAAGACCAAAGATCACTCCAAGCAACTCGCTCTCTTCCATAAAGCTTTGATTGGTGAAGAACCCGGGCAACAGTTGTTGTATGCAGAGTCTCTCCCATCTCAGCTGCTGAAGCTTGTAACCCCTTCAGAGTAGTCACAGGTGTCTTGGTGGCCACTCTTTCTAGTCTCCTTCTTGAACGGTCACTCAGTTTGTGAGGACGGCATGCTCTAGCCAGATTTACACATGTGCCATAGTCCTTCCATTTCTTGATGATGGATTTAACAGAATTCCAGGGGATGTTTAGTGCCTTGGACATTTTTTTTTATCCTTCCCCTGACTTATACTTAAGCAATATAATACTTGTGCGAGTGGGGTAGGTAAGGGATATTCCCACGGGTGGTGTTCGGCTGTAGCCACGAGGCCGGAGTATTGCGGCGAATTCCGATTTTGCGATGGTTTTTAGATCGATCTGGATCTTCCGTTCACTTAGCCATGTTTTAAAACAGTTAACGGCCCACGACGTTTGCTTCACCGTATTAGCTTCATGTCGGCTCCTTTCAATTGAGTCCAGATCAGCTGCGCTGATGGAGACGCACCTGGACACAGATGCGCTCTCCTCCCGCTTGAATGTATTAGGCCTATCTTGTTTCTCGTCATCTGACGATTCATAGATTAAATCAAGCGTTATTTTGGGAAAATCGATCTCCATTTGTTTTCCGATAGGCGTACTACTCACTTTTTGGAATTATGAGAACTTTGAATTAACAGTTATCACTACATTGTATCAACACGCTATAGAATGTTTCATCGCGGAGCGATTTATTATTAGCTGTGAAAAGTCTGAGTTGGGATGTCCTGGGGTATTCCAACTCATGGAACGTCTCTCGTCCAATCAGAAACAGCGAAATAATTCGATAGAACCCAATTGTTTTATAATTAAGCAATATAGTACGAGTGCGAGTGGGGTAGGTAAGGGATATTCCCACGGGTGGTGTTCGGCCGTAGCCACGAGGCCGGAGGCCGAGTGGCGCAGGCAACAACACCCGTGGGAATATCCCTTACCTACCCCACTCGCACGAGTACTATATTGCTTTTATAAAACAATTGTATAGTCAACCAATTCACATTTAAACACGAAGTTATTGATTAAAATTTTTTTATTTCGCCATTGTTTCTCCGCAACAAAAAAATAGTTCCATTGTCAACGTCTTTTGGAATTATAAGAATTTTGAATTAACGGTTATCGCTTAATTGTATCAACGTGCTATAGAATGTTTCATCGCGGAGTGATTTATTATTAGCTGTGAAAAGTCCGAGTTGGGATGTCCTGGGATATTCCAACTCATGGAACGTCTCTCGTCCAATCAGAAACAGCGAAATAATTCAATAGAACCCAATTGTTTTATAATTTACATTAACCTTTTTTCTGAGTTGCTCGGAGTGTTCTTCTGTCTTCATGGTGTCACAGTAGCCAGGAATACTGATTACTGAATACTGACCAGTGAATGGACCTTCCAGACACAGGTGTCGTTATACTACAATCACTTTAGACACATTCACTGCACACTGATCCCCATTTCACTAATTGTGAGACTACTAGCACCAATTGGCTGGACCTCTGTTGAATTAGGTCAGTCACTTTAAAGGGGGTGAATACTTATGCAATCACTTATTTTACATTACATATTTTTTATTTAATTGACATAACTGTGTAGAAATCTGTTTTCACTTTGACATTAAAGAGGGCTTTTTTGTGATTTTTTTTTTGTCAAAAAAGCCAACTTATATTAACCATGATTGATTTATAATAGCAATAAAAGGGTAAAACATCCAAGGGGGTGAATACTTATGCAAGGCACTGTATAAATACCCCTAAAGTATAACTGTGTTAAAGTGAAAGTTTGAAATGTGATTTCATTTTGTATTCAGGCTGAGAACCAAAGTGATACCCATGTCCTGTTGAAAAAGGGTGTCATGTCCATAGATTCTGGAGAATATGTCTGTGTGTTGAAAAGTGATGTTGGAGAGGACTGGTGCTCTGCGAAGGTGGTTGTTAGAGGTAATCTCACACATACTGAATTCATTTGACAAACTGATGCCAAACAGGCCTATTTCAGACACCCAACACAATTTTGTTTATATTACAGATTTCAGTCAAGGTGTCACAAATCCAGGTCTCAAAGACCAACATCAAGAAGGACAAGCTTTCGCCTCAACTAATGAGCAAAGTTTTGAAGATCAAGGACAAAGATTAGAGTGCAGAGAACAGGAGTAAGGAGAAACAAGACACAAGTGTATTTAACCATATACAATATATCGCCACTATAATATGGTCCAGTTATATGGTTGAACACTGTGTTCTTCTGGATATAATCTTTCTACTCGCTTTGATTATCAAATGTTGTTGAATGAGATGCTGTCTTTCTTGACTGAAATTTCTGTAGTTGTAGTACAATTAAACTGTAGTAGTTTGTACAATTAAATACCAACTGAAGACCTAAAAGTAACCAGTGATAATGACTACTTATTGTTTTGTATAACATATAACACATTAATAATATAGGTTCAACTGTGTACAGCTCACAATGTGTCTTTTCCTATGGTAATAACAAAATAAAGTGAGCTAGATAAGATAACATGAGGGGTTTGATGAGTCCCAGACAAGAATGACCTCAGTGGATTCTCGGACAGTAAAATTAATGAAAGAAGTCTGCTTCTCGAGGGGGGTAAACCCTCAATTTGAGTGACAGGAACAAGCATACCATTTGTTCACTAAGACACAAATGGTCTCGAGTCCTTTGAACAAATGAGTGAAAAGAGTGCCTAAGAGACTAGAAAACATGACATCTTTTCAAAACCTTTTCCTAGGCTAAACCACTTACACAATTTGTAAATACACCGCCCTGAAAGTTTACTTTAGTGAGTAACAGGTGTGAAGTTGCATAAAATGGCTGCCACATCCCATGATGCCTTTTGGGACGGTGACCAATAGGGTGTGGCAATGCTCAGATGATGCTGCCTGCCCAGGGGTATATAAAGTGTAACAACCATGTTCGCACTTCTGAGCAGTTGGAGCATTCCCAAACCTTGCCTCGGGTGTAGGGATTGCAGAGAAAAGCAAAACTACACGGTGAAGACCCTGTGTAGTTTTGTTTTGGGGGGTGTTTTAGGGAGGCCAACTCGTTCTCACATTGGATTTTTCTGAACCGCTTTCTGGATAAGGAGATTGTTTTAGAAGATTTCACACCTTTGGGCTTCGTCCCTTCAATTCTAGGCACTCTTGTGAACACAAGTAAGTAAGCTTTGTTCTCCGACACTTCATACCCTTTTTTCCAGAGGAAGATCTCCCAGCTTCTATTTCTTTGTATGAAAGTAATTAATTAACACCATGCAAGGTGAATTGAAGAAAACCAGACTGAGCCACAAGAGTGATGAGATTTGGGGAGCTTTAAGATTTGGGATTCTGTTTGGATCTTTGTTTTGCACTATTGGTAGCTTTTTCCGCCTTCCTCAAGGTTATTATTTGGTGCAATGATTCAGAAAAGCCAAGAATAGACCCTGATAGCATTAGAGTGGCGTCCCAGCTGGGCCGCAATGTCTTTTTAAGGGAATCAGTGGTAGGGCTATCAGTTGCACCTCCAGCTATGCGCCACATGGTGACTGTCAGTCAAGTTAGGTACAGATTATTTTTAGACTCTGCCTTTTGTGAAACCTAGCCTTGAATCCCTTTGGATGCCTTTGTATTCATTATGTTTGGCTTTGAACAATAAATTGTTCCTGATCATTAAGATGCTCCTGAGAGGAGGCTTAATGGTACCCTTTCACTGGTTTGGTCTGAGACAATTGCGGATGGTCTCTAAATTGACGTTTGCAATGAAGATTGTGTGTGTGCGTGTGTAATTTGAAACAAATCGCTGTGGTCGTTTCAGGCTGTTTTTAGAACATTAACCTTGGTGTCACCATTGCATGTCTAGTCCTAGGTTCTTATATGTATATATTCTTTATATATATATTTATATATGTATTTATATATTCTTTATATCTCAGGTTTTGCTTGAGTTTTATTGAAACTGATTTTGGTGGATTATTGTTCTATTTACCCGTTGTCATGAAGTGAATCACTTTGAGATCAAGGAAAGCAAATGCAATCCTGGAATATAATATTCAATTAATATTTTTTACAGCTGATTGGAAACTGTTAGGAAATTAAACATATCATTTGTGAAGATTGAGTTGATGTTATTAAATGGATAAGACTTGAATAATTCATGTGCATTGATTTAAACCTCTCATAAAGCAAATGCCTCAGTCCCAAGCAATGCTATTTAAAGCAACTTCTGCAAGTCATTGATATTTTCAGTAATGGCATACTGCAATGACAGATATGTCTTCTTTTTGCATTATTCCAGATAGGACTGAAAGATTTGATACATTTGAAATTGGTTTGTACAGTTCAATCATGAGATTCATCACCAGTTATCTTTGAAATGGTGCAAGTAAAACTAAAATGAATATTTGGCCTGGCATATATTTTGATGACATATTCTCCAAAACTTTGTTACCCACCAATACATTTGGATGAAACACCATTCATCCTCTATGTAATATAATGGTAAACCTAAAGATTGCTATTAATTTCAATAGGCAGTACAGTTTGTAAAGTTAAGGGCTTTTACCAGAACATTCCATGCTTTATCTTTTATCCTAAATCTGTTTCATGTTCATATTACTTACTGAGAAACCATGAAGCTATAATTACTCTTTCACAGCCTGTGAATGTGTGTGTCTTTCCACAGAGGGGATAATTGTTAATTAGGTGTCAAATGGATAAATATCAAACTCTGGCTTCCAGTTGTTACTGTCATGTCTGTTAGCTGTCAATGGATGGATGCTCAGTGTAAGTGTTTGGCCTAGCACCCAGACCCCACGGAGCCATTACTCTCTCAAGTGTCAGGCCACAGCAGAGGGGTGACATAAGGGCTAAAAATAACAGTTTTTCGTAACATTTTCTATCTCTGGCGATGATCAATAATTGTATGTGTGAGTGTGTTTGTGTGTGTGTGAGTGTTGTTAACGTGTGTCTTGGCAGCCAGTTTGGTAACTGGGGTTTTGATATGTGTTCTCCACCAGGGTGCCTACCAACATGTCAACACAGGCGCCAACGTTTACACAACCGCTTCAGAGCGTTGTGGCACTAGAGGGTAGTGCCGCAACGTTCGAAGCTCAAGTTAGTGGTAAGAGCCTCTCCACATTCCATGCTCTTTTTATTTAAAAAAGCTGTTGTTAAAAAAAGTGAACATGTTATGTGCATTGGCTATGGCTATGATTTCCAAAGTGTACATTTACAATGCTATACAATGTATTAAGGATTATTATATAATATTGTCATGAATTCTCAATTAAGCATTCAATGAATTGTCAGTAAAAGGCATTTATCTGCAAAGGGCGATGAGAAATGACTGTCTATACTTAATGTCATTTTTAAAAGAACCATAGCTTACCATAATGTGTCATGGATAGAAATGCATGAAACAAAAAAATGTACATGCCTGTGCAACAAAATAATAGGAAATATCATTTTTACCTTGACTATCTTGAAATCCTACATGACTGCATTTGATGTTGGTAACAGCGTTATCTGTAATTGGCTTTAATCATCACCATTGCTGTCAGAACTAAAATAAATGTTGCTCACAGGAAATCCAGTTCCTGAGGTGAGCTGGTTTCGTGATGGCCAGGTTCTTTCTGCTGCTGCTCTGCCCGGCGTTCAGATCTCGTTCAGCGATGGCCGCGCTGTTCTGATGATCCCTGCCGTGACAGCCGCACACAGTGGAAGATTTTCTGTTAGAGCCACCAATGGAGCTGGACAAGCCACTAGCACCGCTGAACTTCTTGTTACAGGTGAACATTTTTGTGCCAGGGAGAACAGTGCCATTCCTGTTGATCCACAATAGCACACAATTAGGAGTGGCTCAAACACTGGGTACAGAATAGGAATTTAATGAACTGCAGCATTGAGGTAAAGTTGTAAAATGTAAATGCCTGCTGCTGTCCCCCACCCCCAACACAAACGCCAGAGCCCAGCATGTCTGATTAGAGTTGGCAGCAGGGCTGATACTAATGAGAGATTTAGCAATCAGCGTAACAAGGACAGGATATGTGCCAGATCCTATCAGCAGGAAAGTGAATGTGTGCCTGATATCCCTGCTAAAAGTCAAAATATTTCATTTCAATAGCTAATTACAAAATACCATTCGGGCTGACATGAATCAGGTTAAATCAATTCTATTTTTGTGTATGTGGCTTATGCACATAAAAGCTCAGCCACAACCAATGATTTGATGGGAGTGTGTAAAGAATGCTTCGGTGAAGGACACTTTTTACAGTATAATTGATTCCACTGACAGATAAAAAGATAGAAATAACTGTACATTTAAATTACGATGATGGTCATTACTAGTTAGTTGTGGCCTGTTTGTACTTGTTTTTCAGACATCTATTCCTTTGGTCTCATTTTCTCAGTTCGTTATTATTTAGATGTCATTTTTCAAAAGTACACACATCCTGGTGGATCATGACATACCAGCAGTGGTGTATTAAAATATGTCTGAATATATCTAATACCTGTAGATACTAACAGCAAACGCTCCTGCAATAAAATGAAGTGTAGGTGTCGCAGTTTCCCACATCCTGGAAAGTACAATGATAAATGACAAATAATGTAAAATTAGCGTATCCGTTAGAAAAGGGCAGAAAGTATTTTTGATGAGATGTTATAATTTATGCTTAAGTATAAATGGCACATGTTATATGCTTATTTTATACACCATGTGTTGCTTATTACTATTAGAAGGTTAGGCTACTTTAAACCAAATGCACAGAACATTGCACACCGCACTGTATATTCCACATTCATTTTAGTTTGAAAGATTTTTGTCTTAGTAGTGCTGCCTTCCTTACTTTTATTCCAAGGCTAAACTCCTAACAATCCTAATAACAGGCACCATTTTCCACATTTTACTTTATGGCCGCATTATGCCTTTAGATATACGCACTTTAAATGTTTAAAATAAACATATGAGCTATATAATATCCTGTTTAGCGTGCTTAGGTAATGCATATTTTAGCACAGGCTTAGAGTTTAGAAATAGAGCCCCTCTAAAATGTGCAGCAGTCAATTTAGAACCCTGGCAGAACGTCCAGAAATGCTGGTGATAATCTGATCCGCTATTTGGAATGCAGCTGTTAGGCCTAGTCATCTGCCATAAATGTACCTTGTTTAATATTAGTAGCGCTCTTAAATAATGTAAGAAACATTCTTTTCACTGGACAAATACAGCACAGTATGTAGGCTATTCTCTCTGCTCAATCTTTTGAAAATTATTGTTATTATATTATCCCGCCCGGCCCGTAATACCACGCCAAATCACAAAAGACACAGGGTACATTTCATGGATGATCGATGCAAGTGCAGTTACATGTAACATGTATTTTATTTTATTTTTCAGCGGAAACTGCGCCGCCCAACTTTACTCAGAGACTACAAAGTATGACCGTGAGACAAGGAAGCCAAGTGAGACTGGATGTTCGTGTGACAGGAATCCCTACACCTGTGGTGAAGTTCTTCAGGGAGGGAGCTGAGATTCAGAGCTCCACTGACTTTAAGATCGTACAAGAGGAAGACCTTTACAGTTTGATGATTGCTGAAGCCTTTCCAGAGGATTCTGGAAACTACTCTGTCAGTGCCTCCAACAGCAGTGGCCGTGCCACCTCGACTGCTGAACTACTCGTTCAGGGTACGCCGTGTAATTCATATGAAATAAAACTACCCTACAATCAAGAACGTATATTTTAAGGCCCACGGTAAACTTGCGAGTGCAAACAAACCAAGTTTTGTTTACATTCACGTTTTAGCACCAATGCAAACTATGGCGTCTCTTGAGGGCTTCTGAACTTAACGATGTGGTTTCCTACCTGATCAAATTATAATTTGACAGTGTTTGACACCTGCATTTCTTATTTTCAATTATTTCAAAAACAAGAAGCCAGTCAGTAATTGCTTCCTTTCTTTGAAATTGCTATGTAACCTACGACTCGTATTTAGGTAGCTAGCTAACTAAAACCTACAATTTCACTCAAACTGAACAAACACACAATAGCTTGATATTAACCTTTGGGGACCCATTTTGCATAATACTGCACTCTAGTGGACAAAGGCTACGTAGGACTCCTTGAACTGTATTGAGGGAACTGCAGTATTGGTCTATACAGAAGTCTATATGTCCTGTTTGCTTTGGCCCACAGGTGAGGAGGAAGCAGTGCCAGCCAAGAAGACAAAAACGGTTATTTCCTCCTCTCAGATTTCACAGTCACGTCAGACAAGAGTTGAGAAGGTAATGCATGATTTTCCATGATATGACAACATTCCTTGACATCATATTTTTTTCTCAGTGAATAAACAGGTTAAAACAAGCATGGGCTGCACTCACCTGTGTTTTGGTTTGCAGAGAATGGAGGCTCGCTTTGAGTCGTCCAGTTCAGCCATGATGATTGCGGGAGGTGTTGTCACTGAGCACCTGGCACACAAGACACCCCCACGTGTGCCCCCAAAGCCAACTTCAAGGTCCCCGCCATCAGCAATGTCGAGAGTGTCCAGCACTCGTCACCAGTCCCCCTCCCCAGTGAGGCCTGTAAAGGGACCAGCACCAGGCCCCGTCAGGTAGGACCCCTGAGGAAGTTACTCTGGCAGAAGCTTTGATGTGAACTTTGAAACAGAAGAGCCAAATGATTCATCAGTTATCACTGCTTGTGCTACGTATATTTATATATTTATAATGGGCATGGACCATTTGCTATACAGTACATCATTTGTAGGAATTCCATTAGTCATATTCATTCACTGAATTATTCATATGGAACTGACGAGCCTAATGGTGTAGACATTATTTCTGTACATTATTGGGTTGTGTACAGTTACATTATTGTTTGTAATTTTGTATTCATATACTTGTGTGTGCATGTACTTGACATGGAGCTTGCGTTAATTATATTTTGCAGTAATTCTGTTAGTCCTATTCAGACGTGTGGTCCTCTCCCTGAGTTATTCCATTCACGCTTCCATTCACACATGCCTGTATCTTTACACAGGGCTGTGTCCCCAGCCTCCAGACTGTCTGTGTCCCCCATCCGACCAGTCAAGTCCCCACTCATGATTCGCAAACAGGTGATCCAGACCACAGAGGTGCTGCCACCATGGAAACAGGCTGGCTTCTTGTCCGAGTCCAGCTACATGACTTCCGGAGCCATGCACAGTCAGACCTCGGGAGCCATGCACATGCAGACCTCCGGAGCCACGCACATGCAGACCTCCGGAGCCATGCGCATGCAGACCTCCGCAGCCACGCACATGCAGACCTCCGGAGCCATGCAGATTCAGACCTCGGGAGCCATGCACATGCAGACCTCCGCAGCCACGCACATTCAGACCTCGGTCACCCAGTCCGGCTCATGGGAGAGCTCTTCCATGCAGCAGTCAGTGAGTGGGATGGCAGTAAAAGAGGTGAGCAAACTGCAAATTGGGAGATTAATCTTTATGGATGAACCCTAAATATGCATGAGAGGACCTGGCAGAAGAGGCGTAATATAGTTGAATGTAGTTGTGAATTTTTTCGGAGCGTGTGGCTATTTGAATGATTTTTCGAAGCCCTGTTTGAATTTTACAATGCATTTGTCTGCCTGGTTTGACATTTTCTTTATCTAACATGCAATGTGTTGCTAGTGTTAGTGCTGCTTTTTACCACAGGTGAAAAGCACTTGCAGTACATAAACACATTTGTTTTTACTTGCTGCCTGAATATTACTTGCACGTGTAATAGGAACAGCAAATGCCGGATGACAAAACAGTCGCTGTTGCTACGGTGGTAGCCGCAGTGGACCTTGCTCGTAGTCGAGGGCCCCAAAGTGGCTCTGTCAAGCTGTCTGCTCATGAGTACAGCGTCACCTCTGCACAAGTTACATCTGCAGCAGAGCAGGTACAACTCAGTGGAGTAAATCAGCACAGTTCGATTCCAGACCATCCCTTCACTTCCATTTTTTTCTGTATCCAACCCTGCTCCTCTGAACTTCTGTGTTTTGATGAACTCTCAAGGCCCTTCCACAAGGTCAACAATACCTATAACAATAACTATAAATGCTATGGTTTTAAATATTGCTCTAACAGTGGTAACACCCACACCATAATGACAAGAGAGACAATATCGTTGGATATCACTTTCAAAGTGATTGTTTGAACAATAAAAACACTGACAGCCAATCAGAATCCATCAAATTTTAAAGGCATCACATTAAAACATGAATTATATTTCTGAGAGATTGCTTGTCATTGGTCAGTGTGGATGCTCATATTGTTACAGTGGTCGTAATAGTTACTGTTGGCAGTGTGGACAGCCCTTCAGTTTTCTGATGAACTGAACTCTCAGAACTCTCTTTCCTCATTATACCCATCCATCCACTCTTCCATTAGCCATTTATTTAACCTTGTTCCAGTAATCTTCTTTCTGTCTATATGACTAAAAGCTTATTCATTTCTCACATTTGTATAGATAGGACAGGGGGAATCCGAGGACCTATCTGATACCACAGTGTCCCTTGACATCAGTATTGGTGCACCATACATTGAAAGCACCACACTGGAAATTCCTTCGACTATAGAGGTAGAACGCCAGCGGAAGTATAGAGGAATTCATGTTAATATATTAGTTAATATATTAGTTAGCCAACTGAATTGGCACAATGGCATACAGAATACAGCATGTTAAACAATATCAGCAAGAGATATAGTATTCTGAAAACTGATCATGTTCTTATCTCCTCCTTGGCCACTGACATGTGTAGATCACACAAGAGGTTAAGAAAACTACAACAATGGTGGCAGAGGTTGGCCAGGCTAGTGAAGCACTACCTGTTAGCTCTCTGGTAGAGCACAGTGAACTGGACACTTCTTCTGTGTCTGGTTGTAACGCAGCCCAGGAGCAGGTAGCTGATGACACCGTTTTTTTTTACTGGTCTTTGATCACCCTCACTTTGTTTCACAGACGCACTTGAAATGTTACAGGGTAGCATTTGAGCTGATATGAGGAAACTAGCACTGAGACAAAATAGTGAGAGAAAAAAGTGGACAGTCTAAGTGGAGCGTACAAATGCTACCTGTGTTTTGGATGTCACCTTTGTTTTCATTTTTACACAATTCTTTTTCACTCCACCGTCATAATCTCTGACATAGAGAGTACGGTAATATGCGCATGTATACAACCAACCTAATGAAGTTGTGCATGCATATGCCATTAGCTTCATTGAGCTTACTAAAACCTTATCTTTTTCCATTGTTTTTGTATGAGTGTGTGGACATTATTTGAAATGTTCAGTGCTTTTGTTTGTATACTTAACATATGCCATAGATTGAACACTATCTATGCTCCAGGTTCCACTGACTGCTTGTTGTCTTTAGGGTGAGGATGGGAAAAAGGCTGACGCCGTGGCAACCGTGCTTGCTGCCGTTGATCACGCACGTGTGCGCAAGCCTGTGCATGCAGAGATGGCCGCAGCCGAAGAGGAAACCGTAGAGTTCGATTTAAAACAGCAGGCCATGCTCGCCGCTGAGCAACAAGTCAGAGTTAAGACAGAGGCCACACTAATGCCCTCTGCTGCTCAAGTCTCTTTCACTGAAAAGACTGTTCATGTGTCCCAGGTTAGAACATGCTTTACAGGATAAATATTCAGAAACCTTAGAAACCCACAGTTGAAATCACAAGACATTTTCTGTTGAATGTTATGGCTCAATTCTCACTCTGCTGGTTACCGTAGATCCAAAGAAGCACCGAAACTAGCGCCCAGGTGGATACTGGCCTGGCTCCTTCCCCAATACCGCATTTTACAGTTTCAAAAGTTACTGTGCCTAAACCTGAACATAGCTATGAGGTAAGCATGTGCAAATTCAGGCAAGCAGGGAACCATATAGCAGTAAATACCATAAGCTAAAAATCACAGCAGGTGCTTGGTGGAAATTGTCAGAGGTCATTTTTAATGAATAGATATAGCAGGAATGTATTACATATTGAATTATTATTATCATATCAAGTCTAAATGTGATTATAAAGATGTGTTAATGCAAATATTATGATAACCTAGAATGTTCCTGCTTGCCTGATATGTACCTATTCGTTTCAATTAGCTCCATCATTACTGTCTAACTCCTCATAACATGGATGCCATAAAAAGTGCAGTACTGTGCACTTTGACCCTTCTAAAATATGTCAGTTAATCTTCGTTTGAGACAATGGACCCATTTCATCCTATCCTTTGTAGTTTCGTCTTTAAAAGTTTACAGGCATTTTAACAAGCTAACACACACTGATCCTTCAGTTGTCCCATTCCCTCTCACAAACCTAAAAACCTAAAATCATCACCCTGGACACTCTCCGTGTGGCTAATCAAAGCAAAATTCAAGTTTTGGTCACCTGTAATGATGCCATTTTTCCTTGGATCGGTTAGGTCTCAATAGCAGGCTCTGCTATTGCCACTCTCCAGAAAGAGTTATCCGCCACCCACGGCGGTCAAAAGGTCATCCAGCCT
The DNA here is from genome assembly GCF_900700415.2 of Clupea harengus. NCBI lineage: Eukaryota > Metazoa > Chordata > Actinopteri > Clupeiformes > Clupeidae > Clupea > Clupea harengus. The sequence goes on along the minus strand of NC_045153.1, from coordinate 20,206,736 downwards.
GTCAAGGCCCCGACTCACAGGGTCGCTGAGATGAGAGTGACCCCTGAGCCGACACTTCCTCCATTTAGAGATGAGCGTTATCAGGCGCAGTACGACACGCAGTTGCAAACGGAGATAGGCGAATCCTACACAGGTGGCATGGAGCAAGCTTATGACGAATGGGAGGCCCAGGTTTGTTGCTTGGTGTTTGGCCTTTAAATCGTGCTAACATTGTTCCGAGGTGCCCCGTGGTGCACTTCCATGTCCAAACCCTTCCTCCTCCTCACATGCCCTTTCCTGAGGACTCCTCCTCTTCCTCCACTGAATCCCTGTTGATTCATTCCATTTTGCATAATGCCCATAGAAGACCAGTGGAAAGCATGGTGTAATGTTTTTTTTCCATTTGTAAATCAACAAAACAAATGTGTTTCGCATAGGTTATGGAGATGGCAGCTGTCCCAGCTGCACAAGAGGCAGCTGTGCCACCAACACTTGTTGCTGTGAGTACTGTTGTTATAACAAAGTCTGACTTAAACTAGATGATAGAAAATGTACTTCTATTCTACAACTAATTTTTTAAAATTGATAATCCTCATTTCCAGGCTTTGAAAAATGTCACTGTCACAGAGGGAGAATCTGTGACTTTGGTGTGCCAAATTTCTGGAACCCCGGCCCCAACCATCATGTGGTTCAGGGAGGACTACAAAATTGAGAGCACCATTGATTTCCAAATTACATATGAGAGCGGATATGCCCGTCTGGTGATCCGCGAGGCCTTTGCTGAGGACAGTGGTCGCTTCACTTGCACTGCTACTAGCCATGCTGGAACCATCAGCACATCTTGCTACCTGCTTGTCAAAAGTAAAACATTAAGCGTATTTTATATGTGTCTCTAAATGTTTCCTTCATGACATCTGAGTTTGAGGATGCTGAGAGGATGAATCTGACAATGTGTTCTCTTCTAGTATCTGAAGAGATTGAAACCAGAGAGGAAGTGACCATAGTCTCTGGACAAGTTATTTCTGCAGAACAGAAACTGTGAGTCCCACTTGTTAAAGGGTTTATTCATAAACAAATAAACAGTTGTGGACATGGGCGCTGGAATGTCTATCGTACACAGGGCATTCAACTGTGTTTTTTTATTTCTAGTGTCGTAAGTGAGGCCAAGGAGGAGACTATGTCTGAAATGAGCGCAGTCTCAGAGACCGTGGAGGTGGTTGATGGTGTTGCACCTTTCTTCGTGAAGAAGCCCTTCGTACAGAAGCTGGTCGAGGGGGGAAGCGTTTTCTTTGAGTGCCAGGTTGGAGGAACACCCATGCCTCACATTTACTGGAAAAAGGGTGGTGTGCCTCTCACAACTGGATACAGGTACTTGTTATTTAAATGAAATACAATTTTAAATCAAACTAAATAATCTTTATAATTAGACAGTAATTACAATTATATTTTCACTATATTAAATAATTGCATTGTATTATGATGATGACTCCTCCTTATAATATTCAAATCTTATTATATTAAATATTCAACATTTCAGATACAGAGTAGCCTACAATAAGGAGACTGGCGCCTGCAAGCTGGAGATCTCCATGACCTTTGCTGATGATGCAGGAGAGTACACCATTGTGGCAAGGAATCAGATGGGAGAGTCATCTGCCTCTACTAACCTTCTTGAAGAGGGTCAGTCTCATTAGCCTCTCTAAGTATACTGGTTGATATACAGTACATATGGGTTTGTCTGTTAATTCGCTGAGTGAAGTTGAAAGAAAATCTCAAAACTCTGGTGTCTACTACACTTAGAATTTGTGGAGAAAAGAGCTTATTTGATAACATTGGGAGTAGACATTATTTTGTTGCATATCAATCTGATATTATCTGGTATCGTCTTCATTTAATCATTTTCATGTAATCAACAGAGGAATATGACGCCTACATGAAGCAACTTGAGGTGACTTACAAGACAGAAGTGACTACCATGGTGCAGGAACCCAGAGCAGGGGATCTGCCCCCTGTGATAGTGAGTGATTATGAGAAAGAGCAGCAATTTCTCATGCAGAAGAGGACAACATATATTTCTGGACAGGTACAGAGGTCAAAATATAAGAAAATGTCATGTTAAAAATGGTCATGTCACTATATTATGTGAATGTAACTTTGTTACTTTTTTATTTTTTAAAGGAATTCCAAATATCTGCTTTTGAGCAGAGAATAATCCAAGAGATTGAGATTCGCATCCTGAAGATTACCTACCAACAGCTGGTGATTGAAGATGGGGAAGAGATGGTCATAAATGTGGCCGAACATGAAGCACAACAGCCAAGCTTTGACACACCAGTCAAAAACTACAGAATCCTGGAAGGCATGGGTGTCACATTCCACTGCAAAATGGCCGGCACCCCACTGCCCAAGGTAATGTCAAAGACCAGAAGAAACATGAACAGGTGTTGATTCATCGCCACATCACTGTTTAGACTCATTGCGCTGTTCTGTGAGGCAAACTCAGTCATCTATTTTCAATATTTTCAATAGATTGCTTGGTACAAAGATGGAAACCGCATCAGGCACGGGGGCCGTTATCAGATGGAGTTTCTTCAAGATGGAAGAGCCAGTCTGCGCCTGCCAGTGGTGCTGCCAGAGGATGAGGGTGTCTACACCGCTTATGCTTGCAATATGAAGGGCACTTCTATTTGCTCCGCAAAGCTGTACATGGAGCCTTCTGCTCCTCAGGGGCCTCAGCCCTATCATCCCCAGTCAGAGGCCATGCAAAGAATTAGGTGTGTTTCCAGTTTCTTTGTACCTAATAGTTTATTATCTATAATTCTATCTATCGTAATCATTATCATCGTTATGCTTAGTTTCCAACAGGAAAGATATTTTCAAACAACCTTACTCAGACTCTTCATCGCTAGTAATCGCTCTGCATTTTATATACTTTAACCAGAGAGGATTGAGGTGGAGCTAGTTAGTGTTCTTTGCTTGAACCACTGAATTGTACAACGTCAACATTCCATTCATTCAAATTGAGAGAGCAGAATGGCAAGCAACAATTTGCTAATGTTACATTTAAAAATTTTCGAGTGAGGAAAGGGAGCCAATGGGGTAGGGAAAAGAGGGAATATACAAATTAACATGTAATGTGAAGACAGGTAAGTGTACAAATTCATGTGCAGACATTAGCCTCTCTGACTCAACTTGCCAGCAGTGAACTTATTTGTTGATTGGTAACAAATGGAGGTTGGAACTATTTTCTGGGGCAGAAAATGAATAATAAATTAATACAAATAATGAATTAAAATAAACTAAAGACAACACAATCTAGTGTCTTCAAACTGAATTAGTTGGTAGTAAAACTGTTGTATAAAAACAATATGGCACTCGTGTTTGTGGAGTTGGTAAAGGATATTGTTTTTACAGCTAAATTGGTTTTACCTTTCTTGTTGACCAAAGGCTCTCTTTCTGTCATCTTGGCTCAAACTGATCTAAGCATGCCACAACCTGGCTGAGTGAGGTTGGGATGTTAATGACCGCTGTAAAGGAAAGGGATGCACTGGATTTACAACACAAGATAAAACGAGAGCATCCTTGTGAAATGGAATGTGGCACAGTAATCATTTATCTTGATTACTTATTTTTTCAACTTTGTTGGAAGCCAAAATCGTCATTGAAAATATAATTCGACCAACCACTCAGCCCTAAAATGATGTATGCTTTCGTCAGGGTTACACTGTTTGAGCTTTTTTTTTAACTTCCAGGTCCACATCTCCTCGTTCCACCAGCTTCTCTCCTGGACGTTCACCCAGCTTCTCCCCTGGACGTTCCCAAAGCTTTTCTCCAGCACGTTCTCCTGGACGTTCCCCATCCCGTAGGCTTGATGACACCGATGCAAGTCAGCTTGAGAGGCTATACAAGCCTGTGTTTGTCTTGAAGCCGTCCTCCTTCAAGTGCTCTGAGGGACAGACTGCAAGATTTGACCTGAAAGTTGTTGGCAGACCCATGCCAGACACATTCTGGTTCCACAGTGGTAAGTTTTAGAAATACCTTAGTTTGTGTATTACTTCTAGTATACTATTTTGCTTCACCACATGTAATGTTGGATGTCCTGAAAGAGATTGAGGACTTTGGCTGTCTACTGTATATTAAATTCATTTTCATTACAGGTCAACAGGTGGTTAATGACTATACCCACAAGATAGTCATAAAGGAAGATGGAACACAGTCTTTGATTGTGGTTCCAGCCATGCCCAGTGACTCTGGTGAATGGACAGTTGTGGCCCAGAACAGAGCTGGAAAAACTACTGTTTCTATGACTCTCACAGTTGATGGTAGGCATATTATTATATTATATTAATGTGTTAATATGTATATATATATATATATAATGTGAAAAAAATATTACATTCAGAAAGGTTAATGATTTACATTCAGAAATGTTAGTAATTTACTATTTAAACTTAATTATGTGTATGTGTTGCCATTAAATCCACAGCTAAGGAAAACTTGGTCAGACCCCAGTTTATTGAGAAGCTGAAGAACATCAGTGTCAAAGAGGGCACTTTGGTTGAGCTGGCTGTCAAAGCCATTGGAAACCCCCTCCCTGATATTGTATGGCTGAAAAACAGTGATATCATTTCATCTCATAAATATCCTCAAATCAAGTAAGTGTTTACTGTTTAATTGACCCAAATGTGGATCACGTTGTGTTATTTCCTTTCACTGTTTTACAATTGTTCTTAAACTTTTTTCAATTGTGTTCTGCCACTATAGGATTGAGGGCATCAAAGGAGAAGCACAGTTCAAAATTCCCTCAGCTGCTGGATTAGACAGTGCCTGGTACACTGCTACAGCCATTAACAAAGCCGGACGGGACACCACACGCTGCAGGGTCAATGTTGAGGTTGAGTTCAGTGAACCTGAGCCTGAACGGAGACTCGTTATTACAAAGGGAACCTACAAGGCCAAGGACATTGCTGCTCCGGAGTTGGAGCCACTGCACCTTCGCTATGGTCAGGATCAGTGGGAGGAGGGTGACCTCTATGACAAAGAAAAACAGCAGAAGCCCCATTTCAAGAAGAAGCTGACATCAGTCAGACTGAAGCGCTTCGGACCTGTGCACTTTGAATGCAGACTGACCCCTATTGGTGACCCCAACATGGTGGTGGAGTGGCTGCATGACGGCAAACCCTTAGAAGCAGCTAACAGGTTGCGCATGGTCAGTGAATTCGGCTATAGCAGCCTTGACTACGAGGGTGCATACGCAAGAGACAGTGGCGTCGTCACCTGCAGGGCCACCAACAAATTTGGTGTTGATCAGACCTCTGCCACACTGATTGTGAAAGACGATAAAGGCCTTGTTGAGGATACCCAGCTACCAGATGGCAGGAGGGGCCAAAGAATGGACGAGATGGAACGCATCGCCCATGAGGGCGGCCCCAGTGGCGTGACCGGAGATGACTACTCAGAGAAAACAAAACCAGAAATTGTCTTGCTTCCAGACCCAGCACAAGTCTTGGAGGGACAGAACGCTAAATTCCGCTGCAGAGTGACTGGGTATCCAGCTCCCAAAGTCAACTGGTACCTTAACGGACAGCTTATCCGCAAGAGCAAAAGGTTCAGGCTTCAGTATGATGGTATTTACTACCTTGAGATTACTGACAGCAAGTCCTACGACACTGGTGACGTCAGAGTTGTAGCCGAGAATCCTGAAGGTGTTGTCGAGCACACTGTGAAGCTGGAGATCAAACAGAGGGAGGACTTCAGAACCGTCCTGAGACGGGTCCCTGAGGTTAAACCCACAATGGAACCCCAGGGAGAGCACGGTAGAGTGCCTTTTTCAGTCATGAAGGTTGACAAGCCCACAGATGTGGGCCGGGAGAAAGAGGTAGTAAAACTACGAAAAGTTGACAGAGTTGTCCATGACATATCGACAGAGGAGACTGATGAGCTGAGAGGCAAATTCAAACGCAGGACAGAGGAGGGTTACTATGAGGCTATCACTGCTGTTGAGCTCAAGAGTCGCAAGAAGGATGAGTCTTATGAGGGTATGCTTAAGAAGAGGAAAGACGAGCTTCTTCACCATATAAAGGACATTCCTGAGTCTGAGAGGAAGAAGGAAGAAGAACAAGGCAAAGTCACCATACCCAGCTATAAACCAGAGAGAGTGGCTCTCTCTCCAAGCATGGAGGCTCCCAAGATCCTAGAACGCATCCAGAGCCAAACCGTTGCTATTGCAGACGAAGTTCACTTCCGTTGTAGAGTTGTTGGAAAGCCAGAGCCAGAATGCCAGTGGTTCAAAAATGGTGTGCTGCTGGAGAAATCTGACAGAGTTTACTGGTACTGGCCTGAAGACCATGTCTGTGAGCTGGTGATCAAAGATGTGTCTGCAGAAGACTCTGCTAGCATCATGGTCAAAGCTATCAACATCGCTGGAGAGACCTCTAGCCATGCATTTTTGTTGGTGCAAGGTATAGTAATTATATTGAAATAGCTATTTTGCAGCCGGAATTCTTTCAAGTTTACATTATTATCATTGAATCACAGAATAAAATATGAATTCCCTTTTATCTTCTCTTTCCTTTAGCCAAGCAAGTTATTTATTTCACTGAAGAGATGGAAGATGCCGAAGCCAAAGAGAAGGACACCATGGTTACCTTTGAGTGTGAAACAAATGAGCCTTTTGTTAAAGTCAAATGGCTGAAGAACAATGCTGAGATTTTCTCTGGTGACAAATATAGGATGCACTCTGACAGAAAAGTACATTTCTTGTCTGTTCTGGTAATCAACATGAAGGATGACGATGAGTATTCTTGCGTTGTTATTGAGGATGACCATGTAAGATGTTCTGCCAGACTCCATGTGGAAGGTTAGTCTTGTTTATACATTTGGTCTTACTTTAATAATAATAACTTTAATATACAATTTATTTTGTAATGATTCAATTAAACACAATGTACTTGTCATGTTGCAGGTGCCCCACTTGACATTGTGAAGAAACTGGAGAGTGTTGAAGTTCCTGAAACATATGCTGGAGAATTTGAGTGTGAATTGTCCCGTGAAGATGCTGAGGGAACCTGGTACTTTGGAAACAAGGAGATCACTCCCAGTTTGAAATATGTTGTCTTCTCTCGTCGCGGACGACACACCTTATCTGTTAAAGATGTGAAGAAAGAGGATCAAGGAAAATACACTTTTAAAGTTGGAACTTTGAGCACAAGTGCTTCCCTGAAGATGAAATGTGAGTCTTACCTCCATTAAGAGATATAACTGATGGTGTGATCTATGTAAGTCATCCACCATTTAATAATTATGTTATTTTTGTCTCATTCTCTCATCCTAGTGCGTCCTATTACACTCATGCAAGGCCTCTCTGACCTGACTGTCTGTGAGGGTGATATTGCTCAGCTGGAGGTACGCTTCTCACAGGAGAATGTCGAGGGGACATGGATGAGAAATGGACAACCCATCGCAGCCTCAGACAGAATTCACATTGTCATCGACAAATTGGTTCATAAGCTGCTCATTGAAAATGTCAACAGAGATGATGCAGGAATGTATTCCTTTGTTGTTCCTGCTCATGACATTTCCAGTACTGGAAAGCTCACCGTTCAAAGTAAGATCATTTTTAGCAGATGACATTGCACCAAAATCGATTCAAGGACTGTAGTGTTGTCAGAGTACTGATTCCCTTTCTCTCAATCTCTCACAGCTATTGGTATCTTGGCACCACTCAAGGACATTACATCCGTTGAGGGCACCAAGGCTGTGATAGAGGCTAAGATCTCTGCTTCTGACGTCAGCTCAGTGAAATGGTACCACAATGACAAGCAGGTGATGGCCAGTGACAGAATCCAGATAGTGGCAAAGGGAACCAAACAACGTCTGGTGCTCACCAGGTCCTTTGCCTCTGACGAAGGTCAATACAAGCTGGTTGCTGGCAGAGTTGACACAAGCTGTAAAGTGACCATTGAAAGTAAGTAATGTGGTGTCGTAGAATTGTTTTTTTTTTAGCTAATACAAAAATAAATAATTATCCACATATATGTATGTACACCATGTATAAAAACCTTTATTTGTTTATTTTTCCAGAAATTTCTATTGTTAAGCAAATGGAGGACCGTGTTTGCACAGAAACCCAGAATGTGACTTTCGAGGTGGAGTTGTCTCACGCTGGTATTGATGCCCTTTGGACCCTGAGGAACCAGCCACTCAAGGCTGGTCCCAAGTACAAGATAGAGTCCAAAGGCAAACGCTACAGCCTTACAGTCGTCAATACTATGAAGGATGAGGAGGGGCAGTACATGTTTGCTGCTGGGGAGAAGACATCCAGTGCAAAACTGACTGTATCAGGTATGTCACACTTTTTGGGCGGAATTACAACTGCTGTCTGTGCAATAGTGACACTGTAACTGCAGGGGTTACATTCCAAGACCTACTGCAGAAAGCCGAAAACAGCGAATCAGTGGATACAGGGGTGTCACTGTAATTTGTTTTGTACATATCTCTGTCAATACATTTCCATATGCATATGGCATTTCTGTTTACATTTTAATCTTCTCTTAGTTTAATTTTGCAATAATGTCCAGCAAGTTTTAGTTCTTTCTTGCAACATTCTCTCATAAAATATAAATTAAAAGATAACAAACAATGTATTCCGCTTCAATTGCACTAGGTGGTGCCATCAACAGACCCCTTCAGGACCAGACTGTGGCTGAATCCCAGAGTGCCGAGTTTGAGTGTGAGGTCGCCAATGCCAGTGCCCGAGGGAAATGGCTGAAGGACGGCCAGGTCGTTGACTTCAGTGATAATATCCGCAGTGAGGACAAAGGTGCTGTGAGGCGCCTTATTATTGTCATCACCAGAACACAAGACGTTGGTGAATACACCTACCAGGTGGCCAACTCCAAGACAACAGCCAACCTGAAAGTTGAAGGTGAATATCATTCTTTAATTTTTTTTTTTAAACGTCTAACTATGGTTACCTACTTTTCAAATCATGTAGTAATAATTCGATTTTTTTATATATTTAATTTACTTATTAAATTCAATTAATAATTTCTTTGCAATTCATTTTTTATTTTGTCTTGCAACAGCTGTGAAAGTGAAGAAGACTCTTAAGAACCAAACTGTCACTGAGACTCAGGAGGCTGTGTTCAGCCTGGAGCTCACCCATGAGAATGTGAGGGGGTCTCAGTGGACCAAGAACGGCATTGAGCTTGTTCCAAGTGACAAGTATGAAATCTCCATGGAAGGCATGGTGCACACCCTAAAGATCAAGAACTGCAACACACAAGATGAATCAGTCTATGCTTTCAAATTGGGAAAGCTCTCGGCTAATGCCAGACTGAATGTTGAGAGTAAGTGGTCCATTTGTTTGATTTATTTTATTTTATGGATTTATTTTTCTGGTAGTACATTTTAAATGTTTTTATGCATATTCTAAAATGACAATTGCCCTATTTTTCTAGCAATCAAAATTGTGAAGAAGCCCAAAGACATCACCTGTCTGTTGGATGCCGCTGCTTCCTTTGAATTGAGCCTATCCCATGACAACATCCCAGTGAAATGGATGTTCAACAACATTGAACTGAAGCCAAGTAACACCTGCCAGATACTGTCAGAGAGGAAAGCACATAAACTTATCATCCAAAATGTTGACAGCAGCAAGGCTGGGGAATACACTGCTGTAGTTGGACATCTGCAATGCAGTTCTTATCTACATGTTGAATGTAAGTCACAAAAAATCTCATTATAATACTTATTATTAATTATTCAAAATTGTTGAAATGTGACTCATTCTATTTTTTTTCCTCAACTAGCCCTGTGTGTCACAAAGCCAATGAAGAACATTGAAATCCCTGAGACCCACGTGGCAACCTTTGAGTGTGAAGTGTCACACTTCAACGTCCCATCCACATGGCTGAAGAATGGTGTGGAGATCGAGATGAGTGAGAAGTTCAGGATTGTGGTGCAGGGGAAGCTCCACCAGCTCAAGATCATGAACACCAGCAGACAAGACTCAGCAGAGTACACCTTCACCTGCGGAAATGACAAAGTCTCTGCTACACTGACAGTTAGCCGTAAGTTTGACTTTTTCCTCAAGGCTCTGTAACGATTTACAATGATAACATCCAACATCCAATAACCACAAACCTTTTGAATTTCTTGTTCTTTTCCCACAGCCATTTTGATCACCTCCATGCTTAAAGATCTCAATGCTCAGGAGAAAGACACTATTACCTTTGAGGTTACTGTCAATTATGAAGGCATCACCTATAAATGGTTGAAGAACGGTGTAGAAATTCGGTCCACTGACAGGTGTCAGACCCGAAGCAAGCAACTCACCCACTCTCTCACCATACGCAATGTGCACTTTGGTGACAGTGCGGACTACAAGTTTGTTGCTGGAGCAGCAGAAACAGCTGCAAAACTCTATGTTGATGGTAAATAATTTAGTTTCTCTCTGTTTGCAGAAATTCTGTCCCAGCAACATAAATGTGAAATTTAATTTTGTTTGCTCTTTTTTTAGCTCGTGTGATTGAGTTCACAAAACACATCAAAGACATCAAGATAACTGAAAAGAAAAAGGCCATATTTGAATGTGAAGTCTCTGAACCTAATATCCAGGTGACATGGATGAAAGATGGACAGGAACTTGAAATATCCGAAAGGTATATTCCTTTGCTACATATTGGTCATGTTATAGAAAAAAGACTTAAAAGACTGATTTAACTCATTCAATGTTGTTAATTCACAACGATATTCTCCATTTTCTAGATACAAGGTTACCACAGAGAAATGCCTGCATCGTCTGATGATTCAGACTGTCCGCATGTCTGACGCTGGAGAGTACTCTGTGGTTGCTGGGTCCAGTGTGTCAAAAGCTCATCTTACCGTTGAGGGCCGTGATATCCGGATCACAGAACCTGTCGAGAAAGAGATCACGGTTAGCGCTAAGCTTTCTTTTGTTCAATGTATATTTATTGAGATTTTCAAACACAAAAGACAGTAGACACAATAACACTGGGACAAGCAAACAGACTGCGCTAAGCTTTCTTACACTTTACCAGTCAATGTCTGTTCTTACCAAAAATGAATCGATTCATCATTAATAAATTAATGTTAGAAGTGGTGACAATAAATGCTTTTCTTTGGTTTTAGGTTGTTGAGAAACATAGAACTACATTTGAGTTTGAAGTCAATGAGGAAGACATTGAAGGCCGCTGGCTGAGGAATGGAGTTGAAATCCATATTCTCTCAGAGGAGCGGTTCACCTATGTGACCATTAGGAAGACCCACCGCCTGTCAATCACTGAGACCTTCAGAACTGATGCTGGGGAGTACACCTTTATCGCTGGCAAGAACAGGAGTGTGGTCACGCTTCATGTAAAAAGTGAGTACCACGCTGGTGATGCTCCAAATATCTAAATTTACTAGACAGAAGAACATCTGAGGTGACCTACTAGAAGTGATCTTTTCTGAAATATAATCTAGCATGAAACATGTTCATGTTCGTCTACTTACAGTAATTCACAGAGTATTTTGCCTGAACATGCCTCTGCGCACTTTTGTGAAACCCCCATTACTTCTATCTCCCGACAGTTCCTGAGCCACCCAGGATCATTCGCCAGATGGAGCCTCTCACCGTTGAGGCTGGCAAGCCTGCCCGCTTCACCGTGGAGGTGACAGGAATCCCTCAGCCTCAGGTGGCTTGGTACAAGAACTCCCAGGCCCTGACAGCTGGATTCAAGTGCAAGTTCCTTCGAGATGGGAATGAGCACACACTGCTGTTGATCGAGGTCTTTCCAGAGGATGCTGCAGTCTATAACTGTGTGGCCACAAATGACTTTGGCCAGGCAACTAGCTCTGCTAATCTTACTGTGGAAGGTAAATGTGTTTCTATTCATACACTTCATTACACTTAAGAGGCCACACACACACATAACTGGCAAGCAATGCTCTTAAAAGAAATGAAACTCTATAATGTTCAGACTATAGTGTTGGTGAGAGTGCCATTTATCAGACCTGAAAAGAAAAGAATAATGACTTATGACTCTTGACTTCTCTTTTCTCCAGTCTCTGAAGTGGTGTCCCCTGACTCAGGTGCTCCTCTCTCTCCCCCTGTCATCATCTCTCCAATTCACAATGCCTCTGCCAAGGAGGGTGAATCTGTCAGATTCCAGTGCCGTGTCTCTGGGGATGGTATGTCTCACAATGACATCCTATGTGTGATCAAATATTTCACCGTATCATAGTATTATCTGGTAACTAAATTTGATTCACTGACTTGTTTTCCTCCCTGTCAAGATCTGAATATCTTGTGGTACTGCAAAGATAAGGAGATCAAGCAGTCCGACTTCTTCAGGATGTCCCAGTTTGACGATAACTGCAAACTTGAGATCGCCAGGGTTTACCCTGAAGATGAGGGGGAGTACACTTGTGTTGCCCGTAACTCCGCAGGAATGGTATCATGCTCTGCAGTTCTGAAACTTGATGGTGAGTTTCATCTTTTGGAGTCATATGGAGGTTGTTGATATATTTGCAAGGACCTTGTGATGAATAATGTTTTGTGTTGAATGTTTATCCCAAACTATGGACCCACTACAATCGTTACTACTATGACAATCTACATGGCCCCTGTATATGATGATCCTTTATGATCAACCAAACCTTAGTCTTCTTACACAAAAACAGTTAATTGTGACTTACATTTAATAACGTAAATTTTATAGCATTTATCAAAAGCTTCATGTTTATGTACTGAATAGTGGGATACTTCCTTACAGGAGAAAAGTACGCTCAGGACACTGCATCCAAACAGTGGCATGCCACATCCAGTCTCTCCACAAGCATATCAAGTGTTAAGAAGGAACCAATTGGTCAAAGTCCCACTTTCATGCAGCCTATCTTGAGCTGCTCCGTATATCACGGGGAAGTGGCCAGATTCCATGCTTGTGTGTCCGGTATGCCGAAGCCAGAAATCTGCTGGTATCACAACCAGGAACCCATAAGGCCAACCAAAAATGTTGTCTTCCATTTCGATGAGATGACAAACACTGCCACACTTATCATAGTTGACGCTTTTTCTGAGCATGCCGGACTGTACACATGCAAGGCAATCAATAGCACAGGAGAGGCGGTTTGCACAGCTATCCTGACCGTAACTACAGAAGGTAAATTGACTATCGTTGAACTCAAGAAGTTTGTGGTTTCAGTAACACACCATCATTAATTATATTTTAGTCACCTTTCCTGGAAAATATTCCCTTAAAGTAAGATCACTGAGAGATCGTGATTACTCACTCACTACTAATTTCACGGACAGGCTAATCGCTGTGTGTGTTTTTAGGATATTTTTTCCTATCTTTTCTACTTCACCTTCAATGATCCACACCACTTGTGTTGTTTGATGTGGACCTCACTTTCGTTTTCTCTCACTTTCACTACTACACCCTGTTTGAGTGGATTGTCATTGACACATACTGTCTTCATAATGGTTGTGATGTATACATGCTTGTAATATCCTCTTAATTATCAACTCAAATGTTCTCATTTATTCTTTTGTATTGTTCAGATGAAACAATGAAATGTGTAGAGAGGCCAACTGCCTCAAGTCTTGGGAAAACTCTTTTGGAAGCTGTCGTCTTTCAGACAGGGCATGTCAAAAGCCCTGCAGCCTCTCTCCATGTTGAAACGTATTCAGTGTCTGCCAAGACTAAAGAAGACTACACAGGCAAATCATTTGACAGTTTGTCTAGAAAGACTTCGGCGGAAGCTCCTATGAGAAGGGACTCTTTGACATCTGAAAGTCTTACTACCCCTCCAGACACTCATCACATGGAAGCATTTTCTAAGGACATTAAACCAAAGGGACATTTCATCGACAATGTCCCTGTCTTGGAAATGTCTACAAGATCATTATTGCTTTTGAAACCATCTGTAAAACCTGATGAGGTTATCGAAGCAAAAATATCTCTGGACATGTACGAAAAGAAAATGACTGTACACCCTGAAAGTGAATCATCTTTAGCAAGAATCCCTTTAATGACTCAAAGAGAGGAGAACTATACAAAAGAGGATATGCCAGAAAGTGCCCAATTAGCCAACACTTCTACAGCAATGTCTTCCATCAAGATATCCCCAATGACTCCTTCTATCGCAGAACCTCAAAAAACAGAAACTCTCTTTGACAGATCTAGTGTATCAATCTCTTCACATTCTATGCAATTGATGCCTGTAGAAGTGGAACCACCATATACATCTGCCATGAGTATTGGTGAGATTTCTGAAGAGATCATTCAGCTGAATATTTCAGCTGGTACAGCTGCAGGCCCTCATGAGGTACAATCTTATTCTGAGGAATCCCACCCAGAGATAGATAATAAATTAGACGAGTCTTATATCAGGAAATCACATACATCAGTCAAAAGCAAGGTTATTCAGGAGGGTGGTAGTTCTTCAGAGAGGTCTTTTGTGATGTTGCCCAAGGATAGGTTAGACGAGTTTCCTCAGCCTGCTCTACATTCCTCTGTGTTTTCACACAGTGTTGAATCTCGTTCCAAAGAAGTCCAACAGCCTGGTCAACCTGATGATAGCTACATGTCTGAGACCACTCGAGGACAGTCATTGATGAAGATATCTTTGTCACCTCAGGAAAGTAGGACTGTTCAGCAGCAAATGACAGCTGTTAGCATTTCCAAGGAAAAACAGGAAAAACTGCCCCCTTTCTCGGTGTATGACATTCCTGCCTTCACTGAATCAGCTAACTGGCAAAAAACACAGAGGGATTTGCCTGACAATAGACAAGTATCAAAATCAGTGTCAGGAGAGTCACTTATGAGGATATCTCAGTCATCAACAAAAGACATGAATATTCCTCAAGACATTACCACTTCAAAGATGTCCACAGTGAGCATGTCTATGACCACAATGGAAAAATCTAGTGATAAGGCTGGTTCTAAGGAAATCCAGCAGATACAGTGGCCATGTGATAGCCAAGTATCTAAACCTGTTGTATTAGAACATGAAAATAGCAGTATTCATCAGCCAAATATAGTTTCAGAGGATTCAACTGTTAGCATTTCTAAGACTACACAGGAAATGGTTCCTCAACAGACCTCAGGCTATGACATTTCATTGTTAGCCTACAAAACTCAACCAGATTCCAGGCAAGTGATAGATGTGCCAGCCTCTAGCCACATTTCTGAAACTCTTAGAAGAAAGTCCTTAATGAAGGCATCCCCTGCACCTCCAAAAAGTGGGGATGTTTTGGTGCAAATGACCGCTTCAAAGAAATCAGTTGTGGGCATTTCACAACAAAAGCCTCCACAACAGACTGATTCTGACACATCTGTCTCACACAGCACTGAATCTGACTCTAAAGAAATGTATTCAGCAGTACATTGGCCTGAACCTACCCCCAGAGAAAGGCCCGGGATGGAGATATTGCTATTATCTCAACAAAGTGGTGAAGTTAAACAACAATTGATCACTCCTGGCAGTTCTGTTGTTAGCATTTCTAAGTGTGACCAGGAGAGGTTCATTCAGCAGACTCCAGTCAGCTATACAACTGACTTTTCACAAAGTCTTGAATTTGATTCTAAAGACATCCAGCCACACACAGGCTGGCCTGACCCTAGCCAAGTATTGGAAAGCTTTTCGGGGAAATCCTTTAATAAAATATATCCATTACCACAACAAAGAGAAACAAGTCAAGAAATGCTTCCTTCAAAGAATATAGCTGTGAGTATTAGTGAAGATGTTCCCCAACAAACCTCAGATTATGATACTTCAGTCCTCTCCTACAGTATTGAATCAGGCGATCAACCACAGATAGACAGGCCAACTACAAGCCAAATATCTGAAATGGTTGTAGGAAAGTCCTTAATGAAGATATTTCCATCACCTCACAGTGGGGATGTTAAGCAGGAAAGGGCCTTTGTTATGGCTATGTCCAAGAGAATGCATGAAGGGCTTCCTCAACAAGGCCCAAGTGATGATACTGTTCCTGAACATGCCTCTAAAGAAGGTGGCTGGCTAGACAGCAGCCAGGTATCTGAAACTATGTTTGGGAAATCCATCATGAGGATATCCCAGTCATCAGAGAAGAATGGGACTGTTCAGCAACAAACAGTCTCTGCTGCAAAGTCCATAGTTAGCCAATCTGGAAAAACATTTCCCCAACAGACCATGCACTGTGAAGCATCTGTCTCACACAGAGTTAAATCTGATGTGAAAGAATTGCAAGCACAAGTAGATTTGCCAGATACTCCCCATGTACCAGGATCTATCCAAAAAAAGTCCACCATGGTGATATCACCATCAATTGGATACCTTCCACAGAGTGGCAGAGATCAACCGCAGACAATTACCTCAGAATATCTAATTGATATACCTCATGATGTACCCTTAGTGGAGAGTTTTAAGGGAGATCAACTGCAGTCAATTACCTCAGAAAGGTCAGAACACCTAATTGATATACCTCATGATGTACTCTTAGTGGAGAGTTTTAAGGGAAAGAGCTCTAAGGATATTTCACTAATTAGAGATACAGAGATTCAGAGACCAGTATCAGCAAAAAAGTCATTTGAGGAAATTGCAGTGAAATGGGGCGAGGACACTTCTCCAGTTCTTTCTGTTGATTTTGACTCAGTCATCCACCAACCACGAACTTATCTTGAAGATGACAGACCAAAGACATTGTTGCCTGATACCTCTATAATGCCTGACAAAGTCAGAAAGAGAGAAGAACTACAATGGGAAGATTCACCAGAGCGTATTCAAGCCTCTGATTCTTACACTGAAGAGATGACAACCCAAGGAAGTGTCTGTCAGGGACTTGCCCCTTTTGACAAGTCTAGCATAATTTTGGAAAGCAGATTGACTAATCTTGATGTGAAAACAAATGACACAGCTCAGTTTACCTGCAAGTTTGATGATCCAGACTTCTCTAAGATTGTGTGGTATCATAATGGAACGGAGCTCATTTATACAGACAGAGTGAGACTTGCACAAAATGGTGGAGAGGTGACGCTTACCATTTGGAATGTCCAGCCTGAAGACCAAGGAACCTACAGTTGCCTGGTGAAAAACAGACAAGGCGAGAGAAGAACATCAGCACAACTCATGGTAGAAGGTGGATATAGTTTCAAAGAAGATTGTCATTTCATCTCATTTCATTGCATAAATCTTATTTCTTGGTAGCTTATTTCCTGTGAAAATCATCATACAATCCTCATCTCATCATCATCTTTATCGAATTCCTCACCCCTCTTTTAATGATGATCTTTTCATCTAATTGTATTCTTGTGGAAGCAGCTAAATTAAGAGCACACAATGAATTTCTCTTGTTTTTAGATAAAGGTTCTAAAGCTGACAGAATTCCTACAGTTTCAAAGGACCGCTCTCAGAGACCAGAAAGCTATCCCTCTTTGAAAAAATCTAGACAAACTATGAGTTTGAGGACACCAGAATCATCCCTTGAAGCAACAGATGATCACAGTGGCACTCTTGCAAAGTTGACTGACACATTGTCACCAAATGCTAAACCAGGTGAAGGTGTGTCTTTGCACTGTGTTATAAGGAGTAATCCCTCTCCTACTGTTATTTGGAAGCACAATAATACAATTCTTAAGGACTTTTCTTCTTTTTCCAATAACGCTGAAGTTGGTGTGTGTAGTTAAAATACACATTTTGGTCCTGGGCCGGACAGTCTTTGCACCCACCAGCAAGATTCCAAATGCAATTATAGAAGCTGGATTCAGTACCCAGTTTATTTTGCCATGTTAGCAAATGCATGCTCTTCGAAATCCCATCCACAATTTCCACCTTTATGTAAACCCTTTTCTCATCTTCAATGCTGGGTTAGATAGATATTCATTTGATTTGGGTTTTTTGGGGGGTACATTTGAATGTGTTAATTTGTGTTGGTACAATTGGCTTAATCTTACTTTCCTCTTTATTCTTCATTTTCATAGTGCCGAAAGTGCAAGAGGTGATTGAAGCCAAAATTGAGGAAGAAGTCAAAGGTAGGGTGCAACAATTACTTTCTGTTTCAGTCACTGAGATGATGTTACTCAAACACTGTATTGAATGTAATGTCTGAGAGCATATTAAGTGATGGTGATTGTACATACTGCATGCAAGCAGTTGTGTCTTTTTTTTTATTGTGAAAGGTTTGTCTTATATTTTTGATTTCTGTATGTTTGGAACTTTTGATGTTTTTACACAGCAAGCAATTTGACTGTTAAAATGCTTGCTTCACAGCAGTAGAGTTCTGCATCTATTTTTCCTGTTTAAAGCATGAGGAACATTTCTTGGTTGTTTCATGAATAAAAAAAAAAGTGCAGGATTAGAATCTTTTAAAGTTTCCAGACCCCAGGAAATAATGACTTAAAAGATATGGAAGTAGCCACATCTTTTAAATGTTTATTTCATTCCTTGCATCTGGAACTCCTTCCTGCAAATATTTCTTAGACTGGCTTGCAGATAGCGGGATGTGATTAATGTTGTTTGCTTTTTTAAATAACATGATTATACTTGTAAACTATATTAGTTCGAATAAACGCCTTCTCATGCAAATCTTGATCTGCTTTAATGCTCTGAACCTATTTTTGATTATTGGAGGACGATGTTCTTAAATATTTGAACATTTGAAGGATTAGAAAGGGCGTTTATTCATCTTTCTGCAAGTCAGGTAAGGAATATTGTAGGATAGACACATAACGTTAATCAACAAGACAGTTATTTTCTAAGCGAGCAGTTTTATTTGGAAACATTTATGCCTTTTAAGAAATTTATGCTTTGAAGAAATGTCCACAGAAGAAGGAACAAAACATCAAGCGATTTTCGCGTCAGAATGTTTAATAAAGAATCAAGTCTTGCGTTTATTCGAACAAATATGGTGAGTGAATCTGTTTTTTCTGGCTTTGTGACTTGTTGCATGTGTTTTAATATTTTCATTAATATTCCATTTGAAAATACTTTTTCAATTTCCATTTTTTTTCAACCAGTGGACATTTCATTGAACATTTTTTTCCCTTCTCTTGCAGAGTTGTTTTTTAATGAAGGAACTGAATCCCAGGATAGTAGAAGACAGCAACAAGGAGCTCTCTCAGACCCTGAAGAAAGTTTAGAGCATGCTCTTTTGTGTTCTCCACCATCAGAAAACATTAAGCCCTCTTTCACAAAAAAGCTAAAATTCCAGTCTGTTTTAGAGGGTGAACCTGCTGCCTTTAGATGCAAAATAATAGCTTATCCAGCACCAACCATTTTGTGGTTCCATAACAACAGACAGATTCACAGGGGACAGCGCCGTAGAATACATACAGAGAGTAAAATGCATTTGCACAGCACGTGTTTAATAATTGACAAAATAGTAGACAAGGATTCAGGAAGTTACAGGGTGATGGCTATCAATCCTGAGGGATCTGATGAGACCACAGCATCCCTTCTGGTTTCTTTAAAGGAAGAACAAGATGCTAATTATTTGTCTCGTATGAGAAAGTCTAAAAACCGTGAACGGAGCTCAAGCTTAGACTCCCTGTCCGACCCGAAGGCGGAGAGAACATTCAGAGTCGACCTTAGATGTGTTGGCTCTCCATTTGATAAAACATCTGAAGAGCAAAGAGGGCGAAGGAGATCTAAAAGTGCCATGTTTCGTACCATGTATTTCAGAACCTCCTCTCCTTCAAAGGCCCCAGACAAACCATCGCTAGAAACAGCCTCTGAGCGGGGACGCTCCCCAACCCCTATGTTTGAGAGACAAGAAAGGTTCAATGATCGTTATAGTGACATCTACTGTGATAGAGGGCGTGACAGGCTAAGTGACCGCTTTAGTGACAAATTGAGTGACCGCTGTAGTGACCGGTACAGTGACCGATTCAGTGACACAGACAGCCTTCATGGGGAAGTAAGGGCTAAACTGAACCTCCTGCAAAAGGCAGTTAAAAAGAAAAAGAGAATGTCTATTTCGACGATGTCATCATCAGAATTTGACCTGGAATCAGTTGCAAGTGAACCCAGCTATGCAGATTATGCAGAGAGGCTGAGGGTCAGACCTTCCACCTTGCCTGAAGTACAGCATGCAATCCGGGCAGGTGATCAGGCAGAGAGCAAAAGCTCAGCTGACTTTCAGAGCAGATTGGAGAGAATTACAGGGCTAAGTTCTCAAAGTGGAGAATCAGGTCCACCTCGTGTCCGGCATTCATTTCAACCCCAGTCCAGAGCAAGGGCAATTCAGCTAATGAAGGGTGAACTCAAAGAACAGGAGGTGAAAATTAAGGGTACTCATGCAGAAGCTGTGACACTAGTTGAAAAAGATGTCACTTTACAACATGACTCTCAGAAGGAGATGGAATATGACATACTGGTTGGTGAGGACCGGCAAAGTTCAGAGCAATGGAGTGAAGAGGCAATGATTAAGGAGAAAGAGCCATATGTTTTGGAATGGCTTGAGGCAGGGGAGTCTGCAAAGCAGAGTTATGCTGCCAAAGAAACCAAAATCTCTAGAGAGGATGTTGCGTTTACACAGTCAGCGCGAACGTTGACAGTCAAAACAGCAAAAGAAAAGTTTCTTAGTGAAACTGTGATGGAGAGAGAGAGCCAGAGAATGTCTGAACGACAACTTGAACAGGGAGCTATTTCTGGAGAGGGTCTTCATGAGACGACTTTGGAAAGTGAGGTGGCTGAACATGAGGATAAATACGGAGCTGTCAGACATAGAAAATGGCAAGAAGATCTGCTGTATGATCAACAACACACGCTATCAGGCAGGTCCAAAGAATTAGATTCACAGTTAAAGAAACCAGAGGAGGATTTGGCTGGAAAAGAAGCAGAGAAAGAAACATCACCTGATTCGTCAAGATCCCCTGTAAAAGAGAGAAGGCGAAGTGAACGCTTAGTCAAAGGTGATATACACCTCTCAAGAGAAAATATTTCAGAACTTACGAGTCAGAGTGAACAGTTGGTGAGCGAAGAGGAGGCACTTACTGAAAGAATCATTAAATGGCAACATGGCATTTTAACTGAACAGGAAGGGGCTGTTGGAGACGAACATAGGAAGAGAATGACAGACACCCAAGTTGCTCAGAGAGTTATTTCTGCAGAGGGTATTCACGAAAAGACTTTGGAAGTGACTCAACAACAAGGTGAATGCCCAGCAGTCAGACCTCGAATCCGACAAGAAGATGTGCAGTATGGTCAACAACACATGGTTGAACAGGTACCTGACAGGTCCAAAGACTTGTCAAAACTAAATAAATCCAAAGAGTATTTGCCTGGAACACAAGTTGGTACAGAAACCGTAGGGGAATTGCAGCTTCAGGGAGGTATTTCTGCCAAGGGCATTCATAAGAAGACTTTGGAAAGTGAGGTTACTGAATGTGAGGATGAATACCGAGCTGTCAGACATAGAAAATTGCAAGAAGATGTGCAGTATGATCAACATCACCCAATATCAGGCAGGTTCAAAGAATTAGATTCTGAGCAGTATTTGACTGGAAAAGAGGCTGTGAAAGAAACATCACCTGAGCGGGATGTGCCGCATAAGAAGTTACCAAGGTCCCCTGGAAAAGACGGAAAACTAAGTGAGTTCTTATCCCGTAGTGAGCTCCAGTTGTCTAGAGAAAATATCAGTGAACTTACAAGTAAGACTGAAGAGTTTGTAAGTGAGGAGGCAGCCTTGGCTGACAGAATCATAAAATGGCAACATGATGTTTTGACTGAGCAGGAGCAAGGAGCTGTAGGCGTAGATCCTGAATGGGTTGAAACTGAGAAGCACCATGCTAATTCTCGAAAGACAGCTCAAGCTTCAGCTACACAGCCAGCTCCAAGTATGCAAAAGACCAAAAGTTCAGGTAAAACAGCAAAAGAAAGATTCCTTGCTGATGATTCCAAAGATTATCAAGCAGATCCTTCTTTGTCGCAACTTCAGCAGGGAACCTTAGCTCATGAAAATAATGAAAAGGTTCGAACTGAGAGCGATTACCTCGTGAGTGAGGAAGAAGCATCGGCTAAACGCATATTGAAATGGCAACAGGATATTCTGTCTGAACAAGATGAACCTGTTGAGTTGGAGTCTAACTGGTCTATGGTCGAACAATCACAAGCTCAGATAAAAAAGACAGAGGAAGACTTGGGTCTAGTAGGTGCCACAGCTGGACCTACATTACAACAAAAAAGTCCCTCTCCTACAACGCTGACAAGGCAATCACCAACACGGCATGCAGGTGCTTCCCATAGTGAATTTAGTAACAGAATGGTTAAGGAGAGGACTGGGTTTGTAGTACCCAGTAAAGAGAAAATTAGTCCCACGCATCAAGCTATGTTGCCAGAGGAGGAAATGTCAACTCAGAAAACCCTTGTGGAGGATAAAACCACTCCACATTCAGGAGAAGGGGCATCACAAGGTGACACTAAAAACAAAGTTGTCAAGGACACTGCACCCGTTTTAACAAAGAAATTGGTGTCAATGCAAGTAAGGAAAGGTGAGATGGCTGAATTTAAATGTCAATTCCAAGGAGACCCTGAGCCAAGAGTTTCTTGGTTCAGAGATGATCAACCAATAATTAGAGATCCTGATTATGATATACGCGCTAAAACAAATGAAACAACATTGACAATATACTACCCCACAAATGACCACCAGGGCACATTTGCATGTGTCATTTCTAATAAATATGGCAAAGCAAGTTGCTCCTGCACATTGAAAGTAACTGATAGTGATCAGCCAACAACATTGCCCGTCACGCCAAAGGAAGTCAAAGTGACAGATGTTTCCGAACTAAGTGAGGAACAAATGATTGAAGAAGAGCTAGAATTTTACATGGATACAAGCAAGGATGGGAAATCAACCCTCCAGGTTCCCCAGACTGTTGTGCATCTGACACGTACCTCTGACTCTTCTCTTCACTCTTCACCCGTTGAGATCAGGATCACTGCTCCGACACCAGTCCCAGAGATGAGGGAGGACGATAAAGAGGAAACATTTGAGCCTATTGAGATGGCCCCAGAGTCTCCAGTTGACGAGAGCACTGATCAAACTGTGAGGCACAAGTTCACCTTTTCATTTGATGTTGCGGGTGAAGCCCCACATGTAGTCAGAGAACTAGAGAACATCAGCTGTACTGAGGGACAGACTGCTGTGCTTGAGTGCATTATCACTGGTGACCCCGCTCCTGTCGTGACATGGTTTCAAGATGACTTGTGCTTGGACTTGAGCCTGGGAAAGTATACATTTGAAGAGCATGAAAACATATATAGGCTGTATGTAAAAAAAATCGCTTATACAGATGTCGGAACATACAGGTGTAGCGCAAGTAATAAATTCGGCCAGGTGGATAGTGTTGCTGATGTATCATTTGATTCCTTGGCATCTGATTCTCGATTTTCACCTTTCAATGTTACAGAGATGACAGAATCTTCAGTTGCCAGCGGTACAACTCTTGACATTTCTGATGTCGTAAAGGGAAAGACCTTGGACAGTTCGATGCAAGTGACAGAAATAGTGAGTGAAAAAGTACAACAGGAATCTCAGAATGTCCAAGAAAGCTCTAAAGTCAGACTCACTAAGCAGGCAGCATCACAACAAGCTCCTACTATAACCGGTTGTGGATTGCAAGCATCTAGTGCAGATGTGAAAGTCTCAAAATTAAAGCAGGCATTTGAGACACAAGCATCTTCAGCTGCTCTTCCTGAGGAACCCATAAACCAAACTGAGTCACAGTTTCCACTAGAGGATATTCCAGCAGTTGCAATTGAATCTAAGCAATTTGAGACAGAGTTGGCATCAAATATGGGGGCAGATGTTTCAGCAGATGAGTTAAATGCTGTCTCTGTGACACAACAAGGCAAGGTCTCTCCCTCAAGTGCCATGTCTGCCACAGTCAGAAAAGACACAGCACAAGAAATATTAGAAAGCTCACTGGAGGGAGCTGCTTTTGAAGCACCCAGTGACGCCCATCATTTTGTTTCCTTATCAAATGTAACTGAAGTGCACCAGTCACCTACACTTGTAAGGCCACAAGCAGTATTGGCCACAGCCAGCAATTTACAACAAAGAGTCGAAGTTTCTGCTGCCGCAAGTGCAGATAGTGCAGTGGAAGGCCTTGATGGCAAAGGTATCACAGGAGCATTTGTGAGACCAGGCAGAAGTCATCTTGAGATGGAATCACATTCTATTGGTCAAAAACAGTCTGCAGGGATGCAGGAGAAACAGGATCATGCTGTCACTGAAAGTGAAGAATTGGCTCACCATTCAGCTGTTTCCCAAACCATCAGCAAAGGGGATGAAGGGCAGGTGGACACAACTGCATCTCTAGCCACCTATCTTATATCAGAGGGCGCACAGCAACGGCCAAGTGCTGTACAAGCCAGTGGTGTACAAAGGAAAGACGCTTTACCTGGTGCTTCAGGGGTAGGCGCATTGGTAGAGGAAGAGGTCACCTTCAGTGCTGTCTATGACTACTACAATCCCCCAGAGTGGGCCAGACCTATGTCACCTGAATCAGAAATGTCTATCGAAGTGGGCAGTACATTTAGTGAAGATGCTGTAGATCTTGAACGCTTCTATACACCTGCTTCATCTACTGAAATCTCTCAGCTTCCTAAATCCCCTGAATCATTGCAAACACCTTCAGATAGTCCTGGGGGTTTCATGACGCCCCCTCAATATCCATATTCTCCCCTAGAACTCAAAAGGCCTCCAACAGGTTATAGTGATACATCATTCTCTCCTACTAGATTTTGTAGATCTCCTGATGATGAAGGTATAGAAACTACACCTCCAGTGTTCACAATAGATGATTCAAACATTCTCCATGAAGGGTATAGCTCTCTTGGCATAGGGACACTTCAGGAAAAAGTCCAAGGAATTCCTCCAGCCTTCCTTAAGCCCCTCACTAAAAGGAGATTGTATGAAACAGAAACATTGCTCTTTTGTGCTGAAGTTTTTGGATTGCCCTCTCCTGAGGTGAAATGGTTCAGAAACAAATCACAGCTTCAGTCAAATGACAGAATTAAAATAGAAAGAGATGGTGACAATATCTCTCTGGAAATTTCAAGCATGACTAAAGCTGATCAAGGGGAATACATATGTTATGCAGTTAATTATGTTGGGGAGGCAAAAAGCGTTGCCCTGGTCGTGGTAATATCTCAAGAAGCACGACTCATGCCACCACCTCCCGCTGTAACTCATCAACATGTAATCGAGTTTGATGTAGAGGAGGATGATGATCCGTCTAGAACACCTTCCCCACAGGAGATATTGCTTGAAGTAGAGCTAGATGAGAATGATGTGAAGGAATTTGAGAGACAGGTGAAGATAATCACAATTCCAGAATATACAGCAGACAACAAGAGCATGATAGTTTCTCTAGACGTTCTTCCTAGTATGTATGAGGAAGGAGCTGTTGACTTCATATCGCAGGAAAGTGATGACTTAAAGATAGCATTTGAAGTGACTGAAATGCCACCACGTTTTATTAATCCAATCTGTGATATGGAGACACCAGAAACCACGACTGTTGTGTTTGAGTGTTCTTTGATGGGAATCCCATCACCAATAGTCGCATGGTACAAAGGTAACACAAAGATCCCTCATGATAACAAGAAATACATTCACTCATCGGATGGTGACAATCATTTCTTGAAGATAGTGAAAGTGAGCACTCATGACAGTGGTGTCTATACATGTCGAGCCATTAATGTAGTTGGAGAAACCCTTTGCAGGGCTTCTCTTCTTGTTACGAATCCTCAAATGTTCTCAGGGAAGACAAGAGGAAGAGAGTTAACCGCTGTGTCATTAGGGAGTGCTAAGGTCCAGCCTCAGAAGTTTGACTTTGTAGTTGGAAACACTTCATTTGATGGTGAACAAACATCAGAGATAGAGCTGGAGTTTGAATTCCAGCAAGATGCTGATGAGTCTCAAAAAGCTGTTAGGCTGGTAGCCATGACTGACGATGAGACCAGTGAACTGGGCGAGAAATATGTCAGTATCAATTTTGACGTTTTTGCAGAGCCCTCCAAAGATGACAAGATTGAATTCAAAGGCAAGTCAACAAACACGTGTAGTTTTCACTTCCAGGTCACTGAAATGGCCCCAAAATGCATTATACCCCTACAGAATGTAACAGCTGCTATGGGAACTCCTGTCATGCTTCAGTGTTTAGTGAGTGGTAAACCAAATCCCACTGCTGAGTGGTTCAAAGATGGCGCCCCAGTTACAAATCCCAGATACATCGTACAAGAGAAGGCATCAGGCCACTTTAATTTGCTTATCACAAATGTTGCTCAAGGTGATGCAGGTGAATTTAAATGTGTAATTCAAAACAAAACCGGTTACACTGAGACAACCTCTATACTGAAAGTTTTTTAAATGGTTTTACTGCTCATTTTACTTGTGTTTGTGGTTCTACAAGGAATGTTATATGTTAATTTAACAAAGACCTTTTTGGGTGTTGTAATTTTTTGGTATGTAATAAATATGTAAATTATTGTTAAATTATGTAAAGTTTCATTTGAGCCATATACAAAGCTTATTCAAGGTTCCTTGTGGTCTGGGCCATGACATATACAGTGTAATGAATACTCAAGTAGTTGCTGCTGAACCTCTAAGATATTTAAGTTTCACTTCTCTGTAAGGTCTTGTGTAGCATCCTTTTTTATTTTTTGTTTGTTTGTTCTGTTTTAACTAATTTAGTTGGTAACATGTAGTTCTAATTAAGTAAAGCAATACCTAATCGAAACTGTATAAATAATAATAATTATTGTTATTATAAAACAGAGTTGAAACATATTAATATTGGGCATATAAAATAATAAGAAACTATGAGGTGTTTAATCTAGTCCCAGTATTGGGTATAATGCTTGCTGAACCTTAAGAGGTCTGTCTTTGGAATGAGTGTGATTCGTGGCCCAACCAACTAAATGTCTTGAAAAGATGGTACTGTTTACTTGAAAATGGGCATGATTTTTATAAAATGGTATATGTGTAATGAATTGACTTTCTCATGATCATATACACAATACCAAAGTAGTAGTAGTCTGTGTTATTTTGCAATGGTTAAAGTGCAAATGGCATTCAGTCTGTACTGTTGTTGACTCAGAAATAAAAATAAATAGAACGTTTAAAGACATTCTTGTCAAATTGAAGTGTGTCATGATTTTATGTTGAGATATTTTATGTCACCTCTTGAGCTGCTCATTCAAGTCTTCTTTGTAATTATGTATGTAAATCTTTCACCCCATTATTTTTGCACAGAATTTTCTAGCGTGACTGTGACGACTGAAGAACAAGAAGAAACCTACAGCAGTGCCCTCCAAATACCTGAAAAATCTAAAACACTTGAACTCAAGCCAGAGCAAAAAATGTACTCAAGTTCTATAGAAAAGAAAAAAGAAAAGCCCATTTTTATTACCCAGCTTGCTCCTGTAGCTGCCACAGCAGGAGACACGGCTCGACTCACTGTCACCATTTCTGCTTTCCCAAAACCAAAGGTTCAGTGGTTTCATAATGGCAGAATTATTACATCATCCTCTGTCTATACATTCATAGAAAATAAAGATGTGTACACATTGATTATCTCAGGAGTTAAGAAAGAATATGAGGGAGAATACTCTTGTGTCGCAACTAACAAATTTGGCAAGACAACTTGTACGACCACACTTAACGTAAACGTAAGTGATGCAACAGAAGCAGAGAGGTGGGTTGAACAAATGTTCAAGATACCTGGCCAACCTCCACGTTTCGTCACACCGATTGAATCAGTGCAAAGTGCAGAAGGTGGGGAGGCGAAATTTCAGTTTAAAGTGAGCGGGGCACCACTCCCCGAAGTTCAGTGGTTTAAAGGTAGTTTCCAAATCCAGCCGAGTAAACGTATAACGATAGTGTACAACCCTGACGGCTTAGGCTTTATGAGTATGACTGGCCTCCATCAGCAAGACAGTGGGCTCTACACATGCAGAGCATCTAACTCTTTTGGAGAAGCCTCCAGCAGTGCTGAACTGATTGTCTTCCGTGAAACTGTTTCTGTGTCACGCCACAAAGAAAAGGCAGTCACCCAGAAGCAGAAAGGCTACAAAGTTTCAACGACCGAACAGGCGACTGAGTCCCGCCTGTACATGGTTAATATCCCAGGCGAGACAAGAGAGCAGGCAGGACGTGAAATGATCTACACTATTGGCACTGAGGATAGACAGGTTGTTGCCAGTGAACAGGTGGATACCTTAAGAGAGGTAGATATTTCTGCTGCCACCATTCATAGAGAGCAAGTAACCCACCAGGCTGCAGTGTTGCAGTCTCATGAGGTGCAAGAGAGAGTGTCCATGGGTCCCCCTCGGCCGCAGCCAGTTGTAGCAACTCCAGTGAAACAGATTCATACGGCTTCTCTAACGTCTGCCGTTGAGGAAAATCAGGGCTTCATAGAGCAACACTCTGAACGCATCAAAAGCCCTGAGATTACAGAGTTAGAAATGGCAAGAGAACGGCCCTCAAAAATGATGTCTGCGATATCTGAAAACATAACCCCTTTTACAATAGTAAAAGCTGGACCTTTAGCTAAGAGAGAAGAGGAAAAGACAGAGTCAACTCGGGAACCCAAACACCCTCTCAGTAGTCATCAGGTTGAGACTACACTTTCAATTATGAAAGAGGACTCGCAGACAATTCCAGCACCACAAGTAGAGAAAAGTTACAAAGTCAAAGAAGGTGTGAAAATTCTATATTCTGCCATTTCAACAGAGAAACAGGAAATCACTGAGGGCCACTCTACAGAATTAGCCACCTCAGACTCAGCTATACAATCTTCTGTGAAAAAGGAAAAATCAAAACCTGTTATTCTTTCAGTAAGTGAGACTAAACATACATTATCCAAAGAGGAGAGATTTACCATATCGAGACCAGAAGAAGAGGTGGCGTACAGCGCCAAAGACAGTGTATTTAAGACTGCTCTTTCAGCAGAAGAGAAGCGAGAGCTACAGGCGGAGCGCATGGGTGAACTTCCTGGTTTAGACAGTGCTGTGTCAGTGCACTCAGAGAGGGAAGGAGAGCAAATCTTGCACCTACAGGTGATTAGTGATCAGGGTATTTTGCCTTCAGAGGGCAGGTTTACCTGTGAGAAACCATCTGAGGAACAGGCAGATGTTAGGAAGAGTCCCACCCTGCTCCACTCGATATCTACAGACGAGCAGAGAACTGTAACTTGTGAGGACTCTGCACACTTTTCTTCCGAAAAGACCACAATGACTCTGCAGCCTCAGAAAGAGCCCTTTGGGACCTTGCACCTTCAGTCTATTCAGTCAGAAAGTGCCTTGACCAAAGAGGGAATGATATCCTTTGAGAAGCCAGACCAGCAGGTGGCAGCACAGAGGCAGGAGAAAGCTCGTAGACATGCAGTTACAACAGAGGAAAAGAGGGAGATGACAGCAGATTACTATGAGACCCTTGACACGTCCGTCACAGGTCTTCAGCCTGAGCACAAAAAAGAGCCAAAGCCTCAGAGTATACTTCAGGTCATCTCAGAACCCATGCAACTACCTAAAGAAACACCTTTCTCGACTGATATGAAACAGCAACGTGCGTTAGTGCAGAAGGAAGACCGCTGGAATATTGTACATGTTACTTCTGTGTCAGACAGGCAAGATTTGGAGGAGGGCCACACCGATGATTTGGGGTCAGTTGAGAAATTCACATGTAAGACAGATGTGGAGCCAAAACTACCCTCGGAATCCATCAGTGTAGAGGAGAGAGCAGTCTCCACAGAGAGCAGTGTGGCTCTTGAGGCAGCGGAACAAGATTTTGCAGTCCAAATTCAGGAGGGTCAGTCTGTCAGACAGTCTATCATTATGGATGAGAAACGCATTTTGACTGGAGAGCAGTCTAAACAAATCTCTAAGTCTGAAACAACAACAGCAAGTGTAGTGAAGCAGAGCAAAAGTGCCTTCATGGTATCAGAATCTAGTGAGAGCCAGACCCTTCCGAAAGAGCTCACTTTTGTGATCCAAGCACCAAAATCATTCACCTTGGATGTCCGGCGTCAGCTAAAGAGTTCACTACAGTCTGCTGTGGCACGAGATCAACCGCTGATACTGGCAGATGTTGTGCAGAGTTTAGCAGTCGTAGAAGTACAAGAGGTGAAGGTACTTAGAGAGCCAAAATATGCAAAGTACACATACCTCATCACAACAACAGGTGCACCTATCGAGATCACAATTGCCTTTGAGGGTGACTATCCTCAAACTGCAGATCTGAAAAGTGAGCTTCAGGCTGCTTTCTACTCCATAGTCTATCGAGAGCAGCATGTTCTGACATCTGAACAGCCTGGCACAATGCAAGTTGATAGGCCTCAGAGATTGCAGGTTACTAAGGCCTCCTCAAAAGAAATCCTCTCACCCATGGTGCAAACAGTCCAGACGAGTGAGAATGTGTCAGATATTGCATCGCCCAAGGCACAGTCTGCGGCGATTAAAACTGAAACCAAAGCTTCCTTCCAGACAGTAACAACACAGGGGCAAACTATTGTGCAAGAGTCAAAAAGAACCATGGTGCAAATGACCACTGAATCAAAATTAGAAATCGAAAAGTCCATTGAGATTTCTTCTCAGGAAAGCAGATCTGTGACAATATCGGGCCGTGAGAGAGATGTTGGTGCAGCTGCTATTACTATAGACGTTCCTTTTGCACCAGTACCTGTTGAGCAGTCAGTAGATATCCACATTAAACATGAGAAAACGCAGGAATTCCTTACAGAAGAGACCATTAAAACAACCAAAATTACTGAAAAGGTTGGTAAATATGCCCCAATATTTGAAACTGAATTGGAAGATATTACAGTGGAGGAAAAAGGCAAAGTCACTTTTACAGTAAGCGTAAAATTTGTTAAAAATGTCAATTGGATGTTCAATGGAAAATTGATTAAATCTGGCAAAGAGTTCAAGTGTTCCAAACAAAATAACACATATACACTAGTGATCGACAAAGTAATCAAGGAGAAGCATGAAGGAGAGTATGTCTGTGAGGCAGAGAATGAAGGCGGCAAGACTTCAACATCTTCAACACTCACAGTTGTCTCAAGAGGTTGGACAATGAGGACTTTGTTACCTTACCATGCACAACTAACTCTTCACTCTTTCATTCTTCCGATTCATAAAAAATGTAAAAAAAAAAAAAAATGCAATACCATCCTATGATGACTAATGGAGCACTTCCCAATCTTACATCTTCCATTGGAAGAGTCACTCGTAATTGTCCTCCTATTTTCACCCTACTTTCACCTCCTTCACTCATTTAAATGCTGCACTCCTGTCCACACGAAGCTGAAGCACTGAAGCATGATTCAACATTACTCTCCAGTCATCCCCTCTCGTCACTCCCCATCCTCATCTTCCTCTCATTCACATTGAGGAAATTTCTTGTCATCTTTGAGAAAGAGACTCATATCACTCTGCATTCCACCCCCAATGGTCATTGGTCATGGGTTGCCACCAAACTCTTTTGCATGCGTTCCTTTTTCTCATTAGCGTTTCATCTTTCATGTGATCAATATCTTCTTCCTCTAACCATGATCATCATTTTCCTTCACAGTCACTCCTGGAAATAGTCATTTGCATTCACTCTATTCATGTCTGTTTTTGTCACTCCATTATGTTAAGACGTGTTATCACTTGATGTCAGTTACTAATTTGCTTTTCCCCTCTCTACATGGTGTAGTACCACCTGTTTTCAGGCACAAAATCCATCCCCTGGAAATCAATGTTGGCGTCAATGCCAAATTTGAGTGCGAGACAGAAGATGCACCAAGTATCACTTTCAAGTGGTACAAGTCTGGCTCCGAGATCAGACAGAGTGAGAAGTACAGGATCCTCAGCCGTAGCACCACATCCTCTTTTGAGATTCTCAACCCAGGCAAGGTGGACACGGCTGAATATACCTGCAAAGCTTCCAACCAGCATGGAAGCGACAGCTGCGCTGCTAGTCTCAACGTGACTGGTAAGTTGAATGCAGGATTTCTCCAATTTTATATGTCATCTGTAAGTTTATGAACAGGCAGGGTTTAATCTAAATAACAGGGTGATCAATCTATAAAAGATATTGTCTGTACAATAAGAATATTTGATATGGTTGTTCTGCACTCTGGTTCTTTTTCTAGAAGTCTTCCCACCAGAATTTGTTACAAAACCTGATCCTATGACACTGTTTGTGGGCAAACAAGCCAAATTCCAATGTGTAGTCAATGGGTCTACTCCAATGAATGTTTTATGGCATAAAGACAACATTGCCATTTCACCTGATGACCATTATAAAATATCCTCGGATAAGAACAAATACACTCTTCTGATTAGCAAACTTGAGCAGAACGATCAGGGTACATATCTGTGCAAAGCATCAAACAGTGTCGGGACAGCTACGTGTTGCACAGAGCTGAAGGTTATTGACAAACCCAGCTTTGTAAAGACTTTTGAGTCTGTGTCAGTAGCAGTGGGTAACCCACTGTGCCTTGAGTGTCTGGTGAATGAAGACACTGGAGTCATCATTACCTGGATGAAAGATGGCAAAAAGATTCACAACACCATGGATTGTAAACTCTCTTTTGAGGAAAAAACAGCCAGTCTTGAAATTCTAAAAGGCAAACTAAAAGATACTGGCAAATATGTCTGCACTGCAGCAAACGATGCAGGAAGCAGTGAATGTTCATCTGCGGTAACTGTACAAGGTAAGACTCTTGAAGGTAGAGTCCATGACAAATGCAGTATTTTCTGTCTTAAAAAATCTAAATTTTTTTTCCCCTAAAGAACTATTTTTCTTCTTGTTGTAAGAAAATAATGTTTCCTTGCTGCTGCTGCTTCAGGCTTATGTCTTTGCGCTCTATGCATTGATGATTAATATTGTTTTTTCTTCTCTCTGTTTCTTCATTTGTTCTTTCTCTTTTGTCTTTTTGTTATTTCTTTCTATTTTTTTCTTTTTTTCCAAATCTCTTTTGAACTTCTACCAACGTCAGAGCCTCCAACGTTTCTTAAGAGGCTTGAACCAAAGATTCTTTGGAAACAGGGTGTATCTGCACGCTTACAGTGCACAGTCAAAGGGACACCTGAGCTCCATGTAACATGGTTTGTTGACGACAGACAGCTCAGCACTTCAGACAAGCACAAAATCACTTTTGCGGATGGCAAAGCCACTCTGGAGATTAATAGTCTTGTCGAATCGGACAGTGGAAATTACACTTGTGAAGTGCTAAATGAGGCTGGCTGTGAGAGCTGTAGCTCACATGTGACAGTCAAAGGTTTGTTGTGAGCAGCGGCGTCATTACATAATCTTATGCATGAAGCTTTTTTGACTGGTTTTCACAGGTTCATGAACTCTTAAATGTGATCTGATCTTTATTCTTAGAACCTCCTTCTCTCAAAAAAGAACTAAAAACGCTTGAGGTAGTCAAGGGAACCACTGTCCAGTTTGAATGTGAAGTTACTGGCACAGCACCGTTTGAAGTCACCTGGTTAAAGAACAAGAAACCAGTCAGCACTGACAAGAAGCACAATGTTGTTTCAAAAGATTCCTGTGCTTATTTGGAGATCCGTTCTTTTGAAAGTGCAGACGTGGGTGATTATCAGTGTTGTATATCAAACGATGTGGGTAAAATCACTTCAAAATCAGTTGCTAAATTGAAAGGTCAGTAAAGTTTAAAATCCCTTCCTCAATTTATAATCTTCAATATTATAGTTTTGTCCTGTCAACTGACATGTTTTATTTGAATGCAGATCCACCAACATTTGTAAAGAAAGTTGAAAACACAACAGCAGTTTTGGGCAGTGCTGTTAAACTTCAGGGCACTGTTAAGGGCTCTGCCCCAATCTCTGTGAAATGGCTAAAGGACTCTGACTTGCTGACAGAGGTGGATCCCAATATCAAAATTACATTTGAAAACAACATTGCTCAATTGGCCATTGCCAGTGTTGCCATAACCCATGGTGGTAAATATACCTGCCAAGCAGAAAATGAGGCTGGTCAACAGAAATCTGAAGCCACGTTATCTGTCCAAGGTTTGACTTGGTTAAATTTAACTTTTATTTATCAGGTTGATTTATTACATTTATTTATTCAAAGCATTACTGATTTTGAACACGTTGTAAGTGCCTGTATTCTATTTTAGAACCAGCTAGGATTGTTGACAGACCACCATCTATCAGTGTTACTGTTGGAGCCCCTGCAACTCTGGAGTCCACAATTTCAGGGAGCCCAGATCTTAAAGTCAAATGGCTCAAAGATGGAAAAGAAATGACATCAGGCCGAAAATACAAAATTACGCTAAAAGACAATGTAGCCACCTTAAAAATTCTTTCAGCTGAAAAAGGCGACAATTGTGAATACAGAATGGAGGTGGCTAATCGTGTTGGAAAAGATGAATGCTCCTTTGCTGTAACTGTGCTAGGTTTGTTTTCTATACCATCATTTATGTATTTTATTTATTATCTTTTATTCTATTGCATGTGATTGGTACAACTTTTCTTAACTAACTTCTTCCTGTCCATCTGAGCAGATCGAATCATACCACCTTCCTTCACAAAAATGCTTAAAAAGGTCGATGGAAATGTTGGAGGCGATGCTATTATGGAATGCAAAGTGTCTGGGTCACAACCCATGACCGTATCTTGGTTCAAGGAAGGAAAGGAGATCACATCAGGGATGAAATACCAGACTGAATTTAAAGAGAGCACAGCATCACTGAAAATATTACGTTTAGAGACTGTTGATGCTGGGGCATATACATGTCGGGCAAATAATTCTGCTGGACATGCGGAAACAAGTGGGGCCCTGCAAGTGAAAGGTTAGGGGAGCTGTAATACTGTTTATAACAGTATCTGCCGAAATTATACTTATCTAATCATACAGTGGTTGTTATTGAGTGATAAAAAGCATCTGTCTTTTTCAAATGTAATTTAGAACCCCCAGTCTTCACAACCAAACCAGAAACCCAGGATGTCATCCCAGGATCTACAGTCGTTTTTAAATCTGTCTACTCTGGAACAGCTCCATTCAATGTGAAATGGTTCAGAGAAGAAAAGGAAATTCTAACAGGAGGCGCGTGCTTCATCAAGAAAGAGACCTCCTCAAGCACACTGGAGCTTCACTCTGTGAAGCCATCTGATTCCGCTAAATACATTTGCCAAGTGTCGAATGATGCCGGAAAAGTGGTTTGCACCACTGTCTTGTTCGTGAAAGGTGCCCTGTCTTCTCTTAATTCTCTTTGTGTGCAACATGGCTTTAGATATGTTGGTACTCTTCTTTAAAATGTCTGTCAATGTTTTTCTTTTCTCTGTAGAACCTCCAAAGTTTGTGATGAAGCTCGACTCCACAAAACTTTTAATGATTGGAAACCCTGTAACTTTAGAGTGCAAAGTAACTGGCAGCCCTCCTATCAATATTAAGTGGCTTATGAATGACACTGAAATCAGCTCCAATGACAAATATCAAATGACCTTTGTCGACTCAGTTGCTACCCTCAAGATGGTCAATTGCAACATTGATGATAGTGGCAGTTATATATGCATGGCATCAAATGATGCTGGTAGTGACCGTTGCAGCTGTATGATTACTGTCAAAGGTGTGTTCATTATACCCTCAGTGATCATATCAAGAGTCTCTAAAGATACATTCATTTTAGAGCAGATTTGTAATCAGTTGTTGTGGACTTCTTTGTTTTAGAGCCGCCAGCATTTTTTCGGTGTTTTGAATCCAAGGAGGTTGTCAAAGGCTCTGATGTTGTACTAGAAGGTTTGGTCTCAGGTTCAGCTCCATTTGAGATGTCTTACTTCAAAGACTCAAAACAGATCAGGAATGACAGGAGGCACATCATGAGCCTGAAGAACGACATTGCGACTCTCAACATTCTTAAATTTGATGGCAGTGATGTCGGAAAATATCAGTGCACAGTAGCAAATGATGTAGGGAAGTCATCTTGTGATTTCCAGTTTTCTCTAAAAGGTTGGTCAGCTGATAAAAATGTTTGCACCGCTCATAAACTCAATAGATCGTCTTTGAGGGGAATTCTATTAAATTTGTGCTGATTAGAATATTTCCACATTTCTCTTGATAGAGCCACCATCATTCGTCCAGAAGATTGAAAACACAAATGCCGTTCTTGGCAAAGAGATAACTATGCAGTGTGTATTGAAAGGATCCGTGCCAATGACTGTGACCTGGATGAAGGATGACCATGAGGTCAAAGATTCTGAGCATGTACAGATTTCGTTTGAAAACAGAACAGCAGTCTTATATATCAGCAGTGTTCAGTTGAAACACAGTGGCAAGTATACTTGTATGGCACAGAATGAAGCTGGAAGCCAGAAATGCATTGCAACATTAGTAGTAAAAGGTTAGTTTACATACTTGAACACTTGGTGTGTTTATTGTCTTTGATACACAGAATATACTTCAGCAGTGCAGTAATGATTTACAATTTATAACTGTTGATTTGATCTGTTAATTTCTAGAACCGGCAAATATCACAGAGCCAGCTAAGTCTATCAACGTCACAGCAGGGGACCCCGCTACTCTTGAGTGCAGGTTCTCAGGGACTAAACCCCTTACTGCCAAATGGTGTAAAGATGGAAAAGAGTTGACATCAGGCAAAAAATACAAAGTGCAAAGCACTGACAAGAACTCAATCTTAAAGATTTTGTCCACAGACAAAAGTGATAGTGGAGAATACATGTTTGAGATTTCCAACGATATTGGAAGTGGCACTTGCGATGCTGCTATCACAGTTCTAGGTCAGTTCATTTCGGGGTGCATTTTCTTATCATTCTAAGTTGTCTTTATATATAATAAGGTGTCATAATGCATGAATACTGAGTCTTTTACTTGTTCTGTGACAGATCAAATAATCAAGCCATCGTTCACAAGGACGCTTAAAGAATTGGAAAGCATCAAAGGATCTTTTGCCCAATTGGAGTGTCTCGTCTCTGGCTCCTTGCCCATTACTGTGCATTGGTACAAAGACAATAAGGAAGTAGAGGTTGATGAGAAGCACAAATGCATATTTTTTGAAAATGCCGCTTCTCTGGAAATTACCCGCCTTGTTAGTGGTGACAGTGGCACGTATACCTGCATTGCTGAAAACAAAGCGGGCAGTGATCAGTGCTCTGGCATTTTGCGAGTTAAAGGTTTGATATTTTTATCTTATCTTTATCTTATGTTGCTTGATAAATGAGAACAGTAGGTCACTATGCACTGTTTGCACAGCTTCAGTTCCCTTTTAAATGGATTTTAAGCCCTTCGTTCTTTCAGCTCTTAGCTCAACAAGCTATTTAAGAATAATGATTGAGACCAAACCGCAAGCAGTCAGACCAAACTTACATTTCAAAATGCTTGACTATTTTTTTATACAGAGCCCCCCTCAATTGTTGAAAAGCCTGAGTCTATGGAGGTAATCCCTGGATCAAGGGTGAAGTTCAATGTACTTATTGCTGGCACTCCACCCCTGACCATCAAATGGTTTAAGTCCAACAAGGAGATCACAACAGGGGTAGACTGTGCCATTCAAAAAGATGATTCCTCCACCTCTTTGGAGCTCTTCTTTGGCAAGACGTCAGACTCCGGGGATTATATCTGTGAAATCAGCAATGATGTTGGCTCAGACAAATGCCAAGCAACCCTTTTTGTGAAAGGTTGTTTTCCTTTTTCATTCCTTTTAATTTCTGTTATACTAGATTCACACTCAGACAGTGTATTAATTGGATTTGTTGATTTTGTTTTACCTTTTAGAACCTCCGAAATTCACACGAAAGCCAGAAGGGGTGTCTGTTGTAAGGCCTGGCCAGAATGTTGTGTTTGAATGTCAGGTCATTGGAACTCCTGAAATAGATATCTATTGGTTCAAAGATGGAAATGAGTTAAGTCCAAGTAATAGATATAAAATGGACTTTTCTAACTCTCTGGCACGGCTTGAGATAACTGGTTCTGAAATCAAAGACAGTGGAGTTTACTACTGTGAGGCACGCAATGAAGCTGGCAGCGAAAGCTGTAGCATGGAGTTTAAAGTAAAAGGTTAGATGTTTGATTTGAGATGTTTTTTTTGCAGTTTTGTCTATTTGCATTTAAACAGGACAAACAATCTTACTGTTCTTTCTTCATTGGTTACAGAGCCTCCAGCCTTTATCAAGCCATTAACACCTGTTGAGGTTGTAAATGGTGCAAGTACGTCCTTTGAGTGTCAGGTTACTGGAAGTGCTCCTTTTGAGATAACTTGGCACAAGGACTCAAAGGAGATCAAACTGAGCTCAAAGCACGTAATGTCAAAGAAAAATGAGTCGTTATATCTTGAAATCCAGAAATGTGACGCTTTAGATGTCGGCGAATATCAGTGTACGGTGGCAAATGAAGTGGGAAGTTGCTCTTGCCAAGCCGAACTTAGCATAAAAGGTCTGTAGACATGTTATTCATTACCAAATTACATTCATAATAGGCGGTATAGACATGATTATTTTACTGACCTGTGTTCTTTCCTATTAGAACCACCATCATTTGTAGAGAAGATTCAGAATGTTGCCATTGTCCTCGGGAAAGTGGCCGAGTTGAAGTGTGTTGTAAAGGGATCTGTCCCCTTGAGTGTGCAGTGGCAAAAAGATGAACAGTGGATCTTGGAGGATCCAAAGATTGAAAAGATGTTTGATGGTAGCGTGGCTATTCTGAGAATTCCAGTCTGTGAGTCTTGTCACAGTGGAAGGTACACTTGTCAAGCTGTTAACGAAGCAGGACAGGAGAAATGCTTTGCAACCCTTCTGGTGCAAGGTTTGTCTTTTTGTATACATTTTCTATGAAATTTGTTTGATCTGACCATGGGAGTGCAGACAATAATGGACCTCATTCTCGAACTGGGTTAAGAAAAAGATAAGAAGAAATCAATTTTTAACTCCACTTACGAAGTTCCCGGGACAATTCTGGCATTCATGAAAGTTTTCTTATCTGGGATTCGTTCTTAGCTAAGAACAGAATTTAATAATGCTAAATAGCAGTCGTAAATCGGCCAGATTGGAGTGCGCCCATGTTCTTAAGGGCTGAATTTGTGAGATATCGTTGGTGATTGCGCTCACATCAATTCTACAGACATCCACGGATTTAAATAATTATAATAATAATAAATACGAGACTATTTGTATCATTAACAATTACGTTTCACATGTATAGTCATGATTCTACGAGGCATCGTGATGTCCTAAAATAAATAAAAGCACTACACGAACACTGCAAATGGCAGTGAATAAATAAATAAGCACTAAACTAAATTGCGTGGATATAGCCATAGTGGAATAGAATGGACACATCTACATTCTGCAACAGTACCTCCACCTCTGCACTGGTGAAGTTAGGTCTGCGTTTACTGGACCGCTGTTCGCTTTCCGCTTTGACATGATTTTGTGCACAGCTAAGAACACTTTGGCGGTTTAAGAACACATTTCCAGGCGTTCATGAATCCGGCAGGGATCTTTTCTTAGGAAGATATTTAAGAAGACACTTAAGAAAATGTTCGAGAATGAGGTTCAATATTATTAAATATTTGCATTTGCACTTAAATGTTTAGAATATATAATCCACAGTTGTTGGACCACTTTATCCACATTTGTATATTTATGCCCTTTTAGAGCCCCCACAGATAATTGAAAAGCCAGAGGTGATCAATGTCACTATTGGCGATCCAGTCAGTTTTGACTGCAAAGTTACAGGCACTCCTGAACTCAAAGTGAAATGGACTAAAGATGGAAGGGAGCTGGTTCCCAGCAGACAGCACATCCTCAGCTTTGTGAACAATATCAGCAGTCTTAAAATACAGTCTGCCCAAAAGGAAGACAAAGGACATTATATCTTTGCGGTCGCAAATCACATAAATGTCTGCACATGCAAGGTTGAGTTGGTTGTAGTAGGTCAGTACTTTGACAATTTTTTTGTAAGGTTTTATACATTTGAAATACTTATTTATTAGAAAGTGTAACTCACATTTTCAACCCCTCAATCCTAACCCAGATCAAGTAATTCCTCCTACCTTCATAAAACCACTGACTGACATGGAGGAGATTTTGGGTACCTCTGTGCACATTGGCTGCAAAATATCTGGATCCCTCCCAATTACTGTGGAATGGATAAAAGATGGAAATAAACTATCTGGTAGAACAAAGCACAAAATTGTCCAGGAGGACAACAGTGCGTTCTTGGAGATTGAGCACTTAGAAAAGGCAGACACTGGGACATACACTTGCAAACTCACAAACAAAGCAGGAGGCTGTGAATGCAGTGGAGTGCTAAGGGTGAAAGGTCAGTTGAGTATAATTTCATTGAGCTGATATTAAAAAAAAAAAAAAAAAAGACCAAAAGAAGTATCTATTAAGAAGGTTGCCAGTTCAGCAAAGGTCTATGTTCACATGTTTTTTCCCTTCAAATGTATTATAGAGCCTCCAAGCTTTGTGCTGAAGCCAGAATCTCAGGCAGTTCTTCCGAACACTACAGTTCGGTTTAAGAGCACCTTCAAAGGAACCCCTCCTTTTACTGTGAAATGGTTTAAGCAGGACACGGAGCTGATAACCGGACCATCGTGCTTTACTGGACTGGAGGGTTTATCATGCTTTATAGATCTTTTATCCGTTGGTGTTTCACAAAGTGGAACTTACTCTTGCCAAGTCAGCAACGATGCTGGTACTGTGAAGTGTACCGCTGATTTACTAGTCAAAGGTTGGACTTTGCTCTTTCTGAGACTTATAACTAAAAACCAATTCCACCATCCCATTTTAACAGCTTCCTCATCGTCACATTTGCTTTTTGGTCATGGGTTACCATGCATTTGCTTTTTGGTCATGGGTCACCATGCATTTGCTTTTCACTATTCGCTTCACCATCACCACGTTGTCGCTTACCATCTCCTCGCTCCTCAACCCCCATCAGCCATTAACTCTTTTTCTTGTCCTCTTGCAGCTCATCTTCCATCTTGCATCCTTGGATTTCCATTTGCATGTTTGATTTTTCCCCCCCAGATGTTGACTTGTTTTGTTTTTTTGTCATTTTGCAGAACCTCCAGACTTTGCGCAGAAACTTCCGAGCACAAAGTATGTGAAGCTGAGCGACGCAGTCGTTCTTGAATGCAAAGTCACTGGCACTGCCCCACTCCAGATTAACTGGTTTAAAAACGATTCAAAACTGACCGACAGTGACAACTGCAAGACATCATTTGATGGCTTTGTGGCAGTTCTCCACATTTCAACCACATCATTTGAGGATGGTGGAGTGTATTCGTGTGAGGCTCAGAATGACGCTGGCACTAAAAGCTGCAGCACCACACTCACAGTGAAAGGTCAGCTAATGAATAAGTATAATTGTATAAAATCAGCATAGCACATAGAACATCCAACATGTTACATTTTGCTACCTTATGAGCATTGGAACATTGAAAACAGATGGATTTTAACTACACAATTCAGTGCAAGTTCTCTACTTCACATACAGACATTGAAAGGTCAGCTAATTAATAAGTGTGATTGATCAGCATAGAATGATACCTACATGTTGGATTTAGTTACCTTATGATTCTGTACATGTTCGTAAACATACATGAAAACAGGATATTAACTGCAACATTCATAGCTAAGCTAGTTACCTACTGTAATTTCTTTAACACACTAGTTGTTTTTGGGACTGAACAAATATGAGATAATAGAATGAATGATATAAAGACATTAAACTCGATTATATTATTTACAGAACCACCCTCTTTCATCAAAGTGCCTGCACCTGTTGAAGGACTGAAAGGCAAAGATGTCAGTCTGAACTGTGAACTGAAGGGCACGGCACCGTTTGAGATAACCTGGTTCAAAGATAAAAAGGCACTAAAGGAGGGCAGAAAATATAAGCTTGTGTACGAAGGATGCTCTGCAACTATGCATATCCTTGGTCTGGAGGCATCAGATGCTAATGAATATGAGTGCAAAGCATCCAACAGTGTAGGAAGTGACACATGCAATGTGTCTGTTAAACTGAGAGGTTGGTACAGATTTTATGTGTTTGGTGTTGTTCTTGTCAATTCCTTTGAGTTTGTTGTGAGGTACCGGTCTCATTAAATGTCTGTCAAAATCTTTTTTAACCACTCAGAGCCACCAGTCTTTGTGAAGAAACTGTCACATATGACAGCAGTGTCTGGTGAAGAAGTGACTTTGGTTGCCACAGTTAAAGGCTCTCAGCCGATGACAGTATCTTGGGTCCAGGACAAAGACCATGTTCTTAGGGATGGTGACAACCGCAAAATTACCTTTGAGAACAACCAGGCCACTCTTAAAATCTTTAAGGCTGACAAAACCACTACTGGGAAATATACCTGTCAGCTCAAAAATGATGCTGGGGTGGCGGAATGCATGGCTAACCTGACTGTTCTAGGTTTGTATATATAGTTCATAGTATATAATGTCTATTCCACATTTTTAGTTTTTCCCCCGGGCTTACACGTGTACATGGTTTCTCCCTTATTTCCAGAACCGGCTCTAATTGTTGATAAGACAGAATCCTTTAGTGTCACAGAAGGGGATTTAGCAGCTCTGGAATGTACTGTATCTGGAACTCCCGAATTAAAACCAAAGTGGTTCAAAAATGGAGTGGAACTGTCAACTGGAAGGAAGTACAGGATTACCTTCGCCAAAATGATCTCCAGTCTAAATATTCTGACAAGCGAGAGGGATGACACTGGAGAGTACATGTTCGAGGTCAAGAATGAAGTTGGCAGTGATGTCAGCAAAATGCACCTAACTGTTCTAGGTTTGTTGATATTCCCTCGATTGTGTCAAGTAATTAAGTGCCAAATTCCTTCAGCTCCATGTTCAATTCAATGTGTATTTTTATACAGATAAAATAATTCCTCCAACGTTCTCACGGAAATTGAAAGACACACAGAGCATTGTGGGTAAATCTGGTGAACTGGACTGTAAAGTCTCTGGAACCTCACCATTCACAATCTCTTGGTATCATGATGGGACGGAGATCACAAGCGGACCTAACTACGAAATTGCATTCAGTGACAACACCTGCACTCTGAAAGTTCCCACACTCAAACTGTCTGATTCTGGAGCATACAAGTGCAAAGCTGTCAACAAAGCAGGAACAGCTGAAACCAGTTCTACTTTTGTTGTAAAAGGTTAGTCTATGCCCAGGGTGATTAATGCACCTATTTATTTAGTTTCATTTTTAGTTTAGTTTGAGTTGGCATTGGCAAATACCTGAGATCTTGAAGTCTATTCCTCCTCTGTATCTGTTGTAGAGCCTCCATCTTTTGTGACTCAACCTCAACCACTGGAAGCGTTGCCTGGCACTAACGTTACATTTACAGCTACTGTGAGTGGAAGTGCCCCTCTGAAACTGAAATGGTTTAGAGGGAGCAAGGAAGTTTTGCCGGGAAAGGGCTGTGAAATAGCTCTTAAAGGTGACAAGGCTACTTTGGAGCTGCGCAACGTTGATAAATCCCACGCAGGAGAGTACACATGCCAAATTATTAACGATGCTGGAAAGGAGAACTGCACTGTCAACCTGTTTGTGAAAGGTTTGTTGTTGTTATGTTATGCATGAAGGCATTGCGTTTATTGTTTTTGAGAGGTCATGTTCCTGTTAATTTATGTGTTGTTTTTGTCCTAGAACCTGCTCGTTTCATTAAGAAACTTAAAGACCTTTCTGTTGAAATGGGAAAATCCTTGATTCTTGAGTGCACATACTCTGGAAGCCCAGAAATCCATGTTAAATGGCATAAGGACGGGCAAGAGATCTATTCCTCTTACAAATACAACATGACAACCACTGAGACCTCCTGCATCCTCGAGTGTCTGAACAGTGACAAAGAGGCTGCAGGAAAATACTCCTGCGAAGTCTCCAATGGAGCTGGAACTGATATTTGCCATGCCAATGTGTCCATATTAGGTTTGTGTTATGATTTAATTATCCCTATTCATATAATTGTACGGTATTTGCATGCTGTAGTTTTGATCTTATTGCGACAATTTACTTTTTTACTCTAGAACCCCCATACTTTATTGAGCAATTGGAGCCAATGGATGTCACAGCTGGAGATGCTGTTTGCTTGAAATGCCAAATAGGGGGAACACCTGAAATTAAAGTATCCTGGTTTAAAGC
Organism: Clupea harengus; assembly: GCF_900700415.2. Lineage (NCBI taxonomy): Eukaryota > Metazoa > Chordata > Actinopteri > Clupeiformes > Clupeidae > Clupea > Clupea harengus. Next base: position 20,162,623 of record NC_045153.1, on the reverse strand, counting down.
CGATGGAAAACTGAGATCCTCTGCCATGTGTAAAATGGAATTCTCAAAAGGTGTTGCCTGCCTGAAAATAAGCAAAACTTCTAAAGCTGACATTGGCGAATATACATGCAAAGCTGAAAACAATATTGGAACAGCATCCTCCAGTTGCCAACTAACTGTGCAAGGTGACCCCAAGTTTTTTCCCCCACATATTTTAAAATCTTTTTTTCTCTTTTGGGTTACCATTATATTATTACCCACATCATAGCAATTGTATTCAGTGTTTGTGTGTGTGAAATTGCATTTCAGAGGTCAAAACACCACCGTCTTTCCCCAAGAAAATTACTAGTATACAACAAACTGAGGGACAGGCAGTCAGATTTGAGTGTCGTGTCGCTGGATCCTCTCCTATGGAGATATCTTGGCTTAAAGATGGTGACACCTTGAGAAATGATGCAGAATTCTCAATGAGTTTTGATGATAATTCTGCGGTCCTACAAATTTCTCGAGGAGAAATGAGACATTCAGGGGAATACACTTGTGTTGCAACGAATAGTGTTGGAACAGCCTCTTGCAGAGCCAAGCTCACACTTCAAGGTCTGTTGGGTTTAGTCATGTAAGAATGTATCTGATGATATTGTCTTGACATTTTAAAATGTGTTCTGTGTCCAACCATGTTATTTTCTACCTGATGTTGTAGAGCCAAGATTTCCGCCAGTTTTTGATAAAAAGCTCTTGCCAGTGGATGTTACAGTGGGAGATAGTGTGGAGCTGGAATGTCACATGACTGGATCTTTGCCAATAAAAGTGACATGGTCAAAGGATCACAAAGATATTCGCACTGGTGGAAATTATAAAATATCCTGTGTGGATAACAGTGCACACCTCACCATTCTAAAAGCAGATAAAAATGACTCTGGACGATATTCTTGCCATGCTAGTAATGACATGGGGAAGGACTCTTGCTCTGCTGAAGTATCAGTGAAAGGTATTTGGTTTAGTAGCTTCTGTGTGAGAGTGTCTGCTCAGGCAATACCGCTATCCTTGCTGCTCTCCTGGAGATAGTTTGGTGTTGCTTATCTGATGTGCTTTGCTTTACTCTTGCTCATATTCCAAAGTTCTCTTCAAAGAAACTTAATTTATTTTGTGTTTAACGCTCACTTTGCCCCTTGTTGTTATTTCAGAACGTAAAATTCCTCCCAGCTTCACCAAAAAGCCCGCTGAGACTATCGAGGATGTTGAGGGCAAAGTTGTGAAAATAGAGGGCCGTCTGGCTGGATCTCAGCCCATAACAGTGAACTGGTACAAAGACAGCAAGGAAATCTTCAGCTCTGACTACTATGACATATCCTTCAAGAGCAATGTGTCTGTGCTCTGTATCAAGAAGTCTCAGAGCTCAGACAGTGGCGCATACACCTGCAAAGCCACTAATGAAGCTGGCAGCGCTAGTTGCCAGGCGACAGTAAATATCTCAGGTACTGTATGTGTTTTGTTCACCGTATTTAACAGTTTGAATGTGTGGTGTTTCAGTGCTATGTCTATGCTGCTGTTGCAAAGTGCTTGATTGCTGTTTTGGTGGTTGCTATATTGATTGTTCTTGCTATTGTGCTTGCTACTGTGATAATGTTGATATTCTTGCGATTGTGCTTGCCACTGTGAGTATGTTGTTATTCTTGCTACTTTGTTTGCTACAGTGAGTATGTTGTTATGCGTGCTTTTTTTGCTTGCTACAGTGATTGTGTTGGTATTCTTGCCATTTTGCTTGCTACTGTGATCATGTCATTTTTCTTTCTTGCTACAGTGATTCAATGGTTACTGTTGCTATAGTGTTTGCTTCAGTGATTGTGTGGTTGTTCTTGCAGTTTTGCTTGCTATAGTGATCATGTGGTTGTTCATGCTTTTTTGCTTGCTATAGTGATCATGTGGTTGTTCTTGCAGTTTTGCTTGCCACTATGGTTATGTGGTGATTCTTGCTATTGTGCTTGCTACAATGATTATGAGGTTATTCTTGCTATTGTGGTTGCTGCAATGATTATCTGTCACATCTCTTATGATGCAGAGCACAAGGTGCCTCCGAGCTTTGATATACCTCTTAAGCCAGTGACCATAAATGAGGACAACAAGCTCACCCTGAGCTGCCATGTCCGTGGATCCCCTCCTCTGAAGGTTCAGTGGATGAAGGACAGACGGGAGTTGTCATCCTCAGCCAGCACTAAGATCACATTTGTGGATGGCACAGCCACTTTTGAGGTTCTCCGTGTGTCCAAGAATGATGCCGGAGACTATTTGTGCAAAGCTACAAATGAGGCTGGAAGTGAATTTTGCAAGTCCAGGGTGACCGTGAAAGGTATACAGTTGTTAAGGAAATTGCTGGATAGTTTGTGATATATAAACTTTTTTTCCTTTAGGTGGAAGCTCATATGTGTGCACAAAATAAGATATTTAAGTAGAATATTATAAAATTCTACTGCTACCTGAAGACCTTAGCTCAATCAGTCGCTGTCAACATTATTGCTTTTAAAGTAAACTACTTAGCCACTTTGGTACTAAGTTAACAATCCATATCATATAAATATAACTCACAAACGAAATACTACACAGTGCAGCTTGTTTCTGTGGATACAAATACCTTCTTCATCACAAAGGCAGCGAAAACAGTAATAGTTATTACATGAGAAATGCATCTTGCTTTGATATGCCAACTGTGATTAGCTTTCTGTCTGAAACTTTTATGTACTAGTTTCTGCTCAACTTTTTAAACTTCATTGATGTTTTTGCCATTTTTTGAAAGGACGTTCTACTCTCTTTTCCTTATCTTTTTTTATCACCATCCCTCTGACTTCGAACTTCTCAAAAGATCTTGATTCATATCTGTTATGAAACGTACGCCTCATGAAATACTCCCAATCAGGGTCATAGTTCAGCGAGCTCACGGTCTTATTTCCACCATCACGTGTTTACGCATTAAAGACATGTAAGTGAATTTTCGTTTATTAATTGTTTCGTAGAAAAATCAGCTGCAGCTCCAGCCCCTGAAGCGGCCGAAGTTGCTAAACCAGCAAAGAAACTTGATAACTTGTTCTTCATCGAAGAACCCAAGAGTGTTCATGTAACAGAGAGTAAGTACGGTAGTCTTTATGACAATTGTAGGAAAGGTCATAAAAATGGGTATCTATTGACATACTATGACTCTATTTTCAGAGGGTGCGGCTACCTTCATTGCTAAAGTTGGAGGTGACCCAATCCCCAACGTGAAATGGATGAAGGGCAAGTGGAGGCAGGTTACTGCTGGTGGTCGCATAACCATCGAGCAGAAGGGCCAAGAGGCCAAGCTGGAAATCAGGGAGGTTACCAAGTCTGACTCTGGACAGTACAGATGTGTTGCAGCTAACAAACATGGAGAAATTGAGTGCAGCACTGACCTGAATGTTGAGGATAAGAAAGAGGCTGCCTTTGAGACGGTGAAACTGAAGAAGTGAGTTTAGTTGTTTAAGTCATTGCAATTTATGAGATAACTGTACAAACATTATGTAGGCAGATGATGCAAATAATTTATTTTATCTCATCAAGGACACCATCAAAGCAGAAAAGTCCAAAGGAAAGCCAAGAGATTGATATTGTTGAGCTGCTCAGGAATGTAGATCCCAAAGAATACGAGAAGTATGCTCGCATGTATGGAATCACTGACTTCCGTGGTCTCCTACAAGCTATTGAGCAATTGAAGAGAGAAAAAGAGGAGGAGAGTGGACGACCTGTGAGTTGGAGATCTAATGTCGAAAATAGTTTCAAATATACAACTGAAGGCAGAGTAGAGAGACGATTTCAGACGTTACCAACATTCTTTCCTGTCATCCCGCTTTAGGAGTCAGGTTTAGCTGGAAGAGAGTCAGACGAAGATTTGGCCCAAATCGTGGCTGATTTGCAAAAGAGAATGGAACAGACAGAGGTTTTTAATATTTACCTATTCTCAAGAAATTTGACTAAAAAGTATACTTTGGTTTAATATGGGCTCATCAACTCATCAACATCACTATGTTGTTATATTTCAGCCTGTTACTCTTGTGAGAGACATCACTGATCAAACAACAGTCGTTAACAAGGAGGCTGTGTTTGAATGTGAGATCCAAATCAACTACCCAGAGATCACATTGTCCTGGTATAAGGGCACACAGAAGCTTGACTCTAATAATAAATACGAGATCAAAATTGTCGGTAATCGCCACATACTGAAGATCAAGAACTGCCAATCTGGTGACCGCGGCAATTACCGGGTTGTATGTGGGCCACATATCTCCAGTGCCAAACTCACAGTACAGGGTATGTACATGTGAATGCAGATACGTATCATTTTATGTCAGTTGACATGGATATCTGCATATCTTTTGTTTGGCAAATTTGAAAATCTGACAAAGTTTAATGAGGTATCCGTCATTCTTGTCTTTTCAGAAGCTAAAGTGGAAGCACATTTGGAGGAAACTGCTGGTAAGGAAGGCCAAACCTGTTCTCTGACTTGCCAGTTCTCTATGCCCAATGTAAAAACTCAGTGGTTTAAAAATGGAAAGCTTTTAGAGCCGAGCAGCAGATACACATTCACTGTGATCGATACGATTCAGAGGCTCTCTATCAAAGACCTTAGACCTGAAGACCAAGGACAGTATACCTGCAAATATGACAACCTTGAATCAACAACAAATCTTTGGGTTGAAGGTTTGTATAAGTCCGAAAATATCTCTAACTTGTCCGTCGAACCCACCTACTAACCTCTTTCATCATCATTTCTCATGAAGACTTGTCTGTTTTGTGGATACAACTTCTTTGAAGATTCACCGAAGTCTTGGATTCTTTTTGGATTCTACTTAGTCTTATAGTCTTCTTTTATAATGTTCTTCACAAGTGATCATGCTAAGGATAATTGTTAAGATCATTTCCAGTGATTTACATTTAACACTAAACAATGAATAACGAACATCACCAGATAATGCTAAACAGTGTCTCTTTGTGTCATCTGTAAAGCCACTCAAGTCTTGTAACCTGCTGATAAATGCTGCGTTATCTATTTTTAGCTGAACAAATTCACTTCACCAAACGCATCCAGAACATTGTGGTGAGAGAGCGTCAGTCAGCCACTTTTGAATGCGAGGTGTCTTTCGACAATGCTGTTGTAACATGGTACAAAGACACATGGGAGCTTAAAGAGAGCCCCAAGTATAACTTCCAAAGTGAAGGCCAACGTCACTTTATGATCATCCGCAACGTAACCTCAGAAGATGAAGGTGTGTAGTGATGAATCCCGTCGTGTGTTTAAATTCCGTCCTTCTCTCTTGAAAATGAAGACACTGAATTAACACCATTAAAAATTCTTCAGGCGTATACTCAGTGATTGTGAGGTTGGAGCCCAGAGGTGAAGCTAAAAGCACAGCTGAACTTTACCTCTCAGGCAAAGGTCTGTACCGTCAGTTTTCTAAGTTCTGTGTCTTGATAGTTTAAATTAGTTTGTAACGCCGTTTTGCCTCCTTCCACAGAAATTGATTTAGGAAGGTTGCCTTACGGTGAGTAGAGCATTTTCAACTTATATAGAATTCATAACAAACCACACTTGCATTTTTCAGATGTCTCACATGGCAACACAATACTAATATTCTATTGACAAAATCAATACGTTCAAAGATTATAGCTTATTTTTAACATCCCTCAGATGTCCCTGACACATCCATTCAAGTGCCCGATGCACCTACTGCATTTGCCATTAAAGGTAAGAATGGGACTCGTAAATCATATAACACAAGAACTAATTTGTGATATTAACAAGCAAACAAATGATGATGCGTGTATTATTATTTTCTAAAAGAAGAGTCATCAACTGAATACTATCAGTATGAGGAGAAGATGGAGTATCGAGGTACAAGGACTTTTCTGTCATCTTTTTCCATCACCCTTCATCTTATGTCTGACCGTCCTTTGTTAAAACCTCCGCGTGAAACCCTTATTAATGACAATAACGGTGGTCATCCTTTAACCCTCCCTTCATCAAAACATTGAAAAATGAACAAAAGATGGAGACTTTTCAGTCCATCTTTTTGTATCACTTTTTTGTATCATGTCTTACTGTATCATTCACTAAAACCTTTGTGTGAAACCATTTCATTAATAGCAATAACGAAGTTCATCCTTTAACCCTCTCTTCATGAAAGAAAAAACAAATTAACTGGGTGAAACCAGCTAACCAATATTTCACATCATTTCTTGACTGTCGCGTGTCCCCATCAAAAAATTACTAAACGTGTGCCATAGAAATCAATATTTTTGCCATCTTTCTTGCTCCCTTATCATGGATTGTTACCCTTCACCAGAACATGAAATCTGGACAGAAGAAGGGGTAGTTCAGGAGGTCACTACAGTTGAAGGTATTAATGTGCTCTTGCTGTTCTCATCCATGTTTTGAATCCCTCTTAGATGTTTGATAGAAATTCATTCGTTTCAGGGTCATTTTGTGTTCTTCATTCATTGAACCTTTTTTGTCATATTGACTGGATCTTAGTTTTGTCCCATTGTCCTGTACATTTTCATAAAATGTGTGTATGTTTTTGTTTTGTCCTTGAAGATCACATATTTTTCCTACATACTGTCCTTTCATTGTAAAGCTTGTGAGTTGCACTCCACAGGCACGTGGCTTCAATCCCTTTCCGTGTTCTCATGTGTATGCTCTCTCTCTCTCTCTCTCTCTCTCTCTCTCTTTGACTCTTTTAATGAATTGAATTATAATTATATGCCATCTAAGTCCATTTTCATTCTCTGATCAGTTCCAAGGGTGCCTGTTGAAGAATCAGTCCAGAAGGCGAAATTGGGAATGAGAGAGGAAGCCCCAGTTAGAGGTATAATATAAAACGCAACTGTGGCTGCCAACGCATTAAGCTATGGAATGGCAAGTGCGGCAAAAAGAAGTCAAGGTTGCTTATGCACATTGTGCCCCTCTTATTTGTTTTGTTTTCGTTTGTCTACCCTCTGTGGTTATGTTGTTGAGTGTTACATAGCTTTCAGTGGATAACTCCAGTGTCTTTGTGTGACTTATATGTATCGTTCAAAGATATTTGTGTTCTTGGAATGTTTGCTCTTATGTAAAGATGCTGCCTTCTCTATGTCATTGTCTTTGTGAAAGTTGGCTTCCATAACTCTTTATTAATGCATAATGTCAGTCTTGTTTGTCAAAAATATGTCCCCGCTGTCTGTGGATGTAATATATGTGAGTATTTGTGTTGTCTTATGTGTTATTTGCGAGAATCTTATGCCCTATGCTCTCCTAATGCTTAGTGCTAATCTAATGCTTGCACTTAGCTTATGGATTTGCTCTAATAAAGAAATTGTTCTTTAAGTTCCTGAGGCCCACAAGCCTGAAGAGAAACCATCTAAGCCAGTTGAACCAAAGGCACAAGCACCAGCTAAAGGTATTTAAAGTGGTATCTTACCATGTTGACACTGTGTGTGTAAAACTCTTTCAATAGTTATCTTTATATGTCAAAAATATGTTTTGTTTGTCTTGTATGTAATGTGTTATCATATAATGTTTCACTGTGTGACCATTGAGGGTGAAACTAACATCTTGAAGAGACATAGCTTTGAATTGACATAGATTCATGATATTTTTAAGTACCTGAAGCCAGGAAGCCCGTGGAGGAAAAAGTAATTCCAGTGAAAGTGGCGGCGGCAAAAGATGTGCCATCACCAAAAGGTATGACAAATGCTACGTTTGTCCCTTCCTGTCTTGTCTGTATTGTGTGTCCCTTTCAGTCCCCCCCCCCCCAGTTTGTCTATTATCTATATACCCTACTTAATCTCAATGAGTGGATTCCTAAATGTATTTGTCTTTGTATGTTTGTATGTACTTACTCATTCTTAAGAAGAGGCAAAGGTTTCTGTTCCTAAGCCCACTCCCACTGTTCCTGTAGAACAACAGGTCACTCCTAAAAAAGGTATATGACCATTCTAATCGCATCTATGTTTGTTCGTTTTTGTGTGTATTGTTCTTGTTGAACTTTTTTCATTTATGTGCGTATTATCAGTGTGTAATGTCAGTAGCCGTCTTGTCATCTGTGTTGTTTGTGTGTTCAAATGCTCTTTTTATCCGTGTCACTGTCTCAAAGCATTGTACGTCACCGCGTCTAATGTCAGTTGCTGTCTTGTCCTTAATGTTGTTTGAGTGTTTCACCATGTGTTCAATTGTGTTTTCTTCCATGTCATGGTCTTTCAGCATTGTACCTCACCACGTCAGTTGCTGTCTTTCCATTCTTGTTTGCATGTTTCACTGTATGTTCAGTGGCTTCATTCTTCCATGTCATTGTCTTAAAGCAGCGTTCCTCACCACATGTGTCTAACATGAAATCTGTCCCGTGTTCAAAGCAGCTTACACTCCACTTTTCTTGTCGAAGTCTCAGCTTCTTGTCACTCCGTTGTTGTACAATCACTAATAGCGGTATATTTACATTACCTAAAGATGTCAAAAAACCAGCAGCCACTGTGGCTCCTGAGCCTAAACCACAGGTGCAAGTTGAGCCTAAAGCGGCTCCGGTGCCACGAGCTGAACCTGAAGCCAAGCCTGAACCTAAACCAGCACCAGCGAAGAAACCAGAGGCCCCTTCAGTGAAAGGTATTTCATATATGTTGTGTTCCCAGGCTGTGTGCCATGCCTTCCAAGTTACTGGCCCCAGTTGTGTTTGTCTGTTTCTCCGTCTTCTGTTTTCTTATTTTGTTCTCTCTTTGGAACACAGCTCTATGGTGCCATCTCTTTGCATGCCACCACTGTAGTTCAAATGTACTGTCTTAAATTGTGATGTGTCTTTAAAATCACAAACAAAACCCATGTTCTTTTAAGTCCCTGTGGAGGCAAAGAAACCCACGGTACCAGAACCATCAGAACCAACAAAAACAGTACCAGCTAGAAAACCAGAGCCAACACCCACCCATCCAGAAGTTGTCGCACCAAAAGGTATATGTTCATGTTTCATCGGTGAGACAAGACACTTTCTTTTGTCTCACATTTCTTTTCTTTTTGTGTCTGTTTGTCTGTCTTTTTAATCCCGACAAGGGATGTATGTACGTTATGTGATCTATGTGTTTGTGTGTCCCTTATGACTGTGGTATCTCTGTGCTGTATGTCTGACCTGTTGGTTACAACAGTCTTACGCTTCCTTTTCCCTGAATTGCTCTTTCAAAGCCATTGAAGTTCAAAAGAGAGCAGAAGTCACAGTTATTAAAGAGGAAACAGAAACCGTGGTACTTCAAAGAAAAGAGGTTACAATTCCAGCTAAAAAACAAGAAGAACGGAGACCCCAGAGGATAGACATTTCACATGAAGAAGGTAGATGACATCACATTTCAGATATGTGAAACTCGCTTTCGAGTCTTATTTGTGTCTGTGCTCTGTCTGTTCATGTTAATTGTCTCTGTCTGTTCATGTCAGTCTTTGCTATTCATTAGCTGTCTTGTTTCTGTGTTGTTATTGTATGAGTTTGTCCCTGATCACTGACGTGGTCTTTCCTTGTCCTGTTGACCATGTAAATTGTATACGTCATGTACATTCCAGTCAGTTATGTGTTGTTTTGTCTATTGTCAAAATATGTCTCTTCACTCAATAGAGTGACACATTCTTCTTCCATTCTTGCGTTCATGTTATTAGAAACTCTTAAGTGATAATTTATGAATTTATGAAAACGATATTTCCATAGTTCCTGTGGAATTAGTGGCACTGGAGCCATCAAAACCTGAGCCACAGAGGACCATAAAGGATTCTATTAAACCTAAAGGTACTGAAGTGACTTTCCAACACACTGACAAAACATAGTATTTAAAGTAACTGCATTAATAGCACTTTCATGTTAGCATTTCTAGTAACTCAGTTTATGTCTTGAAAAGTGACTGAGCCTAAAGAGCAGAAGGTGCCCTCCAAGGACGTCCCAGTGACTAAACCTAAAAAAGAGACTCCTTCAGAGATTCCTTCAGTTACAGGTACATGTATAGTCAAGTTTGAGCCGACATGATTTGAAGTTACCACGCCTTTGGTGTCTGGTCATTATTATATTATGTGAAGAATACAGATAATATAAGTGAATTAGAGGTAGGGTCTAGCCCCTCATTTAGTAGGCACACAAGCAGTTTTTCATTTGTATAGTCAATATGGAAAACACAAAACATGTTCTAACATATTATTACACAGGAATGGGTCATGATTGAATATTTGACTCATAGCGATATGTTTGTTCGACAGACTGAAATTGCTAAGAGGTTTCCAGTGTGTTGAATCTGGAAGGTTCTTAATAACTAACAGTAAGGTGTTCTTTTAAAGTGCCTGAGGTTGCCATGAAGACAACTGTAGTGTCGGAGACGACCACTATGGCAATAGAAGCTACTGCTGAGAGAAAAGAGACTCTGACTAAGAGAGGTACCTTCATAGTCATTCATTTTCCATGAAAGCAATGCACTATACATCAATCAATACACACATAGAGCAGCAGGTCGCTATGCACATCTTGAAATAAGTCTGAAAGTCTAAAAAGCAGTATTTTTTTCTTTCTATCGCAACTGTTTGGTTGCGTATTCTTACAAATATCTCAGATCTTCAAGCATCTACAAGTCATCTGAAGACTAAACACATGTCCTCAACGACCGACAAGATGCCATTTATGACAGCTGAAAAAGAAAGATCCTCTCTAAAAGAAGATTTTCCCATCAAGCCTTTGTTAACATTGCATCAAGAGGAGTCTCTCAATGATACCAAGGACATGTTTTCTGAAGATGAAGTTACAGCTAAAAGCGAATCCAAAACAAGAATAATTGCCACTGTTGACAGAAGACCAGACAAGAACTATGTAATGACTCTTAATTTAGATGAATTGGACATATTTAATAGAACAACCAAACAAAATGAGTTCATCTTTAACTTGGATCCTTCACCCTCGAATATTGATTCTGCCTTGCAAAACACTGCATTTTCAGGTAAAGAGAAGAAAGACTTTACCATTGAGAAAATATCTAGACCTAAATGTATGGTCAAGACAGAGCAAACACTGCCAAAAAGTACTGCATTTCATGTAGAACAAAGAAAGCCTTGTGAGGATGTTGGGGATTCATCAAAAGATGTCCCTGCTTCTATGATGAGAGACAGGTCCTCAACAGAGCTATTATCGCCTTCAAAAGTAGCCCATGAAATCCTCGCTCCTCATGAAGGAATGATTTACCCGCACAGTTCAGAATTGATGGGTGGAGATATATCTCCTATGTATCAGGCAGCTTCCCCAAAAGAGGTTTTGGTTGTTGAGGAACCAGAGGATCCCTCAAAGATCCCTGAAAGATACAGCACTGGAAATGAGTTATTTGCAGACACATCCAGCAAACAAGCAATTCCTTCTAGGAATATAGAATATCGTGAGAAAGACATTAATATACCACAAGAAAAGATCATAGTGTCAAAACTAGTTGATGACACACATGATATTGGCCATACACTACCAAAAAAGGCCTCTGAATATAGAGAGGAGTGTAAAAGCGAAGAACAAATTCATCACCCATCCAAAACCCATTTGGATGATTGTCCGGTGAATATAGAAGTCCCTACAAAAGATCATCTGGAGAGCAGACAGACTTTTGGAAGTGCTGAGATGAAACATCTTCAGAGACCAATCTTTTCCATACTAAAAGAAATAGCAAACACTTATCCCAAGAACATAGACATTTTAGCTGAACAAGCAAAATCAACAAAGGAAACAATGTCACTTATACAGCCTCACATCCTTGGTGTATTAGATGCAAACATGTCACCAGAATCCAAAGTAAAGCAGCAAGAAACATATTCACTAAAAGAAAAACGTGTTGAATTTCTTGAAACTAATATTAACCAGACTGAACCCACTGAAAAAGAACAGTTTACGCCTACAATATTGCCCCCATTAGGAGACAGAGAGATATCTGAGAACATTACTGACCAGAATGAGCAGTTCAATTTACCAAGACAACATAGTCACATACAGCCAAATGCAAAAGCAATTTCCTTTTCAGTTAAAAATCCATCAACAATTGTCCCTGAAGGACATTGCATGTCCATAGATGACAAGCAAAAGCATAGATTAGACGAACAGGAATCTGAACGCTTAAATTTAGAGCAACCTACTTTAAATCTCAGTGTATGCCAACAAAAGTTTGAAAAATCAAGTGAATATTCCGCACTAAAGGATAGTAAGATTTCACAAATAAATCAACGATCTGGTCAGATTCTTCCAAAAGATTTAGTTGAATTGCACAGTGAACAAACTGAAGTTCAATCACTGAGAACGCCACAACCCAGTGGCAAAATCCTAGCCAAATCACAGGGACAAGATCTTGAGAAGAAAAAAATGACAAGAAAAGAATCCATAAAACCTGAAAACCTGTCAGGCAATATTATAGAAAGGGAACCTGATGGTTCCAGTTCAAAAGCTAACCTCTCTGAACATGTGGATGACCATTTAAAAAAGTCAAGTTTCTCCAGAAAAGAGGGCGACAAATCAGTTAACCTAATACCACCTGCAGCATTTCCTAAAACTGATCAATTTGTGCCTGTAATATATGAAAAGGCGGTTGTTAGAAATCAAGACACTATTGAGATAATGCCCAAAAACGATAATCACCTGAGAGAAGAGTCTCAAGTCAAAAAAACAAGAGTAGAGCAACAAGCAAATATAGGAATCACTTCTAGAGGGCATGAAGAGAGCACAGAGACTGACAGTCATCTCATTAAGGACACCGAAAGACCAAAGCTGTCTGGTAGCAAAGAATCAGATATCTTTCAAACTGATAGAATTCCATTTAAAGCTAAAGCAACACAATCATTTAAGGAGCCAATGTCACCTACAATGACGCAGGGCCCTATGATTGGTGGGAATTCATTGTCAAAATCAATAGAAATACTTAATGAAAGTTATTCATTACTAGATAAAAGTCCTCAAATACTTGAAACTAGGACAAACAAGCTTACTGAGGAGGGAAATCTTCCCACCATATTGTCCAGGTCAGGAGAAACTGGATCATCAAATGAGACCAGTGATCAGATTTCAAACAGGCCATCCAAACAACCAAATATGGAGAAAACTGATACTGAGAGCCAGGCATCCAAAACTCTAAAGCAAAAGGAAGAAAGCCAAGAGATGGCCGAGATGTTAAAACAAGTTCTAAACAAGACCATGAAAAAAACAGTTGAAGGTCTATCAAGAGACAATGCTATGGATTCCCACAAAGTCAAAAACCTCTCAGGTGATAAGAAACAAATACAATCAGGAAATAACAATTTATATCTTGGGTCTACTACAGAAGACAATCTCCCAAAACATGCTGACCAATTAGGCCCAGAAGTATATCAGGAAGCAGTCTGTAGGACTCAAGACACTGATAAAACACTGCCAGAAAAAGATGAGATGAGAAAGATGAGAGAACAATTCAGGGGGGGAAATATTCACAATCCAGAAATGCCAGGAAAGAGAGAGGAGTTCCATATTAGTAAGGGATCCTCTCAAAAAGGCTATGAAGAGAGCATAAGTCCTAAAAATCTTGAGATAAGGGTTGCTGAGAGATCAGTCTCTAAAGGATCAGATGTCCCTGAAGACAAAAGCATCTCATTTGTAGCTAAGCAAACACACTTAAGCAAGGAGCCAGTGTCCCCTGCAAAGTCAGAGGCCCCTGGTTCAGGAGATTTCCCACTAGAACAAATGGAATTGAAAGAGAAAGGCCTCACCGCCCAGGATGCCAGTAATTCTGCTATACATGCTGTCTGCTCCAAAATGTACCAATTTGGTCCTGATGTACAGTCAAAAGACACCAGTCAACGTACAGAAAGTACTGATGTGAAAGACATAAGTCCTGAAAACCCTGAAATTATCTCCAAAGTGAAAAAGAGTCTCGAGAAGGAAAGAGTTGCAAAACAGAAGTTAGGAGACACTGTTAAGGAAAAGAAAAAAGGACAACCATACAAGGAAGTAGAGCCAGCAGTTATAGAGCCAGAAGATATTCCCAAAACAACTGTAAACCAACTATCAAAATATTGGCCTCAAGAAAGTACTCTATCAAGCCAGGAGCTGATCCCTTCAGAGATGGACAGTTTAAAGAAAAAATATACACTCCCAGCTGGAGAGACTACCAAAATGGAACTTGAGCACATGCGTTCTTCTCCCAAGATGGCCACAACATTGGAAGATACATCTCCCACCAAAGTCAGTGCTGCTCATGAGAAAAATAAGAAAAAAATGAAGACTTCACAACATAAGGAGGGCGCTTCTGAAAAAGAGATCAGTCAAAAGCAGACCAAAAAGCCCTCAGCGACATACCTGATAGGTACCAGAATGTTGTCCTCGTGTGCAGTCTTTTCTCAAACACTTCTTAAATAACACAAAAACCTTTTTCTTCACCCATTTTGCAAATCATCTTGACTGGACACTTTGATTTCCCTCTTGCGTGCACCAAAGAAAATATTGCCACCATTCACATGTACACTTGCTCGTCGTCACTTGCACTTGCGTCGTCATATCTCCCACTTTCCACTACGTGTTATGATTGCAATTGGACACCAACATTTTGAATGTTTAGCTACACCTTCACCTTCTCACCTTCAAGATCCCACGATCCCAGCGTTTCTGTTATTTTTATGCAACTCCATGATTTCCTCCCGAGCCATGTTCGATATAGTAATTATAAATCTTGAATTATATCCTCAAGTGCCTGAACCAGAAAAGAAAGCTCCTCCAGAGAGAAAGCCTTTGTCAGCGGTAGAAGAAAGTCCTCCCTCCAAAAGGTACAGGAACACTGGGAAAATCTCTCTTTGAAAAATCTTTTGTTATGTCAGATGTCTTTTGTCTGTTTCATGTTATGATTGTGTTGTGTTCAGTTACCCATATATGTGTTTCTCTTGGGTATATTTAAGTTCTTGAACAAGAAAAGAAGGCACCCTCAGAAAAGAAATACGTACCAGTAAAGGAAGATGTCGCTCCCCCAAAAGGTACAAAAATGTGTACCAGGACACTTTGAGTGACAGTTTATGTTTTGTCTTTCTCCTATCTGTTGTTTCTCTTGTATGCATTACTCTTGGCGTCAACCTTCAATAATATATATCTCTCTGGGTTGTCAAGTGCCTGAAGTGGATAGAAAGGTCACTCTTGAAACAATTCCAGTTTCTTCGAAAGAAGAAATTGCTCCCCCAAAAGGTACAGAATGTGTGCCAGGGTATCTTGAGGAAAAAAAGAAAAGAATAATCTGTTTGTGCATGCCTCTATGTTTTGCTTCATGTTGATCTGGTACTTAGCCATACTCTTGGTGTGTTCTCTTGCGTTCATTTAACTGCCAGAACCAGAAAAGAAGGTTCATGAAAGGATTCCTGTTTCATTTGAAGAAGTTACTCCGCCAAAAGGTACATAAAATGTGCCATAGATGAAAATGCACTGATCTTTTCCGTGTTGTTTGTCACATTCTTGTTCTGTGTATTTGTGTAGTGTGTTTCACTTGGTTCTTAGTTCTGTGGCTAAATCCGAGAAGGCAGCTCTTGACATAATTTTTCTGTTCATAAAAGTAGGGCCTGTTTTCTTCGAAAAGGCCCAAACACGTGCTTTGTCTTCAAATCGTCTTACTTGTGTTGCCTGCTTTAAATTACTGTGTGATTGTTCCATGTTTTTAAAAACGTTCTTGCTTATCACTGTGCTTACTTGAATTCTTTTCTGACAATACTAAGTGGCTGAACCAAAGAAGAAGACTGTTGAAAGAAAACCAGAATCATTAAAAGAGGAGGTTCCTAAAAAAGGTACATGAATGTGCCCAGATCTTAAAATAAGCAATACGTCTTTGTTTTCTGTGCTGTTTGTCTCCAATGTTGTTTTCGTTCAATGTTTTTTACTCTTGTGTCTTGTTACTCCTGTACTTGGTAACATCTGTTGTTTCTGTTTCTTTTTGATAACTTTAAGTGGCAGAACCAGAAAAGAAAGTTCTTGAAACAAAACAAGTGACATTAAAAGAAGAGGTCACTCCCCCAAAAGGTACAGAAAAGTGCCGGGGTTCTTGAAATCAGCAAAACATCTTGATTTTATATGTGTTGCTTGTCTTACGGTTTGTGTATTCAGTGTATGTTTTTATGTGCATACTCGTGCTCATTCGCACTTGGTTTGTGTCTACCTCTGCTAACATAAAGTGCCTGAACCAGAAAAGAAACCTCTTGAAAGAAAACCTGTGGCATTAAAAGAAGAGGTCACTCCTCAAAAAGGTACATGAAGAGAGCCTTATAAATCACCAAAACCTCTTGAGTCCACATGCTCCTTGTTCCTCATTGTGTTTGTTTGTTTGTTGTGTGTTTTCCTCTTGTTTCTTATTCACTCTTGTGCTTGGTTGCATCTGCTGAGTGTTTCTCTCTTCAACTGTGTTTCTCACTTATAAAGTGCCTGAACCAGAAAAGAAACCTTTTGAAAGAACACCTGTGCCATTAAAAGAAGAGGTTACTCCCCAAAAAGGTACATGCAGTGTACCTTGGGTCCTAAAATCAGCTTTATATCATCGTCCGCTTTCACCAATTGTGAACATTCAATTTTTGTTATCTTCGTTATGTGTTTTCTTAGTGACTTATTTACATGTGTGCTTAGTAGCATATGATTTCTGTTTCCCTTTGGCAATGATAAGTGGCTGAACCAGAAAAGAAGGCTCCAACTGAAAAAACCCCAGTCAAAGTGAAAGAGGAAGTACCTCCACAGAAAGGTATACAGTGTGCAGCGAATTCTTATTTAAAAAATATTTCTTCTCTATGAGTCTGTACGTCCAATTTGTTGTGTTCCTTGTACGTTTGTCATTCATCATGTTTGTGTGTGGTTTGTTTTACATTTATTTTCTTGTCATTTGTGTGTCTGGGCCTCAAAAGAGGGCTCCTTAAAAGTCATTGATTTGACATTGATTTGTCTTACTCAGTGTTTTTGTTTTGTGTGTGTAATCTTAAGTGCCTGAAGAGAAGAAGAAGACACCAGCTCTGGTAAAAGAACCTGTCGCACCAAAAGGTACAGCACATGTGCTGGGGTATCTTCAAGGTTTCTTGTGTGTGTGTGTGTGTGTGTCTTCTACTGGTCATAAGTTATTTGTTGTTTGTTTGTCGTATTCCATTAATTGTTTGTCTGCTCAGCTTTCTATAACATTGTTTCTCTTGGGCAATATCAAGTGCCTGAACCAGAAAAGGAGTTTGCTCTTGATACAACTCCAGTGTCAGTAAAACCTGACGTTATTCCCACTGGAGGTGCATACTGTGTGCCAAGCTCTTTCTTAGATGTGCTGTCTATTCTAAACGGTTTCATTTCTTGTTGTTGCTGGCTGTATGTCTTTCTGTGTTAGGTCTCAGTCAGCTCTTCACATCTTGTGAATCCTCACATTTACACTGTATATGTCTCTTATTATTAAGTAGCTGAGCCAGAGAAGAAAGCTCCATCTGAACCGACTCCTGTGAAAAAGGAAGTTGCTCCCGCTAAAGGTACTAATTGTTTGTGAGGTTGTGTGACAAATTGTCTGAAAAATCATACATTTGTCTTTTGTTTGTTTATGTTGTGTTTGTGATCTATTTCTGTACGATCTATCATCTATACATTTTTTGTGATCTTGAAACTCTTCCATTCAAAGTGCCAACGCCTGAAAAGAAACCATCTCCTGAATCTGTTCCTAAGAAGGTGTCTCCACCTGAAGGTACCCATGTTTTACATATTTATACACAAACAGACATTATTCTTTATGCCCTGGCCTCTGTTTATAATTGTGGCATATTCATTGCACCTGTGTGTTTCCAATACACTGCCCTTTACTTCGGTATCCAAGTTCATTCCTGAAATATAGCCCAGATAACAATGATAAACATTGAGCTATGGGTGATTTCATCTCTTCATCTCAGCCTCGCTAGAGGTGCCACTTCTTCACATCTTACTCTGATCACCCTGTTTTGCAATTCCCTTTTCTTTTACATTGATATTCTTTCAATCAAAAGTACCAAAAGCTGAAAAGAAACCGTCTCCTGAACCTGCTGCAAAGAAAGTGTCTCCGCCTGAAGGTATGGTAGAGCTGTGGTTGATCTTTGAGGCACACGAGGCTTTGCTCAAATTTAGCCAAATTAAACAATTCTAAAATCATAATAATTGATAGATAAAAGAACAATGAATCATTTGAATCCCCTTATTTTGACATTGCCATTGCTTTATATTTGAAGTTCAAAAGAAATCATCACCTGAACTTGCCACAAAGACAGTATCACCTGATTCCGAAGGTATGCCAGGGTTATTGTCAATTCATTAATATCCCACTATGTACTGTATCCCTCTTTGAGGTGATCCCCATTTTTACCACTCACTTTTTAACTCACAACTTACAACTGCAACTATTTTTCACTCTTGTTTTTGAACCTACAAAATATTTTTGTTGACATTACTTACAACGTAATGTTTTACGCCGAAGTGCGGAGAAAGAAGAGTGAAGAGACCCCAGAAGAAGTTATCCAACGGAAGTTTAGTTTTTTTATGACCCATGAGGTTTAATGCTGTCATGAGTCCTATTGCCAATCTGTCTTAAGGACCCATGTTGCAACATTTTTGGCATATATCCACCTCATGTTCTTTAACATCTTCTTATATGCACTTTGTCAATAATAATAATGACAGCACACCACTCATTCTTCTTTATTGTATTTTTTTTAATTCTTTCTCATTTTTTTTCTTTCTTGTGTTTTTTCTGCCTGGGTTACCTGTTGGTAACCCTCAGACCAAAGAGCATGTGTCACACTAACAAGACTGAAACACCATGAGAGACATGAAACACCATCTTTCTTGATACCTTATTCTTATGCACTATTTTTACACACTATTATATTATTTTTATTACATGATTTGCTATTTGATTGTTAAATCAAAAGCACTATTTAAAATATATATTTTTGTTTGTTTTGTTTAATATACGCTTCAAACCCCATTAGGGCATTATCTCATAAAATAATCTATTCTTGTTTGACAACTGCAATTATGTTTGACTTTTTTCTGTGAAATATTAATTTCTGTACTAGATGGTGGAAAGGGACCGGTTACTGCACCTGGACCTGCTAAGAAAGGTATGACCCTTATTTCATTCATGGTCACCACTGCCCATATGTTTTCCTTAATTTATATTTAATTTGTATATACAGACCAATTTAACCTTATTCTGTGACCTATCTTAATGTGTTGGGTATTTGTGGGCTGACTGGTGAGCGTATTGCTGATTGTCAGTGAAATGTATTTAATAGTTACCTATGAATTGGTGGTGGTGGTGTAAAGGGGCTTGTGCCTTAGATATCTACACGTCTTCTTTGTGTTGTTTTAAGTGTTTATATAAATGTTTGTAAATGTGATATGTCTTTATTGTCAACCTACAAATGGAAATTTTAAAGGCAAGGTTCAGACCAAAGAAGAGGAAATCTTTGAAATTCCAACCTTGAAGAAAGTTGTAAGAAAAACAGAAGTAAAGGAAGAAACACAGGAAATTCTGAAGCTGAAGAAGCTGTCCAGGATTCCTACTGATGAATTACAGACTGCTGAGGCGATAAAGCTCAAGCCAGTCATAAAGCCTGAGGTCCATGAAGAGGAGAGGGTTTACGCCAAAGCCGTCACAGAGGTTTCTGTTAAGGAAAGCTATGAGGCAGAGATAAGTATTGAGACATATGAAACAGCTAGAAGGGCTGAGAGGACACCTCTAGAGCGGAACAAGAGAACACCAGATGAGCCCGATCAGTTTAAGAAACCAAAAGAGGTTCCCGTTAAAGACACCACTGAAGACCGTTCTGTGCCTCTGAAGACGAAACCAAAGGATGAAAAAGGAAAAGTAGACGAGCCTGGTTTGAAGAAAACAGCAAAGGCACCAAAGGAAGGGTCACCTAAAGAGCCCAGTTTAGCGCTCAAGAAAGTATCAAAGTTACCATCGGATACTAAAGAGCCGGAAACTGTGAAGCTTAAACCATTTGAAAAAACAGGCAAACCAGAGCCTGAACCTGAAAAGCCAAAGAAGGATGAGAAGGACCGAAAACCTGAACCTTTCCAAAAAGGGGAGCGACCTCAGAAAGATCAACTTTCCAAAGAACCAGTTGCTCCAAAGAAGAAGGAAGAACCTAGTATACCAGATCAAAAGGAAAAGGACACCATTTTGAAGAAACCTGTGGAAAAGGTTCCCACAGATGAGGCAGCTCAATTACGTCTTGGAAAGGCAAAAAGAATTCCATCAGAAGAGCAGGAAGTTGAAAAGGTTCAACTGAAACCATTTGCAAAGCCAACAAAAACAGATTCACCAGTCGACAAAAAGGTTCCAGAATCTAAGGAAACAAAATCTACTGAAATTAAGAAGCCTACTCGGACTCCAAGAGAGGAAATATCAAAAGAACCAGAGGCCCAGCTCAAGAAAATAGACAGACGTGAAACACCTGAGAAGGAACTTGAGAAAGTTAAGAAAGCTGAATTGCCTTCTGAGGTAGAGAAGAAACCCAGTCCCAGGATCACTCCTCTGAAGAAAAAGGAACCAACTCCAAAGGAGGAGGAAAAACCTGTACAACTTAAAAAAGTTGAACAGCGTCCAAAGGAAGTTGAACCAAAGGAGAAAGAGGTTCCTCTCAAGCCAGTTGCTCTTTTAAAGAGTGTGGAGTTGAAGAAGACGCCGTCACCAATGGTGGAGAAACCAAAGCCCAAAGCTGTGGATGCTGTGCCAGTGGAGAAAAGGCCTAGTGCTGATATTGCCAAGAAAATACCTAAAAAGATATCACCTAAAGAATTCACTGAGGCTGTCACCTTAAAAAAGGTTCCACAGAAAATCTCACCTAAAGAAGAAAAGACCGAACCTTCGAAAGCTGGAAAAGGAACAATTCCTGTTATGAAAGAGTTGTCTCCTGGGGCCGTGAGACTAAGGAAGATTTCAACTCAGCAAGAAGAAGAAGTAGACGAACTAGAACATGACCCTGAGGAAGAAGATGACGAAGAGGAGTGGGGATGGGAACTTGCTCCTCGCGAAAGCTATGGCTCTGAAGATTCTGAAGAGCAGTACCTGGAAGAAGGGGCTCTTGAGACTCCAGGAATGGTTGGAGGTCGGCGAGGTGAGAGAGGGTGGCTGTGATTCCTCACCACTGAATGCCTCATCTCCCCTGGTCGGAAAATAAACCGTCCCTTTTCCATCGCGCGTAATCCTCATTTCCATCTTCACTCTTTGTTGTTGAAACATTCTTAACATCGTCTGTTGTGTCACTTGTCCTCACTTATATGTCATCTTGTGATTGTAATCCATGTCTGTCCCAGTGTCTCTTTGCTGTTGTCTGTCATTGTAATACATTTTTTATTTTATTTGATCATGGATATCATATAGGCTACCTAACAGATCATTCCATTAATACGTGGCATGATCCTTTCATCTTCATCATTCCAATTCCATAAATGTCTTTAGCCACAGTCATTGTGTCTCTCTTCATCCAGAATGATTTGTGTGTACATATGAAACAGACTATAGTTATACAGTTACAGTTATATACAGTTATAACTGTGTAAAAATGTTAACAATACCTGGAAATAATTTGTTGCTTGTAATGGTTCAGATGGAAAGCCTAAAGAGGAGGGTGCTGCTGCTGGAAGAGGGAGAGGGATGAAACGTGAGTATTGGTGTGGAAAAAAAAATATTATGTACCATTAGCACTATTAGTAGTATACATTTACTTTTGCTATTTTTTATTAAATCTGGTCTACATGCAGTAAGTAGAAGCACGCTATACCCACTCTGCTAGCCCTATCAAAGTTTTGACCATGATCAAATAAATTAATTATATGAAAAATATTTCATGACGTTTGATCAAAATCTTGTGGTTAATGCATGTGACTGGTTACTGAATAATGTGTTTAAATGAAAGAGGAAGTTATTAAATGTCTCGTGCATTACAGCAAAACAAACTCCCTCCCCTGGAGAAAAGGGCAAAGGGCTGAGACCCGGAGGTGGAGGCAAACCTCCAGAGGAGCCAGCATTCGCTGGTTTCCAGCTGAAGGCTGTCCCACTGAAATTTATCAAGGAGCTCAAAGACATTGTGCTGAAAGAGGCTGAGTCCATTGGTTCTGCTGCCATGTTTGAGTGTGAGGTGTCACCCTCTACTGCTATCACCACATGGATGAAGGATGACAGCAACTTGAGGGAGAGCCCTAAGCACAAGTTCACCTCTGATGGCAAGGACCGCAAGTTGGCTATCATTGATGTCCAGCTCTCTGACATTGGTGTATACACTTGTGTGGCCACACTTGGCAAAAAGGAGAAGACCTCAACTGCCAAACTCATGGTGGAAGGTAGGCCTACATATAACACTCCGTGTGAAGACCTTCATGTCTATATAACAACTGGAGACCTTACATTAACCCTCCTGATATGAATGCTTACAACAATCTTGTCTTTTCTTTTACAGAGCTGCCAGTGAAATTCGTTAGGGAGCTTGAGGAGGAGATGTCTGTCCTGAAGGGACAGCCTATGTACCTGACCTGTGAGTTGAACAAGGACAGAGAGGTGACATGGAAGAGAAATGGCAAACCCTTTTACTCAATCCCTGGAAAGATCAATGTCGCCGTCATTGGATTGTCACGCGCTGTTACAATCCAGAACAGTGGTGAAGCTGACACTGGCATTTATACATGCGAGTGTGAAGATGTCAAGACAGAGACAAATATCAAAGTCATTGGTAAGGATTTATAGTGGCACAGTTTTCTAATATATCTTTACCCAAACCCACAAGTATGTGTATGTGTTTAACTTACTTTCAACCCAACACATCTAACACCTATCTGTATCCACTGCAGAAATTATCAAAGATTGGTTGGTCAAACCTCTGAGGGACCAGCATGTGAAACCTAAGGCTAATGCCACATTCAAGTGTGAACTCTACAAAGACACCCCCAACTGGAAGTGGTTCAAAGGGGATGAGGAAATCCCTAACGACCCAACAGATAAAACAGAGGTTCAGAAGGATGGGAAAGACCTCACTCTGACCATCAAAAATGCATCCCCTGATGATATTGGGGAGTATGCTATGGAAGTAGAGGGTCGCAGATACACTGCAAAGATGACACTTGGAGGTATGCCAAATATTTTGTTTAATGGATTAATGGACATTGGTTCTATTAAATACTGTCACCGAATACTTATTAACGAATACTTATAAATTGAGCACATCATTTTGATGAAAGTTTTTTAATCAGTACATTGTTGTAGCTGTGGGTTCAGTGGCAACTTTTGAAGATAATAATGTTGCGCATCATGTTATCTTCTACAGAGCGTGAAGCTGAGGTCCTGAAGCCACTGGCTAGTATTGAAGTTGTTGAGAAAGAGGAGGCTAACTTCGAGACTGAAATTTCAGAGGAGGATGTTCCAGGAGAATGGAAACTTCAAGGACAAGTTCTGCAGAGATCACCAGTGAGATCTCATCATCAATTTATCATTATATATTGATTTTCACAGGTCATGTATGTGTTAGTGTCATTCAACCATTTCTTTTTTCTTTTAATCAAGACATGTGACATCAGAGCCGAAGGCACAAAGCGATTCCTCACTCTGAAGGGCGTTCAGCTTGACCAGTCTGGTGAAGTGTCATATCAGGCTCTGAATGCCATCACCAGCGCAATGCTAACAGTCAAAGGTGAGTTGGTTAAAACCCCAATGAGTAGGTGCATTTTAAAATGTTTTCCCTGTGTTCTTACATGCCACAGTGCCAGGTATTTCCTTTGACAGGTGAAGGTAATAAGAGTAGAAAGGAAAAGATGTGATCTGTATAACTCTTGTTCGCACCTCGCAGAAATCGAAATGGACTTCACTGTCCCTCTGAAGGACGTTTCTGTGCCTGAAAAGAAACAGGCAAAGTTTGAGTGCACCATCACTAAGGATGTGCCTAAGGTGATGTGGTTGAGAGGGCCTGACATTGTATCCTCCGATGAAAAATATGACATCATTGATGATGGAAAAAGGCACATGTTGGTTATAAACCACTGTGAATTTGATGATGAGGGAGAGTACACTATTGAAGTGTTGGGCAAAAAGTCAGCCGCTAAGCTCACGGTTGAGGGTAAGTTGTTTGCCACTTGTAATCATACCAGCCGAATAAGCTTTGGTTTTCTGATTAAATGCTTTTAAAAAATAGTTTTAATTAAATTAATTCCACTGATAATTCTGAAAGGTTTAGTGCACTGTTAGTTAATGAAAACTGAACCTGTTATGCACTGAACTAATGCATTATAGGCATGAGGCTCAAGTTCACCACACCATTATCGGATCAAACTGTGAAGGAAGGTAACACTGCTCGGTTTGAGCTGGAACTCTCTCATGAGAATGTGCCCATTACATGGTACAAAAACGAAATCAAACTCCATCCAAGCAGAATGGTTTTGACCCATGTTGAAGGAAAGAAACACATATTAGAAATAAAGGATATCACTCTAGATGATATATGCCAAATTAAGGCAGAGGCTAAAGGAATATCCACAACCGCAAACGTGATGGTCCTAGGTAACCCCCTTTTGTTCTGTACTTTCTGTTCTGTTCTGTTCTGTTTCTGTATCTCTATGTTACTCACTATCTCTCAGTTTCTGTGTGTATTTCCTGTTATTCCTTTCAGCGTGTGTTCTACTAGATTTAATCTTGCTCCATGGCAATTTCATGACTGAACTGCTTTGCTCTCATGCAGACAGAAAGTCTTCAGATACAGTCTTCGGTCTCTAAACCATATTACCTTTTTGTTCCAGAGGGCGATGCACGCTTCGTTGTAAAATTGCAAGATTATACTGCTGTTGAAAAGGACAAAGTTGTCCTGGACTGTGAATTGAGCAAAGATGTCCCAGTGAGATGGTTCCATAATGAGAAAGAAATCAAGGCCTCAAAGATGGTGACAATTAAGGCCGAAGAGAAACGAAGGATTCTGATACTTAGGAAAGTGGAGGATAAAGAGAAAGGTCAATACATTTGTGACTGCGAAACTGACAAGACCATGGCTAATCTCAACATTGAAGGTAGGAACTTTGAGCAGCGTGCAGATCCTTCACTATAAGCTGTCCTGGATCGCATACCAGGAGCACTCCCCTGTTGACCTCGCTGCACACTCTTGTGTTTTCACTCTCTGCGTTTGCACAAAAAGCACCCCTTTTGAGCCACATAAAGCCATGAGTTTGGACTGTCTTTGAGACATAGTGAAATGCAAGCAAATTTCCCTTGACTACTGTTCATCGCAACAACAACCCCATGTCCAAGTACGAATTAGACTGTATTTAAAGATAAAGGCCGCTTGTTTATTTTTTACCACCATTATACATGCCAAAGCATAACTTCTAAAGCTTCAAGAAAATTGTCCTTTTAAATATACAAGTTCTCATTACATTTGTGCTCTAGATATTGGGTAAATAAACTGCCTCCATCATGTCTCTAAGGCAATGTCCACACTCATGGAATGTGCGATCTTGACTTCACTTGACACAGCAAAAAAAGACCTCTTAGGATCTCTCTTGTCTCTTCACTCTGTCTAATAATATGGAAGAAATCACCATTGCTGCATCTGCACCCAAAATGGTCCCTCCACTTGAATGCCACTTCAACTGAAATGTCACGTCCCACGTTATATCCACATTGTCACTTCTTTATTTATGCATACTTCTGTATGTATTGTTCTCTGTGTTATTGTCTATCTGTCTGTGTGTATTGTATTGTGTTGTGTTGTTTTCTTGTTTCCTTTCTGCATTTGCTGAAAGGGAATTCAAGCAAAGTCAATTCCTAGGAAATGCCCAGTTTATGTCACAATCATATCACTGATATGATGATACGTATTATGTGTATCGTCGGACATTAAACAATTGTTTATGTCATAATCATATCACTGATGTGTTACAATGTTGCCATTTTTGAAATAATATGTAATTAAATATCCGAGATTGAAGATTTCTCTGCCCTTGGTGGACATCTCTATAATTAATTTACACCATGGCAAATTGCAACGCATCAGGTGTTATCATTAGACATGAAACAAAATTTACCCCACGCAGCAGCTGACTTTGGGACAGATTGGGTCTTGAACTTGTAGGGATCCGTTCCACCCTCAGTTGCTGCCTAGAGAATTGCCTGTAATGTGATCAGCATTCACATTAAAAAAAAACACAGTTATTTGACCTCCATCCCTCTTCTCTTCAAGCAGTCTTGAGTGACTGTAAGTGAATCCCGCCCACTACTCTCCTCTAAGACCAAAATAATTACTTGAAAAAGAAGAAAAGGATGTTGCAGAGGGTAGAATCTAAGAACAGGGATTGAATTGTACTGTTTCTCTTGTTTGTCTGTGTTGTATACATTGGTGATGTGTAAGCACACCTAATGTTTCTTTCACTCTTTGCCTGGACTTTGGTATGTGGTTATGAACATGTACCGCTTCACAAAAACCACCAACCACAAAAATGTGGCTCATGTTTCATGAGCTCTCCTAAATGTCCTAAAGTATGGATGTGTTCTAATGGGGCATACCTTTTATTGGCAGCACGTGACATCAAAGTGGCTCGGCCCATATATGGTGTTGAGCTCTTTGATGGAGAGACAGCTCGTTTCGAGGTTGAGCTCTCTGAGGATGATGTTCATGGCCAATGGAAACTGAAAGGAGAAGTCCTTACTGCTTCAGCCGTAAGTAAAGAAAGCACATCATTCTTTTTTAATGACAAGATTAATTCAGACTGTTCAATCACTATCAGGGTTTAGTGCCAATGCCAGTTCAGACCTTAATTAATTTACTAGCAGTGTGACTGTGTACTTAATGAAAGAATGGCTAATTCAACTCTGTCATCTCGTTTGGTGTCAGTTGCGGCCACTGATGTTAATAGATTTTAAGTGTGTGTTTATGTGCATGGAATAAAACAATACAAAGTTTCATTATTAACACAATATAAGCTTTTTTATTTTTCTTGTGCACACAGGAGGTTGAAATTATTGAGGATGGAGCCAAACACACCTTAACACTGTATAACTGCAAAGTACCGCAGTCAGGAGAGGTGTCCTTCCAGGGGGCAAATGCCAAGTGTGCAGCAAATCTGAAAGTAAAAGGTAATCCCACCGTCATCCATCATTTCCAATCACTTTTCAGATTATATTTTTAAAGATGAGAATCATATCAATCAATTCTACATCCTTGCTGATTCCAGAGAATCCAGTGTCATTCGTCACACCTTTGAGCGACGTACATGTGTATGAGAAAGATGAGGCAAGGTTCGAGTTGGAGGTGTCCAGAGAGCCAAAGACTTTCCGCTGGCTCAAAGGAACTCAGGAGCTGGAGAATGATGACAAGTTTGAGATAATTCAAGAAGGGAAAAGGTACACTCTAGTGGTGAAGGCGGCTGGCTTTAGCGATGAGGCCAAGTACACCTTTGAGGGAGAGGACAAGAGAACGTCAGGGAAGCTTGTCATCGAAGGTAGGTCAAGTAGATGTTTAGGACAGAAAATATGGTGTGGAGTAATTCTTACATTTGGCGATCAACTTGTCGATATGTGTTTATTTTTTCAGGTATTCGTCTTGAGTTTGTCAAGCCGATTAAGGATGTGACCGTGAAGGAGCGCGAGACTGCAGAGTTCAAAGTTGAACTTTCCCATGAGAAAATTCAGGTGGCATGGTACAAGAATGATGTGCGCCTGCACCCCAGCAAGTTGGTGCACATGTCAGAGGTCGGCAAAGTCCACACCCTCTCCTTCAAGGAGGTGTCCATTGATGACACCGCCCTGATCAAAATAGAGGCTCTTGGCAAGACCTCAGAGGCCATGCTCACTGTTCTAGGTGAATTGACTTTCTTTGACAATTTGTGCTAAGATCAGGGAAGGGAACCTAACCCTATTAAGAATATAATCTCTCATTTGGTGGGATAGTTATGTAATTAATTTCAAACATAATGAGATAGATGGAAATGTAAGTGGTGCAACATGTATTACCAGCAACAGTTCTGTATAAGTTAACAGGCTGTATATGCAAATCAACAGAGAATTTGTACCTTTCCAGGTAAACTTATTGTATAAGTATAATAATGTGAGGTTTTTCATTAACGTGTCTTGACATGTGTTTACCCTCCTGTCTGAAAAACACTGGACCTTTTCTGATGGTATTGTGTTGCTGGGATTAATAGTTTTTTTTAACTAATGCTTTTTTCAGAGGGAGACATTTACTTCACCACTAAGCTTCACAACTACACTGCAGTGGAGAAGGATGAGGTTGTCCTGCATTGTGAGTTGAGCAAGGCCTCTGCCGAGGTGAAATGGTTCAAAGATGGCAAGGAGATTGTCCCCTCCAAGAATGTTATTATCAAATCAGATGGAAAGAAGCGTAGTCTTACAGTGAAGAAGGCTGAGAAGGGAAACATTGGTGAATACACCTGTGACTGTGGTTCTGACAAATCCACCGCTAGGCTGGATATTGAAGGTATGAGTTTCACAGAAATGTGTCAGTTTCTCCAAAGTATACATTATGTTATAATGACCTGACTTATCTAATGTCTTTCTCGGAATGCCCTTTTCTTTATAGAGCGCAACATCAAGATTGTACGCCCCCTGTACAGTGTTGAGGTAACAGAGACAGAAACTGCCCGATTTGAGACTGAAATCTCTGAGGAAGATGTTCATGGTAACTGGAAGCTCAAGGATGATGTCCTTCACCAGTCTGCTGTAAGGGTTTCTTGCTACATTATAAAAATTACAATTTGAGAACATTTAGGCATGTTGGTCGCAGGAATATTATTTTCTATGAAACATGTATTGGCCAATCACTGGCATCTGTGAATGTTTCGCAAAGGAAATGTAATCAGTTGGGTAATGACAGGACTTGTAACTTAATTTTAGAATGCATATATTTTTAGTTTGTAAAAGCTGGCACGTGGGCTGTTATCGTATATATTTTTCCTCTGGTAACCTACAACATCTTACTTTTTCTAATGTCACTAGAATTGTTTTATTAAATGTACTTACTAATTTAGCCTCTGTAAGTTGTTTTATATTGCTTGCAATGCTTCGGCCAGAGCAAAGTTCACATTGGGAAAAATCCAGCTAAAAAAAGCAAGAGTGCATAATGTGTAATTAAAATGAATCTGCAATTATGCATATGGATATCAACTACAGTATCCCATTTCACCTTTAGGATGTTGAGATTAAGGAAGAGGGCACCAAGCACATGCTTATCCTCTACAATGTGCGCAAGGATATGGCTGGAGGAGTCGACTTCCAGGCTGCAAACGCCAAGTCCAATGCCCAACTTAGAGTTAAAGGTGAGAATCACATAACACACATTGTAACACACTCTGTGTAATAACAAGGGATTAACTCTGTCACCATAAAGAAAAATTATAAATTTCAATATCAGTTTCAATACTAACACTACCTTTTAATAATCAAGGTAGTGTTAGTAAATCAATAGCTTGATAGTGCCTGGTGTTAAATCAGACAGTACTCTGCCAAATGGGTTTCAGTTTCAAGTAGGTGTTGAATCCTTCGTTTATGAGGGGTTATTAGGAGAATTGACATGCTTTTAATTTCCAAAATACCCTAGCTGACCTTACATTTTGTTGCATAATATCTCCCTTACAAAAACATGGACGGGCTGTTGTTATGAAAGCTAAGTCATCCCCATGATGTCGGCATTTTTTTTTAAATTGAGTAACACCAACCCCGACATTCTCCTTTTCTTGGAAAATACCAGAGGATTGATTGACGGCAACAGATTGCCAACCTGGGTAACTTGGCAGGGGGTTGGTTCATGGCCAATCCGGTGTTGTGGCTATTTTAGAAGCTACATGCCTTATCTAGCGTGTCCCAGGCAGTGATTGGCAGAGCTTCAATTTGTCTCCCCCCACCACCGTTTTTTTGCTGACCATATACATCTTAAGGAAACTCAATATGCAAATGAAGGAGGCCCCCCAATGACAAGTCCCCTTGCGGCAGAATCTCCACTTGTCCTAGAGGTTTACAGGCTCCAGAGCAGTGGCCTGTTGTCAGCCGGGCAGCGAAATGTGGATTTGCAGTTAAGGATTTACTGGTGTCTCTTAGGATTTGGGGACGACTAACAATGTCTTCTCCTCAATCCAAAGCACGAGTTGTAGGCCTAATGAGGCCTATGAAGGATGTTACAGTCACTGCTGGAGAGACTGCCACCTTTGACTGCGAACTCTCCTACGAGGGAATAGCTGTGGAATGGTTCCTTGGGGGTACTAAGTTGGAACCAAGTGACAGAGTAAGTTCAACGTTTATACTGCTACAGGCATGTGGTGCAAGATCAGTGATCATTGGGATACTGACTTGTGGTTTTAGAAATAATTATGACAGCTTTTCATTTTTTATTAAATCTGTGATTATGTTAATTGTGTTTAGTTTCAATTAAAGATTGACACCATCCCCTCTGTCTTAGCAGGTGCATAGAATACTTGCATGTACTCTCAACGTTGTTGTTTTTTCATGTCATGAGCAAGTTAGGGTTTGTTTAAACAACTTAATATGATCAAACAAATTCTAACTTTACAGTTAACCCACTTATTATTTAGTTTTTACTTGCATAAATCACTCACAGGCTTTCTGCATATAAGGACCTGTGAAGATCAGGATTCCAGTTGAGCATTTGATCCGGGTTTTGAGATAACGCAGAGGGCTATTCTGCTCTGCAAGCGTTCCTCTGGTTATTTTTAACTGCTTCAAGTGTGTACGTCTAATGGCAGGTGGCTGGAGCTCCAATTTGACAGATATACTGTGGTTTGCAAGTGTTGCAAGCTGTGTGATATTGTTACGTACAGGTTTTTTGCAATCTGTTGAGTAAAAGAACAGACTTCAGACTTATTTTGCTGGTTTTTGTGCAGTATTATTTGTTGTGTTTTATATGTGTTGTTATTTTGTCATTATTTGCCATGAGAATGCGCAATGTGTGTTTGTTTTTGTTGATGGCTTTTTTATGACTGTGATGATTGGCATTTTGCCTTCTGTGTTTGATTCAATCAGATTCAATTTGAGCAGAGGGGGTGGGATCTTAGATTGAGGCCTTGTTATAATACCATACGCTGCTTCGGGAACATGATAGCTTGGAATTCATAATCTACAAATGAAATATGACCTGAAAGTTAAACTGAGTTGAATTATCAATTTATCAATTATTATTATCAATCCCTAGTTCAGAATTCATTATTACAGTGAACTTGTTGTTTAAGTGCATGTTGTTACCAAACGTGTATATTAAGGGTGAAGATTAGTGGTAGGTTTAGGGTTAAGAACATGTTACAGAATGTACTTTCATGATGAGTACATTTAATTACTTGAGGTCATTGTACATAAGGCCTCTATGACATAAAGTGAGGTTGTAATAAAACAACATGTTGAACACTAGACATGGCAGGTGCCATGATACATGATACTGAAGGAAATGTCAGAGATACATGTAAATATACTTCTATAACTGTGAACCACTGCCACCATTCCTTAAGTAATGAATTTCCATATTACATAATTTCTGACACATTTCTTGCGTGTTTTTACTTTCCAGAACATGCACTTTTATTCATGTTCAAGAATAACATCAACCTCCCAAAATGTATTGTATTAAGTATTAATGTATTTAAGTATACATTACTAGTGCTAGTCTACATTAATTTGTTGTGTTGGGCATACATAAGTATAAATATAAGTATACATTTGAGAGGAAGCATGTTGCCTAACATTTTACTATGTGTTAAGCAACCAGTCCATGCCTAATGTAGGCAGCGGGCAGAGGTGTGAAACTGAGCACTGTTCTGACTCTGTTTCTGGCCATCAGCTGCTTATGTCTGTTGCTGGGAGGAAATAGCCCCCACTCTCGCTCTCTCGCTCTCTCGCTCTCTCGCTCTCTCTCTCTCTGCCCAGCTGACAGCGGAGCTGGAGCCTTTGATTTATCAATGCGTTTGATTTGCACAGGTGGTCACCAGGGCGGAAGGGAAATCGCATACGCTGACCATTAGGGATGTTAAGCTGACAGAGGCCGGGGAAGTAAAACTCACTGCTAAGGACTTCCAGACACAAGCCAACCTCAAAGTGAATGGTAGGCTGCAATTTTGTGTTTGTATTGCGCAGAGCAAAGTGGGCAGGAATATTCTGTTCATTAAACTTCTGAGGATATTTCTATCGTAGGAATGAATAGAAGTAAATGGTGGAGTGAAGTTCCATGTAGCACCATTAACTTCTATTCATTCCTACGATACTTCTATTCATTCCTACGATACTTCTATTCATTCCTACTTATGTAGACCATGTACTTGTTTTCAGCACTGTCATGACTGAATAAGGTATTTTGAGAACCTGAGGTGAAAATGGCTTTGCATTAAAATTTGATGTTTGGGTTCTACTAATTGAAATTAAATACAATGTAATGATTTTAACTTCAAATTTTTTCACTTTGCGTGTAAACAAGTTAGTTTTACATTACAGTAAATACACTCGACAAATTCAACGTGTGATAAAACTGTGCAAAGTTCACTCTATATGAACATCGGCATCATTTTCATATATAAAGCATTAATTGTGAGGTGTTACTGATACATGTAAGTTAATTTAAAGATGCAATCCAAGATTTGGTTTTGGTTTTGTAAAAGGTTGTTTAATTGCAGCTGAACAGCCAATCAAATTACAACGCGTTGATTGGCAGGGATTGCTTGAGGCTTGGTCCGAGCCGCTATGTTTGCTGCCCATTTACAGGGCCAGGACACTAGAGTTTTTTGAGCACAAACACTGCATGAACAGCTAGATGACCGTGAGGAGTAATCCGTTGTTTGTGTGATCAGAATCATAGACTGTACCATTACAAATTAAATTTTTTATGAATACAAAACATGCTCAATAAGGCTGTTTGTAGATTGTTAGAAAGTAAATATCATGTTGTCATGAACGTTTAGGGATAGGTATGTTTTGAGAAGTGATTTTTTTTAATTCAAATTATATTTAAAATGTTATGTTAAGTTAAGGTTTCTTATTGATTGCCATGCATGGTCCCATACAAAGAAAAAAAGGGCTGCACTAATGTTTGACTCCTGTGCCTGTTCAGAGCCACCAGTTGAGTTCAGCAAACCTCTGGAGGACCAGACAGTTGAGGAGGAGGCCACTGCCACTCTAGAGTGTGAAGTCTCCAGGGAAAATGCAGAGGTCACATGGTACAGAGAAGGACAGGAGATCCGCAAAACCAAAAAGTATGAAATGGTTGTCGATGGCCGCAAAAGAAAACTCCTTATTCTCAATTGCACACTTGATGATTCAAAAATGTATACCTGTGATGCCAAACATTTCAAGACTTCAGCTTTCCTGAACGTTGAACGTAAGTCTCAAATCAAAACATAAAATAAATCCTTTCATACACTTAAAATTAGGCGGTAACTCACCATTAACACTACACCCTTGTGTTTGCAGCTCCACATGTTGAGTTCTCTAAGCCGCTCCATGATGTTGAGGTCAAAGAGAAGGAAACCGCACAGTTTGAATGTGAAGTATCCAGAGAAAATGCAAAGGTATGCTACCCTCTTTAGCAAGCTGCTGAAAGCACATCATTGCCCAGTACTGTTTATAATATTACAATTAGCAAAACCTCTGATTTCCGGTCATACATTTTTCATAGGTCCGCTGGTTCAGAGATGGCAGCGAGATCCGTAAAGGCAAAAAGTATGAAATCATTGCCAAAGGTGTTAAGCGTATTCTGGTCATTAACAAGGCCGTATTTGATGATGAAGCTGAATACGAATGTGACGCAAAGACCTCCAAGTCTTCCGGCATGCTGACTGTTGTTGGTGAGTCCTCTTAAAAGTAATTCACGCTTGTTTAACAAATGGTGTGTGAAATGCACAACTGATCCCTGTTATAAATCATTCCCACAGAGGAGGAGTCTAAGTTCACAAAGAATCTGTCCAACGTTGAAGGAACTGAAACAGACAGTGTAAAAATGATCTGCGAAGTATCCAAGGCCAGTGCAGAGGTCACTTGGTACAAAGGTGACGAGGAACTGCAGGAGGGAGTCAAATACGAGTGCATCCAGGATGGCCGGAAGAGGATCCTCATTATTCAGGATCTTCACATGGGGGATGCTGGAGAGTACAACTGTAAACTACCAAACACAAAAACGTCAGGCACCCTGAAGATAAATGGTAATTTTTACACAAATATGTATAAATCACACTCTTCTGCTGGTATAAAACATTATAATGTCGGTGGAACTGAGAGTGAATGTCCAAGACATACTGATTTTTTCATGTGATCTATTTCATTACTAAATCACTTATGTTTGTTCTTGTCCAGAACTGGCCGCTGAGTTTATCGCCAGGCCTCAGAGCCAGGAGGTTGTTGAGGGACTGAAGGCTGAGTTTGTGTGTTCAGTCTCCAAAGACACTTTTGAGGTGAAATGGTTCAAAGGTGACAAGGAACTTACATCTGATGACAAATACGAAATTGTCTCTGAAGGCAAAAAACGAGTTCTTGTTGTCAAGAACTGTGAACGAAAGGACGAAGGTGGCTACATTGCGCTCATTGGCAATGTCAAAGCATCTGCTGATCTGGCAGTTATCGGTAGGTTACATGTGCTTTGCATGCTATAAAATGATACATGATACAACTGATATGATGATAATTGTGAATAAGCAATCGCACAATATAGTATCATTCATAGTAACATATAGTATATGAACATACGTTACCCCTCCAACTGATAGGCTTTAAATATATAATACATTTCTTGCAGAAAAACTAAGGATAATTACGCCAATCAAAGACACCAAAGCGGGTGAGGGACAGGAGACTGTTCTGAACTGCGAGGTGAATACAGAAGAAGCCAAAGCAAAATGGCTTAAAAATGACGAGACAATGTTTGAAAGCGGCAAGTTCATCATGACCCAGAAAGATAACGTGTTCTCACTGAGAATCAAAGACGCCCAGAAGACAGACGATGGCAAATACACCATTATGGTGACGAACAGTCGTGGGGAACAGGCCAAGTGTTCTGCCCAGCTCACAGTCCAAGGTAATGATTGGCTGTAGTGATGCTTTGTTAATTGTTTTGTTAATATAATATGTATTGTTAATATTTGTTTGGAAAGTATTGACTCCATTGTGTTTCTACAGAGGAGGACCTCACAATCATTATACCTATTGAGGACTGTGAAACACAGGAGAAGAAGACAATCGTCTTCACATGTAAGGTGAACAGACCAAATGCGACACTGAAGTGGATGAAGGCTGGTCAGGAGATCACCTTCAGCAAGCGCATCGTGTACAGAGTGGACAAAGACAAACACACCCTGACGATCAAAGACTGCACCCTCAAGGATGAGGGAGAGTACTCCGTCATCGCTGGAGCTAATAAGGCCTCAGCTGAGCTAATCATCAGTGAGGCACCCACTGACTTTAGCACACAACTCTCAGACCAAACTATCACAGAGTTTGAAGACGCTGAGTTTACTTGTAAACTGACCAAGGAAAAGGCTGAGGTGAAATGGTACAGAAATGGACGTGAAATCAGAGAAGGACCCAGGTAAGCATTTCGGGTGGGGGTGGGGGGGTTAACACTTGTGCCATGCTTGCTACTATGTTTGATTTCATGTAACAACAAAGATAATATAATGATAAAAAATATTTCTTTTCAAGATATAAAATCGAAAAAGATGGCAAGATTTGCAGACTTCGCATCAAAGAATGCAGACCAGATGATGAATGTGAATATGCATGTGGTGTGGATGACAGAAAATCCAGGGCTAGACTCTTTGTTGAGGGTAAGTCCTTAAAACAGAAAATAATGTTAGGGATAATTAATTATTATACATAAACTGCATCTATTTGCTCATCATAACCACTCCTTACTCATTCACCTATACAGAGATCCCTGTTGAGATTGTCAGACCACCTCAAGATGTATTTGAGCCCCCTGGCTCAGATGTCCTTTATGAGGTTGAGCTGAACAAAGATAGAGTTGAGGTCAAATGGCTGAGGAACAACATGACCATCGTCCAGGGTGACAAATACCAGATGGTGAGTGAGGGAAAAATCCACAGACTTCAAGTCTGCGAGATCAGACCTCGTGATCAGGGATGCTACAGAATTATTGCAAAGAACAAGGACGCCAAAGCCAAGCTAGAACTTGCCGGTAAGTCGCAATAACTGACACCTCTTTCATATAAAAAATATATATGAAATATTGTTGAAAATGCATTCACTGTTATTTTACTTGTTCGGCCATAGCTGTGCCAAAGATCAAGACTTTGGATCAGGACCTTGTGACAGACGCTGGAAAGCCATTTGTCATGGGAGTTCCCTTCAGTGCTTACCCAAAGGCAGATACAGAATGGTTCTACGAGAGCACCAGTTTGCCGAAAGACAACATTCACACATCTGCTGACAAGACAGAGTACAGACTGAAGGATCCAAAGAAGTCTGATCAGGGAAGATACAAGGTGACCATCAAGAACAAGCATGGCCAAGGAGAAGCCTTCATCAACCTGACTGTTATCGGTAAGCATCATTTCAAATTTTCATTAATCGTGTTATGTGAACTAGTAGATTTAGTGGTAGTATGGAAATTAAACTACATACTATGGTATCTTCTTTAGATATCCCTGGAGCTGTGAAGAACCTCCATGTGGCTGACACTGCTGATGGAGAAGTCAGCCTTGTCTGGGAGGAACCAGAGAGCGATGGTGGCAGCAAGATCATCGGCTATGTTGTGGAGAGACGTGATGTCAGGCGCAAGACATGGACTCTGGCAACTGACCGTGCAGACAGCACAGAGTATACAGTGACAGGCCTGCAGAAAGACTCCAAATACTTCTTCCGTGTGTGTGCTCGTAACAGGCTGGGAAGTGGGCCGATTGTAGAAACTGACAAGGCAGTTCAAGCCAAAAACAAATTCGGTAAATATTTGTAAATATTTCTCTTTCCATGTATTATCATGCAGTTTTATCTTCATGATGAGAACTTGTATGAGATAAACAATGTTATTGTATGCACCCCTAGATGTTCCAGATCCACCACAGAATGTACAGGTCTCTAATGTCACCAAGTTCAGCGCCACCCTCACCTGGCAGACCCCAGTGTCTGACGGCGGTTCTGAGATCACTGCTTACATCATTGAGCTCCGTGACCGCACTTCTGTGTCGTGGTCTGCTGTAATGGTGACCAAGCCTCAGGATCGCACTGCAATCATCAATGATGTGATTGAGAACAAAGAATACATATTCCGCATCAGAGCCGAGAACAAGGCTGGAACCGGCAAGCCAAGTGCTGCCACAAACCCTGTCCAGATCATGGATCCTATTGGTTTGTCAATTTGGCCTTCCTTGAAATCATTTTTTTCAGTCCAGTGTAAACTACATATCCCTCATACAATGACAAAGTATTTAAATTGATATTCATGCGAAGCTCTGTTGTTTGCAGAGAGGCCAAGCCCACCCCTCAACCTGTGCCATGCTGATCAGACCAAGACGAATGTTCAGCTCACATGGGAGACTCCCTTGCGAAATGGTGGCAGCATGATCACCGGATACATCATTGAGAGATGCGAAGATGGCACAGACAAGTGGCTGCGATGCAATGCCAGACTTTGCCCAGACCTTGTCTACAATGTAAGTTTACAATTATTTAAAACATTTTATAATGTATGGATATGTGGAACAATGTAACATTCACTGTAAAATGTAGAATAGTGAAGATTTTCATACAATTTTTTCTTGCTCTCTTCAGATGTCTGGTCTGAAATATGGAAAGTTGTACAACTACAAAGTATTTGCTGAAAATGCTGCTGGTTTATCTGAACCATCCAATGTTATTGGACCAGTTCTGGCAGATGACCCACACTGTACGTATCCAGACAAAATAAAAAATAACCTCTGGCATGAAATCTTATTTAATGTGCTGTTATAACAGAATGTGTCTGTTCATTTGTTTAGTTGCTCCAACGCTGGACTTGAGTGCCTTCAAGGATGGCTTGGAGGTCATTGCTCCCTTCCCTCTCAAAATCCGTGTGCCCATCTCTGGATACCCAAAGCCCAAAGCAACATGGACCTTTGGCGAAAAGCAACTCACTCCAGAGGAGCGTGTGTCTATGGTTACCAAGAGTACCTTCACTGAGCTGGTGGTCTCACCAAGCATTCGTCCAGACAAAGGAACATATTCTCTGACTCTGGAGAATGATATCACCTCTGTCTCAGGAGAGATTGAAGTCAATGTCATTGGTAAGATTCACACCTTAAGAGTCATACATTTAGACTCATTACGGTCATCTAAAACATACCTGGGAAAGAAAATAACTGAACCTGTTTGATGTTTCTTTTTACAGCATCTCCAAGTGCACCCAAAGATTTCAAGGTGGCAGAGGTCACCAGGAGGCATGTGCACCTCATGTGGGAGGCCCCAGACCATGATGGTGGAAGTCCACTGACTGGCTATCAGGTTGAGAAGCGTGATGCTTCTAGGAAGACCTGGGTTAAGGTATTAATAAAAATACAATTATCTTTGAATTAAAATGATGCAGTGCCCTTCAGTGCTTCCAACACACTTGTAGAAACTGTACTTACATTGTGCCTGTTCCTACCTATTAGGTCATAAGTGGTGTCCAGGATCAAGAATACACCATCACTGATGTCGTTGAGGGAAAAGAATATTTGTTCAGGGTAACCGCCTGCAACAAGTGTGGCCCTGGAGAGCCAGCTTACATTGATGAACCAGTCAATATCTCTTCACCAGCAAGTAAGTGGTTAGAATAAGCAAAAATTGAGTGTAGTAAGTCATTCTCAGACTTGTATCAGTACATGAACACATGTGAGAATGGATTAGGATATTAAAAGCCAATTACTTTGAATCTTAGCTGTTCCCGATGCTCCTGAGAACCTGAAGTGGAGGGACAAGTCTGCCTCAGGCATCTTTTTGACCTGGGAGCCTCCAAAGTATGATGGAGGCACTGGCATCAGAGGCTACATGGTTGACAAAATGCAGCGTGGAACCGACAAGTGGGAGCCATGCAGCGACGTCTTTCCTGAGCTGAAGTAAGTGGAACACATCATGTTAATATACTATCACATTATCCTCAAACCTTTCATACAAACAAAAAGAGAAATATATTTTGATCCTACTAAAAGTTGCTTCACCAAGCAAAAACTTATATTATTATATTTGTTGTTGTTGTTCTTGTTAATTCATTTTTAAATCTTCCTCAGGTTTCAAGTGACTGGACTGGTTGAAGGCAAGTGGTACGCTTACCGGGTAAGAGCCTTGAACAAACTGGGTTCTGGCAAACCTTCCAGGCCGACTGATGAAATCTTGGCAGTGGATCCCAAAGGTAAAGAACATATATGTGTAGATACATCGTATGGACATTGTTTGATGTAATTCCTTGAGTCTAACAAAACTTGTATTGTTTGTATGCAGAGGCCCCAGAAATTATCCTGGATGCTAAGCTTCTTGCTGGGCTGACCGCCAAGGCTGGATCAAAGATTGATCTGCCCGCCGATGTTACCGGAAAACCAGAGCCAAAAGTAAAATGGACCAAAGGCGACCTGGTCTTGACGGCTGACGACAATGTCACTGTTGAGTCCAAACCAGGCCACTCTGTGGTGTCCATTGCCAAAACTAAGAGGGGGGACACAGCTACTTACATCATTGAAGCTGTCAACACCAGTGGTCGTGCAACTGCAACCGTCGACGTTAACATTCTAGGTTTGAGACTTTGATTTTTAAAAACAACAAAAATTGCTGCTCTGCATGTCAACACATACTCTTGTATAATAGTTACTTTGGACAAAAGCGTCTGCTAAATGACTAAATGTAAATGTAATAGTTAAAATGTACTAAATCATGATGGTTTTTCCAGACAAGCCCGGGCCCCCTGCTGCCTTTGACATTTCTGAAATCACCAACGAGTCTTGCTTCCTGGCTTGGAATCCACCTCGTGACGATGGTGGCTCTAAAGTGACCAATTACATTGTGGAGAGAAAAGTAGCAGAGAGTGAACTCTGGTACAAGCTCTCTTCCACTGTTAAACAGACCACATACAAGGCCACCAACCTGACTGCTTTCAAGAATTATGTCTTCAGAGTCTTCGCTGAGAATCAGTTCGGCGTTGGCCCCGCAGAAGAGCATGCCCCAATTACGGCCAGATACTCCTTTGGTATGTATTTCCAACATACACTACTTACTTATATCCCAGATCGAAACAGTTAGTATCCCAGGTGATGGATTTTTGTCATGTTTCTTTTCTCAGATCCCCCTGGCCCTCCCTACAAGCTCGAGCCTTCTGACATAGCAAAGGATGCTGTGACTCTGACATGGTATGAGCCTGATGAGGATGGCGGTAGCCCCATCACTGGGTACTGGGTGGAGAGGTTTGAGCCAGATGCTGACAAATGGATGAGATGCAACAAGATTCCCATCAGGGACACCACATTCAGGTACCATTTTTGAATCTCTTGAATAAAGTCATCTTTGCATGATCTCCCCTTTTTTGTATCAGAGATGATTAACAGAATAATATGTTTATGCCTTAAACAGAGTGAAGGGATTGCCTACAAGAAAAAAGTACAAGTTCCGTATCTTGGCTGAAAATCTTGCTGGACCTGGCAAACCAAGCAAAGAGACAGACCAGATCCTCATTAAGGATCCAATTGGTAAAAATGATTTTAATTTTCAAATTTACACAGAAAATATATTCACAAATGCACACCTCTGCCATTGCATGTTCCAGTCATTGTATAAAACTAAACTGATAACAGTTGGATTACTGGAGTTGAGTTTTCTGACTATGTACAATAAAATTATCTTGTGAGACTTGCTTACTAGCAATCGATTTTGTTACTGCTGTTTTTCAGATCCTCCCTGGGCTCCTGGTAAGCCTACTGTTAGAGATCCTGCTAAGACATCAGTCTTCCTTCTGTGGACCAAACCCGAGCACGATGGCGGTGCCAAGATCGAGTCCTATATCATTGAGTTCCTCAAGAGTGGAAATGTTGAATGGATCCGTGTTGCCGATGGTATTATCAACCTGGAGCATCGCCTGACGGGACTGATGGAGAAGCAGGAGTACTCCTTCCGTGTTAGAGCCGTCAATGCCGCAGGAGAAAGCGAACCCAGTGAACCAAGTGATCCCGTGCTGTGCAAGGAGAGGCTCAGTGAGTGGCATAGATAATTAGTTTCGATAACAGAGTACATTTATATAAATACAATTACAGTACATGCACATTCTAGCTAATATAATGTATACTTTATCTTAATTTAAAAAAAATAATGAATCTACTATTTTCTATTATGCAGATCCTCCTACTCCTCCAAGATGGCTTACAGTGGTGACTGTGACCAGAAACAGTGCTGAGCTGAAATGGACAGCCCCAGAGAGGGATGGCGGTTCACCCGTCATCAACTACATTGTGGAGAAGAGAGATGCCAGGCGCAAAGGCTGGCAGGCTGTGGACACCACTGTCAAAGAGTGCAAGTACACCGTCTCACCTCTGAATGAGGGCTCCCTCTACCTGTTCCGTGTGGCGGCTGAGAACGCAGTCGGACCCAGTGGATACTGTGAACTCGCAGACTCGGTTCTGGCCAAGGATACCTTCAGTAAGATGTTATTCAAAAGTTTTCATCATAAGTTACACTTCAGCTATATTTTTAGGTTTTATTCTAATACTTTATGATTTTGCTGTTATAGCTACTCCTGGACCTCCTTATGCCTTGGCTGTTACTGACGTGTCCAAGCGTTACGTTGACTTAATATGGGAAGCCCCCAAGAATGATGGTGGAAGACCAGTCTTGAGGTTATTATGATGAGATCTTTTATTTTTAATATTTTTTTACACTGTAAATACTGTTTACCATTTATAACTGTTTGGCTGTCATCTAAGTATTTGTCAGCGCATCATTGCCGTTTACTTATCATTTTAGATATCAGATTGAGAAGAAAGAGAAACTTGGCACACGCTGGATGAAGTCTGGAAAGACATCTGGCCCTGACTGCAAGTACAGAGTTACCGATGTAATTGAGGGAACCGATGTCCAGTTCCAAATCCGTGCTGAGAATGAGGCCGGTGCCGGCCATGCAAGTGAACCAACTGAGATTCTGACCATTGAGGACCCAACAGGTTTGTCATATATAGTATGCTGTGTTCATTTGTCACATGAACAATACATAAATACTGATATCAGAAGAACAATGGGTTTGAGGTATGTTTCAATAAATCCATTATTTTTCTTCCCCAGGCCCACCATCTCCTCCTCAGGAACTGCAAATTACTGAAGCCACAAGAAACCACATCACCTTCGCCTGGAAACCTCCAGAGAGACATGGAGGATGCCCAGTCTCTGGCTATCACATTGAGCTTTGTGAGGCCGGAACTGAGAAATGGATGAGAGTGAACTCCCGCCAAGTCAAGGAGCTGAAGTTCACAGCAGGAAAGGAGGAGGGAATTGTTCCTGAAAAGGCGTACATCATAAGAGTGCGCGCCGTGAACTCTGTTGGTGTCAGCGAGCCCTCTGACATTTCTGACAAAGTCTTTGCCAAGGACTCAGACTGTAAGTGTACTTTTTTATTAGTGGTATTGGAATCTATATTCATTTTAGTATTACTTTACTTCACTATTGCAAGAAATTTTCTCTCAGTTCATTCTCCACTCTTTGTATTGAGCACAGTGAAAAAATATGATTTTGTATCTTACAGGCATCCCAACGATGGAAATGGCAAGTCAGGACATGGTTGTTGTGGAGCACGAGACCATGCATATTCCCATTAAATTCAAAGCTGTACCATTGCCTAAGGTGATCTGGCACAAAGACGGCAATGAAATGAAGGCTGACGAGAGGGTCGGCTTCAGGGCTGAATACACAGCTTGTCATCTGGAGATTCCTAGCTGTCTTCATGCAGATGCTGGCCAGTATAAGGTCACCCTTGAGAACAGCCTTGGCACCACCAGTGGAACAATCAATGTTAAAGTCATTGGTAAGAATTCCATTCCAATAATTCCAAAGGCATTTTTGGCCTTTTTAAGTTTATACCAGTGACATAGCTTCTCCCAAGTGCCATGTCCAATTTATTTATGTTGATTCCTCTCTGAAAAGGTCTTCCTGCGCCATGCAAGGACATTGTTGCCAGTGCCATCACTAAGAACACCTGCAAGATATCCTGGGATCCTCCAAGCTATGATGGAGGCAGCCCCATTATTCACTATGTTCTGCAGCGCAGAGAGGCAGGCAGGAGAACCTATACGAATGTCATGTCCGGCGAAAACAAAGTCAGCTGGCCCGTGAAGGACCTGATCCCCAATGGGGAGTACTATTTCCGTGTCAAGGCAGTGAACAAGATTGGCGGTGGAGAGTTCCTTGAGCTCAAAAACCCGGTGATTGCTGAGGATCAAAAGCGTAAGTGAGATCTCAACATTTTACTGTAGCTTTTCTGACAAGTTTTATGAATAAATCTAACACAAGCTTGTATTAAATGTGTTACAGAGCGTCCAGATCCACCTGTTGATGTTGAAACCCACAATCCAACTGCTCACACCATTACTCTGACCTGGAAGCCACCCATGTATGATGGTGGCTGTAAGATCATGGGTTACATCCTGGAAAAGATGATAAAAGGCGAAGAGAAGTTTGAGCGATGCAATGACTTCCTTGTGCCAGTGCTGTCCTACACTGTGAAAGGTCTGCATGAAGGAAAGCAATACCAGTTCCGTGTGTCTGCTGAGAATGCTGCCGGAGTCAGCGACCCATCACGAAGCACTCCAGTGGTGAAAGCATCTGATGCTGTCGGTATGTGTAAACACATCCAGTTATTAAATATAATTGTCTCATACAATACACTAGGGATGCCAAAATAGTATGACACTAAATAGAAGAATCTAGACCATTTCCAAGACACACATCATAAGCTGAACACTGTTATGTTGGGTAGTGTTATGAACTACAGTGTCTGTGACTTTTGCTACAGTTGAGTTTGTATGTTGTTTATCTAACATAGAGTTACACAGAGACTGAAGCATGACTATAATAGTAAAAAGACTTTACGGTCAGGCTCAATAAGTCATCTCATCTCCCTTTCCTTACATTTTACAGCACTTTTAAAATTTGGTGTTTGCTTTTTTTCATTCATAGAATCACCAAAGGTATTCCTCAGTGGTAGTCTTCAGTCTGGCCTGCTTGTCAGGAGAGGCAATGAGATCAGGCTGGATGCCCGCATTTCTGGTGCCCCATACCCAACAGTGACCTGGATGAGAAACGACCAGGCCATTTGGCCCCAGACACCGAAGAAGCGTGAAGAGAAGCCTATTGTCAAGAAGAAGGAAAAGGAACCCAAGGAGAAGGATGCCAAGGAGGCTAAAGATGCTAAGGAAGATGCAACTGAAGCAAAGGAGGGTCCAGAGAAGGAGGCCAAGGACAAGGAAGCTTCAGAGGCTAAAGACAAAGAAGCCGCCGAGGCCAAAGATAAGGAGGCCGCCGAACCTAAAGATAAGGAGGCCGGCCAGGCTAAAGACAAAGAAGCTAAAGAGAAAGCCCCAGAGGAGGAGGTCGAGGCACCCG
This sequence comes from Clupea harengus, assembly GCF_900700415.2. Classification (NCBI taxonomy): domain Eukaryota; kingdom Metazoa; phylum Chordata; class Actinopteri; order Clupeiformes; family Clupeidae; genus Clupea; species Clupea harengus. The sequence continues at coordinate 20,118,070 of NC_045153.1, read as the reverse complement.
AGGAGCCAGATTACCCATCCCTCCAGGAGCGTCTCACAATCAACAACTCCAGGAAGGGTGAATCATTCATCATCATCACAGACTCAGTCAGAACTGACTACGGAGTGTTCTCTGTCAGGGTGGAGAATGATCATGGTATTTGCACTGCAACCTGCGAGGTTAATGTTCTCGGTAAGACATTATTTCATTCTATTTTATTCTCTGGGTACCTATTGGGTCATATTGGACGGCACACATAGTGCTCTGAAAGACATTTTTATTAGTCAATTCTAAAAGTATTATGTATGAGTGCTTTTTTGAAAAGATGTCTTTACAATTTTGTTATACAATTTACAGACACACCAGGGCCTCCCGTTAACTTCAGATTTGAGACGGTCAGAAAGAGCTCCGTCCTCTGTAAGTGGGACCCACCTATTGATGATGGTGGCAGTGAAATCCTGAACTACACCCTGGAAAGGAAAGACAACTCTAAGGTTGATCTCGGATGGACAACCGTCACATCAACCTTGATAGGATGCAAATACCCAGTGACAAAACTGCTCGAAGGCAAAGAGTACATTTTCCGTGTGACTGCTGAGAACAAGTTCGGAGCTGGAAGACCAGCTATCTCCAAACCTATGATTGCAAGGAATCCTTTCGGTAATTAAACCATAATACTTCATTTGTATGAGAATTCCAGTTATCCTAGGCATACAGCAACATTTACTGTACATAGTACTTTCTTTTTAACCTGCACATGTGTACGTCAATTATAGATCCACCAGAGGCACCTGAAAAGCCAGAAATTGATGACGTCACAGCTCACAGTATGGTTGTCAGCTGGGAACCACCCAATGACAAAGGCAGTCCCATCCTGGGATACTGGCTGGAGAAGAGAGAAATCAACAGCACTCGCTGGTCACGTGTCAATCGCAACTTGCATCCTGACACAGAGATTAATGTCGAAGGCCTTTTGGAGGGCCTAACATACATTTTCAGGGTTGCTGCTGAGAATCAGGCTGGACCCGGAAAGTTCAGTCCCCCATCAGAGCCCACAACAGCACAAGCTCCAATATGTAAGTATACATCGGCAACAAGACTTGAGTTGACATATATCAAATAAACCCTATTCATTTCGAATAGTGTATTAAGCAATGTTTTTTTTTTTCATCTCTTAAAGTGCCACCTGGTCCACCATTCCCAAGAATTGTGGACACAACTGACCACTCCATTGAAGTTGAGTGGGATCCACCCCTGGACAATGGAGGTGGAGAAATCCAGGGATACCATGTTGACAAGTTGATGGCTGGCACAAAGGACTGGTCTCGTAGCACAGAGAGACCATGGAAACAGCGTACCTTCACAGTGTTTGGTGTCAGAGAGACTGCTAAATACGTTGTCCGTGTGATAGCAATAAATTCAGCGGGAGAGGGAGCACCTGGAATGACATCAGCTGTCATTGTGAAAAATCCTGCAGGTAACTGATCTGTAGACTGAAATAAGATCTTAATATACACTTGGTATACACTTACACTAGGTATATATAGTGAAATAAATGTAGATTATCATTGGAAGTTAACCATATCTGATGTCTGTTTGCCTCCACAGAGGTTCCAGTTCTTGAGCTGGACCTATCTATTAAGAATGGCGTCATTATTCGAGCTGGTGAGACACTGAGGTTGCCTTGCCATGTTCTGGGAAGACCGCAGCCAAGCATTAAATGGACAAAAGATGACAAGGACCCTGACAAGGAACGTTCGGAAATTGAAGATGTGGGTCAGGATAGCACTCTTATCATTAGGAAAGCACAGAGAAGTGATGCTGGTAAATACCAGATCACTGCAGCCAATCCCAGTGGAATTAAGTCAGCATCGACCAGAGTTGAGGTTATGGGTGAGTACCTTGCTACTGTATTCAGACAAGCTTGTTTGGACCTCTACAACACATATACTGTATGTCACAGAGACTCAACTGGATTAATGGAAACATGAAAAAAGAAACTTATGTCTTTCTCTTTCACATTATAACAGATGTTCCTGGGCCTATTACTGATCTGAAGCCTGTTGTTGTGACGAGGAAGTTGATGATGCTGAACTGGGGTGATCCTGATGATGATGGTGGTAGCGATGTTATTAGCTTCATTATTGAAAGAAAGGAACCTAAGTCACACACTTGGAAGCAGCCTATGGAGACGCCTTCATCCAAATGTGAAATTGTGGGCATTATGGAAGGACAAGAATACTTATTCCGTGTCGTGGCGAAGAATAAATATGGTTGTGGTCCTCCAGTTGACCTTGGTCCTATTCGGGCAGTGGATCCCCTCTGTAAGGGCAATGATTTTTACTCTTTTGCATGGTATTACCACATTTAAATTTGATTTGTCTTGTTTATAGTCTTGTTTATTCAATTGCTTCAACACGTAATTCCGTTTACTTTCAAGCTCCACCATCGTCTCCTGAGAAGTTCCACTATTCTGAAAGGACAAAGACATCCCTTAGCCTCACTTGGAGGCCACCTCGTAATGATGGTGGCAGCCCGATCTCTGGCTACATTATTGAGAAGAAGAGACAAGATGAACCAGAATTCGTGCCTGTCAATAAGGAGCTCTGCACAGATCTGTTCATGACTGTGCCAGAGCTTGCAGAGATGTTCGTGTATGAATTCCGTGCCAAAGCAGTCAATTCTATGGGTACCAGTGACCCATCTATCACAATGACAGTTGTCATTCAAGATGATGAAGGTATTTATTATTTAATTCAGTAAATAACCAATATTTATTGTATTTATTTATGCTGATTGATTGTATGTACTGTGTACTTATAATAATTTTGTCGATGAGACTAATTTCATGTTGTGTTTTTCTTTCTAGTCGCCCCAACCTTGACCATGTTGAAACACTTCAAGGCTGACACAATCACTATTAGGAAGGGGCAACCCATTGACATTCCTGCTGAGGTGACAGGCCTTCCACTGCCTACTATTGAATGGTTTAAAGATGACGTTTTGATTTCTGAACCACTTCCTGAGACTTCTGAACCACCTCCTGAGACTTCTGAACCACCTCCTGAGGCTTCTGAACCACCTCCTGAGACTCCTGAACCACCTCCTAAGACTTTTGTGATTGATACAGTGGAAGTCAACAGACTGACAGCTACAACAAAGCTGAGCATTCCTGTTATCGCCAGGAAAGATAAGGGCTATTATACAGTGTCTGCATCAAATCGCCTTGGGACCGTAACTCATAATGTCCTGGTCTTCGTGCTGGGTATGTCTTGTTATCTTACCTGTGAAACATTTGACTAACCTTGGAAGGCACTGTAGAAGTCTAAAAGTCTTTTGGTTTTTGGTTTTCCAGATCGCCCACTGCCTCCAAGAAATCTTGACATTTCAAAAATCAAGGCAGAGTCCTGCTACCTCAATTGGGATGCCCCACTGGATGATGGAGGAAGTGAACTTACAAATTACATTATTGAAAAGAAAGAGATCATTGAAATCGACGAGGATGAAGTTACTGAATCTGGAGAGCCTGTTCCTAAGCCAGACTGGGTGAAGGTTACAAACACCATTGTTGAGAAGAAATACGGGGTCAGTATGACAACAATCAGTGTTGTAATGCATATATGTTGTTTTTGCATATGTTTCATACTTGACCATACTTGGCTCTTGTAGTAGACATCATGTGAATGTGGACAGATGAAGCCAAAGTGATACAAATGCTTTTAATACCCTAAACAAAAGGTTGGGTAAAAACATTTTTTTTGTTGTAAAACATCATACGAATTAGTACTCATCATGCTTCTGTGTCTCTCTTAGGTGTGGGATTTGAAAACCAATGGCACATACCAGTTCAGAGTCAAAGCTGAGAACAAGTTTGGGATTAGCGAGGCATGTGAGGCACAGGAGGTAATGATCAAGGATCCGTTTGGCCTCCCTGGGCCACCATTGAAGGTCAAAATTGCAGAGCACTCAAAGGTTGCCATGCTGGTGACATGGGAACCTCCCATGGACAGCGGTGGCTCAACCATTATCGGTTACTGGCTTGAGAAGAGAGAGAAGGGAGCATCTTACTGGTCTCGTGTGAACAAATCCCCCATTACAAAGAGGGGCAGCAAGGGCTGGGAGTTCCAGGCGACCCGTCTCATCGAGGGCGTTGAGTATGAGTTCCGCTGCATGGCCTACAATTCTGCTGGAATTGGACCACCCAGTGCCATTTCCGAATCTGCTTTCGCTGATGAGCCAATCAGTAAGTTACTTCTGTATCACATGTCATGTTTTGTATTACTTTGTATGTACAATGCATGCTATTTTCTTTGGAAAGGTTTATGCAAAAGTATATAATGTATATTTGTTAGATCGTGAAAAGGTATTAGTCGTTATAAAATAATATGGATTTGAAAAATTAAGAATGATCTAGAAATGTAAAATTATGGTAACCCATATGAACTCTGAAACATTGTGTTTGTTTGTTACAGCTATTCCTGGCATTCCAGCAGCGCCAGAAATCGCAGACAAGAACAAGCACAGTGTCTCCCTTTCATGGGTTCCACCAGCTAAAGATGGTGGAAGCCCCATTAAAGGCTACATCATTGAGGTTCAGGATGAGGGTTCCTCCAGCTGGATCCGTGTGAATGATCCAGAGAATCCTCATCCAACCACAGAGTTCACTGTGCCAAATCTCAGAGAGCTGAAGAGGTACAAGTTCAGAATCGTTGCCGTGAATGACATTGGAGAATCACTGCCTAGCCCCCAAACTACTGAGGTTCTTCTTGAGGATATTCAAGGTAACATTTGAACTACTAGTAGCAGGTAAAATACAGAATATACTTTTTTAAGACTTTTAATTAAATATGAAAATTTGGTTTGCTTTTCTTACACAGAGGGACCAAAGATCTGGGTGGATATTATTGCACATGACATGTTGTCCATTCGGGCTGGTTCTATGTTCAAAATCCCTGCTAGAATCACCGGTCGCCCTGTACCCAAGGTTACGTGGGAGTTTATTGGACCAGCTAAGACAGTAAAGAAGGATCGCCTTCATACAGTGCCCGTAGCGGCCCAGGTATGGTCATTTTGGTTTGAGAGGTTGCATAAAAACTGCTTTGACTTCAGACGCACTGTATCAGAGTACTGTAATACATTTGAAATTAAAATGTAATTCTTACTCAAACGATTTAATCTGTTCTTAGGTTGAATCCACTGACACTACTTCTGTGATCACAATGCCTGTGAGTGAGAGGAGCCATTCTGGCAGATACACGATCACAGCGAAGAACAAGTCTGGACAAAAACATATCAATGTAATGGTGATCGTGCTTGGTAAGTAATGTCAGCATCTCCTACCACACACATAATTATCATGGTCTTCAAGCAGGAACACAGCACTGACATTTAATGTCATATGTTGTCAGATGTGCCTGGCCCTCCAAAGGAGCTCAGAGTGACAGACATCACTAGAGCCACATGCAGACTCATCTGGAAGCTGCCTGACAATGATGGTGGCGAGAGAATCAAGAGCTACTTCATTGAGAAGAAGGCTGTCACTGGAAAGGCGTGGACCGTAGTCCATCAAGCTTGTTGCAGCCAGGCCTTTGTTGTGCCTAAACTTGTTGAAGGAAGTGAATACTTCTTCCGCGTTCGTGCTGAAAATCGCCTCGGCATGGGCCCATTAACAGAGACCAAGGAGCCTGCCAGGGCCAGAGATCCTATTTGTGAGTGACATCATTAACATACATAAATATTAACTTTGTATGTGTATGTAATTAGAATGCTGCCTAATTAACCATTGGCAATATTTTAATTCACTATTCCTCATGTTTTTCTTTTAAGATATTCCTGATCCTCCAACAAATGTGAAGATCAATCTTGTCACCAAGGACACTGTGACCTTGACCTGGAAGCCCCCCAAGAACAATGGCGGTGCTCCAGTGAAGCACTACATCATCGAGCGCCTGAGCTGGGACACCAGCGGCCCAACGAAAGAGACCTGGAAACAGTGCAACAAGCGTGAGGTGGAAGAGACCATCTTCATTGTTGAGGAGCTCAAAGAGGGTGGAGAGTATGAATTCCGTGTCAAGGCTGTGAACGAGGCTGGTCCTAGCAGACCATCCGGCACAGCTGGACCCATTGTGATCAAAGACCAAACATGTACGTTGACTGTAGGAGTTTTTAGAATACTACATACTATAATTTCAGTATACTGACATTTACAGGCCACTTACCTTTACAATTATTAATTATTGTTCGTTATTTCAGGTGCTCCAACTATTGAACTCAAGGAGGCCGTGGAGGGTGCTGAAGGCTTTGATGTCAACATCGTAGCCAAAATTCAGGGCTGCCCATTCCCCTCTCTTGTTTGGCAGAAGGCTCCTTTGGACAAGCCCGAGGAAAAGGCCATTGTGCAGTATGGTCAGCACGTCAACAAAATCGTTGGGAATGAAAAATGCACCCTACTGATTCAACAGAGTAAGAGAGATGACAGTGCTGTGTACACACTCACTGCCACCAACAGTATTGGCAAGGCATCCAAGGACCTCAAACTCACTGTACTAGGTAATGTATTGTTTGAATATTTCAAATTATACAAGCATATCATTATACAGCCACTGTATACAAAAGCAGAGTATGTATTTTGTATGTGTAACAATACCGTGCCATAACCACACAATCTTAGGCCGACCTGGAATACCCATTGGACCAATCAAGTTTGGAGAAATCTTTGCTGAGAGGATTTCAATGACTTGGCAACCACCTACAGATGATGGTGGCTCAAAGATCACAAACTATGTTATTGAGAAGCGTGAGGACAACAGGAAGACCTATGTGCACGTCACCAGTGATCCCAAAGAATGCGCTTACACAGTGCAGAGACTCACAGAGGGCCATGAATATGAGTTCCGCATCATGGCTCAGAACAAATTTGGAGTCGGACCACCACTCTACAGTGAACCGGAGAAAGCCAGAAATCTTTTCAGTATGTAACATTTTTAAAACCGTTTTTTTTATTTTTTTTTATTTCATGTTGTGATTAGTCTTAACCTCGGTTTGAATTCTTTCTCTTCAAAGCTGTTCCTGGCCAATGTGAGAAGCCTACTGTCACAGATGTAACCATTGAGTCAATGACAGTCGATTGGGAGCCGCCTGAATACGATGGTGGGTCCCCAGTCACAGGATACTGGCTGGAACGCAAGGAGACAACAGGCAAGCGCTGGACTAAAGTCAACCGTGACCCCATTAGAATTATGCCTTTGGGACAAACTGACGATGTCAGTGGACTCCTGGAGGGGGCAATGTACCAGTTCCGTGTCACTGCCATAAATTCTGCTGGATGTGGACTGCCAAGTGTCCCATCAGATCCAATGATGTCAAGAGACCCCATTGGTATGTCATGATTTGATCGTCTGTTGTTATATACTTTTGTTTAATTTAGTTTTGTCACTTTTTCATTTACCATTTTGTATTTTAATTTATGATATATTTCTAATTTTCAGCTCCTCCTGGACCACCTACTCCCAAGGTTACAGACTGCACAAAGTCAACTGTCGACCTTGAATGGATTCCACCACTTGTGGATGGTGGTTCTAAGATCACTGGATACTTTGTTGAGTACAAAGAGGAAGGACAGGAGGAATGGGAGAAGGTAATGTTGATATATCTCGCTATCTATTTATTTAATGAGTGCAGATTACTATAAAACTGATGGAGTTTGCAACCACTGGCTAATTGACTTCCTTCCTCTTGTCCTCCCAAGGCTAAAGATAAGGAAATCAGAGGTACCAAGTTTGTTGTTCCTGGACTGAAGGAACTTGGACTCTACAGATTCAGGGTCAGAGCAGTGAATGCTGCTGGTGTTGGCGAACCTGGTGATGTCGAGGAAGTAATTGAAGTCAAGGACAGAACAAGTAAGTATTGGCAATTACCCACCCACTCATGTGTTTGCGGTCTCCTTTCTCTTTTCCAAACCTCATCCAATTTTTATTTAATTTGGACTTTTCTTTCCAGTTGCCCCTGAGGTCGATCTGGACGCCACTGTAAAGGAGAAGATTGTTGTCCATGCCGGAGGGGTTATCCGTATCTTGGCCTATGTATCAGGGAAACCCGCCCCAGAGATAATCTGGACCAGGGATGATGCGCCCTTGCCCAAAGAGGCTGCTGTGGAAACTACTGCTATCAGCTCAGCTTTGGTAATCAAGGGATGCAGGAGACACCATCAAGGCATTTACACCCTAACTGCCAAAAACGAAGGAGGAGAGAGAAGGAAGGCCGTCATTGTTGAGGTCTTGGGTAAGTCTTTCAATATTGTTGCAGACTATTCACTATTTCACAGAACCTATGGGGATTAGCATTATGTGAGAAACATTGTTTTTTTTCCCATTAGATGTTCCTGGCCCTGTGGGTGAGCCCTTCTCTGGTGAGAATCTCACAAATGATTCCTGCAAGTTGACCTGGTACACACCTGAAGATGATGGTGGCTCAGCGATCACCAACTACGTCATTGAGAAGAGAGAGTCTGACCGCAGAGGCTATACCACAGTTTCATACACTGTCACCAGAAACAATGCTGTGGTACAGGGTCTGATAGATGGAAAGGGATACTTCTTCAGAATTGCAGCTGAAAACATCATTGGAAGAGGTCCTTTCATCGACACAGCAAAACAAGTGACAATCAAGGATCCAATTTGTAAGTGACACCTGTTGAAAGATTGTTTGAGGTGGCCAGGTTTTAACATTCAAAGTAATATCAATGCCACAAAACATGAATGAAGAATGTTTGGAATGGATTTATTAATCCAAATCTATTTTATTTAAACAAATCATAACATTCAGTACCATATGCATAAGTCATTCATAATCCATTCGCACTTTGCACCATAGTAAGGGCTGCATATATCTCATGCTTTTAAATTAATGTTTTATAGCACTTCCTGAACGTCCAGAAGATCTGCACATTACAGCTGTCAGGAAAGACAAAATCAGTGTAGCATGGAAACCACCAAAGTATAATGGTGGCACAGATATCACAAGTTACGTTCTTGAGGCTCGTCTGATCGGAAAGGACAACTTTACCCGCATCTCTGAAGACACGTTGATGGAAAGAAAATTCACATATGAGGGTCTTAAAAATAACTCCTCTTATGAGTTCCGTGTCAGTGCTGTGAATGCAGTTGGTCAGGGCAAGCCCTCTTTCAGCACGAAACCAGTAACTTGCAAAGATGAACTTGGTAAGTGCTTCTTTATTTTATAATAGGATAAAGCAAGCATTTTTGTATTTTGACAATGCAATGTAATTATCCGATTTTTTTTATTTCCTTTTTTTCTTGTGATCAACAGCACCTCCATCCCTCGACTTGGATTTCCGTGAGAGGATTACAGTGCGTGTTGGGGAACCATGCCTCATGCAAAGCCGGTACAAAGGAAAGCCAGAACCAACGGTTAAATGGATGAAGGAGGAAGAGGAGCTTAAGGCAGACGATGTCCTCACATTCTCACATACCTCAAAGTCCCTGTGCTTGAACATGACTAAGGCCAAGCGTGAGCACAGTGGAAAATACACAGTCATTCTGGAGAACTCCATTGGTTCATGCAAGGGAATCTGCACAGTGACAGTTGTCGGTAAGTTGATAGAATTCCAGTGGCTCATTTCTGACTTTATTCAATTTTATTTAATATTCAAGATACTAATGTATTTGTTTTAAACAATTATTATGTGTTAAATCTATGGTTAAATAATTAATGTGTGAACTATTTCTCCAGATCGCCCACAACCTCCAGAGGGTCCAGTTGTCTTTGATGAAATCTACAGAAATTACATGGTCATTTCTTGGAATCCTCCACTGGATGATGGTGGATGTGCAATCTCCAACTACATTGTAGAGAAGAGAGACTCAAACAGAGACCTCTGGATGCCTGTCACAGAGGCCTGCACCAGGACATCATGCAAAGTTCCCAAACTCATTGAGGGACGTGACTACATCATCAGAATCTGTGCTCAGAACATCCATGGCATTAGTGACCCATTGCTGTCTGCTGAGACAAAAGCAAGGGATGTGTTCAGTAAGTGTCCATTGGTGATATCACCAACTCCAAGCTACAGTTTCCTTGTCATTTCACTCAATAACACAATGGTGTCATAACATCTCTGTTTTGTTCCCATTAACAGAGGTACCTGACCCACCCTCACAGCCCATGGTGAAGGAGACCTACAAGGACACCGCTCTCATCACCTGGGAACCACCAGCTGTTGATGGCGGCAAGCCTGTCACCAACTATGTAGTGGAGAGGAAAGAGACAATGGCCAACAGATGGGTACGGACAGGAAAGGAACGCATCTTCCCCAGCACCGAGTACTGGGTTCCGGATCTCCTGCCTGGCTGTGAATACGAGTTCCGCGTCAGTGCCGAAAATGTTGTTGGCGTGGGTGACCCAAGTGTTCCATCAAAGCCCATCTTTGCCAAGGATCCCATTGGTATGTGATATTCTTAGTTTACATATTCATCTAGAATACAGTATAACAGCATTATGAAAAAAAAAACTCTAACAATTTTTTTTGGTTACAGTTATTCCAAGCCCACCTGTTAAAGTGGAGGCCATTGACCATACAAAGGACTCTGTCACTCTTGCCTGGAAGCCACCACTTGACTGTGGAAGAGGCAAAATCTTCGGATATCTTCTTGAATATCAGAAAGCTGGAGATGAAGAGTGGCTTCAGGTCAATCAAACTCCTGACTCCTGCCAGGAGACACAGTTCAAGATCATCGACTTGGAGGATGGCGAGCTGTACAGGTTCAGAGTGAAAGCTGTGAACGCTGCTGGTGAATCTGAGCCTACTTCTGTCAAGGAACCTGTGAGAGCAACGGACAGACTTGGTAATTAATACCAATAAATCATGCACATTTTAATATCGAGTGGGTGTGTGTGTGTATGTGTGTGTGTGTGTGTGTGTGTGTGTGTGTGTATATTTTGTTTAATGTACATTTTCATCTTCCCCATAAACAGAGCCACCAGAGCTTATTCTGGATGCTAGTATGACAAGAGAGGTGAAGGCCATGGCAGGAACACACATCGCACTTATTGCTGAAGTCAAGGGAATACCCTTCCCAACAATCACATGGCAAAAGAATGAGGCAGAAGTGCCTCCAAGAACTGAAATGACCACAGCTGGATCGACAACCAAGTTGGAGATGCGTTTCTGTACCCGTGAAGACTGTGGTGATTACACACTGACTGTGGAGAATCCTGCTGGATCTAAAACAGCCACATGCACAGTGCTTGTCCTTGGTAAGTGAGAAGCACTTCCCTTTGCACTTAGTTTGTGGTAAAAAATGTTTCCTTGAGGTAACATTTTATTTCTGTAATTTCAGACAAACCTGGTCCTATTCAGCACCTGAGGGTATCTGATGTCAGATGTGACTCAGCTCAACTCTCTTGGAAAGACCCAGAGGATAACGGTGGAGCTCGCATCACTAACTTTGTGGTGGAAAAGAAGGATGCATCAGCAGCACAATGGGTGCCAGTGTGCTCAACCTCCAAGAAGCGCAGCATGATGCTTAAGCACCTGATGGAGGGCACTTCCTACTTGTTCCGTGTTGCTGCTGAGAATCAGTTTGGCAGAAGTGAATATATTGAGACAACCAAAGCTGCCAAAGCCATGAATCCTCTGTGTAAGTACATCATTTTAACGAAACGTAGTCTTATAGTTTACGTTTGTGATTTGTATGTGTGAATATTGAACTGATCTTATTGATCTTTGTTTTCATAGTCCCACCTGGACCACCAAAGGACTTGCATCATGTAGATGTAGACAAAACAGAGGTGTGGCTTAAGTGGAATTGGCCAGATCGCACAGGTGGAAGTGATATCACTGGATTCTTGGTTGAGTACCAAGAGGAGGGAGAGAGAGACTGGATTATCTTTAATACAGTCAGTATTCCTGAATGCCATGTGACAGGGCTTGAGGAAGGCAAGACCTATAGGTTCCGTGTGAAGACTGAGAATGCCATTGGTCTTAGCCGACCAGATACCACGGTTCCTGTCCTATGCCAGGAAAAACTTGGTAAGTTTTATTTGTATTTATTTGTATTAATGGTTATTAAATTACTCTTTATAGCAACTATTTACTTACTATCATGTGTGTTTTTCTTTTCTTTTTTACAGTGGCTCCTATTGTTGAGGTTGATGTGAAACTGATTGAAGGAATAATTGTCAAAGCTGGAAGCACAATTAGGATGCCTGCCATTATGAGAGGCATACCTACTCCCTCTGCAAAATGGGCCATTGATGGCGAAGAAATTGTGAGTGAAGGGAACATCAAATTGGACACTGACAACTACTCCTCCATCCTCACCATTTCAGAATGTACAAGAGATCACACTGGAATTTATCTTCTCACCGTCTCAAATGCTGCTGGAAGCAAGACTGTAGCTTTGAATATTACAGTTCTTGATGTCCCAGACGCACCAATTGGCCCTGTCAATATCCTTGAGGTCACTCCAGAGTACATGCTTATTGACTGGCGTCCTCCTAAGAATGATGGTGGTAGCCCGGTCATAAACTACATTGTTGAGAAGAGAGAAGCCAAGAAAGAAACCTGGGGTGGAGTGAGCTCTGGCAGTACCAGCACCAAATTAAAGATTAGCCGTCTCCAGAAGGGTGTTGAGTATGTTGTGCGTATTCGTGCAGAAAACAAGATTGGCATCGGTCTTCCTCTTGAAAGTGCACCTACTGTTGCCGAGCACTCATTTGAAGCACCTGCTCATCCTGGTAAACCAACTGTGTCTGACCTGTCTGAAGATTCTTTGACTCTTGGTTGGACCATGCCCTTGTATGATGGTGGCAGTTCAATTAGTGGATACCTTATTGAGCGTAGACATGTTGGAGGAAAATGGATTAGAGTGAATAAGACACCTTGCAAGGATCTTAGGTACAAAGTGCTTGGACTTTATGAGGGAACTAGCTATGAGTTCAGAGTCTTTGCAGAAAACATTGTTGGCTACAGTGGTCCTTCTCAAACTTCAGATCCCGCTAAGCCCAGTCGACAAATCACTGTGCCTGGACCCCCAGTCAATCCGAAAGTGAAAGACTACAGTAAGTCACATGCTGACCTGGTCTGGATCAAGCCTACCAAGGACGGTGGCAGCCCTGTCTTGGGATATGTTCTGGAGATGCAGAAGGCCGTTGGTGAATGGGAGAACTGCAAAAAGGATGACCTGATTAAACTATGTGCATTCATGGTCACAGGCCTTGAAGAGGGCATTGAGTACAGGTTCCGTGTCAGAGCAGTGAACATGATTGGAGATGGTGAAACTAGAGAAATTCCAGAATCTGTCATCGCTCAGGACATCTTGATCCCTCCAGAGATCGAGATGGATGCAACATGCCGCACACATTTAACTGTAAGGGTTGGGCATAACATTAACATCATAGGCTATATTAAGGCAAGACCTGACCCAGAAATTACATGGTCCAAGGGTGAGAACATTTTGGAAAAAGACAAGCGTACCACAATCACAGTTAACTTCCCAGTTGTTCACTTCCACATCAAAGAGGCCAAGAGAGGAGATCATGGTCAGTATGTTCTCAAAGCTGTCAATGCCAGTGGTGAAGCAACAGCAACTGTTACCGTAAATGTCTTAGACAGACCTGGACACTGTCAGAATCTGAGAGTGACATATGTGAGCAGGCATTCTTGCATGGTATGCTGGGATACTCCTGAGGACAATGGCGGCACTGAAATCAGTCATTACGTCATTGAGATGCGTGAACCCAATGTGAGAGCATGGGCTGTAATTTCATCTGTGTGCACAAACCGCATGATCAAGGCAAAACTAATGGAAGGCCATGAGTACTTCTTCCGCGTCTCTGCAGCAAACAAATGCGGCCCTGGGCCAACAGCAGAGACAAAGGTACCAACCCTTGCCATTGATCGCATGGAGAAGCCTGGCGAGCCAGAGAACTTCCGTGTCACTGACGTTGGTAAGAACACAGTCTCCCTTAGATGGAGAAAACCAGACTATGATGGAGGATGTCCAAATCTATTCTACAATTTGGAGAGGAAAGCCAAAGGGGCTGAAGAGTGGGAGGAACTGAACATTGAAACACTGCTCAAAGATACATTCTTCACTGTGGACAAATGTGTTGAGAACCAAATGTACGTTTTCAGGGTTCAAACTGTAAATGATGGAGGAGAAAGCAACTGGGTGAAGACAGGTGAGATTCTTGTCAAAGAAGATATCCAGAAACCAGTTATTGACTTGAAATTTTCTGGCACCACTGTGGTAAAGGCAGGTGAATCTGTCAGACTGGAAGCTAATATCAGAGGCAAACCAACACCAGAGGTTAAATGGTTCAAAGACAGATGTACAGCTGACAATCCTAGGATTTCTGTTGAAAATGGCACTGATTATTCCAAATTCCTCTTGTCCAAATCCAAGCGTGGTGATACTGGAAAGTATGTGATTACAGCCACAAATCCAGCTGGCACCTTCACAGCCTATGCCAACATTAATGTTCTGGACATACCAGGCCCTGTGAGGGACTTGAAGATTTCTGGCATTTCAGTTGACAAGTGCAGAGTTGTTTGGGATCCACCAGAGGATGATGGTGGCTGTGAGGTTGACAGCTACATCCTGGAGAAATGTGAAACCAGAAGAATGGTTTGGTCCACTTACTCAGCCTCCGTTGTCACCAGCTACTGCAATGTCACTCGTCTTGTAGAAGGAAATGAGTACATCTTCAGGGTCAGGGCTGAAAACAAAATGGGCACAGGTCCTGCCATTGAAAGCAAGGCCATTACTGCCAGGAGCATGTATAACAAGCCTGGGCCACCAAATATCCCAGAGATCACTAAGATTGGCAAAGAGGAAATGACCGTTGTATGGGCTCCTCCAGAGAATGACGGAGGAAAGTCTATCACTGGCTACATCCTGGAGAGGAAAGAGAAGCGTGCCGTCAAATGGGTGCCAGTTACAAAGAGTGCAATTTCAGAAAGACGTATGAAGGTCACAAACTTGATCCCCAACCATGAATATCAATTCCGTGTAAAGGCTGAAAATGAAGTTGGTTTGGGAGAGCCCAGCAAACCCACAAGACCTGTTGCTGCCAAAGATCCAATTGGTATGTTTTTCTCTATCTCTCTCTCTCCCCCTCTCTTTCTCTTTCTCATTTGTGTCTTAAATCTATATTAATATTTCTGTGCCTTTTTCAGAACCTCCTGGTCCTCCTGGCAGCTTGAAGGTGGCTGACAGCACAAAGACTAGCATTTCACTTGGCTGGGTCAGGCCTGTATATGATGGCGGTGCTCCAATCATTGGATATTCTGTGGAAATGAGGGAAAAGGTTGAAGGAGAACCTGAACCTGAAAAGCCTGTGGCTGAAGTGGTTGAAAAGGTGGAAGGTGAACAGGTAGAAGGTGAACAAGTAGAAGGTGAAAAGCCCGAAGGTGAAAAGCCCGAAGGTGAAACGCCCGAAGGTGAAACGCCCGAAGGTGAAACGCCCGAAGGTGAAAAGCCTGAAGGTGAAGTTAAGGTGAAACCTGCAAAGGATCCAAAGGCAGCTTGGAAGAAGTGTAACACTGGTGGAGCTCTGGTCCTCACAGAGTTTACCATCCTAAATCTGGATGAGAAGAAGCAGTATGATTTCCGAGTTGCGGCTCAAAACCAGATGGGCTGGGGTCGCCCGGCAAAACTGAAAGAGGCAGCGTCACCCAAGGAAATACTTGGTAAGCCCTTGAGTTGAACAATAGATCATTTCAGGTGTGAAAATAAATGCTTATGTAAAAAATATTTAAATACATTTCTTTTCATTTCCCTTTCACCTTAAACACTTACAGAGGCCCCAGAGATTGACTTGGATGCTAGTCTCAGGAAGGGATTTTCTGTCAGAGCGGGATGCCCTATTAGACTGTTTGCAACAATAAGAGGAAGACCAGCTCCTAAAGTAACATGGAAACGAATAGGTGAAGACAACGTTCTTCGCAGAGGGCACGTGGATCAGGTGGATACCATGTCCTTCCTTATGATACCTGAAAGTACCCGCGAGGATTCAGGAAGATACTCCCTGACACTGTCAAACTCTTCTGGGGAGAAGGCAGTGTTTGTGCGTGTGAAAGTTTTAGGTAAGCAAATACTGCAGTAACATTACAGTTTAACAGTTTATCTTTGAGAACACTGTGTGATGAAATATATATCTATGCATTTATGTATTAATTAAAAACATTTTTTAAAACAAATAGACACTCCTGGACCAGTTGGTGGATTTGAAGCATCAGATGTCACAAAGACATCAAGCCAGCTTGCTTGGCTACCTCCTGATAATGATGGTGGCAGTCCAATCTTGAATTACATTGTCGAGAAGCGTGAGGTTGATAGGAAGACTTGGTCAAACTGCACCAATGAAATAAAGAAGACAAGCTTCAAGATCACAAATCTTTCACCAGGAATTGAGTACTACTTCCGGGTCATGGCAGTCAATAAGTATGGCATTGGTGTACCTAAAGATTCTCCTAAGTCATACCTGGCAACTGATCCTATGAGTAAGTGAATGCCTTAACAGTAAAGTGAAGTACTACTTTTGGTGATTACTTGTCTTCACATATGAATATTTGTTTGGTTTACTCAAACAGGTGAACCTGATCCTCCTAAGAAAATGGATGTTTTGGAAATTTCAAAGAACTGTGCAACCCTGGGATGGTTGAAACCATTGAGAGATGGTGGATCCAAAATCAATGGATACCTTGTTGATTACCAAGAGGATGGTCAGCCTGAGGATAAATGGACACCATATTCAGTTGTTAAAGATTTCACCATTGTTGTTGTTGGACTGAAAGAAAATACAAAGTACAGATTCAGAGTGGCTGCAAGGAATGCAATTGGATGCAGTCTTGCAAGAGAAGCTGAGGGAATCTTTGAGGTCAAGGAACAGCTAAGTACGTAGCAAATACTCTCCAACATCACATCACAAACTTTCTTTAACATCACACAGACACACACACACAAATATATATATATATATATATATACACATATATATATAATGTATACATACTTTCAATATTCTTTTTACAATATTATATTTACATATATGATGTGTTTCTTTCAGTGGCACCAAAGCTTATAGTGCCAGATGTAGTCACTGTGAAGGCAGGAACTAAGATGAAAATTGAGGCACTGTTTTCCGGTAAACCTCAACCCTCCATAAAATGGAAGATTGGCAATGATGACCTGATCACTTCAAACCGTGTGCTTGTGCAAAGAACCCAAAATACCACCACCCTCTTCATCAAAGATGTTAACAGAAAGGACAGTGGTTACTACAGTCTTGCTGCTGTGAACAGTGTCTCAAAGGTCAACCAGATCATAAAAGTCATTGTTATGGGTGAGTTCACATTGTTCTCCACTGATACACAACCAAATATGACAAATGGCAACATATGGTGATCAGTTTAAATTAAAAATTTTCATTTATCTCTTTTGTTAGACATTCCTGGTCCACCTGTGGCTCCTCTTGAAATAGTAGAAGTGGATACTGACGCTTGCAGTTTGTCATGGAATCAACCACAAGAGGATGGAGGAAGCAGTATCACTAACTATATTATTGAGAAATGTGATGTATCCAGAGGTGACTGGGTCACAGCGTCCGCCTCTTGCACCCAGACCACCTGCAGAATTGGAAAGCTCACTCAAGGAAATGAATATGGTTTCCGTGTGCGTGCAGAGAACCGCTTTGGCATTTCAGAGCCTATTTACTCAGAGAAGATGATTGCAAGACATCCCTTCGGTGAATTTCCATCCAATTCAACCATGCTGAAAATGCATTTCAATATTTTTTCCTCTTCGTCTAATCATCATATGTATGTTGACTGTTTGTTGACTGTTGAATTATTTTATTTCAGACACTCCTAGTGAGCCAAGAAATCTCACTCTCGTGACGGTTAACCGAGACTCTGTGATCCTCACCTGGGAGACACCATCCAGTGATGGTGGCAGCCCACTGTCTGGATACTGTATTGAACGCAAAGAGAGAAACAGCTTGCTCTGGGTTAAGGCTAATGAGGCCTTAGTTCGTTCAACAGGATACACTTGCTATAGCTTAATTGAAGGTCTTGAGTATACCTTCAGGGTGTCTGCCCTCAACAAGGCAGGTCAGGGTAAACCAAGCAAGCAGACTGATTTCATCACAGCAAGGACTGCAGTTGGTGAGTAACATAATTTTATTTTAGATAAATACTTTTTGTATACTTATGAAATAACTAAATTGACTGTGAATTGTATTATAATTATTCATTTCCTCAGATCCACCTGGCAAACCAGAGGCCATTGATGTGACAAGGACTTCAGTGGCTCTTGTATGGAACCGTCCAGAAAATGATGGAGGCAGCAAGCTCATTGGATATTATGCTGAATCACAGAAGGTACCTGGAGAAACGTGGGTACGCCATAATGCCAACTGTCAGAATGTGCCAAAGGAGAACTTCATTGTTACTGGACTTGAGGAAGGTTCTCAGTACAAATTCAGAATAATTGCAAAGACAGCAATTAATCAGAGTTTGCCCTCTGAGGAATCAGACCCCATTCCTGTGATAGCAGAAACTGGTAAGCTTTCCTTATGTATTAAACCTGACTTAGGCATTCATTTAAGACCTTGGGATTTTAATACGGAGTGCTACTTTTTTCATTTTAGTTCCACCAAGACTTGAGATCGGCCTTGACATGAAGAACCTGATCATAGTGAAGGCTGGTGCAAATGTGACACTTCAAGCTGAAGTCTATGGAAAACCATTCCCGAAGGTTTCATGGAAAAGGAACGGCGAACCACTGAAGCTGATTGAGGGAATGAAGATGAAACAGGACAGACACATGTTCAGTCTGGAAATGTTTGCTGTAGCCAGGAAGGAAACCGGAGACTATACTATTATTGCTGAGAATCCAAGTGGAATGGCCAAATCTAGCAACATTAGACTCAAGGTTCTTGGTAAGTGAACTAAATGTATGAACTGTATCATTCTTAACAATCATGAACTTGGTTAACTTGTATTATTCAATATTTTCTCTGTTGCCGATTAATTCAAACTAAACTCATTGTTTTGTTTTCTACAGACAAACCCGGACCTCCAGCATCAATCAAGGTCAGCCACATCTTTGCAGACCGCGTTAAAATAAGATGGGAACAACCTGTGGCAGATGGTGGCTCTGAAATAATCAACTACATTGTAGACAAACGTGAGACAAGCAGAGCCAACTGGGCTCAAGTCACAGCCAATGTAAATGGGCAGATCACAAACTCTTCAGTGGAGAAACTGATCGAGGGCCATGAGTACGAGTTCCGTGTCAGTGCTGAAAACAAGTATGGTGTTGGTGATCCCATTGTCACTGACAGTGTAATTGCAAGGAATCCATTCGGTAAGATTTTGCATGTTTTCAGTTTTTTTCCACATCTTGAATATTTATGTGTTCTTTTCAGATATACTCATCAAATATTTTGTCTTTTAAATATTAAGGTGTTCCCGGGCCTTCTGATCCTCCAATCATTACAAACATCATGTGCAATCAGATGACTGTCACATGGAAGGCACCCAAAGATGATGGCCGTGCACCCATCATTGGATACATAGTTGAAAAACGTGAAGCTGAAGAGCTCACCTGGACTAAAGTCAACCGCAAACCGGTGATAGACAGAACCATAAAGGCAAGCAGCCTCACAGAGGGAACAGAGTACGAGTTCAGAGTAACTGCCCTCAACAAAGCAGGCCTTGGGAAACCAAGTGATCCATGCAATTCTGCATGTGCACTGGATCCTTTGTGTAAGTAATACATTGATTACTCCAAATGATCAGTCTTAGGGCGCCAAATGCATCACTAATCTGTATATCATTTCTCCAATAGATCCCCCTGGACCTCCTGCTTTCCCGAAGGTTGTCGACTCCACACACAGCAGCATTAGCCTTTCTTGGACAAAACCAGCTTATGATGGTGGATGTGAGATCTTGGGCTATCAAGTGGAGTTCAAGAGAGCAGAGTCTGAAGACTGGATGAGGTGCAATGTTCCAAAGGATCTCCAGATCACAAAGTTCGTGGTGACGGGTCTTATGGATAACACAGAGTACCAGTTCCGTGTCCTTGCAGTGAATAAGATTGGATTTGGTGAACCCAGTGACGTTCCTGGAAATCATATGGCCCAAGACATCTTGAGTATGTGTGATCATTTAAGAAACGTTTTCAAATAATAGAATGTAATAAAATAGCATAATAGGATACATTTACCTTGTATTTTTGTTGTTGTTTTTTGCAAATTCATTTTTTTTTAATCTATTTTGCAGTTGCTCCTGAGGGTGAGCTTGATGCAGATCTTAGGAAGGTCCTTGTGCTCCGTGCTGGAGTTACAATGAGACTCTATGTGCCACTGAGGGGTCGCCCTGCACCCAAAGTGACTTGGACCAAATTTAATGCCAATATCAAGGAGCGAGATGGGCTCATGATCAACTCAACAGAGTGGGACACATATGTGCAGTGTGAGAATGTCAACCGATATGATGCTGGCAAATATATCCTTTCTCTTGAAAACAGCAGTGGATCAAAGTCCTACATCATTATTGTCAAGGTCCTTGGTAAGATGCATGACAAATACTATACATTTAAACCTCTGGTACCCTATCGTTGTGATCATTTATGTGAATATGTAATCAATTTTTGTCATTTGCTATAGATACACCTGGACCACCTGTTGATCTAATTGTCAAGGAGACTTCAAAGAGCCATGCATTTATATCTTGGGCTCCTCCACCTATTGATGGTGGAAGCCCTGTAAAGAGTTATGTTGTTGAGAAGCGCCTTGCAGAGAGAAAGGCATGGACCTGTGTTGCCCCTGAATGGCCTAAAACATCGTTTAGAGTTCCAAACTTGGAAGAAGGAATGGCTTACTGTTTCAGAGTGTCTGCTGAGAACACCTATGGTGTTGGGGAGGGTTGTGATACCGCCGGACCAGTCAAAGCTTCAGGTGAATATTTTCATAAGAAACTTTTCTTCTAGGAAAGCATTCTAATGACTGTTTATCTCGTGAGCCAGAGGCAGCAATCAGTCCTTATATGATTAAGAGGTCACTCTTTGTAACCCCTATACAAACATGTAATTTCAGAACAACCTGGACCAGTATTGGACTTCAAGCCTGCCGATATCACTAAGGATTCAGTCACACTTGGCTGGAAGAAACCAGTTAGTGATGGTGGAAGCCACATTGTTGCCTATGTTTTGCAAATCAGTGAAGGGGAAGAAAAATGGAAAGAACTGATGAAATCTAGGCTCTACCAGTTCACTGTCGGCAGCCTTGAAGAAGGAAAGGAGTACACTTTCAGAATCAAAGCCGTCAATGAATCTTTAGAGGGTCCTCCAACCGATGTCACTGTGCTTGCTAAAGATCAGATGGGTAAGTAATCATGATTGTAAGCCATACATCAGAATAAAACGATACTCTGCATACATTGATTTTCTTTAACACACTTATTATTCTATTTATTACAGTTCTACCAAATGCTGACCTCACACATGTGCCAGATGGTTGCTATGTGGCAAAGGAGGGCAGCACTGTACGCATTAACATCCCTGTTAGTGGCATGCCCGCCCCCGTTGCTATCTGGAAGAAGGGTGGTATTACTCTGTCAGACAGTGGAAGGATGTCTGTTGAATCTGCTCCTGGCATCTCTACTTTGCTTATCCGTGACATCCAGCGGGGTGATGCTGACAAATTCGGTCTTGTTGTGAGGAACAGTGGTGGCACCAAAGAGGCAGTCATTGACCTGAAGGTTGTTGGCAAGCCAGGACTGCCTACAGGTCCGATCGTGTTTGATGAAATCACTGCAGATGCAATAACACTTGAATGGGGTCCACCAAAGGATGATGGTGGCTCAGAGGTCTCCAACTACATTGTGGAGAAGAGACACACCACAGCCAGTAAGTGGGTTACTGTTGCTTCAGCTCTCCAGAAGACTTCCATGCGAGTGATGAGACTCCATGATGGTACTGAGTACATCTTCAGAGTGTTCGCGGAGAACAAATATGGAGTTGGCGATTGGCTCAGATCTGACCCAATTATTGCCAAGCATCCATTTGGTGAGTTCAACCATTTTGATAGTGTGATGATTGTCAATAGAATAAAAACTGTTCACCAACTCTTTGTCCTTCTGTGCTTTGTAAAGCCATAACATTTTCTTTTTGATACCAGATGTGCCTGATGCTCCAGCTGCGCCAGAAATCATCAGCATCCGTCATGAGTCAGCTATTCTGACTTGGTCAGATCCAAAAGAAACGGGTGGCTCTCCAATTACAGGTGCAAATTATTACTATTACTGTTAAAATGATCACTACTTTGTTGTTATTGCCATCAGCAGTACTGTGTGTATGATATTGCGTGTTATCGTGTGATGAGTTATGTTGTATGTACAATATGTTCATTATGCCCATTGTCCACAGGATATCATGTTGAGTTTAAGGAAAGAAACAGTTTGATGTGGAAGAGAGCTTGCAAGATCCCCCTCAGAGTGAAGGAGTACAGAGTGACCAGTTTGATTGAAGGCCTGGAGTATGAATTTAGAGTTATTGCCTTGAATAGGGCGGGTCTTGGAAAACCAAGCAAAACTACAGAGCCTGTTGTTGCACTTGATCCTATTGGTGAGTCAATAACTTTTTCAACAAATAAACAGATCAGTATCATACTTAATTATCACCTCTGTTAGTCTGGATATGTTTTCCATAGCAATAACATATTTGTATTACGTTGTCATTGTGAAATGTCTTTCCTCCTTTAGATCCTCCTGGTAAACCAGATGTTATCAATGTTACAAGAAACTCAGTTACACTGGTCTGGACCGCACCCAAGTATGATGGTGGTCACAAACTGACTGGTTACTTTGTTGAGAAACTGGAACAGCCAGGAAAAGCATGGATGAAAGCCAATCATGTGAATATCCAGGAATGTGCATACACAGTGACTGATCTGGCAGAGGGCTGCAAGGTTGAATTCAGGATTAGAGCAAAGAATGCAGCCGGTGCAGTCAGTGTTCCATCTGAGCAAACTGATAGTCTTGTCTGCAAAGATGAATACGGTGAGTACCTTTTAAACAGTACGTACTGTATGAATTTGAGAAAATGGCAGTACTTTCTGTTTAAAAAAATGTAAAACATTCAGCACTGAGCAATTAGCACAGTAGCTAATTTTTTTCTCCTTTTCTTGTTACAGAGCCTCCTACCATTGAAATTGATCCAGACATGAAGGATGGTGTCAGTGTTAGAGCTGGAGAAACCATTGTAATTACTGCCTCAAGCATCCTTGGAAAACCACCCCCCACTAATGTTTGGTCCAAGGGAGGCAGGGAATTAAAATCATCAGATACCGTCCAAATTACGAGCACCCCAACTACCTCCACAATTTCCATCAAATATGCCAACAGGAAGAATACTGGCGAGTATATTATTACAGCAAGCAATCCATTTGGCATCAAAGAACAACGTGTTAAGGTCAAGGTTCTGGATATCCCTGGACCTCCAGGTCCAATTGATTTCAGCAGTGTGTCTGCTGAGAAGTGCACACTGACTTGGCTGGCACCAGAAGAGGAGGGAGGCTGCACGATCAAATCTTACACTCTGGAGAAGAGGGAAACCAGCCGCCTTCTCTGGACAAAGGTTGCAGAGAATATCATGGACTGCCGTTTTGTTGCAAGCAAACTCATCAAAGGAAATGAGTACATCTTCCGTGTATCAGCAGTGAATCAGTATGGTACTGGTGATTCAACACTGTCTGGTTCAGTCAAGATGATTGACAGCTTCAGTGAGTTCACAATGAATTGAAGTGTAAAATGAAGTTAAAATTACAAAGAAAAATTAGCTGGATAGCATTTCGATTTTTTGTAAAAATTTAATATCATGCATGTTTTTCCTACAGGACCACCTGGACCACCATCAAGGCCAGAAATTGATAATGTCAGCAGAACCGCTGTCACCATTTCCTGGAAGAGACCAGTTATTGATGGAGGAAGTGATATCAGAGGATATTGCGTGGAGAGGAGGGAAAAGAGAGGAATGCGATTTGTTAGAGCTTGCAAAAAAACAGTGTCTGACCTTCGTTACAAAGTACAGGGTCTGACAGAGGGCGTTGAGTATGAATTCCGTGTCACTGCTGAGAACAAGGCTGGCTTTGGAGAGCCAAGTGAAGCCTCACCATTGGTGATGACCAAGGATATTACATGTAAATGCAACTTTTTTAATAAATAATTTGAAATAGTTGCGTTAATGACTTAATGCATAAGTATTACAAAACAAAAAGAAACACATTATAAACTATTTGAAAATCTACTTCACTTAAAAAAAGAGAGTTTCATCTCAATGTGTCAACCCTGGTTTAATAACATTGTATTATTATTGTTTTTAAGATCCCCCTGGACCTCCATCCAACCCAAGAATTTCTGATACAACAAAAACCACAGCAACATTCAACTGGGGCAGACCTTTCTATGATGGTGGGCTTGAAGTGGCAGGATACATTGTTGAACATAAACGGGAAGGATTTGAAGACTGGATTGAAGATGCATCAGGCTTGAGAATAAATGAATTTGTTGTTTCAAACCTACAATCTGGTGGAAAATACCACTTCAGAGTGAAGGCTACAAACTCAGAGGGAACCGGTGAAGCTGGTGAAGTTGAGGAAGTGATTGAACTTGAGGACCGTGAATCTGTTCCAGACTTTGAGCTTGATGCAGAGCTCAGGAAAACACTTGTTGTTAGGTCAAGAGGCTCTATCCGCATATTTGTACCAATTAAGGGACGTCCAACCCCTGAGGTGAGCTGGACCAAAGACGGTAAACCCCTTAAAGGAAGAGCACACATTGACACCACTGAGTCATACACTCTTGTTGTGATCCCTGACTGCACAAGATATGATGCAGGAAAGTACGCCTTAAGTTTGGAAAATGTTGCTGGCAAGAAGACTGGATTTGTTAATGTCAGAGTCATTGATACTCCTGGGCCTCCAGTTAACCTGCAACCTAGGGAAATCACTAAAACTAGCATCACACTTCAGTGGGAGTTTCCAATAATTGACGGTGGTTCCAAAATTATTAGATATGTCATAGAGAAGCGTGACGCTACAAAGAAGGCCTATACATTGCTCACTGCTGAATGGCAGAAGTGCTCCTACAAGTTTGCTAATCTTGAAGAAGGAAATGAATACTACTTCAGAATATCTGCTGAAAATGAATATGGTGTCGGTGAGCCAGCAGAAACTCCTGAAACTATTAGAGCCTCTCAGGCACCATCTACTCCAGATAACCTTACTGTGACTGATGTATCAAATGACACTGCAACTCTCGCATGGACAAAGCCAAAACATGATGGTGGCAACCTAATAACGGGATATGTTATTGAGGCTCAGAAGGCTGATCAGAAGGATACCGATCAGTGGACACATGTGACAACAATTAAAGCTCTTGACTATGTTGCAACAGATCTGGTAGAAAATGCAGAGTATGTGTTCAGAATCATGGCTGTGAACAAGTCCGGCAGGAGCAACCCACGTGAAAGTCGGCCTGTCATAATTAGAGAACAAACCTCAGCACCTCAGTTTGACCTCAAATCAGTCTATCAGAAGACAGTGGTCATCAGGGCAGGAGATAACTTGAAGGTTGATATTCCTGTGCTGGGTCGTCCAAGACCCGCAATTGTATGGAAGAAGGAGGGCGAAGAAATTAAACAGACACAGAGAATTAACATTGACAACACAGCAACCTCAACTATCTTGAACATCAGAGAGGTCAAGAGGAGAGACGGTGGAGAGTACTCTATGATTGGAAAGAACATCATTGGCACAGTCACTGAGATAATCACAGTTAAAATACATGATATTCCTGGACCCCCAACAGGACCAATTAAGTTGGAAGAAGTTTCTTGTGATTACGTTCTATTTTCCTGGGAGGCCCCAGAAATTGATGGTGGAGTTCCAATCAACAATTACATTGTTGAGATGAGAGAGACCACAGGAACATCATGGGGGGAGTTGGCTGCAACAGTCATTCGTACAACATTCAAGGCTGCCCGCCTGACAACAGGAATTCAATATCAATTCCGTGTTAAAGCCCAGAACAGGTATGGCGTTGGCCCCTACATAACATCAGAGGCTGTGATTGCAGCTTATCCATTTGATGTCCCAGGTCAGCCGGGAATTCCCCAAGTTGTTGCCTTTACTAAAGATGCCATGACCATCAGCTGGAATGAACCTCCTTCCGATGGTGGAAGCCCTATTTTGGGTTATCACATTGAGAGAAAAGAGAAAAACAGCATCCTCTGGCAGAAGATCAGCAAGGCCCTCATGGTAGGAAACCTGTACAAATCATCAGGTCTCATGGATGGAATTGCATATGAGTTCCGTGTCATAGCTGAGAACATGGCTGGTCTGAGCAGACCAAGCAAACCATCAGAGATGGCATTTGCCCTAGACCCAGTGGATCCTCCAAGTCAACCACTGGCTATTAATGTTACCAGACATGAAGTGACTCTTCGCTGGGTAAAACCTGAAGGCGATGGTGGTTTCTCAATCACTGGCTATACAGTAGAAAAGAAACAGTTGCCAGATGGTCGCTGGCTTAAAGCTAACTTCAGCAACATCTTGGAAACAATGTTCACTGTCAGTGGACTCATAGAGGATGCATCCTATGAATTCCGTGTTCTGGCAAGGAATTCCGCTGGTGCTGTCAGCAAGCCATCTCAAACATCTGAGATCATCACCTGCAGAGATGATATTGAAGAGCCTAGAATTGATATTGAAGCGGCTTATAATAATCTGATTGTGGTAAGAGCAGGAGATGTCTTTACTTTGGCTGCCGATGTCACAGGAAGACCCATACCATCTTTGGTCTGGACCAAGGATGGAAAAGAGTTGTTGGAGGACACAGCAAAAATAGAAATCAAAAGCACAGACTTTGCCACCACACTGGTTAGCAAAGACTCTCTGAGAAGAGATGGTGGTGTTTTTACTCTGACGGCCAGTAACCCTGGAGGCTTTGCTAAGCAAGTGTTCAATGTTAAAGTTCTCGACAGACCAGGACCTCCTGATGGGCTCACGGTTTCTCATGTGACTATTGATAAATGTGTCTTGACCTGGTTACCTCCTTCACATGATGGTGGAGGCAAGATAGAGCACTACATAATTGAGAAGCGTGAAACAAGCAGACTTGCATGGACAAATGTGGCATCAGATCTGAAGGTAAACCGTTTTAAGGTACTTAAACTGCTAAAAGGCAACGAGTACATTTTCAGAGTGATGGCTGTGAACAAGTATGGAGTTGGAGAGCCCATTGAATCAGTGCCAACACTTGCTACCAATCCATATGTACCAGCTGATCCTCCACAACAACCTGAGGTGACTACCATTACTAGAGATTCAATGGTTGTCTGCTGGGGACACCCAGAGAACAATGGCGGAAGCAGTATCTCAACCTACGTAGTTGAAAGAAGAGATAAGACTGGTCTTCGTTGGGTCAAATGCAACAAGAGGAGTGTGACTGATTTACGATTCAAAGTCTCTGGACTTACTCCAGGGCATGAATATGAGTTCAGAATTCTGGCAGAGAATGCTGCAGGGTTAAGTTTGCCAAGTCCAGATAGTCTTTTCTATAAGGCATGCGACACAGTGTTCCAGCCTGGACCAGTTGGCAATCCAAGAGTGCTGGATACAACAAAGTCCTCCATTACACTTGCTTGGAACAAACCTGTCTATGACGGTGGCTCTGACATTACAGGATATATGGTGGAAACCTGCTTACCTGAGGAAGACGAATGGACTATTGTTTCTCCAAAGCATGGATTAACTGCAACCTCATTTACAATTATTGGCCTTCAGGAAAATCAGGATTACAAAATCAACATTGCAGCACTTAACAGTGAAGGAGTGGGTGAGCCTACTTCCGTGCCAGGAACACCCATAGCTGAGGACAGGCTGATTCCTCCTGAAATTGAGCTTGGTGCAGATCTCAGAAAGGTTGTTTGCCTCCGTGCTTGCAGCACACTAAGACTGTTTGTTCCCATTAGGGGAAGACCCGCTCCTGAGATCAAATGGTCCAGAGAGAATGGTGAGCCACTGGAGAGAGCCAATATTGAAAACACACCATCATTTACATCAGTCATGGTTGAAAATGTTGACCGTTTTGACAGTGGAAAATACATGTTGACAGTGGAAAACAGCACTGGAGTCAAAACAGCATATGTAAATGTCCGAGTCCATGACACTCCTGGTGCCCCTCAGAATCTTACAATTAAGGACATTACAAAGGATTCCGTCTCCCTTATATGGGACCCTCCCATTATTGATGGTGGATCCAGGACAAGACACTACATTGTGGAAAAACGTGAATCTGCCAGGAAAGCATACTCTACTGTAAATGCTGGCTGTCCCAAGACAAGTTGGAAAATTGGAGATCTCACAGAAGGTTGCAGCTACTTCTTCAGAGTGTTGGCAGAGAATGAATTTGGCATTGGTCTGCCAGTGGAAACTACAGATTCTATTAGGGTGTCTGAAAAACCACTTCCACCAGGCAAAGTTACTCTCAAAGCGGTCACAGGCACCAGCGTTACCTTATCTTGGGAGAAGCCTGACCATGATGGAGGAAGCCGTATCACAGGATACATTGTTGAGATGCAAGGCAAAGGCAGTGAAAAATGGACACAGTGCGCAGTTGTAAAATCAACAGGAGCTGTAGTAGCTGGATTGACACAAGGGGAGGAATACACTTTCCGTGTTTCAGCAACCAATGAGAAAGGATTAAGTGATCCTCGCCTATTAGGTGTTCCTGTAGTGGCTAAAGATACTGTTATCACACCAACATTCAAACTTTCATTCAGCACATTCAGTGTTTTAGCTGGCGATGACCTTAAAATTGATGTGCCTTATGCTGCTGAACCAAAGGCTTCTGTCACCTGGCACAAAGATGGTGTCGCTTTGAAAGAAACCACAAGAGTCAATGCAGAAGTCACTGACGGGCATTTACATCTTGTAATCAAGGAGGCCACTAGAGATGATGTTGGCAAGTACACCATTAAACTTACAAACACAGCAGGTGAGGCTACAACAGACATTTCTGTCATTGTACTGGACAAACCTGGTCCCCCAACCGGTCCTATCAAGATTGATGAAGTCACAGCTGACAGCATGATACTGACATGGCAAATTCCAGAATATGACGGTTGCTGCTCTATCAATAACTACATTGTGGAAAAGAGAGACACCTCAACAACAAACTGGCAGATTGTATCTGCAACTGTAGCAAGAACAACAATTAAAGCAGCTAGGCTCAAGACTGGCTGTGAGTATCAGTTCAGAATTGCATCAGAAAACAGGTATGGAAAGAGTACCGTACTGTTGTCTGAAGCAATTGTTGCTCAGTATCCATTTGAAGTCCCAAGTACTCCTGGCACTCCATCTGTACAATCTGCAACAAAGGAGAACATGCTTGTTGTATGGAACATACCAGGCAGTGATGGTGGAAGCAAGATTCTTGGATATCACCTTGAAAGTAAGGAGAGAAACAGCATCCTTTGGACGAAACAGAACAAGCAAATCATTCCCGAAGCAAAATTCAAAGTTGCTGGCCTTGAAGAAGGCATTGAATATGAATTTAGAGTGTATGCAGAAAATATTGTTGGTCTTAGTAAAGCCAGCAAACTGTCACAAATACAAGTTGCCAGAGACCCTTGTGACCCTCCAGGCAAGCCTGAAGCAGTCATTGTTACCAGAAGTGCGGTGACCCTCAGGTGGACCAAGCCAGAACTTGATGGTGGTAGCAAAGTCACTGGCTACTTGGTTGAGAAGAAAGAGTGTCCTGACGGTCGCTGGATGAAAGCCAGCTTCGCTAACGTAATGAATACTGAATTTGTGGTCACCGGCCTGGTTGAGGAGCAGAAATATGAATTCCGTGTCATTGCAAGAAATGCCGCTGGAGTGTCTAGCGTGCCATCTGGAAGCACTGGAGAAATCACTGCTAAAGATGAAGTTGAACCACCTCAGATAGAGATTGACTCTAAATACGCTGCAGTCCTTGTGGTAAATGCTGGTGAATCTTTCAGAATTGATGCTGGTATTCAAGGCAAACCTGTGCCCACAGCCCACTGGCTAAAGGGTGGTGAAGAGATCACAAATGCAGCAGCACGGCTTGAGATTAAAAACACAGACTTTACAGCCTCTCTGAGCGTAAAAGAGGCCATTCGTGTGGATGGAGGTCAATACACCCTTCTTTTGAAGAATGTTGGCGGAGAGAAGTCTGTGAATATCAACGTAAAAGTTTTAGACAGACCTGGTCCACCTGAAGGACCAATTGAAATCTATGGAGTGACAAATGAAAAATGCAGCATTTCTTGGAAACCACCACAACAAGACGGAGGTGCTGATGTATCCCATTTCATTGTTGAGAGAAGAGAGACAAGCAGATTAGTTTGGACTAGAGTAGAATCTAAGGTTGCAACTCTAAATCTGAAGATCACAAAACTTCTCCCTGGCAATGAGTATATATTCAGAGTGATTCCTGTGAACAAATATGGAATTGGTGAACCCCTGGAATCGGATGCCGTGATTGCTACTAATCCGTTTGTTGCACCAAGTGCACCAACAGGTGTTGAGGTGTCCAATATCACAAAAGATACCATGGTTGTCACCTGGGAAAGACCGACTAATGATGGTGGCAACAGCATTGCAGGATTTGTTATTGAAAAACGTGACAAAGAGGGGGTTCGCTGGACAAGATGCAACAAGCGTATTGTGAGTGAACTGCGCTTCAGAGTTTCAGGGCTGACTGAGAGCCGCAGCTATGAATTCAGAGTGTCAGCTGAAAATGCGGCTGGAGTTGGAGCACCTAGTGCCGTGACTCCTTACCATAAGGCACTTGATCCCATTTTCAAACCAGGCCCACCAAATAATCCCAAAGTTATCGACATTTCTCGATCATCTGTAGTCCTTTCATGGGGCAAACCCATCTATGATGGTGGTTGTGATGTTCAAGCATACATTGTGGAAGCCTGTGAGGTGGTAGCTGATGAATGGACAATGTGCACCCCACCTACAGGAATCACAAAGACAAGATTTGAAGTGAAGAAACTTCTAGAAAAGCATGAATACAAATTCAGAATCTGTGCCATAAATAAGATGGGGGTTGGTGAGAGTGCTGATCTGGCTGCACCTGTCCTCCTTGAGGAAAAACTAGAGGCACCAGACCTTGACATTGACGCTGACCTCAGAAAGATGATTAATGTCAGAGCTGGAAACACCTTGCGATTGTTCGTTCCAATCAGAGGACGCCCTGCACCAGAAGTCAAATGGGGAAAAGCTGATGGTGAAATGAAAGAAACCGCTCAAATCGACACGACAAGCAGTTATACTTCACTTGTTATTGAAAATGTTGATAGATTCGACAGTGGAAAATACACTGTGACTGCTGAGAATGCAAGTGGAGTCAAATCTGCTTTCATCAGTGTGCGAGTGCTTGACACACCTAGTTCTCCTCAGAACTTCACTATCAAGGAGATCACCAGGAACTCAATCACTCTTACTTGGGAGCCACCTGCTTTGGATGGTGGTGCTAAGATAAAGCATTACATTGTAGAGAAGAGGGAGACCACAAGGAAGGCCTACTCTCCAGTTGTGACTTGCAACAGGATGTCATGGAGGATAGATAAACTCCAAGAGGGACAGAACTATTTCTTCAGAGTTCTTGCTGAAACTGAACATGGTACTGGATTACCAGCTGAAACTCTTGAGCCTGTCAAGATCTCAGAGGTCCCACAACCACCTGGTCGAATGTCCGTTGTGGATGTTACAAGGAAGACTATTTCTCTTGCTTGGGAGAAACCTGATTATGATGGAGGTAGCAAAATAAGCCACTATGAAGTTGAGATGCAAGTAAAGGACACTGACAACTGGTCTTTATGTGTTCAAATAAAGGCACTTGAAACTGTAGTTACTAATTTAGCCAAGGGTCAGTCATACACATTTAGGGTCATTGCTGTTAACGATAAAGGCAAGAGTGACCCCAGAATCCTTGGCAGTTTTGTCGAAGCAAAGGACCTGGTTATTCTACCTGCTGCTCGTCCAAGATTGAGCACGTACAGTGTACAAGTTGGCTATGATCTCAAAATAGAAGTTCCAGTAGCTGGACACCCAAAACCAACCATCGCCTGGACTAAAGATGGTGCAGCTCTGAAACAGACCACAAGAGTAAATGTTGCAGACAGTGCACACAACACCATTCTCACCCTTAAAGAGGCAACAAGAGATGATGGTGGCATGTACAACATTTCTGTAGTCAATACTCTGGGACAGGCTGATGTCGGTATTGAAATCATAACACTTGACAAACCCGGTCCACCAACAGGCCCAGTGAGGCTAGAAGATATCAGTGCTGAAAGCATTACCCTATCTTGGGAGCCACCAGAGTACACTGGAGGTTGCCAAATTTCAAATTATGTTGTTGAGAAGAGAGACACAACCACCGTTAACTGGATTACAGTGTCTGCCACAGTTGCAAGAACAACACTGAAGGTAGCAAATCTGAAAACTGGTGCTGAATATCAATTCAGAATCTGTGCTGAAAACAAATTTGGCAAAAGTCATGCTATTGATTCTGAACCTGTTCTTGCCCAGTACCCATTCAAAGAGCCTGGACCTCCAGGTACTCCATATGTGTCTGCACACACAAAGGAGTCTATGGCTGTAGAATGGCACAAACCAATCTCAGACGGTGGCAGTGTTATTTTTGGCTATCATCTTGAAAGAAAGGAGAAGAACAGCATTCTGTGGACAAAGATGAACAAGATCCTCATACAAGACACTAGATACAAAACATCCCCATTAGAAGAGGGCATTGAATATGAATACAGAGTTTCTGCTGAGAACATTGTTGGTATTGGTCAATACAGCAAAGTCTCAGAGGGCTGTGTAGCCCGTGACCCTTGTGATCCACCTGGTACACCGTTGGCCATTGTTGTGTCTAGACACTCAGTGAGACTGCGCTGGACCCCTCCTCAGTATGATGGTGGCAGCATGGTCACTGGATATGTTGTGGAGAGACGAGACCTTCCAGATGGTCGATGGATGAAGGCAAGTTTCGCAAACGTCAAAGAAACTGAATTTTCTGTCGAAGGACTAAAAGAAGACTCTAAGTATGACTTCAGGATAATTGCCAGAAATGCAGCTGGTGCTATCAGCAAACCATCTGAGAGCACTGGATCCATTACAGCAAAGGATGAGGTTGAACCACCAACATGTGAAATTGAGTCCAAGTTTAGCCAGGTCACGGTTGTGAATGCAGGGGACACATTCATACTTGAAGCTGATGTGCAAGGCAAGCCCTTGCCCACAATTCAGTGGTTCAAGGGTGATGTGGAAGTTGAAATGTCTGCCAGATGTGAAACCAAGAACACAGACTTTAAAGCAGTACTTGTGGTTAAGGATGCCATTCGAATTGATGGTGGACAATACACTCTCCAAATTACCAATGTAGCTGGAACTAAAACTGCAACCTACAATACGAAAGTGCTTGACAGACCAGGACCTCCAAAAGGACCTCTGACTGTCTCTAATGTAACATGTGAAAAATGTTCACTGTCTTGGCTTCCTCCACAACATGATGGTGGCAGCAGCGTTTCTCACTATATCATCCAAAAGAGAGAAACCAGTCGTCTTGCATGGACTCTGGTTTCTGGTGAGTGTGGAGCAACTATGTTCAAAGTAACAAAGCTCCTCCAAGGAAATGAATACATTTTCCGTATCATGGCTGTTAACAAGTATGGTGATGGAGAACCTCTGGAATCTACACCAGTAATTATGAGAAATCCATTTGTCGCTCCTGACGCACCAAAAGATATAGAAATCGTCAACATCTCAAGAGAATCCATGACTGTGTGCTGGAGCCGATCAGAGAATAATGGTGGCAGTGAGATTGCCGGGTACATTGTGGAGAAGAGAGACAGAGCTGGAGTTAGATGGACAAAATGTAACAAACGCAGAGTAACAGATCTACGTTTTAGAGTGACAGGACTCACAGAAGATCATGAGTATGAGTTCAGGGTCTCAGCAGAAAATGCAGCTGGCCCTGGACAACCAAGCCCAGAAACTATTTACTTCAAGGCATGTGACCCCACATTTAATCCTGGCCCACCCACAAATGTTCACGTTCTGGATACGACCAAAAATTCAGTCTCACTGGCATGGGGAAGACCAATCTATGATGGTGGCTGTGATATTCAGGGATATGCTGTGGAGATCTGCAAAGTAGATGAGGAGGATTGGACTGTTTGCACACCAGCAACTGGACTGATTGCCACTAAATTTACTATCACTAAGCTCATAGAGTACCAGGAATATATGGTTCAGGTATGTGCTATTAACAAAGAAGGAGTTGGTGAACCACTTGCCCTACCTGGAACAGTCAAACCTGTAGATAACATGTTTGCTCCAGAGATTGAGCTTGATGGAGATCTGAGAAAGGGTATTGTTGTTCGTGCTGGTGGATCTATGAAAATCAGGATACCCTTCAAAGGACGTCCTGCTCCAGAAATTAACTGGACCAAAGATGATGGAGACATTCCTGAGAGGGCGCAAGTTGAAAAAGCCCTTGATTACACTGTGGTATCAGTTGACATCTGTGACAGATATGATGCCGGAAAATATGCCCTGAATTTGGAAAATAACAATGGATCCAAGTCCGCATTTGTTAACGTTAAAGTGCTGGACACTCCAGGACCACCACTGAATCTTACTGTGAAAGACATAACAAGGAGTTATGTCACTCTGAGTTGGGAGCCCCCAGCTATTGATGGTGGTGCCAAAATCAAGAACTATGTTGTGGACAAGCGTGACTCAACCAGACAGGGCTATACCAATATCAACCCCAAGTGCACTAAGACAACTATCCGTATTGGAGATCTTGTTGAGGGTGGCATTTATTACTTTAGAGTCATGGCTGAGAATGAATTTGGAGTTGGCTTACCTGCTGAAACAGAAGATGCAGTCAAGACATCAGAGGTCCCTCTGTCTGTGGGTAAGGTCACCCTAACTGATGTCACAAAAACTACAGCCTCGCTGTCATGGGAGAAACCAGACTTTGATGGTGGCAGTAGGATTCTAGGATACTACATTGAAATGCAGCCTAAAGAATCAGAGGAATGGATTGTGGCAACAACAACTAAGACTTGTGAGGGAACCGTCGCTGGGCTTAGTACAGGTCAGGAATATCTCCTCAGAGTTTCAGCCTTTAATGAAAAAGGAAGAAGTGATCCAAGAACATTACTTAACCCTGTAGTAGTTAAAGATGTCACCATGAAACCCCATCTCAAGATGACTGTTAACACATTCAGTGTTCAGGCGGGTAACGATTTGAAAGTAGAGATACCAGTATTTGGCCGTCCAGCACCAAAGATCATATGGGCTAAAGGTGGACAAGCTCTCAAAGAAACAACCAGATTGAATGTCTCTACCACAGCAACAACAACTGTTCTTCATCTCAAAGATGCTAATAGAGAGGACTCTGGTAAATACACCATCACAGCTGCTAACACTGCAGGAACAGTTACAGAGGAAATTGGAATAATAATTCTGGACAAGC
This sequence comes from Clupea harengus, assembly GCF_900700415.2. Taxonomy (NCBI): domain Eukaryota; kingdom Metazoa; phylum Chordata; class Actinopteri; order Clupeiformes; family Clupeidae; genus Clupea; species Clupea harengus. Next base: position 20,082,474 of record NC_045153.1, on the reverse strand, counting down.
CTGGCCCCCCAGTTGGACCTGTCAAAATTGAGGAGGTCAGTGCTGATTATGTCAACCTCTCTTGGGAGCCACCTGTGTATACTGGTGGTTGTCAAATCAATAACTACATTGTGCAAAAACGTGACACAACCACCGTCAACTGGCAGATTGTGTCTGCAACTATTGCACGTACAACAATCAAAGTAACTAAGCTGAAAACTGGCACAGAGTATCAGTTTAGAATTTCAGCTGAAAACAGATATGGAAAGAGTCCAGCAATTGATTCAACCGCTGTTGTTGTACAATATCCCTTCACTGAGCCATTAGCCACTGGCACTCCTGAAATCACATCAGTGACTAAGGATTACATGGTCGTTGAATGGAAGCCCCCTGCTAACAACGGAGGCAGCCCAATTCTTGGCTACCATGTAGAACGTAAAGAGAAAAACAGTATCCTGTGGACTAAGCTGAACAAACTTTTGATCCCTGACACTAGACTGAGAACAAACGGTCTTGAAGAGGGTATTGAGTATGAATACAGAGTCTATGCTGAAAATATTGCTGGACTTAGTCCTGTAAGCAAAGTGTCTGCGACCACAGTTGCTCGTGACCAATGTGATGCACCCGGTACCCCTGAAGCTATTGATATCACAAGAAACCATGTGACACTTACCTGGACAAAGCCACAATATAATGGTGGTAGTGCAATTACAGGATATATTGTTGAGAGAAAGAAGCATCCTGATACTCTCTGGATGAAGGCAAGTTTCGCTAATATCATTGACACTCAGTTTACAAACACAGGTCTCACAGAAGAAAGAATATATGAATTTAGAATAATTGCAAGAAACGCAGCTGGTATTTTCAGTAAACCCTCTGGAAGCACTGGACCAATCACAGCTAAAGATGAAATTGAAGCACCAACCATTTCAATGGATACAACTACAATTACTGTCCATGCTGATGAAAATTTTGCAATTGAGGCTGACATTGCTGGAAAACCAGTTCCTGAAGTTATGTGGACACGGGATGGTAAAGAAGTCGATAATGCTACACCAAGAGTGGAGATAAATACTACTCTGCAACGCAGTATTCTCACAGTTAAGGACTGCATTAGGGTAGATGGGGGACATTTTGTGCTGAATCTTACTAATGTTGGAGGCACAAAAGCGGTTCCAATAACTGTTAAAGTCCTTGATAGACCTGGACCAGCTGAGGGCCCTTTGAGAGTTACTGGTGTCACAGCAGAGAAATGCTATCTCCACTGGGACCATCCACCACATGATGGTGGTGCAAGCATATCCCATTATATTATTGAGAAGAGGGAGACCAGTCGTCTCTCTTGGACTGTTGTGGAACCCAAAATCCAAGCCATTAGTTACAAAGTGACCAAGCTCCTGCCAGGAAATGAGTACATCTTTAGAGTTATGGCAGTGAATAAATATGGAGTTGGTGAGCCTCTGGAGTCTGAGCCTGTGATTGCACGCAATCCATTCAAGCCACCTGGTCCACCATCAACACCTGAGGCAGGTGCCATAACAAGGGATTCAATTGTTCTGACATGGGAACGCCCTGAGGATGATGGAGGTTCAATGATCGACGGTTACGTCCTGGAAAAACGTGACAAGGAAGGCATCCGCTGGACAAAGTGCAACCGCAAAAGACTTACTGATTTGCGTTTCAGGGCTGCCGGATTAAACGAGGGACATTCCTATGAATTCAGAGTATCTGCTGAGAATGCAGGTGGTGTTGGAACACCAAGTAAGTCATCAGAATTATACAAAGCTTGTGATGCAACATACCCCCCTGGTCCTCCAAATAATCCCAAAGTGACTGACCACTCAAGTGCTACTGTTTCCCTTGCATGGAGCAGACCTATTTATGATGGTGGTGCATCAGTCTCTGGGTACATGGTTGAAGTGAAAGAAGCCTCAGAAGATGAATGGACCATTGCCACCCCACATTGCGGTGTGCAAGTAGCCCATTACACGGTAAAGAAACTGAGGGAGAATGCAGAGTACAATTTCCGTATCTCTGCTATAAATATTGAAGGAGTTGGTGAGGCTATTGATCTTCCAGGTACTGTGACTGCTGCAGAAAAACTTGAGATCCCTGAGATTGAACTCGGCGCAGACCTTAGAAAGATGGTCACTGTCCGTGCAAGTGCATCATTGAGGCTTTTTGTCACCATCAGAGGAAAACCTGAACCTGAGGTCAAGTGGAGCAAGGCTGATGGTACTTTGACAGAGCGTGCACAAATTGAAGTTACCAGCTCCTACACAATGCTTGTCATTGACAGTGTTGACAGATTTGATACTGGTAAATATGTTTTGACTCTCGAAAATAACAGTGGCAAAAAATCAGCCTTTATCAATGTGAAAGTATTGGATTCACCAAGTGCACCTGAAAACTTTGAAATCAAGGATATCAAAACAAATTCCGTGCAACTATCCTGGGAACCACCTCTCATTGATGGCGGATCTAAAATAACCCATTACATGGTGGAGAAGAAGGAGTCTCAAAGACTGTCATTTACATCTGTAACAAACAATTGTGTGAGGAATTCTATCCTCGTTCCTGATCTCCAAGAGGGAGGTGTTTACCACTTCCGTGTGTTGGCTGTCAATGAGCTCGGTGTTGGTTTGCCAGCAGCAACTATTGAGCCCATCAAAGTCTCCCAAGCACCTTTACCTCCAGGAAAAGTCACACTTGTTGATGTAACACGTCACACTGTAATGCTTGCATGGGATAAACCAGACCATGATGGAGGCAGTAAAATTACAGGCTACACTGTGGAAATGCTTGCCAAAGGAGCTGATAAATGGACTGTGTGTGCCACAGTAAAAGCACTGGAGGTAACCATTGAAGGACTCACTTCAGGAGAGGAGTATTCATTCAGAGTCACAGCTTTGAATGACAAAGGCAAAAGTGATCCTAAACCACTCGGTGAACCCGTGATTGCAAAAGACATTACTACCGAGCCTACCATAAACCTGCTTTTCAGCACTTACAGTGTGAAGGCCGGCGATGACCTCAAAATTGATATTCCATTCAGGGGCAGACCTCAACCAGAAGTCTCATGGAAAAAGGATGGTCACTCACTCAAGCAGACGACTAGAGTGAATGTTTTATCATCTGCTACCTCATCCAAAATTACAATCAAAGATTCCACAAGGGAGGATAAGGGCAAATATGAAATCACATTGACAAACTCAATTGGTACTAAATCAGCCAAAATAACAGTAGTTATCCTGGATAAACCAGGTCCACCTGGTCCCATACAAGTCGATGAAATCAGTGCTGACAGTCTAGTATTGTCATGGGACCCACCAATGTATGATGGAGGTTGCCAGATCAACAATTATGTTGTTGAGAAGAGAGATACCACCTCTACAAACTGGCAAATCGTATCAGCCACAGTTGCCAGAACATCAATTAAGGTTGCTCGTTTGACACAAGGAAATGAGTATCAGTTCCGTGTTGCTGCAGAAAACCGGTATGGCAAGAGTCATGCAGTGGATTCAGCTCCTATTGTTGCACAATACTCCTTTACACCTCCTGGTCCTCCAACCAACCTCGAAGTTGCTCATGCCACCAAGTCAGGCATGCTGGTCAAATGGGATACACCTGCAAGTGATGGTGGTAGTGCAATAATTGGATATCATTTGGAAGGAAAAGAACACAACAGTATTCTGTGGACAAAACTGAACAGAGGTCTTATCACTGAAACTGAGTTCAAGGTAACTGGCATTGAAGAGGCCTTGACATACCAGTACCGTGTCTATGCTCAGAATTTTGCTGGCATTGGACCTTGCACCAAAGCTTGTGAACCCGTTGCTGCTAGAGACCCATGTGATCCACCAGGTCAGCCTGAGGTCATCAACATCACAAGAACATCTGTTTCCCTGACATGGACCCCACCTGAGTACAATGGTGGAGCTATGTTGACCGGTTACATTGTTGAGCGCAGGGAATTACCTGATGGTCGCTGGCTCAAGTGCAATTTCGCAAACCTCCAGGAAGTATTCTTTGATGTAACAGGCCTTACAGAGGATGTAAGCTATGACTTCCATGTTATTGCCAAGAATGCTGCCGGACTGCTCAGTCAACCATCAAAGGCCACGGGATCTATCACTGTTAGAGATGATGTTGATGCACCATGCATCGAAATGGAGGACAAATACAGACAGCTGGTGGTTGTGAAAGCTGGGGATCTTCTAAGAATTGATGCCAGTTTCACTGGACGTCCCATCCCAGTGATATCATGGGCAAAGGATGGTAAGGAAATTGAAGCTAAGGCTAGATGTGAGATTTCTGCAACACATAATCTGACAACATTAATTGTCAGAGACAGCATCAGAAGGGACTCTGGTCAATATGTCCTAACTCTACAAAATGTTGCTGGCGCTAGATCAATAGCAGTAAATTGTAAGGTACTTGACCGCCCAGGGCCATCTGCAGGACCGCTGGCAGTCAATGGCATGAGAGCAGATAAATGCACACTGTCATGGGGACATCCTCAAGAAAATGGTGGTGCAGAAATCCAGTATTTCATTGTGGAGAAACGCGAAACAAGTCGCCTGGCCTGGACATTGGTTTATGCTGACATGAAAGCTACAACATGCAAAGTTACTAAACTGCTTAAAGGAAATGAGTACATTTTCAGAGTGAGAGGAGTAAACAAGTATGGAATTGGTGAGGCTTTGGAAAGTGATCCTGCCAAGGCACTCGATCCATTTACAGTGGCAGCCGCACCAACAAATGTGGAAGTCACCAGTGTCACAAGTGGGGCCATGACCATTTGCTGGGAGAGGCCAGACGCTGATGGAGGAAGCACCATTGCTGGATATGTGATTGAGAAACGTGAGAAGACCGGTCTGCGCTGGTGTCGTGTGAACAAAAAACCTGTGTATGACTTGAGAGTCAAAGCATCCAATCTCCGTGAAGGAGCTGAATATGAGTACCGTGTCTTTGCTGAAAATGCTGCAGGCTTAAGTCTCCCAAGTACACCTTGCCCCTTGACAAAGGCAGCAGATCCATTGTTCCTGCCATCTCCACCAGCTAAACCCAGAATTATTGACTCAACCAAAACTACAATGACTCTTGCCTGGAATAAACCATTGTTTGATGGTGGATCTCCAATCACAGGGTACTCTGTAGAATACCAGAAATCAGATGATGATGATGATGAATGGATTGTTGGTGTTCAAAACACAAAGAACACTGAGTTCACTGTTGTGGGACTTACATTTGGAGTTGAATATATCTTCACGGTCAGATCCATTAACAAGATTGGCCTGAGTGAACAAAGCCAGCCAACAGATATTCAGGTGGCTAAAGAGAGAGAGGATGAACCTGTTTTCCTGATTGGTAATGAAATGAGGAAGACCCTGGTTGTGAGAGATGGTGGATCCTTTACTATGAGAGTACCCTTCAAAGGCAAACCTGTCCCACATGTGATGTGGAACAAGGCTGATGTTGACCTTAGAGTAAGGGCAACCATTGATACCACAGACACTTGCACAGCTATAACAGTTGAACAAGCAACAAGAAATGACTCAGGAAAATATGTTGTGACACTACAAAATGTAGCTGGATCTGCAATACTGAACTTGAACGTCAAAGTTCTTGACTCCCCTGGTCCACCAAAACATATTGAAATCAAGGATGTCACCCGAACCTCTGCAACAATCACATGGGACACGCCTGACAATGAAGGTGGAGGTCCTGTGAAGAACTATCTTGTTGATATCAGAGAAGCCAGCAAAAAGGGATGGACTAGGCTTACAGACAGTTGCCCACGGATGACATACAAGGTGTCTGAACTGATAGAGGGAGGTGTATACTATTTCAGAATCACTGGTGAAAATGAGTATGGTGCTGGGGTTCCATCTGAGACCAAGGAAGGAACTAAGATGTCTGGTATGTGCAATTATTTCTATTTATTATTTATTGTAGATACTTTGTAGATACTTTTTGACGCATTAATAATTATTTCCTGGTTATTTTCTTAATAAAATGAATGATTATTTTCTTTCACCAGAAAAACCAAGCCCACCAGAAAAACTAGGAGTGACTGAAGTCACTAAGGACAGTGTTGCTCTTGCATGGAGCAAATCGGAACATGACGGAGGAAGCCGAATCACTGGATATCATGTAGAAACACTTGAAAAAGGACAGGAGAAGTGGGTGAAGTGTGTTGTTACCAAAGCCGCCTGCTTTGTTGTCAGCGGTCTAAGAGAAAATGTAGAATACTTCTTCAGAGTCCGTGCTGAAAACCATGCTGGCCTGAGTGAGGCCAAGGATATGCTCCTGCCTGTCCTTGTGAAAGATCAGCATGGTGAGTAATAACAGAAACAGGGTTTTACTACTATTTTTTTCTGTCTCTCATGGATTTTTTGCATTTAGACCATTAATCATGTTTGCTTTACTATTTCATTTACAGAATCCCCGGAGATCAACATGAACAATGTCCCTCACAATACTGTTTATGTTAAAGCTAGATCAAACATTAAGTTGGAGATCCCACTAACTGGTAAACCAATGCCAAAGGTGACTCTCACCAAAGATGATGTTGAGCTAAAATCAACTTTGAGATTCAACTCTGAAGTGACTCCAGATACCCTCATCATCACACTACGGGAGAGCATTGCTGTTGATGCAGGAAGATATAACATCACTGCCTCAAATTCAAGTGGAACCACAAAGTCCTTTGTCAATATTGTGGTCCTTGATAGGCCAAGTGTTCCACTTGGACCAGTTGAGTTGTATGACACCACAGAAGACAGCGTTAGCCTGAAATGGCTTCCACCTGCATATGAGGGTGGCAGCCCAATCACCAACTACATCGTTCAGAAACGTGAAACAACCAATGCCAACTGGGTTGATGTGTCATCAGCATGTGCAAGATCCACAATTAAGATTATGAAACTGACCACTGGAGTTGAGTATCAGTTCAGAATGCGTGCTGAGAATCGACTTGGCATCAGTGAACACCTTGACTCTCCAACTGTCACCGTAAATCTCCCTTACAGTAAGTATCACTATTACATTGCCTTATTCCATTTTTATATTGGTCATTGAAGTAATAAAGGTTATCCAATACATTGGGTGATTTTCTAACCACTTCATGTCTCTTGTTTTCTTATTCAAGCTCTTCCTGGAGCACCACTGCCACCATTTGTGTCACATGTCACAAGAGAGACCATCACCGTTGACTGGAAAGAGCCCTCATCTGATGGTGGAAGCAATGTATTTGGATACCACCTCCAGATGAAAGACAAAAACAGCATTCTTTGGCAGAAGGTTAACAAGTCTGTCATCCGTGCCACTCACTTCAAAGTGATCGATATTAATCCTGGCCTGATCTATGAGTTCAAGGTTGCTGCTGAAAATGCAGCTGGCATTGGTGAAGTGAGCAAAATATCAGATGCTGTCCTGGCAATTGATGCCTGTGGTATGTGTATTTTTTCAATTGTTTATACTGTACACGTTATTTACACCTGTGTACTGTCCAAGGAGATATTTTTATTAATTATCGCCATACTTCATTCTAGCGTATTGATCATCATGCCAACATTTTTGTGTTTCTTCAGAGCCACCAACTGATGTTCGTGTCACTGACATTACAAAGAACTCAATAACCCTGGGCTGGCAGAAGCCTTCCTATGATGGTGGTAGCAAAATCACTGGGTACATCATTGAGAAGAGAGATGGACCAAACAGTAGATGGTCTAAAGCCAACTTGGCAAATGTGTCTAGTCGCAGGTTCACTGTGCAAGGCCTTACTCAGGATGAGTCCTATGAATTCAGAGTCATGGCTAAGAATGCAGTTGGTTCAATCAGCAATCCTTCAAGTGTTATTGGACCAGTTACATGTGTTGACACATTCGGTAAGTATTATTTCAGAATTATGGTGAAGGTATTATATTTCTGTTAATACTACAAAGGCTAATATTCTTATCTTTAAATTGGTTTTATTCTCTAGGTGCTCCAGAGATCATGATTCCCTCAGAATATATGGAGACTGTGAAACATAAGGCAGGGGCCACAGTTGAGCTTAAGGTTGGACTCATTGCAAAGCCTCAGCCAACAATTGAATGGTTCAAAGATGGCAAAGAGCTGGAGTCTAGTGCCCAGATCATTATCAAACACACCTTTGAGTCTACAAGTGTCATAATGAGGGATGTCACTCGTCTCAACTCTGGAACATATGACGTCAAAATAAAAAATTCTTTGGGATCTGCATGGGGTTCCATCAGAGTGCAAATTCAAGGTATGTAATGTCCAAGTCTTAGCTACAAAATATTGTAATTAAATCAGAATATGTATATATATATATATATATACACCAATAAATACAAATAAATAATTTTGTTATCCTCACTACAGACAAACCTGGACCTCCAGTCGGAACTATTCAGTTCAAGAAAATCACTGCTAGCATGATGACCATAATGTGGGATCCTCCAGAAGATGAAGGTGGCGCAATGGTCACCCACTACATCGTAGAGAAACGGGAGTCAAGCAGGATTATGTGGTCGATTATATCTGAGACACTGGTGGACTGCATTGTATCTGTACAGAGACTGATTAAAGGCAATGAGTATATATTCCGTGTCAGAGGTGTAAACAAATTCGGAATTGGAGATGCTTTGGAATCTGATCCTGCTATTGCACGTAACTCATTCGGTGAGTAAATTAAGAAATTGCCCTTTCTGTAAATAAAGCAAATTATTGTGAAACATTTAGAATTTGTCTATACTGAAACTTTTTTTTTTTTTCATTTCTGCAGTTCCTCCAAGCCAACCATCCAAACCTCAGGTCACTATGATTACTAAATCAACAATGACTGTGGTATGGGAAAGACCAACTCTTGATGGTGGAAGTGACATTGACGGATATTACCTGGAGAAACGGGAGATAAAGAGTCTGCAGTGGTTTAAGGTCATCAAAGATCAGATTCGAGATACCAGACAAAAGGTCAGCAACCTCACAGATGGAAACGAATACCAGTACCGCGTCTGTGCAATCAACAAAGCCGGAGCTGGTGCCTACTCTGAAGTATCCCCATTCTACAAAGCTTATGATCCAATTCGTAAGTGTATTATATATATATAAACTGTACTTTCAAGATTACCAACAATCTGTTTATCATTATTTATTCATGTTGTTACCAACTGTTTACTTATTTTGTTTTGTATGACTTCAGACCCACCAAGTGAGCCAACCAAGCTTAAGATCGTTGACTCCACTAAGACTTCTATAACACTGGGATGGGTAAAGCCTGTGTATGATGGTGGCAGTGAAATCACCAGCTATGTTGTTGAACAAATGGACACTGAAGAAAGGGAATGGAATGTGATTAGCTCCAAGGGTGAAGTGAGGACAACAGAATTTGTTGCATCTCACCTGAAACCTGGAATCTGGTACTTCTTCCGTGTCTCTGCTGCTAACTGTGTTGGAGCTGGACGTTCAATTGCGATTGTTCAACCAGTCCAGGCAAAGGATATCCTTGGTATGGAATTCAGTTTATTATGAGTCTAAATAAATATTGCCTGAGACATGATTAAGAATGTATTTTTCAATGTATATGTTTTCTGTTTCTTTCCAACAGAGGAAGCTGATGTTAACCTTGATATCTCTATGTCAACTCAGTATACTGCAAAGGCAGGCAGGGATGTGGAAATAATGATTCCTCTCAAGGGCAGACCTGCACCAAATGTCACCTGGAGGAGAGGAGATAAGAACATTGCTGCTGATACAAGATACACTATTAAAAACACCGAATATTCAACAACTCTGATTATATCCAAAGTAACCCGAGATGATTGTGGAAAATATCTTCTTGAAATTGAAAATGGTGTTGGTGAGCCCAAGACGATAATTGTCTCAGTTAAAGTACTAGACTCTCCATCAGCTTGCCATTCGCTGATTGTTAAGAATGTCAGTCGAGGCAAGCTCACACTGAGCTGGGAGCCTCCTCACATAGATGGTGGCTCTCCAATTACCAATTACATTGTGGAGAAGAAAGATGCCTTGATGAAGGCATTCACCGTTATCACCACAGTGTGTCCCAACTCCACATACAAGGTTGATGGTCTCGCTGAGGACATAGCCTACTTCTTCCGTGTTTCTGCAGAGAATGAGAATGGAATCGGAGATACATGTGAAACTGCAGAGCCAGTTAGAGCCACCGAGACACCTGGTCCTATCAAAAACCTGGTAATGACGGATTCTACTAGCACATCTGTAACTCTGGCATGGATCAAGCCTGATCATGATGGCGGCAGTCATATCGGAGAGTACATAATTGAGAAGAAAGCCAAAGATGAAACAACTTGGTCGCTTGCTGCAACATGCAGACGTTGCAAGTGTGAGGTTAAAAATCTGAAAGCGTTTTCAGTGTTGGACTTCAAAGTATTTGCAAAGAATGAGAAGGGTCGTAGTGACTTCTCACAAATCGGCCCCATTACTGTGAAGGAGTGTGTTATTTCACCTGAGGCAAACCTCATAGACTATGCAGGAGGTGAACTATTTGTTCGTATTGGACAAAACATTGTCATCGATTTGCCATTCAAGGGTAAACCAAAACCAGTAATTTCATGGATGAAAGAAGACCATCCCCTCAGAGAAAGTGAACAAGTTCGCTTCAGGGAATCAGAAAACAAAGCTACCCTGACAGTGAGGAATGCAAGAAAGGAAAATGCCGGAAAATACACACTTGTTCTGGACAACAAACAAGTCAAGAACTACTTTGACATCAAAGTATCTACTCTTGGATCACCTTCTGCACCAGTTGGACCGATACAATTTGATGAAATCAAAGCACAGAGTATAATCATTTCTTGGAATGAGCCAAAGGAAAACGGAGGAGGAGAAGTTACATGCTACATTGTTGAGAAACGTGAAACATCCCAGGCAGAATGGAAGATAGTTTGCGCCAGTGTGGTGAGGACCTCGTTTAAGATTCCAAACTTGGTTAAAGAAACACATTACCAGTTCAGAGTGCGTGCAGAAAACAAGTATGGTGTGAGCGAGGCACTGAATTCTGAGGAAGTGGTTGCCCAGCACCAGTACAAACCACCAGGTGCACCAGCCAAACCAGTTGTTCTCAATGTGACAAGTGATGGTATGACCATACAGTGGGATGCACCAAGCTTCGATGGAGGCTCTCCAATCACTGGCTACCATCTTGAAAAGAAGGACAGAAATAGCCTTTTGTGGATGAAGGTTAACTCCTCAGTTATTTCATCAAGAGAATACAGAGCCATTGGTCTAATTGAGGGTCTGGAATACTCCTTCAGAGTTTATGCTGAGAACAATGCAGGCCTCAGTCCTGTCAGTGATCAAAGCAAACACAGACTGGCCATCTCCCCTGTTGGTAAGTCATCCCAGCATCTCTTTTTCCGACCTAAATTATACACTGTATAAACACAAATGTAGTGCTGAAAAATCTAAATCATTCTTTGTTTTCAGATCCACCTGGCACCCCCAACTGCATTGATGTCACAAGAGACTCTGTCACAATTCGATGGGAACCACCCCAGCGCGATGGTGGCAGTAGGATTGTCGCATACAGTGTTGAGAGGCGCCAAGGAAGAAACAAGTGGCTCAGGTGTAACTTCATTGACATCTGTGAATGCCAGTTCACCGTCACAGCGCTTTCAGCTGGTGATCGCTTTGAATTCAGAGTGATTGCAAGAAATGCTGTTGGCACTGTCAGTCCGCCCTCGCAGTCTTCTGGCTACATCATGACAAGGGATGAAAGTGGTATGTATTTAAACATAGTTTGAATAGTTTATAAATTGCTGGATCAACTCTATATATTGATATTTCTAAAACAGTATTTTCAACAAACATTGTTTTCTATTTTCCTTCTAGTTATACCTGAAATTGTCTTCAGCACAGAGAAGAGCCTAACTATCAAAGCAGGAGAAAACATCAAGATTCAGTGCAGCATCAGTGGAAGGCCCTTGCCTCAGGTTGCATGGTACAAAGATGGAAAGGAGCTTGACAAGATGCTGGTTGAAATTATAACTAATGTTGGATCAAGCAGCCTCTTTCTCAGAGATGCTGACCGCAATGATCGTGGTGTTTACACTGTTGAGGCTAAGAATAGCTCTGGCACAATGAAGGAGGATGTTCTTGTTAGAGTACAAGGTTTGTATTTACACATTATTACTGTAACTAATGTATTTGTTTGGTTATTGTTTTGCAATTGGAGTTGTTTTGTTGTCATGTTGTACATAACATATACCAATATCATTGCTGTTTTGTTTAGACACCCCTGGATCTCCTGAAGGACCTCTAAGATTCACCAATATTGGGGCTGAGAAAGCTACACTCTGGTGGAGCCCACCAGACAATGATGGCTGTGCAGGTATCACACACTACGTGGTTGAGAAGAGAGAAACTTCAAGGATCTCTTGGGCTCTCGTCGCATCCAAAGTTGAAGCTTGCTCATTCAACGCCACAAAGTTGATCAAGGGCAATGAATATCAGTTCCGTGTCTCTGCTGTCAACAAATTTGGTGTCGGCAAAACTCTTGAATCTGATGCCATCGTTGCAAAGATGCAATTCAGTAAGTTATCTTACGGAAATTAGGTATAAATATAAATATAAATTATCTAAACTTTTGGTTTTTAACATCTGTATGTATTACTCTTTTCATTGTAGCTGTTCCTGAAGCACCTGGAACACCTGACTGTACGCATGTCACAGGAAACAGCATCACACTGGTCTGGACCAGACCCCGATCAGATGGAGGAAATGAGATCAAGCACTATGTTCTCGAGAGACGTGAAAAGAAGAGCTTACAGTGGGTTAAGGTGTCAGCCAAGAGATCAATCACAGAGGTCAGGCACAGAGTCATCAACCTGACGGAAGGAAATGAATACGAATTCCGTGTGATGGCTGAAAATACTGCTGGCGTTGGACCACCAAGCAGCACCTCAAGACTGTTCAAGTGCAGAGAACCAACAAGTTCACCAAGCGCACCATCTGTGGTCAAGGTGGCAGACTCCACAAAGTCATCTGTAACTTTGGAATGGATGAAGCCTGTCTTTGATGGTGGATTGGACGTCATTGGTTATGTCATTGAGATGTGCAAGGCAAGTCTTGGGGAGTGGCACAGGGTGAATAACGAAACTTGTATCAACACTAAATACACAGCAAAGGACTTGGAACCAGGCGAGGAGTACAACTTCCGTGTGTCTGCTCTGAACGGAGCAGGAAAGGGAGAACCTGGTGAGATACCCAATCCTGTAAGAGCTGTTGACAGACTCACATCACCAGAGATGGACATCGGTGCAGACTTTAAGCAGACACACATTGTGAGAAACGGAGGCACAGTTTCACTTCATGTTGCCTTCCGTGGAAAACCTGCACCACTTGCTACCTGGACAAAGGTTGATGGTGAAATTGGTTTGATGGTTGACATCAATACAACTGACTGTTTCAGCACTCTGACCATGGAGAACTGCACTAGGTATGATGCCGGAAAATACACACTGTCTTTGGAGAACAACAGTGGCCGCAAAAATGTTACATTCACTGTTAAGATATTGGACAGTCCTGGACCACCTGGACCTGTCTCATTCAAGGATGTGACAAGAGGAGCCCTCACTCTCATGTGGGACGCTCCAAGCAATGATGGAGGCTCTCGCATCACTCATTACGTTGTAGATAAGCGTGAAGCCAGTCGCCTGAGCTGGCAGGAATGCAGCCCCAAGTGCAATCGCCAGATCCTTAAAGTGAACAACCTTGGAGTGGGTGTGGCATACGTTTTCAGAATTATTGCCCACAACCAGTATGGTGCCGGTGAACCTTACGAAATGACAGAACCAATTATTGCCACTGAAGAGCCTGCTGCACCAAAGAGGCTTGATGTCATTGACACCACCAGCACAACTGCCTACTTGGCCTGGCTAAAACCTGAGCATGATGGTGGAAGCCGCATCACAGGCTACATCGTTGAGATGAGAGTCAAGGGCACAGTCAACTGGCTGGTTGCTGGTCAAACTAAATCTCTGAAAATGGTGGTTGAAGGCTTGATAGAGAACACTGAATATCAGTTCCGTGTCAAAGCCCAGAATGATTCTGGCATCAGTTACCCAAAAGATGCTCTAACCTCTGTTGTTATTAAAGAGCCTCGTATCGAGCCCACTGCAGATCTCAGTGGCATCACCAAACAGCTCATCTCTTGCAAGGCTGGAGATGCATTCACTATTGATATTCCAATCAGTGGTAGACCATCTCCTAAAGTAACATGGAAACTTGAAGAGATGAAGCTCAAAGAAACAGACAGAGTCTCAATCAGAACTTCCCAGGAGAGGACCACCCTGGTGGTAAGAGACAGCAGGAGAGGAGACAGTGGCAAGTATTATCTCATCCTGGACAATGCTGCTGGAACCAAGACCTTCACCGTCAATGTCATTGTAACTGGCAGACCAACTCCAATTACAGGCCCTATTGAAATTTCAGCTGTCACATCTGAGTCTTGTGTGTTGACATGGGCAGAACCTACCGATGATGGTGGAACAGACATCACAAATTACATTGTTGAGAAACGTGAGTCTGGCAATACCTCTTGGCAGGTGGTGAACTCCAGTGTTAAGCGCACCACAATCAAAGTCTCTCACCTGACTAAGTACATGGAGTACACCTTCCGTGTCTGTGCTGAGAACAAACTTGGTGTAAGCAAGTCCGTTGAGTCTACACCCATGATTGCTGAGCATCCATTTGGTAAGTACAATGCATTGAACATATTGGTAACCTTTCTATTTATGCTAGTCCTTTAGACCATCAGTTACAAACTTAACTAAATTATTTTATTTACAGTTCCACCAAGTCCACCTGGTAGACCAGATGTGGTGTCAGTGTCTGCCGCTGCCATTTGCATTAAGTGGGATTTGGCCTACAATGATGGTGGAAGTGCAGTCACTGGATACTGGATTGAGAAGAAAGAGAGAAACACCATCTTGTGGGTGAGGGAGAACAAGCTTCCTTGCCTTGATTGCCAATACAAGATCTCCACTCTCATTGAAGGCCTTGAGTACCAGTTCAGAGTGTATGCAATGAACATTGCTGGTCTCAGCAAAGCCAGTGAGGCATCGAGACCAGTGCTGGCTTTGAATCCAGTTGGTGAGTGAATATGTACAAACTGATAATTGTTACACTTTAATTGAAAACCATGCCAATACACTAAATCCACATCTCTTACCCTCCCAGATCCTCCTGGTAAACCAGAGGTTTATGATGTCACAAGATCCTCAGTTTCCATCCAGTGGACCATTCCATTCAATGACGGTGGTAGCAAAATTGTGGGATACGTTGTTGAGCGCAAGATATTCTCTGAAGATGAATACAGCGATGAACGCTGGTTGAAGTGCAACTACACCACTATCACAGAAACCTGCTTTACCATCTCATCACTCAGTGAGGGAGAGGTGTATGAGTTCCGTGTGCTTGCCAGAAATGGTGCTGGTGTCCATAGTATGCCATCTGAAACAACAGGACCGGTCACATGCAAGGATGAATACAGTAAGGATCTGCCTCTGGTCACTGGTTATTTTTTGCCATACATAATGTGCAGTAACTCTCAATATGATGTGATTATGTGAATGTTAATGTGAAATAACTTTCTTAATTTTCAGCACCACCCAAGGCTGAGCTTGACAGCAAACTCATTGGAGAGCATGTCACTGTTCGGGCTGGATCTGATCTTGTACTTGATGCAGCTGTTGGTGGCAAACCTGAACCCAAGGTATTCTGGGCTAAGGGCGAAAAGGAACTGGAGCTTGGTGAAAAATATTCTTTGACATACACCACCACCAGAGCCATGGCCATCATAAAGAGCTGTGACAGAAACGACACAGGAAAATATGTGCTTACAGTGAAGAATGCCAGTGGTATCAAGACAAGTGCAGTTCATGTCAAAGTACTTGGTAAGAAACTTAAAAGAGACCAATTATGAAATCACAACAGTCTGTATGAATGTATACCTAATGCATATCTAATAATACCCCATTATCCAAATTTCAGATACTCCTGGAGCACCTGACGGCTCCGTCACAATCAGCAGGGTGACTGAAGAGAAGTGTTCCGTTGCTTGGAAGATACCTCTGGAGGATGGTGGTGACTCAGTGACCCACTACATTGTTGAGAGGCGTGAAACTAGCAGACTAAACTGGGTAATAATGGAGACAGAGTGTAAGACTCTGGCGTGCGTCAGCAGTAAACTGATCAAGAATAATGAGTACGTCTTCAGAGTCAGAGGTGTCAACAAGTATGGACCTGGTGTGCCGCTGGAGTCTGAGCCTGTCATTGCAAGAAACGCTTACAGTAAGTAAACTGTCACTTCTTGAATTATATATTTACACACAGAAACCATGTATATATTTCTAAATGTCTTGTTTATTCCTATACCAGCCATTCCATCACCACCTGGATCACCAGAGATTACTGCTGTTGGAAAGGAGCATGTCATCTTTGAATGGATGAAGCCAGAGAGTGATGGTGGTAGTGAGATCAAGAATTACATTGTGGAAAAGAGAGAGAAGAGCAGTGTCAGATGGACAAGAGTAAACAGAACATTCACCATCTATGACACAAGACTCAAGATTAGTGGTCTGCTGGAAGGCAGTGAATACCAATTCCGTGTAACTGCTGAGAACGCTGCTGGACCCGGTTTGGCTAGTGACGCATCTCCATACATCCTCTGCAAGGACCCAACATGTAAGTTGCTGTTGAGGAATACTGTATGCTTTCTTAATTTGCAATTACATAATGTGCTTTGTTTCATTTTAGGCCTTTTGTTTTTGTTGAGTATCTTCGTTGAGTATCTCACTGTTTTTTTTTGTCTGTAAATTGCAGATACTCCTGCTCCTCCATCCGTTCCACGCATCACTGATACTACCAAGCACAGTATCAGCATGAAATGGACAAGGCCCATGTATGACGGTGGCTCTGATGTCATTGGTTACATTATTGAGATCCTTGAGGAAGGAACAGAACAATGGTACAGGGCTTCACTAAAGACCCTGAGCACAACAACATTCATTGCAGCTGGCCTAGCAAGTAACAAGAACTACTCATTCAGAGTGGCAGCTTTAAATGCAATGGGTGTTGGAGAATTCAGTGAAGGCAGTGTGCAAACGTCACCCTCAGAGAGAGTTGGTAAGTTTGTGTGGCAGTCCCCCCACTCCCACCCCCTGACCAAAAGTGTCTTTTTATATTTATATTTATAATTATGTCTCCTCAGAAATGCCTGACTTTGAGCTTCCTGATGACCTCAAGAAGACTGTCTGCCTGAGAGCAGGAAGTACTCTGCGCCTGTTTGTAAAAATACTTGGAAGACCAGCACCAGTGGTCACCTGGAGAAAACCTGGTGTGGAACTGACTAGTCGTGGATATATTGAGACAACTGACCATTTCACAAGCCTAACTGTTGAAAAAGTGCATCGTTATGATGCTGGAAAATACATTGTTGAGGCTGAGAATCCATCTGGCAAGAAGACATCTACCATTATTGTCAAAGTTTATGGTAAGAAATGTCAAATCACAGAATTGCTTATTCATAAACAAATGAAAAATATATAATAATATAATGTAATAGTTGTTATATATTGTTATATAATGTAGCACATATCATGTATCATGTTTTCAGATACTCCTGGACCTCCTGGCGCCGTCAAAGTCAAGGACTACACTAAAGAATCTGTGGTAATCACATGGGATGTGCCAAGTATTGATGGTGGTGCACATATCAGCAATTACATCATTGAGAAACGTGAAGCTTCCATGAAATCATACAAAACTGTTACAACCGAGTGCAGGAAGACATTGTACAGAATCACAGGTCTTGATGAAGGAACACATTACTTCTTCAGGGTGCTGCCAGAGAATATTTATGGTATTGGAGAACCTCGCGAAATCAGTGAATCAGTTTTGCTCTGCGAAGTTCCATCAATTCCAGTTGATCTTCAAGTTGTTGACATTTACAAGTCATCTGTCGCCCTTCGTTGGGAGAAGCCATTCAATGATGGAGGCAGTAGAATCACTGGTTTTGTCATTGAAGCCTGCAAGCTGGGAACTGACCGCTGGGTGACATGTGCTACTGTAAAATCTTCAATTCTGCACACCACTATTGACTCTCTGACTGAGAAAGACCAGTATATCTTCAGAGTGAGAGCCATGAACAGCAGGGGTACCAGTGAGCCAAGAGAACTCACATCATCTGTTACAATTGAGGAACAGAAAGGTAGGTTATGATTTGTGCTAGACTACTAATACTAAGCAATTGAGATGATTTGGAAAAGTGTCAAAAACTTTTAATACCTCTGAATAACTTTTAATCCCTGCTTTTTTTTCTCTTTTTTTCCCAGATGTGCCCAGGATTGATCTCTCTGGCATTCCCTCAAAGATTGTCAATGTGCATGCTGGCAAAGCAATTGTGCTCACCATTCCTATCAAAGGAAAACCTGCTCCAGTTTGTTCATGGTTCTTCATGGGTGTCCAGATGAAGGCTAATCTGGAACGTATCAAGATGGAAACAACCGCCACATACACCAAACTCACTGTGCGTGAAACAACAATTCATGACACTGGAAATTACACACTCAAGGTGAAGAATGACTTAGGAATGGCAACGGAGACCATCAAAGTCATTATTCTTGGTAAGTTATAACAATAACCCACCACTGCTCTGTCTAAAAGGAAAGATGTGCTTTAAATGTGTCGGCTGAAATCCACTAAATAAATAAATGATTGTTATCTCCATAACAGACAAGCCTGGAATACCCATTGGTCCTCTCAGAATGGATGAGACTGATGGTGTATCAGTCACTGTCAGCTGGGAACCACCAGAGAAAGATGGAGGTGCCAATATCAGTTGTTATATCGTTGAACAGCGTGAGGCTCACACCCCGGGATGGTCAACAGTATCCGAATCAGTCACAAGAACCACGTTTAAATTTACCAGATTAACTGAGGAAAAAGAGTATGTGTTCCGTGTTGCTGCATCCAACCGATTCGGCATGGGAGGTTTCTTGCAATCAGAAGTTGTTGAGTGCAAGAGTGCCAAGAGTAAGTACTTTCCCAATTTTCAAAATGTAACATTAATAAACAACATGTGGTCTATATTCTATAATTAAGTGTTTTTCCCTTTTGTTTAGCCTTACCTGGACCACCAAGCACACCAGACATATTGGATGTGTCTCATGATGGTATGACTTTGACCTGGCAACCACCAGAAGATAATGGAGGTTCCACAATTGCTGGCTACATCATTGAACGCAAGGAAACCAGATCAGACAGATGGTTGTGCATCAATAAGAACCCTATAACAATGACCAGATACAGATCTACTGGTCTGGTGGAAGGTCTTGAGTATGAGTACAGAGTATTTGCCATCAACTCCAGAGGCAATGGCAAACCCAGTATATGCTCTAAACCTATTATTGCAATGGATCCTATTGGTAAGTACTATGAAATGTTGCAAATGCTCATGCACAAAAAATTATGTATAAACCATTCTTGGCTCATACAATTACTCATGCATGAACTCCTATATTATTTTCTCTCAGAACCACCTGGACCACCAATAAGTCCAAAGGTTACAGATACCACCAGAACATCTGTCTCCCTTGCTTGGCAAACTCCTGAGGAAGAGGGAGGTTCTGTGGTGTCTGGATATCTGGTTGAGATGCAGAAGGTTGACCAGGTTGAATGGACAAAGTGCAACACAACACCAACAAAGGTCTGCGAGTATACTCTGACGCATATGCCACAAGGTGCTGAATACAAATTCCGTGTGATGGCATGCAATGCTGGCGGAGCTGGAGAACCTGTTGAGGTTCCAGGAATTGTCAAGGTCACAGAAATGCTTGGTAAGAATGACAATAATTTCAGTATACTAAGAAAAAGCATTTTATTTATAGAATATGTGTTGAATGCCATTATGCTGTTAATGTTTTGTAGTATATGGAGTGTTGATGTGTATTTGTCACTTTTCAGAATATCCTGATTATGAACTCGACAAGAAGTACCAAGAAGGATACATTGTCAGACAGGGTGGAGTCGTCAGTCTGTCTGTACCAATTAAAGGCAAACCTCTCCCAAATTGCAAGTGGACAAAAGAAGGCCGTGATATTTCTTACAGGGCAATGATTGCCACTGGTGAAGAGCGCACTGAGCTTGTTATTAAGGATGCCCACAGAGATGACACCGGCACTTATGACCTTGTGCTAGAGAACAAATGTGGCAAAAAGACCGTTTACATCAATGTTAAAGTCATCGGACGTCCAGACACACCTGAAGGTCCTCTTGAATTCGATGATATCCAGGCTCGTTCTGTGAGAGTGAGCTGGAGACCTCCTTCCAATGATGGTGGCTCCGATATTCTCGGCTACATTGTGGAGAGACGTGAAGTTCCAAAAGCAGCTTGGTGTACTGTGGACTCAAGGGTGATCGACACATCCCTTGTGGTTAAAGGACTCAAGGAAAATGTTGAGTATCACTTTAGAGTGTATGCTGAAAATCAGTTTGGTGTCAGCAGATCCCTGAAATCAGATGAGACTGTCACACCCAAAACACCCCTCAGTAAGTACTTCTGTCATCACAAATTGTATCCAGTATTTGCATCACAAAACTTAGGTGAGTGAGTGTTTTACTGACCACTGTACTCCCTCCTTCTACACAAAAGGTCCACCAGAGCCTCCCCTCAATCCTCCAGAGATCATGGATGCCACAAAGACTACTATTTGTATCTCTTGGGCGAAGCCCAAAGACGATGGTGGCTCTCGTGTCACAGGATACTATGTTGAGAGAAGGGAGGTGTCTACAGAGAAGTGGGTGCGTCACAACAAGACTCACATCACCACGACAATGTACACCCTCACCGGACTTATCCCTGATGCAGAGTATGTGTTCCGTGTGGTTGCCCAAAGTGATATTGGTCAGAGTGAACCTGGAGCTGTTTCTGAATCAGTAGTGTGCAAAGATCCATTCGGTAAGAACAGAGAACATTGCATTAAAAATACTATACACAAATCATAATATATTTTACTGTCTGATGCTAACTTGCTTTTATGTATTGCATCTCACAGACAAACCAAGCCAGCCAGGGGAAATCGACATTGTCTCCATTACAAAAGACAGTATTACCATTCACTGGCTCCGTCCAGAATCTGATGGTAACAAAGAGATCCTGGGATACATGGTTGAATTCAGACAGGCAGGTGAAAGTGCCTGGAAGAAATGTGCAAAGGAACGCTCTAAAGACCGTCAGTTTACTATGGGTGGTCTTGAGGAGGCAACTGAATACGAGTTCAGAGTGATCGCTGAAAATGAAACTGGTTTGAGCAGACCACGAAGAACTGCCATGGGAATAAAGACCAAATTGAGCGGTAAATTACTGTAGTATCTCAGGCTGTATCTTATTAATTGTTTGTATTTTCCTTTTTGTTTAATTGATATGACATTTATTCTGTTACAGTTGGAGAGACTCCAGCCCTCAAGGAGGATATAAAAGATGTTACGACTAACCTGGGAGAACCAGGCACGTTGACATGCCAGATTATTGGCAGACCTCTTCCTGAAATCAAATGGTACAGATTTGGAAAGGAACTGATCCAGAGCCGCAAATACAAGATGAGCTCTGATGGCCGTAACCACTCCATCACAGTGGTCACAGATGAGCAGGAAGATGAGGGCATGTACACCTGCAGAGCCATAAATGAGGCTGGTGAAATTGAGACCAGTGGGAAGCTCCGTTTGCAGGCAGCACCTGCATTCCATTCTGGATTCCCTTTGAAAGAAAAGTACTATGCTGGATCTGGAACAAGCCTTCGCCTTCACGTCGTATACATTGGACGACCAATCCCACAAATCATGTGGTTCTATGGCAAAAAGCCTCTGAATGCATCCGAGAGTGTCATCATTGAGAACACAGAGAGTTACACTCACCTTGTGATCAGAAATGTCCAGCGTAAGGAAAATGCTGGAAGATACAAGGTGCAGCTGAGCAACAAATATGGCACAGTTGACACAACTCTACGTGTTGAAATCCAAGGTGAGTCCATTCATGGTATAGCCTCAGCTTAAGGACAACTGAAATGCATTTAACATCAATCAAACATCAATAAATAAAAAAAATGGAATGTCAATAGTTACATAGAGTGACAGTCATCAATGGATTTGGTCTCATTTCAGATAAACCAGCCATCCCTGAAGGACCAATTGTCGTTGAATCCCTGCGTAAAAACTATGTGATTATCAGCTGGAAACCACCAAAGGATGATGGTGGTGCAGCGATTACCAACTACATTGTGGAGAAGCGTGAAGCCAAAGAGGGCGAGAAGTGGAATCTTGTGTCATCCTCAATTTCAGGAACATCATGCCGTGTTCCAAATCTGAATGAGAGTTCTGGATATTACTTCCGTGTGTCTGCACAGAACCAGTATGGTATCAGTGAGTCACTTGAGATTCCAGCAGTCCTCATGCTCAAGAGTCCATATGGTTTGTACATTTATTTATTTATTATCATTTACCAGATGGATGTCTGCTTTACTGTTTCAAATGTTATTCCATCTTTTCACCTTGCATAGTAGTCATAAGTAATTATGTTTTGCTTGTATTTTACAGAAAAACCTGGAATTCCTCAACAACCTGTTGTTTCAGACCTCACAAAGGACTCTTGTATTGTGACTTGGAAGGCTCCATCCAGCGATGGTGGTGCCAGGGTCAAGAATTACTTCCTTGAAAAGAGGGAGAAGAAACAGAATAAATGGATTGCTGTTACAACTAAAGAAATCCATGAGACCCATTATGAGGTTATAGGACTCATTGAAGGCTTTGAATATGAATTCCGTGTCAAATGTGAAAACATTGGAGGTGAGAGTGACTGGAGTGAGTTGTCAGAGCCCATCATTCCAAAGTCAGAACAGAAACCTCGTGCTCCAGTCTTCAGGGAAGAACTGAGAGACATGATCGTCAAATATAAAGCACATGCTACCTTTGTTACAAAGATTGTTGGATATCCCAAACCAGTCATTAAATGGTACAAGGGTGGCAAAGAAATTCTCCCAGATGGACAAAAGATCAAGGGGCACGAATTCAAAGGAGGATACTACCAACTTGTTGTCTCTGACGCGGATGAGAGTGATGCTGCCACTTACCAGATCAGAGCAACAAACCGAATGGGGTCAATTTCGACAACTGTGAATTTGGATGTTGAAAGTAAGATGGCTGAGAAAATAATATAATAATGTGTTTTATAATAATTAGTTTAAAAATTGTGGAATTTCTTTGTGCATGTCATAATTCATTTTCAAACAGTTTCCTGTCCAAAATGCTCAAACGTGTGACATTACATTTTTACTTTTTGTATTGTTTCATAAATTGTCATTTTTTTTGTCATTCTCTTTTAGTACCTGCAAAGATTTACCTGCCCAAGCATCTCCAAGGCTTTGGAGCTGTTCATGCTGTTTGTGGTGAAGTCGTCTCAATCAAGATTCCAATCAGTGGCAAACCTGAGCCTGCAATCACATGGCAGAAAGGAAAAGATATAATTGACAACACTGTATATCATCAAGTGATTGTGACTAGATCCTTTACTTCTCTTGTATTCCCTAAGGGAGTTCAAAGGAAGAGTTCTGGTTACTACATAATTACAGCAAAGAACAGATTTGGTGTTGACAAACAAACAGTTGAACTGGATGTTGCTGATGTACCCAGTCCACCCAAAGACTTGGTTATCAGTGATGTATCAAGAGATTCCATCACTTTCACATGGAGTCCTCCAGAAGATGACGGTGGCACCCCAATAATTAATTACATTGTGGAGAAGTGTCCCACGACAGGTGATAGATGGATCCGTGCTGCTACGACAACTGAACCGACATTAACTTTAATCAATCTCTTTGGCAAGACCAAGTACCAGTTCCGTGTCATTGCTGAAAACAGATTTGGTGTGAGTGAACCATCCAAGCCTACAGAGCCTGTGACAACAAAGGAAGAAAAATCAATCCTCAGAAATTATGATGATGAGGTGGATGAGGCTAGAGACGTTGCTAAGGAGGAAGCTCCTCATTCAAAGGTGAAGCTTGTGCCTAAAAAGTACGACATTGCTGAGGAGTTTGCTCGTTCAGGACACTTTGGCACTGTTTGTCGCGCTGTTGAATTAAGTTCTAAGAAGACTTTCTTGGCCAAATTCATTAAAGTCAAAGGTGCGGATCGTGAGCTGGTGGTCAGAGAGGTTGAGACACTTAACCTGGCCAGACACAAGAACATTCTGTATCTGCACGAGACATTTGATAGCTTGGAGGAATACGTCTTGATCTATGAATTTTTGTCTGGCGTTGACATATTTGATCGTCTTGGCACAGGCAACTTTGAACTAACAGAACAGGAAATTTCACGCTACATGAGACAGGTGTGCCAGGCTCTTAAGTTCTTGCATAGTCACAACTATGGACACTTTGACATTAGACCTGAAAACATCATCTATGCCACAAAAAGAAGCTCAACTATCAAGATCATTGAGATGGGCCAGGCTAGACATCTGACTCCTGGAGAAAATATTAGGATCCAGTTCACTGCAGCTGAGTACTATGCACCTGAAGTCCACAAGCACGATTTGGTTACCACAGCAACAGACATGTGGTCAGTCGGTGTTCTGGCCTACGTGCTCCTCAGTGGCATTAATCCATTTGGCGCTGAGTCTCAGCACAAGATGATTGAAAATATCACAAATGTTGAGTACATCTTTGACAATGAGGCATTCAGAGACATCAGCATTGAAGGTATGGACTTTGTTGACAGACTGCTCGTTAAGCAGCGGAGGAACCGTATGACTGCCTCTGAGGCACTTGAACATCCTTGGCTCAAGATGAAGATTGAAAATGTCAGCAACAAAGTCATCAAAACGTTGAGACACAGAAGGTACTACCAGTCATTGGTGAAGAAAGAATGGAGTACTGTGGTCACAGTAGCCCGTGTTGCCTATGGTGGTGCCTACAGAAACCAGAAGGGTCTTACAGTTGAAAGAGTGAAGGTTGGAACTCCTGAGCAAGGCTTGAGACCAGGGCCTGTCATGCATGGCTCTGCTGAGGAAGGTGGTCATGTGAGATTCATGTGCGCCATTGCAAACTACGAAAGAAACACAGAGGTGACATGGTACCACGGCTCTCGCAAACTAGTAGCAAGTCATAAGTATGAAATCAGCTATGCTAATGGATTTGCCAGTATCTATGTGAAGGACATTGAGGATTCAGATGATGGTTTATACAGATGCAAAGTTGTTAATGAGGAGAGAGAGGAGAATTCCTATGCAGAGATATTTGTGGAAAGTGTAAGATCTCATCGTGAGTACTACCTGGGACGCACAGTTAAGAAATTGAGGAGGGGAATTGATAAATCTAAACTTCTTCAGAGGCCTCCTGAGTTTACACTGCCTTTGTACAACCGTACAGCATACATTGGTGAAGATGTACGATATGGAGTGACAATTACAGTCCATCCAGAGCCACAGGTCACTTGGTTGAAGGCTGGACACAGAATCAAACCTGATGACAGCAAGTACACCTTTACAAGTGACAAGGGTCTCTATCAGTTGCTTATTCACAATGTTGGATTTGATGATGATGCTGAGTACACTGTCATGGCTCACAACAAGTTTGGTGAGGACAGCTGCACGGCCCGCCTTACAGTAACACACCATCCTGTTGTTGAAGAGACAATGAGGCCCATGTTCAAGCGCCTTTTGGCAAATGTGGAATGTGTTGAAGGAGAGAGCGTCCGCTTTGACTTGAGGGTGTCTGGAATTCCAGCACCAACCCTGAAGTGGGAGAAGAATGGAAAGCCTCTGGAATTCAGACCACAAGTTGCAGTTGTTCAAGAAGATGCAGACTACCATGTTCTGCACCTTCGCGAAACTCTTATTGAGGACACTGGCACATACAGAGTCACTGCAACAAACTCTGCAGGATCAACAAGCTGCCAGGCGACACTTAGGGTTGACCGTCTTACCTACACCAGGAGAGAATTTAAGAGCGAGGATGAAAAACAGAAATACGTTCAGAACCAAATCAAAAAGACACTGAAGATGGCACAGCACTTCTCAAGAACAGAGGTTGATACAACACTCAATCTTGCCGCACAAGAAGCTTTGAAAGAAGCTTCAGAATTATACAAACCAGCATTCAGCACAAAGAATGTCCAGGGTGAATTTGACATTACAGTGGAGAAGAGACCAAAGATATTAACGGAGGAGAGGAGAATCCGTATGCCCTATGAAATTCCAGAACGTCAGGCTCATGATCCAACTGTCCTTGAGGAGGACATGGGTATCAAACTCTTTGTTCCCCTGTCTGAAATGAAGTGGTACAAGAAGCTGCGTGATCAGTATGAGATACCTGAACGCATGGAGAGAATTGTGCAGAAGAGACAACCTCGCATCCGTCTTTCCAGATGGGAGCAGTTCTATGTGATGCCACTTCCAAGAATAACAGATCAGTACAGGCCAAGGTTCCGTATTCCTCAGCTCTCTCAAGACGATCTTGAAACTGTAAGACCAGCAAGGAGATCACCTTCTCCCGAATCAGTGGCATCCTTCAGACAGAGAAGAAGGTCCCTTGGAGACCTGTCTGAGGACGAACTTCTGCAGCCTGTGGATGAATACCTGAAGTCGAAGAGAACTGAGGAGCAGCAGTTGCTTGAGGAGGAGCTTGAACTTGGCTTCTCTGCCTCCCCACTAAGTGGCAGTCCAGTACGCTTTGAACTGTCTTCACTACGCCGTGCATCACCAAGGCCTGTGGCAATGGCTGAGGTGAAGCATGAGGAAAAGAAAAAGCGCACCACCGTTGCACAATTCATGAAAAGAAGAAGGTCACTGTCACCAACTTACATTGAGCTGATGCGTCCAGTGTCTGAATTGATAAGACCTCCTCGAGCTCGTCCCCCAGTGGAGGTTGAGGGAGTGGCTATAGAAAGAAGATCACCCACCCCTGAGAGGACACGTCCTCGCTCTCCTAGCCCGGTTTCCACAGAGAGGTCCAGATCATCTAGGTCATCCTCCAGGTTCGAAAGGTCTGCCAGATTTGACATCATGTCAAGATATGAATCAAAGAAAGCAGCTCTTAAATCTGAGAGGAAATACCAGGTTGTTACTCAGACACCATTCAGCCTTGACCATGTTCCACGTATTACTGTTAGAATGCGTTCTCATCGTGTGCCATGTGGTCAGGACACAAAGTTCACATTAAATGTCCAAGCCAAGCCAGCGGCAGAAATCAAATGGTATCATAATGGACAGGAAATTCAAGAGAGCAGCAAATACCAGTTCACAAATATGAGTGGAGTTCTGTCTATAAAGGTCTCAGAGTGCAATGCAGAGGACAGTGGAACATACCGTGTTGTCTGCACAAATTCAAAGGGAGATGCATCCGACTATGCCACCCTTGATGTTTCAGGTGGAGAA
This sequence comes from Clupea harengus, assembly GCF_900700415.2. NCBI lineage: Eukaryota > Metazoa > Chordata > Actinopteri > Clupeiformes > Clupeidae > Clupea > Clupea harengus. The sequence continues at coordinate 20,055,017 of NC_045153.1, read as the reverse complement.
TTTTCCACATATACCTCCCGCCGTAAAGATGAGGAGACCCCTGTAACTTTTGTTCCAGACATCACAAAAACTGACTACTACCATACATCATCAGTTAGAGCTTCTTCCTCTTCGAGAACTCACCTTGAGATTAAAGAAACCTCAACAAAGTACATGGAAAGACGTGAGGTATCAGCATCAGAATATGCTGCAGCTGAGAGGGTGGCATCATCACCTATAAGATATGCTTCAACTGAATACTTGTCTTCAGCATCTTATTCCTCATCAGAAAAATTTGCTGCTACTTCAAAGTCAAAAACAGTTGAAGAGGTCAAAAAAGTTAAGGCCACTTTATCTGCAAGAATCCTCACAAAGCCCCAGTCAACTACAGTTTCTCTCGGGGAGACTGCAAGATTTACATGTGATATTGATGGTGAACCAGCACCAAGTGTGACATGGCTGCATGAAGGAACCACTATTGTATCATCTCACCATTACCAGGTGACTACAACACAGTACAAGTCTACATTTGAAATCTCCTCTGTTGAGCTTTCTGATGAGGGCACCTACACACTGATAGTGGAGAATTCAGAGGGCAAACAAGAGGCAAGATTTACCTTGACCATCCGTAAACCACCACCTAAAGAGGAGGTCATTGCCCCACCTCCAAGTGTGAAGTCCCCTGAGCCTGAGGTAAAATCCCCAGAGCCAATTCAAGTAGCCTCACCAGAGCCCAGAGTCAAATCACCTGAGAGTGTGAAGTCCCCAGAACCAGTTACCGCACCCGAGAGGGTGGCATCCCCCCCAATGGTCAAATCTCCAGAGCCCATTACATCACCTCCAAGGGTCAAATCCCCAACACCAATTAAGTCCCCAGAGCCGGTGACTTCACCACTAAGGGTGAAATCTCCAACTCCAGTAAAATCTCCAGAACCAATCACATCACCACTAAGGATGAAATCTCCAACTCCAGTCAAATCGCCTGAACCAATTGCTTCACCACCAAGGGTGAAATCTCCAACTCGAGTCAAATCTCCAGAACCAATCACATCACCACTAAGAGTGAAATCTCCAACTCCAGTCAAATCTCCAGAACCAATCACATCACCCCTAAGGATGAAATCTCCAACTCCAGTCAAATCTCCAGAACCAATCACATCACCCCTAAGGATGAAATCTCCAACTCCAGTCAAATCTCCAGAACCAATCACATCACCCCTAAGGGTGAAATCTCCAACTCCAGTCAAATCTCCAGAACCAATCACATCACCCCTAAGGGTGAAATCTCCAACTCCAATTACTTCACCACTAAGGATGAAATCTCCTACACCTGTGAAATCTCCAGAGCCAATTGCCTCACCTCCAAGAATCAAGTCTCCAGTGCCAATTGCTTCGCCACCAAGAATCAAGTCTCCAGTGCCAATTACATCACCCCTAAGGGTGAAATCTCCAACTCCAGTCAAATCACCAGAGCCCATCACTTCACCTAAACGGGTAAAATCCCCAACACCAGTTAAGTCTGCCCCACCAAAGATGGTTCAGCAGCTTAAAGCAGAGGCCTCTGAAGACAAAGTGAAAATGTACTGTGTTGCTGAAAGCATGGTGAAGGAAGTTGTGTGGTACAAAGGGAGCAAGAAATTGACACAAGGCAGCCACTATCAAATTCAAACCTCTGCTGATGGAACCTGCTGCCTGTTTATCTATGACGTCTCTGAGAGTGACCAAGGTGAATACACCTGCGAGATTACTACAGAAGGAGGAATGTCCAAAACATCATTCTCCTTCACTGGCCAAGTGTTCCAGAGCATATACTCAAAAGTGACAGCTTTTGTAGCAACGCACATGGCAATTCAACGTAAGTTATATATTTACTATGTGTATCTATGTTTTTGTAACACCTTGTGATTTATATCTAGAGGTAGAGGCCAGCACTATTGGTGTTTGCAAAGTTTAAATAGATCTGTTGTTTAATATTACTTCATTTGTATGCAAAAATAACCACATGAATTCCATGATATATCTCAAAATGTTTTTGTTCTTTTTGCATTTCAGAATCTGTAAAGACTTCTGAGGTCATGACCCATGGATTCCAAGAGTCATCTGAAATGATGGTCATGAAAGAAAGTTCCGCTTTCTCATCCAAGTCTGTCCACATGGAGAGCTCTGTGCAAGAGGCCTCGTTCAGCAGTGCCAGCATGGCTGAAATGAAGTTTGAAACAATGTCTCAATCCAGCATGTCCTCAATGACATCCGAGTCAGTTTACGCAATGAGTTCAAGCAGTATATTGTCAAGTCACTCGCATCTAGAAGGGACCTCCATGAGATCCATGCTGCAAAGTGGGCAAGGTGAGATATTTTATCTATCTAACAAATAACGGTAGGTTTCCCTGTTACTTGTTGTTTGATACCGACATTGTAAATATTGAATAATTGTCATAATTTTTACCTTTTGACAATACAGGCTCAGCACCTAGAATTGAAGCCCTCCCTGAGGATATCAGCATTGAAACAGGGAAGGTTCTTACTGTTACCTGTGCTTTCTCTGGAGAGCCCATCCCTCACATTGAGTGGTCCCGCTCAGGAAAGAAACTGCCTGGTGAGGAGGAAAGTGGCAGATTCCACATTGACACCACAGAAGACCTCACCACACTCATCATCACCAGTGTCAAAGAGAGTGATGCTGGCGCATACACCCTCAAACTTTCCAATGAGCATGGATCTGACACAGCAACTGTCACCATTAGTATTCGATCAGTGTAAAAGCAATACGATTATTTCTAATCCCCCTCCCTCTTTAAGTGCCTTTTTATTTATTAAATGAGCAAAGAAATCTTTACTTGATAAATACCTGGATTACTGTTCCTGTAAATATGAACTATTTTTATACCAAACTTGACATTAATTTATGCCAAACTAGACTAAAGTCTAAAGTTGTTATAAAATGTGCCATATTGGATAATTATGACTTAGGATTTTTGGATCCATTTTTCTGTGACATGTACATAATGTATATAGCCGAATTTAACGGTTATGGGAAATGTATGAATTGTTATTTATGACAATATAAACTGAAACACAAGGAACTAAATGTTTAACAGGAGAAAGTTTCGCATGAAACGAATACCCTGAAAAACTAGAAACGAAACTATGTGCCTCAACAAAAAGTTGAAGTCTTAAGATTGCCTCAACAGGTAGAGAGGCTCCCTGTTGAAGTTGAAACTAAATCTGAGAGACAATATAATAATCACTGTATGCCCACGCATGCAGTGCTTTTACCGTACTCTTATGAAATGTTACTTGACCATAAGACCTTGAGTGCTGTTTGCATATTACCCTCATGTAAGCAGGACAACTAGGCCTTGTGTTCAGACTGACTATGTCATACCACCATTTTAATGACATGCTCAAAGTGCGAGCGGCCTGCACTAGAGCAAAAGTTTTTATGTGCTCTGTTTCTGGCAAAGGACTGCCTGCATATGCTTTAAAAAACATCACCTGGCCATAAATCAAGAAAGTATATCTTGTACTTCTTTGCAGAAACAGAGCCTTCTCTCGGAGGATTGCTTTTGTGCATCATGTGTGTTTGTGTGTTAGCTTTAGTATTTCACCCTGTCAGTCGTTGGGGCAACTATCAAGAAAGTGTACCACAGTAACAACACCTGCTGTGCAAAGAAGACTTAACAAAAGTAATATGCCCTACACTTTGGTTTGATTGAATGTAGTATTGTAGTATTACTTATATATGCAACCTCCTTGAGTTTTATTATTATTGATTCAATAAAGCATGATTTCAGCACATACATTTCTGTCTGTTGTCTGACTGTTTCATTTCTTACTGTTTGCAAACTGTAAAATCATACACAATGTTGTGTAGCAATTTCATTTTTTAATGTAGAGGCGTGCAAACGTTTGGACTCCCCTGGTGAACATTTCTGTTACTGTTAATAGTTACAGTAAGTGAGTAGAAGATGAACTGATCTCCAAAAGGCATAAAGTTAAAGATGAAACATTTCAAGCAAGATTAGTGTATTATTTTGGGGTAAAAAGGAGCACCACGGAAAACTTTTGGCCTCCCCAAGAGACTTGAGCTCTCATAACTTTTACTAAGGTTTCATCTCAGACCTTAATTAGCTTGTTATGGCTATGCCTTGTTCACAATTATTTTTAGGAAAGGCCAAGTGACTACCCTGATTCCTCAAACCTTGTCCCAACAATCAGCCGCCATGGGCTCCTCTAAGCAGCTTCCTAGCACTTAAAATAATTAATGCCCACAAGGCAGAGGGTTATAAGAATGTAGCCAAGCGTTTTCAGGTAGCCGTTTCCTCAATTCGTAATGTTATTTAAAAAATTACACGAACGATGGAGGACAAGCTGAGGTCTGGAAAACTTTCTGAGAACTGCAAATCAAAACCCCCGCTTGACTGCAAAAGACCTCCAGGCAGACTCTGGAGTAGTGGGGCACTCTGCTGTGCAGTAACACCTGCACAAATACTATACAGTATGTCCTTCATGGAAGAGTCATCAGAAGTAAACCTTTCCTGCACCCTCACCACAAAACTCAGCATCAGAAGTTTGCAAAGGAGCATCTAAACAAGACAGATGTATTTTGGAAACAAGTCCTGCGGTATGATGAAGTTAACACCAAACTTTTTTGGCCACAATGAGGCCCAATGCAGACGGAGCCTAGTTTGCCTGAACCCCGTCTCCGGATAGCCCTATCGTGCAGACGAACGCACTGTATCCACACACTGTATCCACACTCCCTCGAATCGGGGGTCCAAAGTGAGTAAACTCGAAATCCGGTTGCGGTTCGTCTGCACGCTATCCGCATACCTAATCGGATTGCCCCACGTGATCACATCATTAGACCAGCCAGAACAACGGACACAACCGGCATTATTTAATAACTGAATGGGTTGCCATGGCGCAGTGAGTTTGGCAGCCAGTTATAACAGCTCTCCAGTTTAAAAAAAAATATTCTTCCTATTACCTTGCTCCTTTTCCACGTGAATTTCCCTAACGGGATTAATACAAATGTATCTATCTATCTGTTGTTAGGAAAGGGATGACATTAACAAGCCACACTTTAATCTATCACTGTTTAATCTATTTGCATCAGACCATTTTTCAAAAACCAGTTTTTAAAAGTGTCAGCAATAGCCTATATGAGCAAATCTGACGTGAAAAGATTTTTTATTATAGACGGAAGTTTCAAAACAGATGAATGTTACGTTAGCTTTAGTCCTGTCAGACAACGATAGCTACTAGCTAGCGTTAACGTTACTTCAAAGGTAGCCTACAGTACGTGAAGGACAAAGCCCTCAACAATAGCCTACATTTGTTGTTAGTAATAAAACCATGAAATTGGAAGCAATTGTAAACCATGAAACATCCAGGATCCACAGCACTTGCATTGTGGTCTCTCGTGCTCAAGCTCAGCATCTCCATAAAGCACAGGCATTTAAACAACTCAGACATGTCATGTTGCACATTGCTTTGTTGCACTGTTCTAAACTCTTTATTATCAATAACAAATATAATTATTTTTCGCTTAACCTACAGTCTGCTCTTACCACTGATTTTATAAACCACCATAATGTGTTACTGTGCAGATTAAATGTAGGCTATGCGGCTAAGCTAAACGTTGCTAGTTGGAGCTCAACTACTGTCATATGTTACTTTGATAGCATGCTCCTGTCTTCTTCTCCGTTTTCTTCAGTTGTCTGTAGCACCAAAGCGCCACCAACAGGCGTGGGGGATGTACTACAGCTGAGTCAATCGGATTCGCTGGGTTCATGTGCACGCGATTTAAAAAGTTGATATGTGTGAAAAATGAACCCGGGTTCAGGCAAACTAGGCTTCGTCTGCATGGGGTCTGAGTAGGTAGGTTCCATGAAAATATCTCCTCTCCAACTGTTAGGTACGTGTTGAATTTATCATGCTTTGGGCTTGTGTTGCTGCCAGTGGCTCAGGGAACATTTAACTGGTAGAGGGAAGAATGAATTCAATCAAATACCAACAAATTCTGAAAGCAAACAGCAAACCCTCAATAAAAAAGCTGAAGAAGAAAAGAGGATAATGATCCCCAACACACCTCAAATCCACAGTGGACCTAAACATCATTAACTATCTGTGGATAGACCTCAAAAAGCACTGCATGACAGTCCAAGATTCTCAGAATCAGGAAGAATGGGTAAAACTATGAGTGTTAGCAAGCTGTGATACTTCCTTTTGTACTGACCATGCAGGGTGCCCAAACTTTTGCTTTGGGACTTTTTCCTTTTTTGTTATTTTGAAACTGTAAAAGATGGAAATGAAAAGTAATCTTCATCTTTTACTCGCTTTACTCGCTCACAGTAACATACATTTTGACCTGGGTGTGCCCAAACGCCCAAACGTTTAATTTTGAGTGGCGTTATGTAATATAAGCTACCAAAGTATCCCCAAATAAGTCTTACCAAATAAAACCTATACACACTCATGCAGGGATGCAAAAGAGACATGACATGGAAAGCTGCAGCTTGGAACCAGTGAATCACAGAGACAGTGGATTAACATTAGCCCACAATTTTAAGCAAGTTTGCAAATTCCCTACAGTGCTTACTTTTGTTCTATAAATGAGTAAGAGTACTGATTATTAGTGTGCAGTGATGGTTATTAGTGATAAGCTGTACCTCAGATTAGTCAGTTCATTCCCTCTTGAAATGAGTTGGTGAAATAATAGTACAGACAGGGGAATTAATTTAGGCCTAACTTCAGTCATTTTTATGTTTTCAGTGTGCTATGCTGAGATGTCTAAAGCACCCCCAAGTTGTAGTCTTTAATAAAATAGAATATTAGAAATATCAAAAAAAAATTCTAGATGGAAGTTTACTTCTTTGACATGTTTTCATCAAATTATTTTTGATAGCTCTGATTTGTGACACAGTCAAACCAGTGAGACTTAATATGGACATGTTGGAGACCACCCCCCACCAAACAGGCACACACACTCAAAAACACACACACACACACAAACACACTTAGCTTCTTGTAGATGCAATCCTTCAGTTAACCAGAGGGTGTCAGTGATACACAGGGCAATTTGAATAATAGAGTTTAAACAGTTAATATATTGTTCAATTTGAAGAAAAAAATGTGCCTTTCTTTAATGTTGGCAATCGTTGGCAAAAGTATCGGTTCAGGCACCGGTATCGTTTTAAAAGTATCGTTTTAGCACCAGTTTCGGAAAAAACCCAAACCTTACCCATCCCTAGTGCCATTACAGGTCCCAGGTGCGACACGCAAGCTGTCCTGATCCACCTGAAGAGAGTCTGGTATCAGTGTATAGGTCATCTGTGTGTGTGTAGGTTGTCTGTGCTCTCTTTTCCAGGTTGTTGATTGCAAACATTGGAATGTTGGACACTGAGGTCTGAAGGTGTGTGTTCCCAAAGCTATGAATATTTAAGCAATAAGGTACGAGAGGCAGTACTGTATCGTCAATAATGTACTGTTCAAGGGTGTTGTTAGGCCGGACGCAAAGCGGAGGGCCGGCAAACCCTTGCACAGTACATTATTGACGATACAGTACTGCCTCTCGTACCTTATTGCTTAAATATTCATAGCATTGGGAACATCACGTTTGTTAGCCTATACTCTCCTGAGCAAGCTAAAGTGGTAATAGCTAGCGAGCTGTTTACGGTTACAACCCACAGAAAGTTCAAAATGCCCAGGATATGTTGTGCTGATGGATGCGACAACAGTCGCCAGAGAAAACCTAGATATACAATTGATACAATCGTGAATAATTGCTGTGTCTTATTAAAGCTAAACTCCTGAGCAAGCTAGAGTGCTAATAACTAGCGAGCTGTTTAGCCCTTTGGGTTTTGGCTACAACTCGTTAGCCCATATTGGCACTCTTGCTTGCTCAGGAACGGTTAGCTTTGATAAGATCCAGGATACATGTCCTGTGATCTCATACATATTGTTTTTGTCTCCAAATGCCATATCTTGGTGTCGTTCACCCATCCTGCAAATGCATATTGAAAGGTATCTCTACTCTTGAAATCTCCGGTTTAAGGGGATGGATTATGTACAAGATAAATGTAAATGTCGGGAAAAGAAAATTGGGGCAGATGCTTTGCAAAAACACAGAGGAATTGCTAATCGCTAACGGCTAGTAGCATGCTAACCTTTGATAGGTGGCTCTTACACCTCGCAAATCCTTTTAGACGTATTTTTCAGTTACAATAATGGGGTTTTTATATTGTACAGTGTCTATTTCTCGGTAACTTTAAAAAAAATCTAAGCAAAAAAAAGTAAAACTTAAAACTTTTAGGTACAAATACGATGATCTACGGAGATTTGGTCCGCCATTTTTTTTCTAACTAAGGTAGATAGTATATTTTGAGTGCGCACTGATATGGAACGCTCAGGTAAATGTAAACAGCTGTACAGTACATTATGGCTCAATTCATAGTTTTCAGTCACGTGACTACAATAGGTAGAAAAAGAACAGCGAAACAGGCGACAAACAGTGGACAACTTCGAGCAGCGCCGCCTACTCAAATACGATCGCCATCAACCACAGACCATACCACTATAGCCAGACAGAGATATTTAGAAAAAAAAAAAAACATTTTTAGTAACTTTTTTATTTCTTTAACCTCGACGAAGTCCCTGCCTTAGCTCCAGTGTGGATATATTTACATCTATCTAATAGAAAATCCATCCCCCTACACATCTAAAAAACTGAAAGCCTACAAAAGCACAGATAGTTATTTAATTTTCAGAAGTGCATGGGTTCACAACGCTGTCGTCTGGAAGGTGAAAACAAAAAGCATCTTCATAATCAGAGCAAAGATGAGTGCCATTTAATAGCTAGCTACCAGCTAGTGAGCTACCTGCTGTTAGCTAGCAGCCTTTAGCCTACCCAACGCTGTTCTTTATCATTTGACACAAGTACGAACACCTGGTCTGGCGAATGACAACTTAAATTATCTTCCCATATATTTTCTACTGGCATTGTAGTATTACCAGTTGGAGGACAAAATACAGTAGCCTAGCCTACTTGCTTAGGTACTTGTCACTATCTCAGAGCAGAAGCCGGGTAATCCAATTTGAATCGTGTTGATGCTTTGTTTCTTGACTTTATTACTTGATCTATTCCCGTTTTAGGTAGTTATTTTGATAAATGAGGCGACCAGAACAGGGTGACTGCTTTTATTGCCAGCTCCAAAAATAAGGCTACTTTACTGTGTGTCCAGAAGACGTCTACAATCAGCTGGCAGCAACGTGGGCGGGTTTTAAATGCGATAAAAAACTAAATCCGGGCTTGTCTTCTTGGCGATTTGAACAGCCAACCGAGCAACAACTGTCTAGCATTTTACTACCTAAGTCAGACAATGTTAAAGCGGAGATATTAAATGATCTTGAATGAAAGGTGGTCGGTTCCTGTATAAACTCCAGTGTTAGACAGCTGTGGAATGTTTTTTTTGCCCGCCAGCTGGTCATTCTGACGTCACGTGAAAACTATCAATACAGTACGCCCCGTGACCTCCTTTCAACCAATCAGAATGCTTGATTTCATCTACCCGTATTATAAAAATGCATATATCCCCACAGAGTAGTGTGCATAAGGTAAGTACAGCATGCCATGGACTAAAATTTGTATGTTGTGTTGCATGGTTTTCTCCCCCGTTGCCCTACATGTTCTATGTATGTCCATGTGAAGTTTGTATGTCTTTGTCAGTGATTTGTTTAGCAAAAGTATGGAAGCATGCTTTGTTTTTTCATTAAACTTGTGTTCTGTCTTGTTCTGTCTTGTCCTGTCTCACTAACACCCCACCCATGACCTGTACCTTGACGTGGTGAGTGGGCTTTCAACAGGTTTTAAAAACAAATGTATGCTTTGCAGTTTGATTTGTATATTTCCACAGGTCTACAGAGTTTAACACATCAATGAATTTTGACTAACCTCAGCATACAGAGATCCTCCACCTGAAGACTGGCACCTATCTTCCTGCAATCACCCGACACTAAATGACTTACATTGAAATAAAAAATAAAACAACCCTGTACACTGCAATGTTGTCTATGGAATATATATATATATATATATATATATATATATATATATGGGCCATTCTACCGAATTGGTGCAAAGTGTGGTCCCACAACAAGAAAAACGTTTTACAAAACAATTAAGTATTCAGACATAGATATTTACTAAGAATATGTTATGGTCTATTTAAACCCAAGACATTAAATGAGATAGGGATAAGCTAAATATATACAAAATCATCATTTATAGGGTACTTTCTATTGGGAAGTAGCTGTCCCCAACCCTGGCATCTAAATTTCAATTTCTGTAAATAACACTTTTTACATTTTGTTTCAATGATCTAATTTCAAAGATCTTTATGATTAAGTTTAAACAGAACTTGGAATATTTAGATTTATTGTGGGCTTAATTTAAAAAAAAATAAACTATGCTCAAAAAATCATGTCCATAGTTTTCATGTCACTACCGAAACACAGGAGTTTTAGTCCATTGGCTGAGCCTGTTTTTTAGCCACACCCCTGCATTTATAACCAGGCAGTGATACTGCATCCCTATCCCTCATGGCTGAATGGTAAGTAGCTAGATCCCATACTTTTGATATAACTGTGTTCCAAAGTCTGAAAATCAGTGTGTAACCTTAAGAATTGTCACTACCGAACACATATTTTTCTTCAATTAAGTCAACTTTTTGGGGTTTTATGCAAAGTATTATGTTTGTTTGTGTGTACACCTCTTCAAAGATTTGTTTGCTAGCCATGTACTTGCTAGAATTATTTATTTATGCTCAAAGTTAGCTAGAATTGTCACTACCGAAACAGTCACTACCGAAACAGTCACTACCAAAACATATGGTAAAGTTTCGGTAGTGACGTGATCGTTTCGGTAGTGACAAAATGGAATGGTAAGTAGTTCAATCCCATCATTTTGAAATAAATGTGTTATGTGGACTAAATGGTAAATATGTAGATAATGCTGATTTCTATCTGAAATTGTATAGGAGAGAAAGACACCAAAATGCCAAAAGGAAAAAGTGGAGCAGAGAGGCTGAGAGAATACCGACAAAGAGTGAGGGATGACCCAGTGAAACACCAAGAATATTTAAGGGAGGAAAGAAAAAGAAATAAGAAACGAAAGGAAGAAGGAAAGTTGAAATGTATCAGTGATTTATCCAACAGGGAGCAAAAGAAGGTCAGAAAATCATGGAGGAAAAGACAGCAAAAGCACAAAACATTTGTGTTTTTAATATTCCCAACCTAAATTATGGTATGAGTTAAGATTAGGCAATAAGGTTGAAGAAATATGATACAACCTTGCAAACAAAATACTGTGGTCACTACCGAAACAGTGCAGTCACTACCGAAACACTGGATGTTTTGTAAAAAATAAAGTATATTGAGTTATCAACTAAAATGTTATGATACTGATTGGTTTAATGTATGTTCAATTTCATCAATCATCAACTCTGGAATCAATATGATCAGTATTTTGCATTTTACAAAGAAATATTGCATCTAGATTTTGATGAATTGTATAAATTGAACTTTGAAATTTGGTAAAAATTTCATTTTTATTGATTTCATTGTGAAAACCTTCAAGAAATATTTGGAAGGAAACACAATCTGAACAGGTTAATAATAATACTCTTTTACCATAGTGTATTACTATGTTTCGGTAGTGACAATTTTTGGGAGAGGAAAAACATTTCAACACATTCTGAAAATACAACATGAAAATTGACGGTTCTTTTACTAGATATGTGTGCTTTAGATATGGTTCAATATACAAACGGACAAAGTTTTGGGAATAAAACATACAAATTTTCAGTTTATTTCCAACCTGACTTTGCACCAATTCGGTAGAATGGCCCATATATATATATATTATTTTTTTGATGTAATGTCTTAGTACAATGTATTAGATAGATATTATTCTAATTATATATTTAGCACATTGTGAATACTGTGTGGGTGTTTCATGGTTTATATTGTGAACTAAACCACTAATTGATTATTGTGTATACCTCTCCTTTTTATATGGTGCTGACAACCGTTCTATATATGTGGGTTTGTTCTGTCTGAATTGTTAGTCTTGGTAAGGTATGTGCATCTGTTGATGGTTGTCCTCTAGTCCTTTAGAGGCTTAGCAGAATTATGTTCTTTGTGAAGTTTGTGAATGCCTGATGGAATGGAATTGATGAGTTTGTGAATGACTTACGGATTCTTGAACTTTGAAAAATAATAAACCAAAAAAAGCTGAAAAACTTTATTCTGACTCTGAGCCTTGGCCATACCCACAGATAGACGGTAACCCGAGGGTCGGTCCGTCACAACGTCAAGTTACATTGAAACAGAGGTGGTAACATATATCAGAGAAAGTTTGATTACCAAAGAAAAATGAATTTAAATGAATTGATATTGGAGAAAAGTATTGATGGCATACGTCAGGGGTTGGCAAGTAACTTGGGCCGCTGGCCAGTATTTTTCCTCGCCACAAAGAATTAGCTGGGAACGATGTCTTTGTCAAAACATCTGAAGAGGAAAGTTGACAACCAAAACAGAGCCTATAAAGGGGAATGGAAAGACAACTTACCTGGTGTTCTCTCTCATTTATGCTTAGCATCAGCTTGCCTAATTCGTGAGCCTGTTGACCAAAAAAAAAAAGATAAAAACAAAATAAATAAAACTCGGCTACGATCGGAATAATCTGACGTCCCAAAAAAATCGCTGGCGGGCCAAAATTGGCCCGGGGGCCGCCTGTTGCCGACCCGGGGACGTGCGGTAAGGGGAGGCAGAGCCTCACCTGTCATCATGAAAAGTAAAAAACAAATAACGATAAAATAAATATTAATATTTCTCTACTGATATAATATAAATGTAATTTCTGCATGATTCCAATCATTTTGAGCATTTTTATAATTAAAATCACTGAATTTGCGCATGTCCTTCTCAAACAGACAGGAGACAGTGACGCAGCGACAAGCTGTGCCTCATCTCAGATTGCGCAATCCCTTACAAACTGGGTTGAGCGCATGCGTAGAACCTATTTAGTCTTGCTGATCTGACATAAAACCGCAGTAAAAAAGCACGGAGGGGAGGCAAACAGTACCTCTGCTTCAATAAAGGGGGCGTGCGAGAGCCTACCGGTCGGGTTTATGCTTGTTCTGCTGTTGCTCTTCTTCTACACTGATATTTTACCTTGACTGCGAAAATGGAAGATTCTATAGCTAAGCTAAAACATTTCTCAAAACTGGACTTTCAATCAAAACGTGAAGTGATCAATAATGGGAGAGGGGAGGCTTCTCACCCCTCATTCGCTAACATTACATTGATATAAGAGTAAGCCTCTCTTTTTTCAAAGAGGGCCAGATTTGATAATGTGAAGATGCCCGGGGGCCAATAGTCCCTTCGGACATTTTTTAACCATAAAAGTTACATGCAAATAATACACAATTTTCATTGTCACAATTATCTTTATTTTTCAAATGGCAATGTAACCAAATATAAGCCACTCAGGCAGGCGTGAACTGTAAAAACACAATTCTGCCTTTCATTCATATCTGGAGTCAGATAACATTGAACAAACTACATGGAATACCTTAAACGTTCATGGATTGCTTGTGTGGCGTGTTTCTAGTGGTTCTTGGAAGTCATTAGAGACTTGGAGTTGGATTTTGGATTCATCACGTTCCATAACCTGCTCTTATCCGGGACCGGTGGAGGTGTATGGACTGTCATGGTCTCCTGCCACTAGAACTAAAATACAGCGTTACAGGTATGTTGCTGCAACGGGTGGGTACATAATTACGTCAAATCTCTGCATGAGTTAAAGTCTGACCTTTTGTTACAGAGGCTTGTTGGCTGCTGCTTTGCTGCGTTTGTCTGCTACCATCCTGTGCTGCGTTCTTACTACGCGACGCTTTATTGTGGGCTGCTTGTTGCTACACTGCTTGGTTTCACTGCTTGGTTTCACTGCTTGACTGTCACCGTCTGTTTAATCCAACGGAGCTACCCGACGAACTAAACATCTGACGTGCTCCAGGCAGGCTGTATGGTGTAGTTGTGGCGTGTCTGCGGTGCGTTCTGTGTATTGTATGCTTGTGGTGTGTAAGTGAGTGTGCGATTTCGACCACAATTAAACTTGTATTGTTCTTATAATTACATGATGCACTGTACTCTTTGACTAACCATACTGTCGGAGCAATTTTAATTTATTTATTTTTGTTGTGTTTGTTATCCCAGAGTGATGAGTGTGCTAGGGCCTTGCTGAGTTTTCCTGCCATTAGTATTATAGTTTTGATGTTTGGTTTTACACCCAAGGATTGTGTTTGGTGATTTGATTTGGCAGCACTGATTTATTTATCATTTGACTTTGGGTTGGATCATATCATTTGCTGTGCTTGTGTGTTTTTGTTTCTGTTTTCTCTTTTTGTTAGGTTAAACTCAGTAGGCCATGGATGCTTAGCTCCTGGAAGGTCTGCACATCGTCCTCCTATCAGTACCAGTGCATGTGTAACTGTAGAGTTTAGTTAGGGGTGAAATAAGGCTAGCCGTATGAAGTAGTAGTATTGTTTGCCATTAGAGATAGAAATTTGATTTTGATAGGGGATCACAGGGCCTCATTTACTAACAGGATTGCGCCCATTTCAGGCGTAAAATAGCGGGTAAAGACATAAAACCCTATTTCCAAAGGAGGCGCACCTGAGTAAAAGCGCAGATTACCGCTGCTCGGAAGTGGGTGTGGGGAAGTGGGTGTTCATCGCAAAGAGATGGGAGGAGATGCGTAAAGTGCGCCTAATTATGTATTAGTAACGAAACAAGAGGTGTTTTAGCATGACATATCAGCTGCTAAATTAAAACGATGTGCCTGCGAGAAATTTGAATTTTTTTTATATTTGATATATCATTTAATATAGGCATACAAACAAATATAATTACAAACTGTCCCACCAGCTAGCTGTTCGGGAAAAGTTCGGCCACGTCTTACCCAGAATCGCCGTTCATTGTATGGTTTAAACGGTATTTCATAGTTCAAGCACACCGAGTACAGTGCACACCTTCTGCGTAGGAGTAACGCGTATCTATTCAGGAAAAGTACTTGTACTCGAAGTACACTAACTAAACTACCGGTAAGTAAATTGTAGAGACAGATCAGCATATTCATTTCACCTTCCATGTTTATTTTGATGTTATAGCCTCTCAAGCGCAAGCTACCCCCAGTGCCATGGCAACCTACAACTACAGTTTTCAAATGTATCTGCCTAGGGCAGCGTTTTTGAAAAGCATGGTTTTCAGTGTTGGAATACGCCGTTTTAAAGTAAGGGGTGTCGTGTATTCCTACCAGACTATTTAACGGGATGCTATGGAGCAGTTAACCTGGATATTAACTATCCTAGCTATCTATAGCTTAGCGACCCATCTTAACAATTTGCAGTTGCCTGTGTGTGATTAACTCATGTTAATATGTGTGAATATGAACTTTCTTGTGAACATAAACTCGTTAATATGAAGCTGCACAGGCACCCTGAGGGGTAACCATAGCAACCCAGACACTCAATGTTCGCTGAAAAGTTTAATTTCCCCAAATCAGCTCACCAATAAAAGACAGTCTTGAATTCAAAGTGATCACAACTTTTAATGTGGACGGAAGGGCTAAACGGAGAAATATTTATGAGTTTCTATATTTACCTGGGTTAGTTTGCTGTAACCTCGTGAACCAAAAGCTCTAATTCCAATTTTAGCTCATCATCCACGGTGGAACACACAGGCTCTTTCTTCCCTATTTTCGCGGAGCGCTAAATAACACTAATGGGCGGTGTTAGGCGCAGATGACGCGACGAGGGTTCTTGTTTGATAAATAGGATGCAAAATACCGTGCGTTATTTGCGGTTTGGCAAAGGCGCAGATTAAGCTGCGGTCGCAATGTTAGTAAATGAGGCCCACAGTGTCTTGAATGTAGTACTTCATTCTGCAGAAGATTCCAGCTATTTGTGCATTTTATGTGTGCAGCTTTGTGATTTGCTTTAAATGAGACCTATAGTTTCAGAAAATGTGTGAAAATGCACTAAAGCTGCTGGCTGAGGACCTGTGAGGCATCAGCGTGAGGCGTCTTTCCTCTCTGCAGTTGTACGGCCTCCCACTTCTCTTTCTAGCTCGGTTCAAGCCACTTCGCACTGTTCTATGAAGAACGTAGTTCTCATCTTTGTGAGTTCTCTTCTATTTTGAAGTATTGTGTTGGCAACACACTCTAAAAACACTCACACTCTTTGTTACTGTTACAACCCTCAGCACACTTAATGCCCGTGCATCTGTTTTTGATTATATTTCAATTAATTCATATTTCAATATAATGATATTTTTCAGTAAAGCACTACAAGCAGTAGAAATGCAGTTGGCCCACAGTTCTTCGAAAAAAACATATTGTAAGTTGTTAAAGTACCAGGGCTCTCAAGTGTCACGCATTGAGCGTGACAGTCACTCATTTCGGTCTTTAGTCACGCACTCCCGCCACACATCGTATTTCTCATGCTGAAAAAAAACTCTAGGCTATTTAATGTGCCGCAGCGCGCAAACATGACCTGGCCGCGCTGCCCTCACCATGTAGGAATCAAGCACGTCTCCCCGAATCCCCTGGGGTTCTGCCGTGAGGTGCCACTTATCAGCCAATCAAAAGAAAAAATGGGCTACACAATAGCCAATCCGAAAAATACATCTTTTGTATCTGGGTAAGATTTAATCCAGCAACCAATTAAAATAAAGCATCCTAGAATTGCGCGCGATTGATCTTCCGAAAGTTTCGTTCTGAGGAAACCACTGGAGCTCCGAGCACCAGTCTTCTACAAAGAGTAAGTCGTCTCCTGTTTTAATGTTACAACACATTCACAATGGTTTGACACAAGCAATGACAACTTGACTGCAGTTAGAGAATATTTCCCAGATGATTAGCATCAGTTTTTAATGAGTGTTTGTAGCCAACACAGCCTGCCTTTACACTATAGCTTCGTTAATAGGCTATAATAAATTCGAGTAGGCCTATTAAAAAAATATATAGCCTATAATTCGAACGAATATTAGGCAGCCCTTAATATTCAATGATGTTATGGGCATTATTTTTGGTAAATGTGTTTGCTTGAACATTCTATTCAGATTCCGAGGTTTCTTCACGCCTGGTGAAGTTGTGAATCGCGAGCTCATTAGGCATACTAGCATGTTATAAATATCCTGGCCATGGATGCATTAATCATTGCATCTGTCTTTCAAAGATGTCAGGTAAAAAACAAACAAGCATCATGTCCTTCGCCCAAAGAGGAAAGCCCACTAAAAAGGCCAGATTAGGCCCAGAGAAGGTTGTAAACACATTAGAGGAGGAGATGGTGGAAGAGGAAGAGACAGTACAGGTTGAAGAGGAAGAGACAGTGCAGGTGGAGGAGGAGGAGACGGTGCAGGTGGAGGAGGAGGAGACGGTGGAAGAGATGGTGGAAGAAACAGTGGAGGAGATGGCTAGAACAAAAGAGAAAAAAGTCCCAGGAGCAGCCACCTACAAGACCTCTTTTAATAGTGAATGGACCTCTAAATGGCCATTTATTACTGTAGGAAGCACCAGCTCATAATACTGGTGCTCTATCTGCCGCCAAGAGACCTCCTGTGCCCATCCAGGTGTGCAGGATGTGACAAGGCACATAGGCAGTAAGGGGCATCAGCCCAAACAGCAGGCACTGAAGTCAACCAGCACAATTAATACATCCAATTCTATGACTATGGCATATATAATGGGAACCAACACCAAAAATGATAAAAGAGTCCAAAAAGGCAACAAACACCTACAATAAACATAATTCTCTTTCTCTCTCTCTCCCAAATTGAATACATACTTTGTAATTGGTTGGATTGTCAGTGCCATGTGTCAAATCTTTTCTGCAAGTCTGAGCAATTATTAACAACAAAACACTAAAAATAATATATGGGGGGGGCTGGTCTGTGGGCATACGGCAGGGGCAGGGCGGGCGGAATGGGGGTGGGCCGGGGGCGTGGCCGGGGGGGGGGGATATGTCACTCTTGCCTGTCTTCAAAACTTGAGAGCCCTGAAGTACTGTATTGCCAGAATGCTCTATGGAGTGCTCTGTAACACTGTAACTGCAAAAGGCATGTGCTTATCAAAGATGGGGGGTTTTAGATTTACCACACTACTGTCTAATTAGTGATTTCATCAATAGTTGTGTTAGCCAATGGACATACATTTATGATTTGCAGTGTGAATGCAGTGTTTCATTTAGCAGGAGATGATTCCTGGTGTTCAACCTTACATATTTTTTTACCAACCAGCAGCAGCTTGCTGATAACAGATATGATTAAAGTAGAAGTACTGATATAAATAGGGGTGAAAGAAAGCCACTCAAAGAGCAACACCAAAACCAAACCAAATCTGCAGAACTATCAGCTGATGTGTGTGCCGTTTTTTTTCTTCTAGTTTTCCATAACATTTCTGGATCAAAGTGTTGCACATAGACAGGGCACATTTTTCATAGTTAATTCTACAATGTATAATATACAGAAGAGTTTACTGAAAAACACATAACATTTCAACACATAAATGCAAGGCCGTTTAGGGCGCTTAGGGTTGACCCAATACCTTACAAACAGTATCTGAAAGTGTTTGAAACAGATCACACACAATACTTTGCAGAATATAGGATATAAAAATGTACATTCACCCTTTGTATATGATGCATAGAAATTGCAGAGGTGAGTAGAGTAAGCAAAAGCTGTACTCAAATAAAAGTTGTGTTCCTGTATAATAATAGTGACTCAAGTAGAAGTGAAAGTACCCATCAAAATAATGACTTGAGTAAGAGTAAAAATGTATCTAATAAAATGAGTACTTAAGTAGTGAGTAACTTCATATGATGATATTTTCAAACCTATTAGGCATATGTATTATATTAAAATGTGGGGTGTTGCCCAGTTGTCTAGTAAACACAATGTAACATAGCTATCTGTACATTTAATCAAATCACATTCCAAATAAACCAAGAAAAAAACCTTGAGGTATGGCATCAAATATTGGCATCACACATTTACAAAACATTTGCTTACACATGACTTCTGAAACTGATACATCTAAAACACTCGTCTTTGTTAGGAATGAACACACAAATTCAGTACTAACAAATTTCAGTAATTATTCTTCAGGTCTCTGAAACATTGACAGTCCACCTTTTGCAGTTTCAGTGCTAGAAAGTAAAAAAAATGTTTTCTAAAATGTTCATGATAACAAACTGAAATATGCAACTGTATGTAGTCAACACATAAATGTAGCTAATTTAGGGTGCTGAGGGTTCTAACAGTGTGTTCAGTTATGAAACATAGCAACACAACATTTAAAAGCAACGTCTTCCTTTGGAAATGCTATGTAGGTCTTGCATTTGCATTTTGAAGGGCAGTGCCTTAAAAAGTCAGACTAGTGTTCAATGTCTGTGTAATGTTTTGCAAAAAGTGTTTTATGAAATTGAGAACTGAGTGAAAGGCTGATAATTAGCTTATAGTATAGCTTATAGTTTTGCATATTTGGTGTGAGGTGTTGCTCTTTGAGTGACTAGTTTCAGATAACGTATGACATGGAAACATTTTGTGTGTAAGCAGTAAAACTGTTTGCACGTGACATCTATTTTTTACCCTCAGCAGAATGTACTAAGTGATTTCCAAATGATTTTATAAGGTATTTGTTAATTCTGTAGGAGCTGATACCACAGAGGTCAATTACTACAGAGTGGCTGTAGTGAGTCTGGGGCTGCTGTGTGCTCTCCTACTAGTTGTCATTATATGGACGGGTACCAAATATACTGCAGAGAGAGACCAGCAACAAAGGAATGTGGACCACCTGCAATTAAGAAACACTGTCTGCAGAGATAACGTATTGACCAGAGAATCCGTATTGAAACCGGAAGTGGGTGATTTACTTGGCTAATAACAGGCCCTTTACTTTTTCGTTGAGAAATGATGTTGATCGCCTGACATTTAAACAATCGGTTTTCTTTAAATTATTATTATTTTTGTGAAGTTATACGGCTCAATACTTAATTGACTTGTTAACCAAACTTTTACGAAGTCATACAACTAAACACACAAGTGACTTGTTAACCGAACTTTTATGAAGCTATATGACCAAACACAAAGCTAGCACTGTTAATTCTGGGACGTCAGAGGCAATGTCGACATCTTACGTTTGACAGCGGGCTTACCAAACACCGTGTAGTACAGAGCTAGGTCAATTAACTCACGTAAAATACTGTAATTTAAGATAACCAATACCCTAATTTTCCCCAAAAACCATCGATTGTGTGTGTGTCTGTGAGAGTGCTAGCTTGAGCTAACCAACACACCGTATAGCTACCTTGAGCTGCCCAAACACTGTATAGCTAGCTAGGTCAATTAGCTCGCCAAAGATACTGTAATTTAAGCTAACCAATTACCTAATTTCCCCCAAAACCCATCGATCGTGTGTGTTTGTGATGTCTAACATATCCTTTATCAGTCATTCAAGTTATTTACGTTTATTTACCGCTAGCGATTGCACCGACACAATTGTAATTCAATTGCTAGCTAGCTAGCTAGGTAAATAAGCTTGCGTAAGATACTGTGAGAGTGCTAGCTTGAGCTAACCAACACACCGTATACCTACCTTGAGCTGCCCAAACACTGTATAGCTAGCTAGGTCAATTAGCTCGCCTAAGATACTGTAATTTAAGCTAACCAATTACCTCATTCCCCCCAAAACCCATCGATTGTGTGTGTTTGTGATGTGTAACATATATGGGCCATTCTACCGAATTGGTGCAAAGTCAGGTTGGAAATATTTTGAAAATTTGTATGTTTTATTCCCAAAACTTTGTCCGTATATATATTGTACCATATCTAAAGTACACATATCTAGTAAATGAACCGTCAATTTTTATATTGTATTTTCGGAATGTGTTGGAATGTTTTTCCTCTCCCAAAAATTGTCACTACCGAAACATAGTAATAAACTATAGTAAAAACGTATTATTATTAACCTGTTCAGATTGTGTTTCCTTCCCTTCTCTGAAGAGTATTTTTACAAATATTTCTTGAAGATTTTCACAATGAAATAAATAAAAATGAATTTTTTATCAAATTTCAAATTTCAATTTATACAATTCATCCAAATCTAAGTGCAATATTTCTTTGTAAAATGCAAAATACTGATCATATTGATTCCAAAGTTGGTGATGATGAAATTGAACATACATTAAACCAATCAGTATCATAACATTTTAGTTGATAACTCAATATACTTTATTTTTTACAAAACATCCAGTGTTTCGGTAGTGACTGCACTGTTTCGGTAGTGACCACAGTATTTTGTTTGCAAGGTTGTATCATATTTCCTCAACCTTATTGCTTAATCTTAACTCATACCATGCTTTAGGTTGGGAATATTAAAAACACAAATGTTTTGTGCTTTTGCTTTCTTTTCCTCCATGATTTTCTGACCTTTTGCTCCCTGTTGGATAAATCACTGATACATTTCAACTTTCCTTCTTCCTTTCGTTTCTTATTTCTTTCTCTTTCCTTCCTTAAATATTCTTGGTGTTTCACTGGGTCATCCCTCACTCTTTGTCTGTATTCTCTCAGCCTCTCTGCTCCACTTTTTTCTTTTGGCATTTTGGTGTCTTATGATTCTTTCTCTCCTGAACAATTTCAGATAGAAATCAGCATTATCTACATGTTTACCATTTAGTCCACATACGTAACACATTTATTTCAAAATGATGGGATTGAACTACTTACCATTCCATTTTGTCACTACCGAAATGATTATGTCACTACCAAAACTTTACCATATGTTTTGGTAGTAACTGTTTCGGTAGTGACTGTTTCGGTAGTGACAATTCTAGCTAACTTTGAGCATAAATAAATAATTCTAGCAAGCACATGGCTAGCAAACACATCTTTGAAGAGGTGTACACACAAACAAACATAATACTTTGCAAAAAACCCCAAAAAGTTTACTCAATTGAAGAAAATATGTGTTCGGTAGTGACAATTCTTAAGGTTACAGACTGATTTTCAGACTTTGGAACACATTTATATCAAAAGTATGGGATCTAGCTACTTACCATTCAGCCATGAGGGATAGGGATGCAGTATCACTGCCTGGTTATAAATGCAGGGGTGTGGCTAAAAAACAGGCTCAGCCAATGGACTAAAACTCCTGTGTTTCGGTAGTGACATGAAAACTATGGACATGATTTTTTGAGTAGTTTATTTTTTTTTAAATTAAACCCACAATAAATCTAAATCTTCCATGTTCTGTTTAAACTTAATCGTAAAGATCTTTAAAATCACATCATTGAAAAAAATCTAAAAAGTGTTATTTACAGACATTGAAATTTAGATGCCAGGGTTAGGGACAGCTACTTCCCAATAGAAAGTACCCTATAAATGATGATTTTTTAAATATATTTAGCTTATCCCTATCTCAATTAATGTCTTGGGTTTAAATAGACCATAACATATTCTTAGTAAATATCTATGTCTGAATACTTAATTGTTTTGTAAATAGTTTTTATTGTTGTGGGACCACACTTTGCACCAATTCGGTAGAATGGCCCATATCCTTTATCAGTCATTCAAGTTATTTACGTTTATTTACCACTAGCGATTACACCGACACAAGTGTAATTCAATTGCTAGCTAGCTAGCTAAGTAAATTAGCTCGTGTAAGATACTGTCATTTTTAGCTTACCTATTACCTAATTATCACACAAAAAACATCGATTACGTGTGTTTGTGATGTGTAACATATCCTTAATCAGTCATTCAAGTTATTAACGTTTATTTACCGCTAGCGATTACACCGACACAAGTGTAATTCAATCGATTTTAATGTTGAACTTGAACTTCAACAACGTGACACAACATTAAAAGTCAGGCATCGACATGGTTCCTAAAGAATAAATCAAAGGTCCTTGTCCATTTCTGTTCAGGACATGTGACAAGTTGTATTCAACCAGAGTAAAGTGACGACTTCCGGTTTCAATACGGATTCTCTGGTCAATACGCTATCTCTGCCGACAAACACCAATCTAAAGGCCCCGTCACACCATGACGTTCTTGTCAATGTTCTATGAAGTTAGAGGAAACGTTGGTAATCGTCCATGGTCGCTGGTATAGCACCAGAAGAGCGTTGTGTGAAAGCTGGTGAACGCTGTAATCGTCAGTAATCGTTGGTGATCGGCGGAGAACGCTGGTCCGAAAATAAATTTTTGAACATGCACAAAAGTTCTCATTGAGACCAGCGTTCTTCAACGTTTAATTTAATTCGTGGAACGTTTTATTAACTTTGCACGCGTTTGGCTATCGTAGTCATTGGGTAGGGTAGACTGGGTACAGTTGATGCACCCGAAATAACTTATGTGCGCAGCAATCCTGAGACGTGATTTTTAGTTTGGACATGCCTACTAACGTCCTCTTTGATCCCGGGAAATTTGAGCACCTAACCCATCTCTCATACAAATATATCGGCGAAAGTTTTTTCACCAAGGGAAGATCTTGATTTTATCATGTCCCTTCTACAATTAATATGTTATTAACCATACGTGATCAACAAACGCAACTTACATCATTGCAAACGTTATTCTGTGCACTATAAATCTACATATTCCATGCTATCATGTCATGCAAGGTCATTGCATAATCTAGCGAAAAGCGGAGTGGAGGGTATATGCTTGCTTGAGCCCAGCATGAAGTAGATGTACTGAACTTGAACAAAGCTGAGCACTGTTATAGCTGGTGCTGTTCCATGGCAGATGGATATGATATGAAGACTCTTGTGACATGGACAATGTGTGTGGATGTGTTGATGTTTTCTGATAATAAACATTGAGAAACACAAATTCAGTGTCAAATTTAAGTCATTTATTTTAATAACATAAAACCCCAGGAATAACGCCCGTTATTTCGTAAATCACAGTAATAATAACAGTAAATCTTCGTCCGAAGACATTGCTAGTGAAAGAGGCTTTGTATTCTTCTTACTTTCAGCAGCATTTATCATCTTCTTACTTGCAGCAGCGCTAGTAGCAGACACGTCAGCACACGTTTGTCGCGCACCAGTGACACGTCACAAGTCGCTGTTACATGCTCCTCATGCGTGAGTCCCACGCTAGTAGTCATGCGTCAGTCCTACGCTATTCTTTCGTTAAGTCACACGCCAGATGTGTCCACCTCGCCCTAGAACGCTCGAAATTGAACGATTAGAAAGTTCAGAGAACGTTGACCAGAACGTTATGGTGTGACGGGGCCTTAACCAAAGAGAGAGACCAGCAACAAAAGAATATGGACCAACTGCAATTAAGAAACACCAACCTAACCAACCTAACCAAAGACAGAGACCAGCAACAAAGAAATATGGACCCACAGCAATTACCTAACAACTTGACCCAAGAAAGAGACGGGTGGGAGAGCCAAATGACCCGACGGCATCTGGTGATGAGGACTGTGTAGAGATACTAAAAACATGACTCTGAATATAGTACAGAAAACAATTATATTTCTGAGAAGAAAAGTGACATAAATTCACCTAGATATCTGTCATGAACATATCTTGAACACCAACGCCTCTCATCCCACCACTCCATTGGCCCTGGCCATTTCCACCAATGCCCTGAAAGATGGTGGTCCAGAGAGACAGAGTTTTTGTAATGACTTCCAAAAGCTGACCGAGGTGTCCCATTTCGACAGCTAATGATGTTCCATGATCTTAATTTTTTTATATAAAACTTAGTTGTGTGTTTATGATACATTGTATTCATCAGGTGCTGTGAGCAGTGTTACATAAAAGTTGGTTAATGGCAAAATCATCTTCACATGTTTGCTTAAAACGTAAACTTGCTTGCTGTAGTTATTGTTGTTAAAGTGGCCACAAAATGACACAAATTGTGTATCAATGATCCCTCATGATTGTTTGGATAGATTTAGCTTTACTTTTAGAATTCCCCTGGATCCATCTGATATTTTAACAATTTAGCGAATCATTTATAAATGTATTGTTCCTGCACTCATTAAAATTTAACAGACTACATTTCACCTTTCTTAGAGTCTTCTCTTTAATAAATGGGTGTGGAAGACCACTAGACGCCTTTCAAAAAATCATACTCACACAAGGACGCTGAACAACCTTACCATACATATGATGAGTAAACTGTAATTTTAGTAGTTTTGAGCTCTTAGGAAAGTGACAGACTGGTGTGTCAGACTGGTGAGTAACTTGAGTCTGGGGCTGCTGTGTGCTCTCCTACTGGTTGTCATGCCTGTCTTAGCAGGGCAGAAGCCTCCTTTTGTGAATCTATAGACCAGGGGTTTTCAACTGGTTTTGTCCCAAGGACCACCATTCTGACTAGAAAGTAATCCACAACAAAGAAACCAACAAAGATTTTGTGTATAAGCAATTGCTGTTAGACTTATTGGTATGGCATTCAGAATGGGGAGAAAAACTTTTGCTGCAAATGTATTTATTATTTATTATATTGATGTGTTTTGTGTGAGATATATGTTCACTGTTTAGAAACAAATGGTTAAAAAAATGGATGAGGACAATGAAAATGTGGGTCCGCGGCCCCCTGGTGCTCCGCGACAGCATCGCAGGGGGTCCGCGACATGATGAGCCTATGTTTATCAGTTCACCATCGATTTTTAAATGGTTTTATAAATTCGCTTTGATATTTCAACACATTTCCAGATTACTCTTGAATATCGTGAAAAATAAAGACCTATCCAGTCTATGGTAGCCTGTGCTTTGCTAATGTTAATGCATTGCGTCCCTAACGTCACGCCATACACTGATGTGCCTGCGCGCGCGCGTGTGTGCGTGCGTGCGTGCGTGGAGAGAGGGGAGACCTGTTAGTGTAATATCTGGGCATGGTGAAGTCCACACTGCCGGTCTATTCGTGGCGAAATGGTAGATAGCGACAGTCTCATATCATTCTCTGGTTCAAGCTTTACCCTGTACTTATTCTTCAAGTACGCCAGTGTAGAAAAACCGCTCCCACACAGGTATTTGAAAGGGCAAAAGACACCTCATTGCTTTTGCAACAAGCTCTGGAAATTCTGTCTGGCAACTTATCCAGAACTTAAGTCATATGAAAATCACGCAACATCTGTTGCATGTACTCAATAGGCTTGGCATTCAAGAAAACGTGATGCGTCTCTGCTTTATGGCTTTATGGCTTCAGTTGACAGAAATGTTGAACACACAAAACACATTTGGTACCTCATCTCCTGCTTTGTCTGTCGTCACTGTAAATCCGTATTTGATGTATTCCTCATTGTGTTTTCTTTTTCTTTGTTGACTTTGTTTCCCTGTATCCTGTGAACGTGTAGCTTTGTTGGAAGCCTGCCCCTTTGTCACTCTCCTCACTAAAAACCGATCCATTGGTGCTTCTGACCAGCTAACTCGACGTTAGAACGAAATGTTAGCTAAGGACAGTAGATAACTTCAATCCTTCACCAAAAGTATTACTTTTTCGACCAAACTTCAAAAGTACACGTAGGCTATGCAGATGCTTGTCAACTTTGCGCGCGAGACTGTACGTTATGAATAATATGCGTATGGCGTGACGTTAGGGACGCAATGCATTAACATTAGCAAAGCACAGGCTACCATAGACTGGATAGGTCTTTATTTTTCACGATATTCAAGAGTAATCTGGAAATGTGTTGAAATATCAAAGCGAATTTATAAAAACATTTAAAAATCAATGGTGAACTGATAAACATAGGCTCATCATGTCGCGGACCCCCTGCGATGCTGTCGCGGACCACCAGGGGGCCGCGGACCCACATTTTCATTGTCCTCATCCATTTTTTTAACCATTTGTTTCTAAACAGTGAACATATATCTCACACAAAACACATCAATATAATAAATAATAAATACATTTGCAGTGTTTAAAAAGTTTTTCTCAACATAATTCTTTGTCAGTTTCTCCCCATTCTGAATGCCATACCAATAAGTCTAACAGCAATCGCTTATACACAAAATCTTTAAATGTGGCACAATTTCTGAACCCTGTCACTCAAACAGTAAACCCCCACACCAAATCTGCAAAACTATAAACATAAGCCCAGCCTTCCACACAGTTTTCAATGTCATAACACACTTTCTGCACAATATTACACACATAGTTCACTTTTTTAAGACACAATAATCAGACACTGAACACATTGTTATGTGTTTGATATCAGAAAACCTTATGAAGCACAGCGTAACACTGTAACTGCAAAAGGCATTAGCCTAAGAAAGACAGAAGTGTTTTACATTTCACACTAGTGTGTGGTTAGTGACTGAAAAAAAGTCTAACTATATGAATAGCTGTGTCTGATGAGAAGAGATGAAGATAAACTGCTGTGTGACTTCTTTTGTGACATTAGATGCCCCTGAAATAAGGCCTGTACAGAGGAGCATCTAATCTACCGCCAAACATGCCAAGTGCAGCACAGATAGAGCTTTCTGAACATATATTTGGAAATGTAAATGGAGGTGATCCAAGCAAAAAAAGGTGATAATTAAGATAACATAAACATGGGAGGAAAAGGAAGATAAAAAGCTTTCAGGTTTGTGATTTCTTCCCCCCCCCCCCCCGAAAATTGGCCTTTGTCCAGTAATTGTATTGTGTTGCTTTTGTCCAATCCAGTTTAGCTGCTAGCCTGGATATTTGTAGAGTGATGGACACATAGTACACATTTCTAGGCAGGGCCCTTAGAAGAATGCACAGCCACATTGATTGGGATTTTAAAAAAAAAATGAAAACATTTCATAAAGTGTTTGTTCATTCTGTAATCTGATAGCACAGAGGTCAAATACTACAGAGTGGCTCTAGTGAGTCTGGGCTGCTGTGTGATCTCCTACTGGTTGTCATTATAAGGATGGTTTGTCATTATATGGATGGCTAAGATATCTTTGGTGAGTATTCTAGCATGAGGAACTGCCCACCGCTGCTCAGACAAGCATATTCAAGTGGCAAGTTAAAATGACACCCTGTTACAGTTTCTTTACAACTACTTACAAACGTTCTCTAAAACTGGGTCTCTATTTGTAAACCTCTACACACACCTCCTGCAAAATGAAAACTGGATTCAAATCTATAATCCCATTTTCAAAATCTAACTTTTGCATCAAATGGCAAAAACAACCATTCAACAACTATTTTACTTTTTTCAATCAGTAACCAGTAACCAGTCCTATCCAGCATCCTATTTGGGTTTTGTCACACCAACATCACCTTTAGAACCGATACATCAATCTAAGAAATAATAAATAAATTTGCAGTGTTTAAAAAGCTTTTCTCAACATGTTTACTTGTCAGTTTCTCCCCATTCTGAATGCCATACCAATGAGTCTAACAGCAATCGCTTATACACAAAATCTTTAAATGTGGCACAATTTCTGAACCCTGTCACTCAAACAGCAAACCCCCACACCAAATCTGCAAAACTATAAACATAAGCCCAGCCTTCCACGCAGTTTTCAATGTCATAACACACTTTCTGCACAATATTACACACATAGTTCACTTTTTTAAGACACAATAATCAGACACTGAACACATTGTTATGTGTTTGATATCAGAAAACCTTATGAAGCACAGCGTAACACTGTACCTGCAAAAGGCATTAGCCTAAGAAAGACAGAAGTGTTTTAGATTTCACACTAGTGTGACACCCTGTTACAGTTTCTTTACAACTACTTACTCACGTTCTCTAAAACTAGGTCTCATTTTGTAAACCTCTACACACATCTCCTGCAAAATGAAAACTGGATTAAAATCTATAATCCCATTTTTAAAATCTAATTTTTGCATCAAATGGCAAAAACAACCATTCAACAACTATTTGACCTTTTCAATCAGTAACCAGTAACCAATCCTATCCAGCCTCCTATTTGGGTTTTTTCACACCAACATCACCTTAAGAACCGATACATCAGTGTAACGGTGCGGCTGCCCGTTACCGCTAACATTGTACTTGAACAGGACAAATGGAGTAGCCAGAGCGAGATACAAACACAATGTTTATTGTGCACACAAACACGACAACTACATTTCACCACAATCACCGCATCTGTAAGACACAAACATATAACATACCGTCACAGAAGAGCCATCCATACATCGCATGGCAAACATTGTACATAGCTAAGACAATGGCGAACTTCTTACCGTGCGGTGGCACGTTGACGTCCTGCGTCTGGACAGAGGGAAGACCCGACGTAAAGTCGGAAGGGTCTTTTGAACGTTGGCGCACGGAACGTAAGACGTGGGTGGTGGGATGATAGGGGTGTTTGTAGTATGTAATTACTGGGGAGTTATTTAGAGGGCTAAATAATTATGTAACATGATTGTATTTGTATTAACCTGTCTGTATTATTATAGTGAATGTATTTATTGATAGTTAGGCAGAATAGGTATTATTTTAAAGATAATTGATCTAGGATAGGTAAAATGGTTTAGCCTGCGCAAGTAAAATGCCAGAGCACAGCATGTGGAGGTCAGATAGGTCTAAGGTGAACAACAGCCAACACCTCTGAAAGTTGAGTGGAAAAGTACATGGAGCTTACTTTTGATTATTGAAAGTGCCTTTGTTATTTTGAAGTTATTTAGTTATTGGAAATTATTGTTTGGAGTTTTTTTTTTCTTTTCGATGTTTTTCTCCATACTGAGATGTTTGCCTTCTGCCACGGGCGAGTAAAACCTTTTGGATGAATCCTAAATCTTTGAAACACTGCCTCACAGCCTTTATTTCACTGCCGCAAAGTCAGCCATCCTACAATCAGCATCTGTGTTGCAATACTTTGCAAAAGTGTGAAGATTCAAACTTATGGGAAAGGCAGAGGGTTATCTTATGATTGTGAAGAGCTGGTGAGGGGTGAGGGGTTTCTTTGAGTGTAGATGTTTGTGTGTTAGCAGTTGGACAAATCAGGCATCTGGTGATTATTGAGGTGTGAGGAGGAACAAAGGGAG
The DNA here is from genome assembly GCF_900700415.2 of Clupea harengus. Lineage (NCBI taxonomy): Eukaryota > Metazoa > Chordata > Actinopteri > Clupeiformes > Clupeidae > Clupea > Clupea harengus. The sequence goes on along the minus strand of NC_045153.1, from coordinate 20,024,961 downwards.
GCTTAAAGCATTTCACCATGCCACACCCTTCACCAATCAGAACAAGATGGGATGATAACAATGACTACCTAAATATCATGCTAATTTAAAACATACAACAAAAAAACTCCTGATGTTTGAAACTGGAGTTCAGTCAGGAAATGGCAACAATATCGCCACAGCATGTTCACCAAAGGCATTATACCTATGCGTTAACCAACCATTGAAAGAGACGTCTTTCATTTTTTTTTTTCACCGAACTTAAGATCTTTGCAGCAAAATAAATGCTTACTTGTTACCTCCCTACCCTGTAAACACGTGGCAATATCTGATATATTCTTTCACGTCCGTAGAAAACCATCTTAAAGTTAATAATGTTATAAAGTTCTTTCTGTTTTTCTGTTTTCCTTCAAATGGATCTTTATGTATGGGCAGGCTATTAAGTCTGCAGGTCAACTGATTTTGATCAACATGACTTTAATATTTTAATGTTTAATGTTTCATTAAAATTTAACAGACGTCTCGGTTACTTACGTAACCTCGGTTCCTTAACCCTCCTATTATGTTCAAATTTTACCCACATCTATTATGCTTGGGGTCAATTTGACCCCAGCAATTTAAACCTCCAAAAAATTATTATAATTCTTTTTTTTTACCCAAGTTTTTGTGTCAGGTACTTTAGGTTTGTTTGTTGACTACCTAAATAGCCCTTTAAAATAAAACAATACCCCCACCCACCCTCTTTATACATCCAGAATACATGTTACGCGACTATGGAGAAATATGCAGATCCCCATAAAATCTCACTGATTGACCTAAAATTGGAAAGAGATATCCTTCTGGTGTTTTTATGGCTTCATATTATTTCTAAGTACATATTGTTGCTATCTATAACATTTGGAGTAAAAAACTATTTCTTTTATCAAGAAAAGTAACAATGTGATGAAAAAAGTTGATATTTCTTGTATATTTTATACAATTAAAACAGCCTGGGGTCAAATTGACCCCAAACAACACCTATGCGTAAAGTATGTGTACAGGACATTGAAAACATATCATCATGTTCATTTTGTCTTTACCCAGTTGTCCCCATTAAATTAGGAAAAGTCATTAAATATGAAGCAAAAAAAATGATGTCAAACATTTATTTAGAGACGTTAAACATTGAATGGGGTCAAATTGACCCCAAACATAATAGGAGGGTTAAGCAGGAACCAGATATAACAGTATGGTACATGACGTCAGTCATGGGTACAAATCGAAGCATTTATCTATTCATGCCTGAAAGGCCGCGAGATCTGTCAGCGCGCGCTCCTGGCCCCGCCTGCCAGGAGTACTATAATATCATTACGCGCCCTCAGATCTGCCTTGGAAAGAAACTGAGCAAGACAATCAATCCAAGGTAACACTGTACACGCCAACTTTGTTATATCAGGTTCCTGCTTAAGGAACCGAGGTTACGTAAGTAACCGAGACGTTCCTTATCGCAGTTCACTGCGATATAACAGTATGGGACCCTATACATTCCCGCGTGATAATACAGTGGCAGCCAATTACACACACCAGCTTTACTGAAGCCTTTGCCCTCATAGAGGTTCATACGGCCGCTGGCGGTGAACATATTAACAGGGCAACCTTTGTCATAGGCGGCAAGGATCGCGATCCTGCGCCTGTAGGAAACCACCCTGGAGTGTTTCATGTGCAACAAACATGTAGACACCGATGAACACACTTATCATATACATCGTTCTCAGGTCAGGGGATTCAGAGATCGCTTGCCTGCAGAACACCATGAATCTAACAGGGCCACCTTTATCATAGGCGACAGGGATCCGTGATCCTGCGCCCGTAGGAAAACCCTGGGATGTTTCATGTGCAACATAACATGTAGACACTAATGAACACACTTATCATATATATCGTTCTCAGGCCAAGGGATTCAGAGATCGCTTGCCCGCAGAACGCTATGAAGAAAACTAGGTTCAGCCACATCTAACATATAGAATCTAATGAAAGTGTGGCGAGAACTCCAGCTTGCAGCTTTGCAAATATCTTCCACTGAGACGCCCTTTAGTAAGGCCCAGGAAGACGAGACCCCCCGCGTAGAGTGCGCATGCAACTTCTCTGGGGGATCTAAAGACAAGCTCTTATAAGACAACACGATAGCCTCTACTATCCAACGGGAGAGGCTCGGTTTTGATAGAGGTCTGCCTTTTGCGCGTGCACCGAAGCACACGAATAGCTGATCTGACTGTCTGAAAGCTCTAGTGCGCTCTGCGTAACAGCGGAGAGCGCGCACTGGACAGAGCTTATTCAAACGTTCCTCCTCTGCTGACGCAAAAGGAGAAGGCGAGAAAACTGCGGAATGGGATTGCGGAATGGGGTTACCACCACTTTAGGTGTGTAAACAGCATTAGGTCGCATAACCACTCTGTCACGAGCGATCGAGAACTGAAGGCACGATGGACTGACTGACAGGGCTTGCATGTCACCAACGCGTTTTGCTGACGTTAACGCCAGCAGCAGCGCGGTCTTTAAAGAGACAAACTTTATGTCCACTGTCTCCAGGGGCTCGAACGGAGGCCCTGTGAGAGCACGTAACACCACTAGCAGATCCCAAGAGGGTATGAGGTGTCTCTCTGGCACCCTGAGCCGCCTCACCCCCGCCATAAAGCGTGACGCTAGCGGGTGACTGCCAGGAGAACTGCCATTAATGCCTGCGTGGCAGGCTGAAATGGCAGCCATGTACACTTTGAGAGTAGTAGCCGCCTTCCCCTCATCAAACAACTGCTGTAGGAATTCTAGAATAACGCCCAGCGCGCAGTTAACGGGGTCGTGCTGACGCGCAGCACACCACCGCTCAAAACTGCGCCACTTCAGCGTATACAGAGCCCGTGTTGATACAGCTCGGGCACTCTGTATTGTAGCCACCACCGCGTCCTACAAGCCTGACGCTATGAGCCTGCACCTTTCAGGTGCCAGGCTCTGAGACGCCATCACTCCGGATGTGGGTGCCACACTGTCTTGTGCGCCTGCGTTAGGAGGTCTCTCCGCAGAGGCAGCTCCCAAGGCTGCTGCACTGACATATTGACCAGATCTGCCGCCCACGGCTGATTGGGCCAGTGGGGGGCTATCAATATCAATTCCCTGCCCTTGTCCGCAATCCTGCACAGCACCTGCTGGAGGAGCGGGATCGGGGGAAAAACATATAGGGGTAGAGCTGGCCACTGGTGGCCCAGCGCGTCTATGCCTAGTGGGGGATCGTCGCCCCCTAGCGAGAACCAGAGCGGGCAGCAGGTGTTCTGCCTGTTCGCGAACAGGTCCACCTGCGCCTTGAAAAACGCACCCAGATCTGACCTATCACTTGTGGGTGAAGGCACCAGTCTGCTGCTCGAGGATCGCCCCTCGATAACAGGTCCGTACCGTAGTTGAGGTGACCTGGTATATGAACTGCCCTGAGGGACAGGACGTGCCTCGCTGCCCACAGGAGCAGGCGAGTCGCCCAATGGTGTAGTGACGGGGAGCGCACTCCGCCCTGGCGATTTATATACGCCAAGGTCGCAGTGTTGTCCGTCCTCACTAGTACATGCTGACCACTCAGCCTGGGCAGAAAGTGTTGTAGAGCTAGGACTACTGTTCGCAGCTCTAACACATTTATGTGAGACGCGGCCTCTGTCACTGACCAGAGACCGTTCACGCCTCTCCCTTCGCAGACCGCTCCCCAGCCTTTGGTGGAAGCGTCTGTGGTCACCACCACGCGACGCGACACTATGCCCATAGTGCCCGACGCGGCGAGAAACCAGGGGGTTCTCCAGATCGCCAGGGCTTTCCTGCATCTGGATGACACCACTACTCTGCGATGCCTGTCTGTGACTGCGTTGAGCTTCATAGACAGGTACCATATTTGGAATGGCCGCATGCGCAACATCCCCAACGGGAGCGCTATAGCGGCCGACGTCATCCTTCCTAACAGGCGTTGGCAGCACAGCGACGAGACTGACTGTCCCCGTCGGAACTGGCGCACGCATGTTTTGATGGCATTTATCCGTTCTTGAGACAGCCTGACCTCCATGGAGGTGGAGTCTAAAATCATACCCAGAAAATGCGTAACTTGCCTGGGGCAGAGAACGCTCTTTTCTCTGTTTATTACAAAGCCCAGTCGATACAGGTGCGCCACCACTAGATGGCCGTCCTGCACTGCTGCAGCCTTTGAATGAGAAGCAATTAACCAGTCGTCCAAATAATTGTAAACGCGTAAGCCGCGTAGACGTAATGGGGCGACGGCTGCCTCTACGCACTTTGTAAATACCCTCGGCGCTAGGGACAGGCCGAATGGGAGTGCGTTGAATTGGTACGCTATTCCTCCGAACGCAAACCTCAGATATTTCCGATGTCTGTGCTGGATCGGAATGTGGAAATAAGCGTCTTTTAAGTCTATCGTGATAAACCAATCGTTTGGCCTTATAAACTGCACAAGCTTGCGTGGGGTCAACATTCTGAACCGTAGCGGCATGAGTGCTTTGTTTAACACACGTAGATCTAATATTGGCCGATAATTCCCGTCTCTTTTGGGTACGAGGAAGTAACGGCTGTAGAAGCCTGCATTTTCCTCCTTGGGAGGGACTCTGCTTATCGCTTCCTTTCTGAGCAGGGAGATTATCTCTTCTCGTAGGAAGTGAGACTGTTCTCGCTGCACCACAGACTGTATCACTCCGCTGAATGGCGGAGGGGAACGGGCGAATTGCAGCACGTAACCCCTTGTGATCGTCTTTAGCACCCATGGTGACACTGCGCATGCGCGCCAACTCTCCGCACAACCAGGGAGGTTGTGCTTTGAGTTGAATTTGTCGGGGACTAACCCGCTCATGGTCAATGAGTCTAAGCCTAGATCTACACCCACTCCGCCTAGGGAGGGAGACGAGATCTGGGGCTGCCCCCTCATGTTTTTGAAAAAATGTGGGGGTGCGATTGCACTGTGTGCATCGCGGGGGGAGTTGCACAAGCATGCCTGGGCACTGCGCCATCTGGGACAGGAGTTAGGACATATGATTGTGGTGCTTGTGAAAACCTGCTTACCGTGCTGGACATGATTTCCACATGTGAGCGACGGGCTGATTTCTGTGGAGGCGGTGTGGGCTCCACCGCTCCCCCCTGTGTGACGAGTGGCTGACTGTCACGGTCAGGAAGCCTGAGGTCTCTCTCTGCCTCGCCGGCGGCGAGCGGAGTGCTGCCGCGGAGCCTGGGCTGCGCCCTGGGCAGGGCGCGCAGCTGGTCGCTGTGCTGCAGGCTGCGCTGGAGGGCGGAAGGGGTGTCTCTGCCAGCCTCGCCCGGTGGACACCTTTGCTGGAGGCGCTGGCGAGCGGAACCCGCTTCTCTTCTGGCCCGGTGCGGGTGTGGTGTGTCCTGAGGAGGACGTCTCACCCGTGCCACTAGAGCGAGGCATCCAAGCCTGGAATACCTCTCTGCTCTTCTGCTGTTCTTCGAACTTGGCAGCCATTGTGACCACTGCCTCCCCGAAGGCGCCCTGGACAGAGACCGGGGCGTCGAGGAGTGGTGCTTTTTCTCTGTCTGACAGCTTGGCCATTGATAGCCACAGAGACCTCTGGGTAGCCACCGCGGCACCCATCACCCTCCCCAGTGCCTGTGACGTGCACCGAGTTAGTCTGAGCGACAGATCCGTAGCGCGACGGAGTTCTGCCACAGACGGGTGATCTTCCCCCAGCGACAAGGCAAGCTCAGTCAGGAGCTTTGCCTGGTAGCGCTGTAGCAATGCAGCCGTATTGGTCGTGCAGGCAGGTCACGCACCGACGGTGGCGGTCGTCCTTGGGACGGACGTGACCGCAGTCGGGGTAGTGTCTGGCCATCTTTTTTTCAATCTGAAAGTAGAGAAGAATGTTAAAACACAAGCACACTATCTGCAACGAACACGTTGTTAGCAAGCTAACAGGCTAGTCAGAGACTTAGCCAGCCAGGCAGCCAGGATAGCAGCCACTACTTTCAAAATTAAGTTGAGCCAATGAATTTCGTAGCGCCCTGAGCTAGTGAGGGTTAAGGAACCCGGATAACTCACCAACCCGTAGAGAGCGAAAAGCACACAAAACTCTTTTGACTGTGGTAGAGCGTTTGAGATATGCTCGGAGATGTTCACTCCGTCTTGCGAAGTTTCAAAAGAGGCAGATCTGAGGGCGCGTAATGATATTATAGTACTCCTGGCAGGCGGGGCCAGGAGCGCGCGCTGACAGATCTTGCGGCCTTTCAGGCGTGAATAGATAAATGCTTCGATTTGTACCCATGACTGACGTCCGTACTGTTATATCGCAGTGAACTGCGTTAAAGGAACTACATTTCACCTTTCTTAGAGTCTTCTCTTTAATAAATGGGTGTGGAAGACCACTAGACGCCTTTCAAAAAATCATACTCACACAAGGACGCTGAACAACCTTACCATACATATGATGAGTAAACTGTAATTTTAGTAGTTTTGAGCTCTTAGGAAAGTGACCACAGACTGGTGTGTCAGACTGGTGAGTAACTTGAGTCTGGGGCTGCTGTGTACTCTCCTGCTGGTTGTCATTATTGCCTGTCTTAGCAGGGCAGAAGCCTTCTTTTGTGGGTCTCTATTTGTAAACCTCTACACACATCTCCTGCAAAATGAAAACTGGATTCAAATTTTTGCATCAAATGGCAAAAACAACCATTCAACAACTATTTGACCTTTTCAATCAGTAACCAGTAACCAATCCTATCCAGCCTCCTATTTGGGTTTTTTCACACCAACATCACCTTTAGAACCGATACATCAGCATCTGTGTTACAATACTTTGCAAAAGTGTGAAGATTCAAACTTATGGGAAAGGCAGAGGGTTATCTTATGATTGTGAAGAGCTGGTGAGGGGTGAGGGGTTTCTTTGAGTGTAGATGTTTGTGTGTTAGCAGTTGGACAAATCAGGCATCTGGTGATTATTGAGGTGTGAGGAGGAACAAAGGGAGGCTTAAAGCATTTCACCATGCCACACCCTTCTTCACCAATCAGAACAAGATGGGATGATAACAATGACTACCTAAATATCATGCTAATTTAAAACATACAACAAAAAAACTCCTGATGTTTGAAACTGGAGTTCAGTCAGGAAATGGCAACAATATCGCCACAGCATGTTCACCAAAAGCATTATACTTATGCGTTAACCAACCATTGAAAGGGACGTCTTTAATAAATGTTTTTCACCGAACTTAAGATCTTTGCAGCAAAAAAAATGCTTACTTGTTACCTCCCTACCCTGTAAACACGTGGCAATATCTGATATATTCTTTCACGTCCGTAGAAAACCATCTTAAAGTTAATAATGTTGTTCAGATGTCTTTTCTGTTTTCCTTCAAATGGATCTTTATGTATGGGCAGGCTATTAGGTCTGCAGGTCAACTGATTTTGATCAACATGACTTTAATATTTTAATGTTTTGGACACCAACGCCTCTCATCCCACCACTCCATTGGCCCTGGCCATTTCAACCAATGCCCTGAAGGATGGTGGTCCAGAGAGACAGAGTTTTTGTAATGACTTCCAAAAGCTGACCGAGGTGTCCCATTTCGACAGCTAATGATGTTCCATGATCTTATTTTTTTATATAAAACTTAGTTGTGTGTTTATGATGCATTGTATTCATCAGGTGCTGTGAGCAGTGTTACATACAAGTTGGTTAATGGCAAAATCATGTTCACATGTTTGCTTAAAACATAAACTTGCTTGCTGTAGTTATTGTTGTTAAAGTAGCCACTAAATGAGTAAACTGTAAATACAAAGGCTGACCACAGAAACAACTTCCAGTCATTTAGTTTTTAGCTCTTAGGAAAGTGACAGACTGGTGAGTAACTTGAGTCTGGGGCTGCTGTGTGCTCTCCCACTGGTTGTCATTATAAGGACGGGCACCCACCTAACTGCAGAGAGAGACCAGCAACAAAGGAATATGGACCTACTTCAATTAAGAAACATTATAAAACAATTGGGTTCTATCGAATTATTTAGCTGTTTCTGATTGGGTGAGAGACGTTCCATGAGTTGGAATACCCCAGGACATCCCAACTCGGACTTTTCACAGCTAATAATAAATCACTCCGCGATGAAACATTCTATAGCGCGTTGATACAATTAAGCGATAACCGTTAATTCAAAATTCTTCGTTGACAATGGAACTATTTTTTTGTTGCGGAGAAACAATGGCGAAATAAACATTTTTTAATCAATAACTTCGTGTTTAAATGGTTAATTGGTTGACTATAAAACTGTTTTATAAAAGCAATATAGTACTCGTGCGAGTGGGGTAGGTAAGGGATATTCCCACGGGTGTTGTTGCCTGCGCCACTCGGCCTCCTGCCTCGTGGCTACGGCCGAACACCACCCGTGGGAATATCCCTTACCTACCCCACTCGCACTCGTACTATATTGCTTAACCAACCTAACCCAAGAGAGAGATAGCGGGCGCCAGGTGTGGGTATAAAATCACTGGAAGGTCTTGTGAGCGGGCCCCTTTTAAACTTCAGCTCCTCTCATTTACTTTTGGACATACTTTTTGGCAAACACTCCTACTCACCAACATGCTTGCTTCACACAACCACGCATCTTTAAATCCCCCCAACTTTTTTTTGGATCTACCTTTTGAGCAAAAAAAAACTATTTCAGGAAGATGGGAGTGTTTTATCACAGATTTATCACACTAAAGTGTAGTTAGTGGTTGAATAAGGCTAGCCGTATGAATAGTATTGTTTGCCATTAGACATAGAAATAAGATTTTGATAGGGGATCACATTGTCTGGAATGTAGTGCTTCATTTAGCTTGAATGTAATAGATTCCAGCTATTTGTCCATTTTATGTGTGCAGTTTTGTGATTTGTCTTTAATAAGACCTATAGTTTCAGAAAACGTGTGTAAGTAGTTGAAGAAAAAGTACTAGAGCTGCTAGCTGAGGACCTGTAAGGCGTCTGTTTCCCAAACTAGAGTTTCTGATGTTTTTTCCGCTCTGCACAGTTGTGCCCCGCGGACTCCCGCCTCTCTTCTCAATTCAAGCCTCTTTGCACTGTTCAATGAAGAACGTAGTTCACTTTTGTAAGTTCTCTTCTTTTTTTTAAGTATTGTGTTGGCAACACACTCTAAAAACACAATCACACTTTGTTACTGACACTCACACTTTGTTACACTCAGCCCCCTTAATGTCCTTGCATTTGTCGTTGATTATATTTAAATTAATTAATATGTCAATATAATGATCTTTTTCAGTAAAGCACTAGAAGCACTAGAAATGTAGTTGGCCCACAGTTCTTCTGGAAAAAAACATACTGTAACTTGTTGACGTACTGTATTGCTAGAATGCTCTATGGAATGTTCTGTAACACTGTAACTGCAAAAAGCACGTGCTCATCAAAGATAGGGTGTTTTAGATTCACCACACTACTGTGTAATTAGTGATTTCATCAAAAGTTGTGTTTGCCAATTGACATACATTTATGATTTGCAGTGTGAATGCAGTGTTTCATTTGGCAAGAGATGTGATGCCTGGCTTCAGAAATTTGCATGTGTGCAGTTTTTGGAGTTTAGTGTTTTTATAAATAGGGGTGAAAGATCTCTGAACGAGAGATACATGCCACTAAAAGAGCAAAACCAAAACCACACAAAATCTGCAGAACTGTCAGTTAATTCACAGCCTTTCCCTTAGTTTTCAATTTCATGAAATATTTTTTTAAATGAATTTCAAACTTTCTGAGACAACAATCAAATCTTAGAATGTATGTGCCTTTTGGAGGCACTGCAATTGCACGAGATGTGATGTGAACTTAATGAGCCCAAAAAGATGTTCTGGAGTCGTTTTTTATTACCAACCAGCTGTAGCCTGCTGATCACAGATAGTGTTGTGTAACTTCCTCTGTGACAGTTGGTTGCACTGATATAAAAAGTGTAGAAGTGACGGTAGATTCTATGTTGCCGTCAAATATGATACAGTGCAGACTGGATAGTGCTTCAGGAAGTTACGAAAGTATGATGAAAATTAGTCAAACAGGTGGTAACTTGAATGAAGACGAAGCCATTTATTCCAATCAGAATGAAACTGTTTATGAAGACATTTATACTGATCTGGAAACAATCAACGCTCAGACAGACGGTATTGACAGAAAAAAACAAGAGGGAAAGCTCCCAAGTAAGTATTTTTCTTCCTGAAAATGAAACATTGCGCCTTTTCTGAAAGTTTTCTGAAAGTAGGTCTAATTTTTTCAAAACTTTATAAACCCTTTTTGAAATCTAATTTTAGTGTCAAATGTAGACTGCAATACATAAACACACAATTACAGTACTGTAACTTTTTTGTTTTTGTTTTTCCAAAATACTTCTGGGTCAAAGTGGTGCACATAGACAGTGTACCTTTTGCATAGCTAGTTCTTTTTTTTTTTTATAAGTATGTTTATAAAGCATCGACGATACAAAATGAGGACATAAAAGAGATACTGTACAATGCTCACATTTTTCCCAATTTTACAATTTTACTCTGCCAAGCAAGGGGACAACATTTTTATTGAAAGTATCTGTTAGAGACCTTGTTATAAGTATACCTAAATATTTAGAGATCCACTCTTTTAAAATGAACTATGTTGTCTGGCAAGTCACCAACTAAGTTATTAATTGCAAATAACTCACTCTTTCCGAAGTTGAGTTTGTAGCCAGAGAGTTGGCCAAATTGCTTTAGGATGTCCAGAACTATCGGGAGAGATGGATGGATTTGATACATAGAGAAGTAAATCATCTGCGTACAGTGAAAGCTTGTGTACTGAACCTTGGCGGGAGATGCCCTCAAATCCATTCTCAGATCTCAGCCAGATGGCCAGGGGCTCGATGGCTATGGCAAATAATAAAGGGGTTAGTGGACACCCTTGCCTTGTGCCGCGGTGGAGCTGGAAGGGGGGTGATACTGTATTGTTTGTCTTTGAGTGACAAGTTTCAGATATCGTATGACATGTAAACGTTTTGTGTGTAAGCAGTTAAACTGGGGAAAAAAATGTTTTGTAAATGTATCAAATTATTTCTTCATAGCCTTGATATTTGAGGAGTGTTGTACACATGACACTTATTTATTTTACCCTCAGCAGAAAATACTAAGTGATTTCCAAATGATTTCATAAAGTATTTGTTAACTCTGTAGGAGCTGATACCACAGAGGTAAAATACTACAGAGTGGCTGTAGTGAGTCTGGGGCTGCTGTGTGCTCTCCTACTGGTTGTCATGATATGGATGGTCACCAAATACACTGAAGAGAGAGACCAGCAACAAAGGAATATGGACCAACTGGAATTAAGAAACACCAACCTAACCAAAGAGAGAGACCAGCAACAAAGAAATATGGAAATTAAAAAAAAACAAGTGGACCAAGAAAATCATCGGTTGACATCAGAGAATAATGATTTGATGAAAATAAAAAGCATTTTGACTGCTGAGAAAGAGAAGCTGCAAAACATCTTTCGTGAGTATTCTATCATGAGTGACTAACCTCTGTTGCGATTTGCCCAGATATGGCCATGTTGCTTTTCTGTAAGACTTCCTGAACATGTGAATACTAGTACAGTCAACATAGCACCTAACACAGCTTTGAAACTTTTCAAATTGGATGCACAATGACAGAGAAAAAGTAATTACAAAAAAAAACTCACTCAGCCTTGCAGTTCTGGTGTCTTATTTTAAATCCGCCAATAACTAAGTAGGTGGATAATTAGCCAACATTATAACATCACATATGTACCAATTGCTAAAAGAGAACATTGAGATGTTGAGTTGAGACATTGATGGTATAGTCATGGAATGTGGTGGCACAGTCACTTTTTATGTGCTATGTAGAAAGGTTCATTTTCTTTCTGCCTCTTCCATACTAGAAGCTACTGTTTATGATGTGTTTCTGTACAGAGCATTTTGAAATGCTGTCGGCAAAGTACGTACAGGTCATTATAGCACTGGAAAGGCAAAAATGAGCACTGGGTAATACTTTAGCCCACAATGTTTTAGAAAACTGAACAAAAGTGAATTGGTTTAAGAGAAGGCCTGGGATTCTAATCAGTACACTTTGACATATTCAGCTGTTATGTGTGTGCGCTCAAAACATAGGTCACACTACAGTTGTAAATGAAAAAAAAATTCTATCAATGCTCCTAGAATTGACTGGTCCTGGTCTAATATGATGTAATTGTCAGTTAAACACAAATACAAATACCTTTATTATTTGTATTGCCATTGCAGGGATTCCTCAAGGTTGGAGTCGTTTTGGTTCCAGTGTTTACTACATTTCAACCAGCCTGAAAACCTGGAACGACAGCAAACAGCACTGCATGAATCTAGGGGGGGATCTGGTGATCATTGACAGTGAGGAGGAACAGGTGGGAGACAAACACACTTAGCCAAGACACAAAGGGGAAATAGAAAAGAGAGATATTTGTGTATTTGAGACATATACTTGAAAGACCATAGCAGCACAGTTCTGATGTGTAGAAATTGAATCAGCTAAGAACCACGTGTATGTCCTTACCTGCATGACAACAGATTCATTTTGGACCTGGCTGTTTGTTTACATGTTCATGGCAGAAATTCATCTCAGGATTTCAGAAGAGAGTTTGGATTGGTGCTGTGAAGACAGACGGAGCCTGGAAATGGGTAGATGGCAAAGTCCTGGGTAATGCAGGGTAAGATCACTGGAACTCACTCCTCAAAGATAATGAATTGCTGTATAATGTTAAGATCTCAAGTCATGTTTGTGTAACTGATTTCACGTTAAAATTGTATTCTGAAACTTTAAGCATGAGCAGCCTAATGTAACGGTCTTGTTGCAGTCAGGGACGGAGACGGATTTGCAGCTTTTTGCTTTCTTTATTCTGTTTTACAAACAAACAATTGTGGGCATATTCAGCATCGCTGACAGGCATATCTCTTCTGCCTGCTTATGGCCATATACAACAACATATTAATCACACAAACCAGTGCACGAACAGTTAAAACAACAATGCACACATAACACACACATCCCGGCATTGGAGCAACATACCTGTTTTACAAACAAACAATTGTGGGCATATTCAGCATCTGCACAAGTCAAACAAAACACAAAACACGTCAGGCTCAGCATGGCCACCCATACTCTATCACTATCATTATTATTCATATTCTATTTCTACCACACTATTCTATTAATATTTAGCTAGCTAGCGGAACGTGAGTAGTGAGAAGTTCCTAGCGAACTAGCTAGCTAATCACAGTGTGTACAATGAACCTCGTGTTCAAGTAAAATAATGCAATCAAACTTTCTGCCCATTGACAAACTTGCTTTACAAACCAACACAATACATACTTATTATAGAAAATACCCGTTACATGTCGAATTTCTCAACATTTACTGCATCTAGCTATCTAAAAATGTACAAATTGTGATGGTCAAATTGCATTATGGACCTACCGCTGACAGGCATATCTCTTCTGTCTGATTATGGCAACGGCACATGAATATATCTTTCAGACCTGCAGTACGTCACATCCCCAAAGGTGGCTCCAAAACACCAAGACTAATGAAACACGCTTATTTATGGCGAAACTCACACTCTATTTACATTTAATCTATTTACATTTATAACTCTGTTACACTAACAAAACATGAAATATACAGCATATAAATAATATGTCCTGCCTTGTCTAATGTCAGGTACTGGGCTGAGGGAGAACCCAATTACTTGGATGGAGGAGAAAACTGTGTAGAGATGATACATATATTTGACCCTCTGAGAAGCTGGAATGACAACATTTGCAGTGTGGAAAAGATATATATTTGTGAGAAAGCAATGTCATGTGATTTCAATTAAAAACATCTGTCTTTTTTCAAGTCTTCCCATAGGACGATTTAGTTTTCAAAGATTTTGATAACTCAGGAAATCTAAATGTGATCTCATTGTTGTTTCAATTATGTATCAATCATATATTTCTGCTTAATAGAAACAGTTTGAGACAGAAATGAGATGAGGCACTTTATTGTACAAATCATCTTATCATCAATCAATCATCATAATTGCGGAAAAGATCCTCTAACTACCCTTCTCCAAAACATCTTTGAACAAGAACGTCTTCTTGTCCTAGACTGGTTAAATGCACTTTATTGTGAAAGTTTCTGCCTCATGCCCAAACATCAAGGATGTCTTGAGAGAGAAACAGAGGAGGTAATATTGAGATGTCTAAATATTTAGTAAAAATGGAGCATGATTTGTGACCCTGTTGAGATCTCTCCTTTAACGCCATAGGAGAAATTTGTTCCATATAGAAATATAGATTTAAGCTTTAGTCTCCCTTTTTATCTCATTGCTGTGTAGGATAAACTGAGAGATCTCTTTTTAGAAAGTAGATCTCTTTTTAGATTTCCTCTTCTGAACGTGTTTCCAATTCTACTAGGATTTCTGTGATGGACATATATATTGACCTGCTGATATACAAACTCCCTTGTACCAATGATGCCAGACTACCCATTAATCTTTAACTGCTGGGTTCCATGTTAATGATATCTTGTATTAATCAGGTGCTGTGAGCAGTTTTACAGAAATGTTTTTTTCAAAGCAGAACATTTTTAACTTGCATGTCCCTTTGCTCAGAAACTTGCTTTTTTATTAGTAGTTGTTCTCAGAATGTCCACCAGATGGCACAGAATGTGCATCTTATGTAAAGGTAACTTTAAGCCTACAATAGTGACAGTAAAATGTAAAAAAAAAAAAATTAAACAAATAAAAACATGTATTGATTTCCATATTTGTTTTTGTCAATGCTGAGGAGCCACCAGAGAGGGGCTAAAGAACCGCGGGTCGCTGACCCCTGGTCTAATCAAACACTAAACTCACAGCAAGTTGTCCACAGATGGATACATGACAGTTACAGTTAGTCAATTGACAGACACTGTTATTCAATACAACACTGAAGATGACCCTCTTCCATGCAGTTTCACCTGTCATAAATATCGGATAAGTCACAGAGACTGGGGGAAGAGGGAAATGTTTTGTTTTCATTTAAATGCGTATTGTGCATGGTCACGATATACATGATTATGATGTTAAAGTGATGGGTCATTAAAAAGACCAACACTGATGTAGACATCAAACAGTTCACCCACTGGAAATCCCCATACACAGGAATGGTCCATAAGAAAACCCATCAGTGGTCAAAACCCATTTATTTCCCGTCACAATGATGTTACAAAAACAAGAATCTGTATGTTCATCAATACATCCGTCAATAGAGTAAAGGGACTCACGAGAATAAATAATGTGGAAGATTAAGCAGAACCGTTTTCTTAAAAAAAAATATGAAATACTATAGTGGGTAAAACATTCATATTTGTTTTCATCATAACAAGTCACATTTAACAAACACAAATCAAACCTGAATGTCATTCCATGCCCATGATACGTATTACTATCATTAATGAAAATGTTCCTAAATAGTGAAAAAACAACAGATTTCAAATCCATTAGATTAGAAGGCCAATAGATTTCCAAGTGTCAGCATCTACACTCCTGAGACAGCAGAAATGGCAACTGAAAAGACTGACATGAAACAGCAAAAAAGAAAGAAAAGAAAACGAAGAATGGAAAGACCCGACTGATCGCCTTGCCGTAAACTCCTGTGAGTCGCCATCAGCAA
This sequence comes from Clupea harengus, assembly GCF_900700415.2. Taxonomy (NCBI): domain Eukaryota; kingdom Metazoa; phylum Chordata; class Actinopteri; order Clupeiformes; family Clupeidae; genus Clupea; species Clupea harengus. The sequence goes on along the minus strand of NC_045153.1, from coordinate 20,009,285 downwards.
ATGACAATGAGACTCACACTCAGGGGCGGGGGCTGGGGGAAGTGGGCCGCTCATTTCATGACAGAGAGAAGTCCCATATGATTGACTCTACATCAGCGTCAGCCTAACAAGGTTCAGGATGATTTTAGACAGTAGATGTGTTTAATCACAGTACATACATCATTTAGTTTACAGCTCAAAAAAAAAACATTTAAGGGTGCAGTTACATTTTGCAACAACTTGCACTGCCGCCTCACAGCAAGAAGGTCATGGGTTCGATTCCCGCATGGGGTGCTGTTGGCTCTGGGGGGCAGGTCCTCCCCAGGGTGCACAGTGCTCAGGTGGGCTATCTCCCGGGCCTTTCTGTGTGGAGTTTGCATGTTCTCCCCGTGTTCACAAGGGGTTTCCTCCAGTAAGGACCCCAACAGAAAAAACATGCAAAATAACAGAACACATGTCCATCCCTGACCAAAGATGGACAGTTCACTTCACTTGGTCCCCGGGCACTACAAGCTGCCCACTGCTCCTGGGGGGTCCTTGAGGAAGGACGGTCCAGGATGGGAAAAAGACAGAAAATAAATTCACTGCGACCTCAGGCCTACCTGCGTGTGTGTTTGTGTGTGTCCTGTGTCACCTCCATATATGCACGTGTGTGTTCCAGTGTGTCGTGTGTGCCATTAAAAACCTAACAAAGGTCTTAATTATATTACAACGCTCTTAAAAGTGATGGTGTAGTTTTTAGTGTCATCTAGTGGTGAGATTACTGAATTGCAACCAGCTGAATACCCTTCTCTTTACAAGCGTGTGAGAGTATTTACGTACTGGTCATGGTGTTTGACAGATATGAAAACCCACAGTCAATCAAAGTCCTGGAGAGGCAAAGGAGAGGTGCAACTGATGGGAGACCTACACATGTTATTACTGGCAACACAAATGTTCCAAACTACAGGAAGTACCTGACGAGTAGTGGAAACAAGACTGCACTGTGCATATTTGTGAGCAACTACATCATCACTGCAGGCCCACAGAGAATACAGTCAGATGATTACAGGCAGGTGGATATGACAAAGGTGAGGAGGTGAAGAGCATATGCAAAACAGGAGTCAGCACTTTGACATCACTGTACAGTGATCATGAGGAGGCTGACACAACAATGGTGTTACATCCCATACATCTTGCGGATCCATATTCTCGCATCATTGTGAGGTGTGACGATACCGATGCGGAAGTACTGCTGGTTTATTATGCGAGCAAAGGAATGTTCATCTCTAGTGTACATGGATGCAGGCCACGAGAGAGAGATATGTCCCCAACAACACCTTATCAGAGAAACTGGGAAAAGACATGTCCAACTGTCTACCAGTGTGTCATGCACTCACTGGCTGTGACACAACAAGCAGTTTGTAAAGAATAGGAAAGACTACAGCATTCACCAAACTCAAGACCCATCTCAGCGAGCTCAAAGAACTGGCCCATTTTGGACTCTCTGCATGCTTGGAAGAGTCTTTGCCAGTAGCAAGATATTATGTGCTTCTGCTTTACAGAAAAAAAATAAAAATATAATGGACGAATGTGCACTAACTTGGATGAACTGAGGTATATAATTGCATCAACAACAGATGCAGCCTCTGCAATCTACCGCCAACAGAGGGTGCATTTGAACAACATGTATAAAGAGCAATGTATCAGACAGCAATATGGTGCCACAGTCACATCCCTAGACCTCTGTTATGGAGTCCTATCGGCAAGGGTTGGATTGTCAGAGATGGAGCCATTGAACCAGTATTATTTAAGAAACCCCCAGCACCTACAGAGGTGAGAGACATTACTCATTTGTATTGCAAAGATGCAAACTGTGGAGAGAGTGGGAGGGCCAGTTTTAGATAAACTTTACTTTATTGGGTTACTCACATTCTGACTGTTTGGGGATGTAGTACAGCCATCTGGTCTTTCCCTCTCCAAATATGATGACCATCAGAGTGAGCATTCTCAACTTATAGGCTATTATGCCACCTATCCCCCATTCGGAATGACCACATTTGTTCTGTTTCAGAGAAGTGGTATGTGTAAAGAAATCTTATTTGCAATAAAACTGTTCCAGATATCTCCACACAAGCACTGGTTTTAGTTCAATAGCATGGTAGGCCATCCAGTAACAGTATATTTGACAGGAATCTATGTTTTTCTGATAAATGAGAGAAAAGTAAAGGAGTGCTCTTTTCCTATCACCACAAAAATACATTGGGCCTCATTCTCGAACGCAGTTAAGAAGAAGTTAAGAGGAATTTCTTCTGAATTGGATTTAGGACAACATTTGGCATTCATGAAAGTTTTCTCATCTGGGATTTGCTCTGAACTTCAGAAGACTTTCCGAACTCGAAATAGCAGTCGTAACTCGGCCAGATTTTTCTCAAATGCGATTCCTTCCTTTTGAGGAATCGCATTTAAGAAAACTCTCCGTGTTAATGAATTTGTGAGAAATCGTTGGTGATTGCGTTCACATCAACTCTACAGATCCTCGGATTAAAGTATCATTAACAATTACGTTTCACATGTAGGCCTATAGTCATGATTCTACGAGGCACCGTGATGTCATAAAATAAATAAAAGGACTACACCGGAATGCTGCGCTCGTCTAGTGAGCGTCGTTTGGCACTGCCGTCTGTGCAAGTACGGCAATCCAGAATTTTCAAGTAGTTCCACGTTGGTGGAACGAACTGCCTAGCACTACCAGAGCAGGCGCGTCCCTCTCTACCTTTAAGAAGCTTTTGAAGACCCAACTCTTCAGAGAGCACCTCCCTTCCTAACTGGCACTTCCGACTAGTGATTAACTTGCACTTATAGCAGTTACATTCCTGCACTTCGTTTTTATTTCCTATTTCGTTTTTCTATTTCTTATGTAAAGTAGTATTTATTGTTACACTAGGTCTCTATTGCTCGTAGCTTGACTGTTCTATCCCTTGTACGTCGCTTTGGACAAAAGTGTCTGCTAAATGACTAAATGTAATGTACACGAACACTGCAAATGTAAGTGAATAAATAAATAAGCACTAAACTCAATCACGTTCATATAGCTATAGTGGAATATAATGGACACATCTACATCCTGCAACAGTCCATCTCTGCACCATTCAAGTCATAGACATATATAGTTGAAGTTAGATCTGCGTTTACTCAACGGTGATCGCTAGGCGCTTTGACATGACTTGTTTACGAGTTGCTTTCGTGTAGATTCGGTCGATTCCGACTGCACGCGTCACTACGGTTGCATGCCCTTATAAGGAGCTGGCAGGGCGTGTATGCATAGGCGGAGATCCCGGGGGGGACGTGTCCCCCCCTACCATAAAGTTGTCCCCCCCCCCCAACAATCATTGACATTTTTTTTTAAAATAAAAATACGACGACACAAGCGGTGCTAATTATAGATGTAAAACAACGTGTTTTTTAAGTGTTGAAAAATCATGTTCCCCCTATTCCTCAAAGTGGTTTGGTTCACATGCTGTTTCCAACGGCCAGGGCTACCGGCAGCTCCGTGTTTCAGTTAATCAGCCCAGTAGCCTACACGGTCAGATTGTCAGACTGTTTCCTACTCTGTCCCCTGTCGCTGCCGCTATGATACACGATATGTAAAGAGATTTACCTCATTCTCGAACGCAGTAAGAACATGTAAAGAAGAAGTTTTTTTCTAAACTCCATTTACGAAGTTCCAATCGATATGCACAAGTATACATGCGTTTATTAATGGATTGGCATGACAACGTGAACGTTTGCCGATAACACACGCATGCCAGTAATTAACACAGTTAAGATAGCTAGCTAGACAGTCTAGGACACTGTCCTGTCAGGGGCAGGTTCATGCTAGTTAATAAACGTAGGTCTACATCTCAGTGCCTCTCCAGTTTTGTTAAATTATCTGAAGTTAAATGAATGTCATCTTTTTCTGCGGTCGATCAACTATGCTGGTATTAATATATGTAGTGACAGTGGCGCAGGAGGTAGAGAGCAGACCCTCCAGGAAGTTGCGATCGCACCAATTCATGCGAATTCAGCGATTCCCCGCGAATTCAGCGCAACCTTGCAATTTTAACACATCACCGCAACTTTCCCGCAAATTTGACAAATCATTGTCATCTCCCACAACTTTCTCCCTCCCCCGGCTACACCTAAGGCGGAAATTCTGCCTTGGGGACATCGTGCAGACACTAGCAGAGTTCTAATCCGTTGTAAACAATGAGAATGGCTACACCAGAGGTGGAAACGGAACTCAGCCCATGTCCTCCGATAATTCAGAAATAGATCTAGCTTCAATTTTTATAATTTTCTGCAAGGTGTGCATGGCCCTTTCTACATAGAGTCTGGTAATACATCTATGAAATGTAATGAAAATTATATATTTTGCTGTGAATAATAAAGGAAGCAATGAATCCGATTATTTCCCAAACCCTCTAGAGCTGTTGCCATGGAGATTTAACATTACTTTCTGCTGATAAGGTAGCAGCGAGTGTTGAAGAATGGATCACTTGAAATTGGACGACTTTAAATTAATATATGAATATGAACAACATAAACACCTATACGGATAAAACAAATCAACAAGGATAGCAAAACAGATTGATCGGCATAGAATGAGAACGGCAGAAACGCAGGAAGGACGTCAGACAGACAGATCAGTGACACAGGCTGTTTTTTTCCCCAGTTATATGTGAAGGCTGAAACATTCATAACATAGTATTCAGTCTTACTGGTGGTCCTTTTGTAATACCAACAGCTTACTTCGTTGTGGATAAGTAAAGCCTATGTACTGTTCCCGCTACGTGTTTTACACCACCAGTACATTAACGTAGGTAAACAGACAGCCAAACTCGATTACACAAGCCAGGTAGCGAGCGCCTTGCTCCTTTATTGATTGTCAGGTGAAATTTATGAGTGAAACTGTAATACAGAAAATACTTAGAAGGTATACTAAACACAGCAAGTTACTATTATACTCGTTACATCAAGAATCAGAGCAACAACAGATTACAGCACAGCTGGCTAACAAGTGCTAACGTTAGCCATTAAAGGAATTATGAATGAATGAATTATTACTAATAATTAACACTAACACAGTTCATGGAGATTAAATTTAGGTCACTTAAACATGTTTATCACAGTATGAAACAGTCAAACACGTAGTCATTGTTTTCGAGGGTGTGAGGGAAAGCATAACACAAGGTTTACTATGAGCATACCGTCCGTAACTAGCATGTGTTTCTAGATAACTGTCTAACAGCTGTTGCCATTCTCACGAGACGAACATTTTAATGATGTCAAAGTAAAAGTCCAATCCTGTTTTCGTTTCTATAACAACAATACAAGCAATATACATTTGCTGACCTAAATAAGCAGAGGGCAGAACAGCCTATTTTGCTACATTTTTGTAGTCCTGGTAATCTTTTGTTTGGCATGTTGGTAAGGTTATTTAGGGGACCATTTATCAATAGTTTTGTTCTTTAATGAATGTTTGTTTATTAATTACTTATTTTTCAACCAATAACTAAATTATAATTACAAAGAGCACATTTCACTTACTCCCGCAATTTCATCGCAACAAACACCTAAAAAACCCAGCAACTTTCATCGCAACTTTTTGGAAAAGCTCCCGCGAAATCAGGAATTTTAGGCCGCAACTATCACAAAAAAGGCCCGCGAAATCCTGGGGGGACTGAGAGAGGTCGTATTATAATCAAAAGGTTGCTAGTTCGATTCCCTGTCCAGCTGTTTTATAACTTATTTTGAGCATCAAGTTCTCTTGAACTTTGGACATTATTTGTCTGTGAATAGATATTTTGTGTTAGTACATTCAATGCTGTTTAGATCATTCTAAAATGACTTCGAATTTCTGTTTGTAAATGTGATAAGAGAATTCGGTTTCTAAAACTGATTGTTCCAATCCTTAATTGTGATTGGCTAAATCGCGTTCCATGCCGTTGTCAAATCCAGCATTACCTGTCAAGTTGTCCTCATAACATTCTATGATAACATTCCATATTAGTCCGTGTTTTGCGCTGATTTTAGAACAGGTAAGGTGGTTTTAGGCACTTCGCGTCGTGCCTAACAACTCCCCTTACCTGTTCTAAAATCAGCGCAAACCACGGCCTCTTGGGGCTTATTGCTTAAATTTAGCAGTTTATGCTAGCTCTCGTGAAAGCAATTTTTTCATGTCCCCCCCCCCCCCGGAATTACACTCTGAAATTTGCCCATGTATTGTCCCCCCCTACAATGAAATGGGATCTCCGCCCCTGCGTGTATGTATGCAAATTCAGGAGCACGAGAACGCGCTTTCAATTTAAGAAAACTCTTCCGGGGGAGCACAGCCCAGAAAACTTCTGCTGCGTAGGAACACATTTTCAAGCGTGCATGAATTTGGCGGATGTCTTTTGCTTACGTTGTTTTTCCGAAGCCCGTAAGAAACATTTCAGAAGAAACTTCAGAAAATGTTCGAGAATGAGGGCCAATGTCTGCCTAAACTAAAGCTATGTTTACAGTACTATATTTAAGTATTTCTTTAGATGAATTACATTGTGCCCCTTTGGTGATGTAGGGCAGGTACCTGGTTCATTGCTCAGCAAATCTGATGAAGATAAGAGTGAGCATGATCAAGTTATAGCTCTTTTGTCACCTCACCCCTATTCGGACTGGCCTAATAACCCAATTTGCCCCAAAATAAAAGTTCACAACAATCCATTTCATTAATGGGAGACATATGGGACATGAAAAAAACACTGTTGTGTTTTGTTCTAACTTGGATAGGGGTATCTCGAAAACTAAAGCCTTTTTTGAGGACCTGCTGCTAGTCTATTAGTTACAGTGAGTAGACCAAAGACGTGCAGTAAGAGGAGGCAGAGCCTCAACTGTCATCATGAAAAGTAAAAAACAAATAATGATAAAATAAATATTTCTCTAATGATCTGTGCTATACAAGTAATGTATGCATGATTCCAATCATTTCGAGCATTTTTATAATAATTTGCGCATGTCCTGTTCAAACAGACAGGAGACAGCGAGATGGTGAGGCAGCGACGAGCTGTGCCTCATCTCAGATTGCGCAATCCCTCACAAACTCGGAAGAGAAGAACACACGTGATTACAGTCTTTAAAACTGTTCTAAAGAGTACAAACAACCGATGTTTTTCTTCCAAAAAACTTGGATAATAGTGAACGCAAAATAACACCTTTTTGTTCTGTGGAAATATATAGCCTACCCCAGCCATGACTACAAAATGAATTAACTTAATTTTGCTTTGAGCAAGTTGAATGTATTTGACACGGCGTTTCACAAGACTAGACACAAGACATTTTGTTTACGTGCGTCTCATGGATGTCTGAATCCAAATTATGGCTCCAAATCAATTACACCGCCAACTACTGCTCCTGACTTTCGGGTATGAGGCAAGAGGCATACTACTTACGATAGCTTCTGGGTCAAAACACAAAAATATACGCAAAATTGAGAAAGAAGATTTCCACACAGTATTTTAATTCCCGATTTCCATGTTTAAGCACATCACAGAAAATCAGATAACGGGTCGTTTTCTCATTTTCCGTTTTCTATTATCAAAACAAAAAACGGAAAATGGGTCGTTTCCCGATTTTGGTTTTCTCATTTCAAAACGAAAATCAATTGGCCGCAAAGTACACGGACCACCTAGCCAAACAGGAACTGGCATTTCGTGCTAACAATGAGAGTTCAAGTTCTTCTAATCGTGGTAACTACGTAGAACTATTACATTCTTTTGCTGAGAAAGATGAAAGATTAGCTAGACATTTTGGAGACATCCACGGTGTTTTTTGGCTTGTCAAGCAGAATACATAACGATTTAATTGAAAAAGTCGGTGAGGTGATTAGAAATTATATAAAAAAGGAGATTAATGCAGTCTCATTTGTTGCTGTAGAAGTAGACGAGACAACCGATGTCACAAACAAAGCCCAGATCTCTGTCATTTTGCGTTATGTGGCTAAAAGGTAGGTGGCTTGTGAAGTGAGGGAGGCATTTTGGGGATTTGATGATGTGGGTGATGACAAACGACTCAGTAGACCTGAGGGGAGTCTCTTGTGATCTGTGCGTAAAGTTACCTGAGGTAAATAGCCGTGACATGACTGCGCGCCTGAAATGTATGGATTAGCTAAGATGTTGTGAGGCAGACGTTTAACAACAGGTAACGCGTAACTGGCCGTTTCCACATAAGCGTTTTATCGCCAGGCGGTATTCCGCCGTGTTGTTTTAAGAAAATTCATGTTTGGCTGTCAAGTAGCAAGTTCAGTTGCAGTGCAGCGCTAATATAGCAGATTAGCTTGTGAACTCATGAAAATAATGATAGATGTTGCGGCTGTCACTCATGCTCTGATTCATTTATTTATTTTATCTGATTCATTTATATCAGCCAGTTAAATCACGATCCCCACAATATCAGAGGCTACTTGGCGCTTGTTTCGAGTTCTATTTAAACTTATTAGCAGCTAGCTAGCTACTATGTGTTCTCAATGGATGTTCTGTTAAAGTGTTAGTAGCAAGCTAACAATAATGGTTGAGACAGGCGGGATATTAGTTTAACAATAGGTATTCGCCTTATTCACACGCGCCGCCATTTTGAAACGAAAACGAGGCTTGGTTGGGTAAACCCGACCGGAAGTCATTCTCTACCATACCAAGATAGATAGATAGATGGATACTTTATTAATCCCGAGGGAAATTTAGGAAGAGTAATGATGGATGGAGAATGGACCACACATCTTCTGCCCTTGCGGCATTAATAGATTGTTTCTTTACAACTCACCGTCAGCATCATGTTTATTTACTTGGCTAGCTAGCAAATGGCAGCTAAGTTATACTGTCAGAATTGATAGCACGAATGAGTCAAATTTGTAAAATGACAGGTGATTCATGGCATCTTTACCAGGATGATCTTGTGAATAACAATGCTTTTGCAGTCAGAAAGAGAGAGAGTGGCAGGGCAAGTGTGAGAGCGAGGGCAGTTCCCTCCATGAGAAAGAATGAGATCTCCTACATCAGTGGTTCCCAAACTTTTTACAGTCCCGTACCCCTTCAGACATTCAATCTCCAGCTACGTACCCCCCCCGTTCGTTTTCATTCCATTTTGGGTCATTTTTTTCACCCTGAGGTAGATTGATGGCTTAAAATGAGTGAATAATATGTGCCGCAAGTGACCCAAACCTTCTAACGTTGTTGTTTGCCAGCCATCAACAGAACAGAAGACTAAAAAAACATTATTTGCAGGCGATTGGGAAGATGAGTGAATTAATTTGACAGGCTGTAGCGGCGATTTTGAAGCACAAAATGATGTTTCCGTCTGAAAGTTGCAAATCTGTTTCAAAGGGTACATTTTGCCAATTCCGTCCGTTTTCGCAGACATTTTCTCCCCGCGTACCCCCTGAACCACTTTGCGTACCCAAGTTTGGGAATCGATGCCCTACATGGTCAAGGTAGCTAAGTTAGATGTTACAGCAACAGAAGGGAGGAATTGCTAATCGCTAACGAGATGCTAGCGGCGAAACCTAGCCTAGCGAAACCTGTTGAAATGTGCTTACTTTGACACTATGACAAACTAGTGAGTCAACGACTTTCCTAACACAGTCAAACATCAAGCAAGTGCAACACAAGACGGCAAATAAGCTACTTACTAGTTTGGCAGACAGTAGTAACCTGGCGTCTTAAGGCAAACTTACATAACGCAGGCTAATATGCCTACGGACCCTGGTATGACAATAGCACAGAGGCTATTCTCCATATTAAACGTCATTGCAGCGCCCCCAATTTTTTTAAGCTGTTTTTTTTTTTAAGGTTAGATTGCTAATCCTTACCCTTACCCTAAAGTGCAATTGCTAAATACAGTTACTTTAAGGCAAAATAGTTCCTCACGTTCAGAGGCTGTTCAAAGGTTGCTCATGTTGAGCTTTCTGGCACACACATTCCATGGTATGTTTGGTGCATTTCATAATAGCCAAGTAAATAAACATGATGCTGACGGTGAGCTGCAAAAAATAATCTATAAATGCCACGGTTATAGGGGGCGAGAGCAGAATATTTGTGGTCCATTCTCTGTCCATCATTACTCTTCGTAACGTAAAGAATGACTTCCGGTCGGGTTTACCCAACCAAGCCTCGTTTTCAATATGGCCGCGACGTGAATAAGGCGAATGTAGCCCTGTGCAATATTTTCCTTTTATTTTCTTCGTGTAAAAATATTTATAAATGTAAAAAAAAATGTTTTCAATACAATATGCCAAAATGCATTTTATTTTCATTTGAATACTTTGTGTCTAATTTTATTGGTTGTTATGATGATGTGACCTTTGATCCACAAACTGTTAACGGGAGCTGGAGGGTTGAGGAGAAGAAGAGAGAAGATGGATGGATCGCTGTTCATAACTTTACAATTACACTGTTAGTATCTATGTCTAGGCTATAGGACGAGATTTTAACTGATTTAAGTTGTCGGACAGATAACTAAGACCTCAGTGTCTGTGTTCTTGGACAGTTTAATGAGTTTAAAGAACGTGAGTAGCCTGCCTCGTGACGCCTATACTGGGCGCCATTTTAGCTCGTAGTGCTCGAGTCAGATGCAGTCACCATCGTCCTCGGTGCACACGGGACGTTAACAACTTTGCTGAGTTGCCAAGACAGAGGAGGATTTCTTTGCCGTTCGTTTGGACAAGACGGAAAGGAGTGACGCCCGCGCGAACAGGTCGACGCGAGGAACGGGGCTCTGTCATGGAAAAAGGTGTCCGGGTGCCAAAAGGGGTCCGGGTGATGTAATATTGGCTTCGAACGACTCTTGAGTGACAGTTACCAACGCTAGCATTACGTCACCGGACACTTTTTTGGAAGTGACAGACTTGCGCTGCATTAAATACCTCAATAACGCAATTTACCCCAGAGCATCTCCCATTATACTTCTCTACCTGAGACCAGCTTGCCTGTATTTGACCTGCCATAAACCAAGCAAAACAACCATGTGCTTTATGTTTGAGTGTGTTAGGAAAGTTCTTGACTCGCTAGTTAGTTATAGTATCAAAGTAATCAAATTTCAGGTTCGCGCTAGCATCTTGTTAGCGATTAGCAATTCCTTTGTTGTGTTGCTCTAAGAAAGTCCTTAATGTGTTGTGATATTTAGACATATCTGACGGCACCCACAATAAAATTTTCACAAAACAGGGAATTGTTTGCAGCACCTTTAACTGTAGAGCACAACGAGGTAATTGCTAATCGCTAACGAGATGCTAGCGGCGAAACCTGTTGAAATTTGCTACAGGATACCTGCAAGGCAGGTGTAGCTAAAACTACAGCTTAGTCTCTTAATATTGTGCCTAAAAGGACACTATGTAACCCGGACACTTTTTGGCTATCAGTCAGATAGTATCAAGAGTTGTTCGAAAGCCATCAGCTGCTTTTTAGTCGCTTAATATTGGCTGCCAGTCTCCTGTAAGTAAGCACATAGGTTTAGCCACTAGCATCTCGTTAACGATTAGCAATTCCCCCGTTGTGTAACAATCTTAAGCGACTAAAAAGTAGCTGATGTCTTTCGAACGACTTGAGACTCACTGACTGATAGCCAAAAGGCGTCTGGGTTACGTAGTGTCCGTTTAGGCACAATATTAAGCGATTAAAAAGTAGCTGATGGCTTTCGAACGACTCTTGAGACTCACTGACTGATAGCCAAAAGGGGTCCGGGTTACGTAATGCTATCGTTGGTCCGGGTTAAGTAATGCTATCGTTGGTATAGCAACTGTCACTCAAGAGTCGTTCGAAAGCCATTGTGACGTCGCCCGGACCCCCTTTCGCAGCCGGACACCTTTTTCCATGACAGCTCCACGCACGCTTCCACACATAGGACTCTCCACTCTCTTTATGCCTCAAGGTAAACGGTTCACATTTTTGTTTGTTTTTGAGCGAAGTGGCCGGTTTGCAGTGGTGGACGTACACTAACTACGTACTTAAGTGAAAGTATAGATCGTGTAAAATATTACTCCAGTAAAAGTGGAAGTATGCACTTTGAATTTCTACTTTAGTAGAAGAATAAAAGTATTTGCCTTCATATATACTTAAGTATTAAAAGTAAAAGTACCTTGATGAATTATGGTTCTAATGGCCTTTTATCATTTTCACATCAAAGCTCCTGCTCAATCAACTGGTAAGGTGAAAATACTAATGCCACTCTTAAAATAGTGTCTTACATTTGTCTATTAAAAAGTATAAGCACAAAACATTGAAAGCTATCTATTGCCATTAGGTAAGACCAAGTGGTTATGAAATAACAGCACTAGAGAACAATTATTTAATTTTACATTTATTTGTAACTTAGTTGCACATTTAATTATAAAAAAATGTGGAGTAAAACATAAGCTCCTTTACTATATCACATCTGTATGTCTGTGTTACCCTTAAACTAATTAATCCTGATTTATGTTTCAAAGTATGATAAATACCATTACAGGAACTAGTTCCACACAATCAGAGAATGTGGTGTTATACTAGTTTGTGCTGAAGACTAGTGATAGTAGTGATATTCCCCACACAACCCTGGGTACAAAAACAGACGAAAGTCAAAACAAAACACGTGACCTCAGATCAAACGTAAAAAAAAATGTCATTACAGGAACTAGTTTTTGCATAAATTCCATACCAGTCAGCACCGAAGACTGTAAAGAAGTATGTAGTGATATTGTATTGTGCTTAGGCTAGGCAGGCAGAGAAGACACTCAAAATACAATGAGTCCTTCCTTTCTTCCAATTCAAAAAGTTTGCCCAAATAAGGCCAAGGGTGTTCAGGCAAGTAAGTGTCAGGCAAGTAAGTGTCAGCCGTTTCTTCCATCATTTCCATAATTTATGTAGCGTTAAGTAAGCATGAGCATAAAACATCCTCAAAATGCTGCAGCGGCCGAGGGCCAAAACCAAAGGCTCAGGTCATCCCCCATTACATCGAAAAGTATTGCATATTTGTCCAAAATTAACATTAACATTAATAGTACTATAATAAAAGGTAGACTTTTAATTATCAAGGTTTTTTTTTAAATGTATTTTGAAAGCAGGAATGTAAAACAATTATATTTGAAGTGCTAATCAGTGGGAGACATGACTTGCTTTTTAAAAGTCTCTCAATGTTAGGTTCCAGCTGACTCACTGACAGAGTATGTCATGGAGATGCTGGGCAGACAGCGAGTTTCTCAATTTATTTTTGTTGAGATTCATAAGGCTTAAAGGGGCCATATTATGAAAATTCCACCTTTTTAGTGCTTCTACACGTAAATTTGGGTATCTGGCATGTCTACCAACCCAAAAACGGTGGGAAAAAAACCATTGGCGATCTTTGTTGTGGTTCCTCTAGGTCAGAAACGTCATGATTGAGTCTGCGAATGAGATTCCCGGGTGTTGCCCTGTCACAATACATTGGGAGGTTCCCTACATGGCCTTGGCCCACCCCCCACCTCATCCCCAGCCCCCCCCCCCACTCGTTACATATAAGACATTTGCCAGAGCGCATCAAGACGTTATTGCAAAGCTCGGATATACTTTGAATAGCTAACTAACAGCATGAAGCAAATTAAGTACTCAAGATGCGCTGTGGTGGGCTGCACAGATCTCTACATCACGTTCCAGCCTCAGAAGACACGAGCGAAATGGATTGAATTCATATTTGAAGGCAATGTCCCTGAATGAACTTCAGGCGAGGGAAATGTAAGTATTTTTTTTAATAATTCTGTTACTTGCCCATTCAGTGTGGTGGTTAACGACGTTAGCATGTTGTAGGGGCACTAATTCAAACAGCGATTTATGAACCGTGTTATTTTAGTGGTGGTTAATTGATACAATCGTGAATAAGTGCTGTGTCTTATCAAAACTAATCTCCTGAACAAGCAAGAGTGCCAATATGGGCTAACGAGTTGTAGCTAAAGCCCATAGAAAAGAGCTATACAGCTCGCTAGCTATTAGCACTCTAGCTTGCTCAGGAGAGTTTAGCTGCAGAGAGAAGACACAGCAATTATTCACGATTGTATCAATTGTACATCTAGGTTTCTTTGGCCTCTGTTGTCACATCCAACAGCACAACATATCACGGGCATTTATAACTTTGTGTGGGTTGTGGCCGTAAACAGCTCGCTAGCTATTAGCGCTGTAGATTGCTCAAGAGAGTATCATAGCTAATAATAGTAGTTGATAACCAACGGATAATAATGTATCGCTAAAATGTATGATTCCCGTTGTTAAGGTTAGAGAATTCTCGCACTAAAAAGGCATCATTCATAAACGACTTGATAAGCAGCTTAGACTCACCTGCAGTTACCAAAACAGTTTGTCACTGGGGCATTTGAGGGTTTTGTGTATAGTACACCACAAGTTAAAAATACTGTTCACTGTATGATTATTTCATAATGATTTATGAGAAAAATGCCGGGTTGGTAGTATGCCAATGTTATTGTACCTACTTTTCTGTGTTGTGAAACTGATATTAGGTGTAATGGAATACAACATTTCTTCAAATGCTAGAGATGTATTGTCTTTTAGTTCATGTTTCATGCATTGCAGTGCAAGGATAATGGTCAGTGAGATGACATTTTATTTACAGTATGGAGTATTTTCCTTTTATTACATTCAGGAAAAAACATGAATAACATTGCTGCTCTTGTGGTTAAGGAAGAACCTCTGAACAGTGTCCTAGGCTACATCATGTGGCCTGTCAGACAGATCCTCCAAAGCAGCATCTGGAGCAGGAGAGCAGGACCACCCAGATTCTCCGTCCCAGAAAGCCCCAAGACCAGCTAACAAAGCTTCTGTACACCAAATACCTCTAACGTCTGAGCAAAGTTTACATTGTATTTAGAGAATAAATGGTGACACACATCTATTGAGTCTTCCTTTGTTAACAGTATGGCTACTGATGGCACAAAGTGTGATTTTGTAATCAATGTTTTTATTATAATTGGTCTTTTTTGTATTTATTACCCATGTACTAGCCAGTACATTTAATAACTATGTTTAAAAAGCTCTGTGGCATTCTTTGAAGCAAGTCTATAGAAACAGTTTTGGTATGTAACATGTCAACAGTTGACACATGCAAGATGAGCAGTAAGCAAAGTAAGACAGAGGGAAGATTAATTTATTGTATTTTCTTTCCCAGTTATATTTGTATTGCAGAAATCACTGATGACTCATATGCATAAAAAACAAAACAACTTACTGCTATATTCCCCTTAGACATAAGGCCCATAGTCTGCTCTATAGATGTTGAATGCATTCTGTAGTGAGAACACATTCAATCACACAGCTAAAAGTCCCGGATGATGCACGTTGGTTGGTTTGGAAGCTGCAGTAGTCTTCTTGTTACCTTGAATATTGAAAGTGTAAGTATCATGGAATATAAAACAAGATGACTGCATAATTACCATGTCATTCACAAATAATTTTACCTGTGGCATCCCTGCAGCATCCATTCTCAGGCTCTGTAGGCATTTGCTCACACTTGGCACAAATACGCCTGTATAGATAAAGAGTTTAAAAAAGTGACAACACTGCAGGTGAAGGGTATTTGAATGTTGTGTTACGATTACAGACACAAGTTGACAAATACAACGATATAATGAGAAAACAATGTTTGAACGCTGATAAACGGAGGTAAACACGTTACGTTATGTTCTACATCTGTGTTAGTGCCATTTTCCACATTGTAATTTAGACTCAGATTAAGATATTATGTTGTTTAGATTCATATTTAGTGATTGCTCTTAATGATTGCATAATTGTATTTTATAGTTTTGCATTTCAGTTTAATATATGTTTAGTGTACATGCATTGCTTAGAATAACCAGATATGCATGGGACATAAGAGTTGCTTTGGAGTGCGCGTGGTAGTGAGCTACGACGTAGTCTGCTCGCGCATTGATGGAATGTATAAGAACTGTGCGATTTATTTCATTGTTCAGTATTCAGTAAAGACGGAGCGAAAACACTGTTTTCTACCGTTGTTAAACGCACTAAACACGCGTAGAGACTCGTTCTTTCCGTCTAGAGTGGTTAAGTGAATGAATATGTTGAAAATGAATTCCTGATAACAAGAAGGGAACTTTAGCCACTACAACCTGCTTGGTCCATTACTGTTGTCAGATAACATTTTACTTTACAGCTCGAGCTTTACTCGTGTAGCAGGCATAATGGCGTTCCCCTTACTTGCATTTACATAAACACTTTTCACAAACAGTAACTTACATAAACACACTGTATTTGTGACATACTCGTTCATGCACACACTATTATCTAGCATTGAGATGTTCTCGTCACCGACTAGACCGTATGACCTTAGCCAAAGTAAAATCAAGTGAAGTGACAACGTGTACTTACCATTCAGAAACGTCCTGTTGTACCCTAAATTCTCGAACTTGTTTGGGAGCCTCTTCTTGTTCAGGGTCTGAACAATCTCGTATCCAGTCGCCATATTTTACAAAACTAAACTAAGGTTAGAATGAGTAGCCCAAAACCGTAGAGGAGGGGGGAGGGGTTAGCTGGCTCATTAGCATAGGCGCTCAAAACAGCTCGCTGACAGAATGGCTGTGTTTGGCAGGGTAAAAAGGATGCCATTAATAATGATCCTTGTGGTATTTTGACCAAAATATGTTAGACATTTCATTAAGACCCCAAGGAACCATATCAACTTGTGGTAAAATGGGCATACGATGGGTCCTTTAACTACTTGTATCTCTTTGCACTATCCACACACGCACAAGAACACTATCTTTGCACTATCCACACAAGCACAAGAACACTATCTCTTTGCACTATCCACACTTGCAGCACAAGAACACTTTCCTTGTGGACATCAACACTGTCACAATCAATGCATACTGTACCATAGGGTCAGATCCATTCTTGTATCTGTAAACACCCCACTCCCTGTGAACATGTTCTCCCTATGTGTATGTGATTTATGTATGTATGTCTGTGAGTTGCATAAGTGTATAAGCTACTGGATGACCTAAATTTCCCTCTGGATTAATAAAGTATCTATCTAGTGGTTGCCGGGGCGTTGCTAGGTAGTCATAGTGGTTGCTGTGGCGTTGCTAGGTAGTCAGGGTGGTTGCTAGGTAGTCATAGTGGTTCAAGGTTTTTGCTTGCCTTTTAGGTAGTTAGTTTGCTAGTTTTGGAACAGAACTCATTATTGCTGCTTTAAGGTACACTTCTGTGGTAAAAATGTGTTGGTTGCATACTGTTATGGTACTCAAAGCTTCAAAGAAAAAGTGTTCCACTTCAGAGTAATTGGAAAGAATGTCCTATACTATATAAGAGATATACAGTGACTTAAAGTGTGTTTAAGCTATATTTTAAAAGAAATGGACACACTCACCTCATCCCAATTAAGAGCGTGTTGTGAGATGGGTCCTGACTCCTCTTGTGTACAAGTACATACTGATCTTAATGCCTCTGCAAGGTAGAGGAAAAACAGTTGAGCAGAATACGTGCATGTGGTTTAAAAAGAGAAATGTGCCCTAGCATGCTGTTCTGTTTCCTCAGTTTCAACCAAGTTTTCAGTTTCAGCCCGAATTGGCAAGTGTTAAAGTGCTAGAAGACCAACTACCTAGGTCCCTGCCTGTACTTCCAGCAGATGGTGGTGGTAGACTGCTGTAAAAACAACTGCCCATCTTGAAATGCAAACGCCACTATGGACCTAGAACTGTCCTCTTCAAGGTGGAAAAGATCGCTGTGTTGTAAGAATAAAATAAAATAATATATATATATATATATATATATATTATAATAGATATAATAACAATATAGATTTATATAGATATTTTACAGTTCTTTTTAAGGTAATGCAGTCAGTCAATATTGTCAAGTAATCCCAGGAACTATGCATTTATTTCCTTCATGCAGGGACTTTTTCATTTACCATTTATATTTTTTTTCTCATTCAAATAAGGAAAAACTGGAAAGGAAAGGAAGGAAGGAAAAAGTGAAGGAAGAAACGCAGTCTATTCCACCATCTTATTAAAGGTAATATATGAATGGAAGTCTATTTGAAAATGTAGCACATACAGTCATACATGTTAAAGAACTTTATTTATATGTGCAAATCATATTCTTCACACAGGCCATTCCAAAAATATAACAGCATGCAAGATCCTCGATCTTATAAATCCATTACTATGTGGCATCACTTAACTTTAACCCATACAAATGGGTGCCTAAGATTTGAGCCTGTTTTAACTGGATAGGGTTACCAGTGCTAATAAAGCTTTTTTTTAATAAAAAGCTTTTGTGCTGTCAAGTTAACCTTTGAAGTGACATTTTCATTTTTGGTGTAGTGGTAAAAAATCTTTAGGAATATTTGAGTTGCCAGGCCTAGCTCGGCTTAATGCTCCTTGAACTGTCTATTGAATATTCATGAGTAAACATGCTGACATCTAGGGAGGTGCAGTTGCTGCTGTCTGTCAGTTGGGTATGTATCACTGTGATACCTTTTTTAAATTAAGAAAAAAATATATATACATCTATAACAAATACTAATACCCTGTAATGTAAGTGAAACGTTTATTTCTGTGTATATAGAACACAGAAGTATATAGAAGAAAAATATTAATTGATACAAATCTGATGAACCCTTTAATTTGAACAACTCTGGTTTGCAATACAAACTGTAGAGGTTGCCACAAAAAGCCAAATTAAAACTCCAGTTGATCGTCACAACACCCTGTGTCCATTTGGCCTTTTCTCTCTCTTCCTTTACTGCTCTTCCCTTACAGTCCAAACTCCTGTGCCTTTCCTTAGGAAATGAGCGAGGTGGCTGTTCTAGGTTTCCTAGACCTGGATTTAGTGACCAGCAGCTGTCCCTGGGTGACACATGAGCCATCCCCCTACACCATTGCAAAACCCCGGCTAGCGCGACAGAAATGGCCCTCTTGTGTAAATCACATCTCAAGCTCCCACTGCCAGTCTACCAAAAATAACCTTCATGTAAAAGTGGCAAAGCAACATACTGTTTAAATGAATAGTACACCAATGAGCTTTTCAATTTTATAAATATCTATTTACTTTAGGTCAGACTGGTATGTCTACTTTTAAAAGAGGTTTCTGTGCCAAACTAATAATTGTATGTATTTAGCAATTAATCATTGAACGTGTCCTTTGCACATTATATTGTCCATTTGGCTTTTAATAATGTTTGATAGCTGTATTAAAAAAAAAAAATCAGAAAGTAGGACACAGGCATTTCAAAGTGCTGCTTTTCTCCACAGGGAATTCCATAGCTGAACATGAGGCATCTGAAGAGCTGCTTTTTCCAGAGCTGTCTGACATCACTATGAGGTTTTCTAAACCTACTCTCTACCACCCCCTATTTTCTGATACTGCCCCTTGAACTTCACAATGTCACACTGAGAAGCTTAGATATTGGTCACACAATATATTTAGTTTAGGAAAGTAATAGTGATAAAATGCCCATTTTTTCCAGCAGATGTACCGCACTGATCTGTGTATACAGTAGAAAGAGACTAGAGGTGGAAGTAATTCCAAGGTTCAGTGAACAATTATTTTAATACATTTCCCTTTAGTCATGACAAAAATGTAAAACACCTGTTCAACCAGTCATAACGTGCTCCTTTCAGCAAAGCTCACCGGTGATAAAGGGCTGAAAACATTCATAGATGTCCTTAACTTAAAAGCGGGCATTTCTAATAGGGAAATTCTTGCCAGTTTCTTTGCTTTTAATGAAATAAGGAAATTAAACCACATGACACTACAAAGCCAGATAATTACTACACATTTTTCAGCAGTATCCAAATCCTTTGTGGACTATCTGGTTGTAGAGTAATGATAAATTATTTTAGGGCTGTTGTCGCTAGTGAGAGCTAATGCTGACCACGCTTACATACTTCCAAAACGCAAAGCTCCAAAGGGCCCCAGTGCATCTGTTACACCCAACTGGGCAGCAGTGGGTAACTATAGATGCCATCGATGGCAGCCAGAACTGCCCCAGAGGAAACAGAAAAAATGGGTAAACTGGGTAAACTTTATGCAGAGTATGGATAAACCGCTGCCAACACTGCTAAGGGACATCTTCTTCATCTTGATTAAGCTTCAGTTTTGATTGCAATTTTACGCAGTTAAAATGTAACCTGTGTTCCTGATGTCAGCAGACTCTTCAGCCAACCAACTAAAAATGAATCTATTAGAATATTTAAAGTAATAGAGAGGGCATGAGAGTGAATTATAATCTGTAAAGGAAAGTCAATACATTTAAGTCGGCAGAGATATCAGTAGATGGTAGAAATCATTTAACAGTCCAATATGAGTAACCTTGGTCACCTGTAATCAAAGTATTATATTATTAAAATGGTAACACTTTAATTTATTGAAAAGAAAAATGATAGCATTTTGTAATAAAAACATCAAACAATCTGTCATGTTGATTAACTGAAATCTGAATCTCAAAAGTCTTACAAGAGGGGAGTTTCTGTCTAGAGTGGGAGGGATCGGCTCGCTTCAGGGTCTTGAAGTCATGCAGGTCCTGGGGAGATGGCAGATTGCAGCCAAGCCAATCACCTTCTCAGCACAACAAATGATACATCTCAGTCTGTTCTTGTCCTTGGCAGTAAAGGCAGTGTACCATATGGTGATGGAACAGGTCAGTATGGACTCAATGATGGCAGTGTAGATGTGCACCATCATGGCCTTTGGCAGGTTAAACTTCTTCAGCTGCCTCAGGAGGTACATCCTCTGTACATCCTTTGCTGTGTCTTTTTTGTTAGGGAGCTGATGTTTGGCTCCCACTTCAGGTCCTGGGAGACTATTGTACCCAGAAAGTGTACGGACTCCACACAGTGCTAACTGGGGAGCCAGATGGGATGATGGGGGCAGGTGGGGCTGGGCTCTTCCTAAATCATCAAAATAGCCAGTAAGCTATCATGGTAGTCCACACACTTCAATGAATCAATCATATGGTAGATTTTCAGCACCCAATGAAGGTTTGGATGCCTTAAGATACTATATGGCTTTAGCTCAGTGGTCCCCAAAGTGTGGGTGGGTCGCCCAAAGTGTATTTGTTTGGTTCAGAATGGGTCTCAATAGTCATTGAGCTTTAACTGATCGGTGAAATTGATTTAAAAATGTTTTAACCGTTCACATTCTTTTTTTTTTTTTTTTTTACAAAAACAGGTACTAGACTTTTTTTTAGCATTTCGGTCTTTGCTCAGCCTACTACAAGCTCATTTCAAACTTCAGCAATTGCATTGATTTTTTGACAGAGAATGAGCTGGCCTACTATGTATGTCTTCTTATACAATGCTACATACAATATTATGTATTATACATCTTAATTATATTGCTCTTAACAGATGCCTAATGACTAAATGAAGTTTCAAGTTTTCATGTCAGTACATCTACGTTTTCCAACTCCAATTTAATAAAACATTTTTTTTGAAAAAACAACTTGTTAATGACCACTATAGGCTTAGGCCTTCACTATCGACTTGAGTATTTCAGAATTATTAGGCCTACAAGACCATATATATATATATATATATTAGTGCTGTCAAACGATTAAAATATTTAATCGCGATTAATCGCATTTATGTCATAGTTAACTCAAAATTAATCGCGATTAATCGCAAATTTTTATCTATTCTAAATGTCCCTTCGTTTTATTTATTTTTTCCATCATTTCATTTTTACTTTAATGCCCTTATCAACATGGAAAAGTTGATTGGCTTGCTTTATGCAAATGTTTTATTTGATTGAAAACCAATATTGCCAAACAGGGCGGTACAAAATAAAATTATAAAGTGCACATTTCAGGTAAACAAGGACTCAGCCTCTAGTGCAGTTAAACCATGGCTTAATATTTTCTTTTTTTCAAGTTTGCTGGGAACATAGCAGTCAGGCCTCTTATTTCAGAAACATTGAACCGTAACAGTTAGGTTACCAATAAAAGGTAAGCCTACTACTTCTTTGCTTTCAGCCAGCTGCCTGTTGACATTTTCAGACAACAGTGAAGCTCGCTTCTTTTGCACAACACAACTTTTTAAAGTAAACTTTCCATTCAGAAGCTTTCTATCATCCATTTCGCGTATCGCGCTCACCATTCACTCAAACCGTAACGTTAGCCTACTACACAGTTTGCGAGGCCAAAAAGAATGTTAATCAAAACAAAACAAAATCGCGTTAATCTCGCGATAAAAAAATTAACGGCGTTAAAATGGGTTTGCGTTAACGCCGTTAATAACGCGTTAAACTGACAGCACTAATATATATATAAAGGTATTGTGTGATTTTAACAAATTAAAAGTACTAATTGTCTTACGATAATGGTTTGAGGGCCACAGACACATTAGCCCCACATGCTAATCTGCAAATGTGCAATGTGCTTTCAGCATACATTTAGTGAGCTAGCTAGGTTGGTTTCTCAAGTGTCCATGACAAACAATCAGAAAGTCATTAGTTTTGTGTCATCATCACGAAGTTCAGCTCATGACAGCTTGTTAAGGGAGTCATGTGGTTTAATCAGCAAAATTAAACAGAAAATCATTTTGTGCCTCTACGTGTTTAAAAGTTCACCTTTACATCCAAGATTTTTTGGGTGAACATTGAGAATTTGGAGCAACAAGTTATTTACAGCAGGTGAGCTGCCAGCTCTTCAGTGTAGTGTTGATCACAACTTTAGCTATAGGACCTCCTATGTCTATGATCATAACAGATTGAAAATGCCAGAAAACAATATCCATAGTCAGGTAAGATGCTGCCTGTGTTATACATTGTGATATTTCAGTCTAAATAATACATTAGTTTGAAGTCATGCTTTTTACCTTTTAGCTCTGTTGCAGAAAACGGTTGATGTTTGCTAAGGTTAGCTGCTAAAGTTGTGTGAGGATCTCTGGTTTGGCAAAAGTAATTAATGAAGTCAGGTAACTAACTCTTAACGTTACATTTCGCATGGTTTTTGCAGCAAGCCAATGACAACTCATTTTAACTGATGTAATCTGACTATCTTTAGTTCGCTGAGTAAGATTAGCTAAATTATGTGTCAACAGTTAACTTAGGTTCATAATGAAACTGACGTTTCCAAAAAGGATTTCCCTCTTATTTCTCACTCTTAATTGCATCTCCAACAATGCGGTTTACTACTAGATTTGTGTTCAACTGAATATCTGTCGGTTAAGGTGATTTAAGCAAACAAAGTGATGTTAGTCTATGCTAAGAAAGCATATTAGATTTAAAAATATATTTCATGCTACATTGAACGAGAGGTTTCATAGAGATTTCATTTTTCAACTGGTACTTATTTCGATATTTATTATATATTTCTAATGAGCTTCCTCGTATTGACGTAATTGCAATCTATGTAGCCTGTGTAGGCACACTATTGACAGTGTAGGCTACTGTAGGGAAGAGTGGGGCTGGATGGCACATATTTCACTCTGTCATTTCTGTCATGCCACATGTTAAAAGAGTCTAACCAGTATCAAATGAAGGACTAAAATCTCAGCGACAAAACAGACACTTATGTTCACAGATTATTCCGATTTTTTTTTTGTTCATGATTAAAGTAATTTTGTGCATTGTAATTTGAGCATTTAATTCAAACCAGTACCAGAAACAAACATTCAACAGAATGCCTGCCTATTTTTAATCAAATAACAGTTTGTATAGTGTGTGTGTGTGTGTGTGTGTGTGGCGTCATGCTGTGAAAGCTGTTCTTACATTTCTGCAGGGTTTCAGGCCAGATCTCAAACCTACAGTGTGAATAGACAGGGTGATTAGTGGAACGACAGGACTAGCCTAGACCTTACCTACATAAACTTCAGAAAACAGTAAGAACCTGCTTAATAATTACCCCTGGACTACTGCAGGCAGTAATGTAGTCATCTACATATAATGTTGACCTTTTATGATTACAACTGATACCTGTTCTGAATAGTAGATGGTAGAGCTAGAGTCTTTTAAATGTTGTTGTTTACATGTTGACATCTTGACATGTTATAATCATCACTTTTAATAGTTTTATGTAGCAGCTTCCAGGTGTCCTTTGATCAACACGATCAATTCACTGCTGTGAAGAATTCTGAGCTTGCTAACTGTGAATGTATACACCCTCAATGTCTTAAAAGCTGCAAATCAGCCAGTCTGGTGTCAGGACTGATAGTTAGTTTACCTGATGACCACACATTTTAGCATGACCAGAACTGAGTTTCTGAATTAAGGATTGCTTTGTAAGAGGCATTGCTCTTGCTTCCTAGCTAGTCTGTATCTGAAAATGTCAGGTAAGGTAAAAATATTTCAATAGAAAATCTGACCTATCAGAATGGGTCTGTTATCTGTTCCAGCTCAAGACTCTTGGCTATGACATGTGCAGCAAAAAAATATTTTGTGTTGCCAATTTAGGTCAAACACTAATTTAACTCTAAACAAATGAACATGCTGAAACATTCATGTTTGGTCAGCAAAATAGTGATTCTCATAAGTCATGATGGCTGGAAAGATTTGGGGTCAGAAGCTGTTATGAAATCGGATATCATTTCATACAGTATGATCTGGCTAGCCCAACACATTCCTTTTTCAATATTTTGTGTCTATGAGGCTATTTTCTAGTTGCATCCTGAGATGTGTTGCTTATCGCTACTTAGAGACTCAATCTTGCATCTTCTGATGTTACCGGTGAGCTTTGGAGAAGGAAATGTAGCCTCTGCTGCTTACTTTATTATTAATGTGTCTTTAAAGGATTTCAAAGTGAAGCTCATGCTTTGCCTTTTTTGCGCTTTGACCAGCTTATTTCAGATACATTAGGACTTAGGGGATACCCTTCTATCATCTTGTGGGGCATTTTGACAAATAAGGACACTCCCTTGAAGCCTTGATTTGGCTCAAGGGGCAGAGTCTGCATAACTGTGGACTTGAATAAGGCCTGCATGCTGACAGACATTTCTGCTTGATCACACCACACCCCCTCAGGAAGGGAACACTTGTGCAACATATGAATGATGACCATACAGTTCAGGAGATGAATGGGAGGTCAAAACAAAGAGAAATAAAATGCAGAACTCATCCTGTATTTCACCTCAACTGGTTAACAAATATCATACAATAATAATGATAATAAACATTCTCTCTGTTTCTCTCTCTCTCTCTCTCTCTCTCTCTCTCTATATATATATATATATATACATATGTATATATAATAATAAATAATATAAAAATGTACCCTCTATATTGATCGTGTTTATGGGCCAGTTGAAGTCTGGGACCTGGGCAATTATTCGGACCCCCTGCTGGTCCCATCCTGAACAACTATAAACAAATTATGAAAAAGTAAACAAATGCAAAAAACAAGGATGAAAAGGAAACATTTCCAAAGAATGCATGGCTATATTTATCAGTGTGCATTTGCAGTTAAATCATTCATTAATTTAACATCAATGGATTTTTTTCTTTTTTATTAATTTAAGAATTTAACTTATGGCTCAACAATATACCATGCCAGTTAAGGCTGGTATTTTGCACAAGGTGTGTTTTGGCCTATGCAAGCTGTAGTATAGGTGTATACCTGGCTGTACAGTGTATACTTACTTATAATCCTGATGTCTTAGGGTTATCATTAATATGGTGCTAATTAGCATAGATATAGCCATCAGTCAAAAACCTTATCCTGCCATTAAGGTGTTAACTAAAGGACTGAGGAATATGCTCCTTTGGGTTTCTGTGGAATGCAAGAGGAAGGGTCGAGACGGTGTAGTTTTCCTCCCAGGCCATGTTATAAAACTTTGTTGCGAAACCAATAAATGTGTCAATATGGTGTTTTTTGAAAACATTCTCCATTGTTGCCCAAGCAAAACTAAGTCTAATCAATAGCTACAAATTATAGACCTTGTTATTTTGTCCCAAGAGGCATATAAACTAAGGAATAATGATAATGAACACAAAACAAGCATGGGTAGCACCATTCGGTAACAACTACATCTGTCCCTTTCAGGCAGTGGGGGGTTGTCTTGCATTTGACTGACAGGGACAGCCACACTCTCCTTTTGGTCATCTACAGGTTACTGAATGCTTCCTCGAATGTGTGTTTCAAAAGACTGAAGCATGGCAAAATGTGGCAGCAGAGGAGTAAAACTTTTTCTTCAGCAGAACATATCTGACACAGTGGGGATCCATGGACATATCAAGCTACTATTAACAGTGCCTGCATCAAAGTAGCTGTGGTTAGTAACAGGTGTGAGGTTGCATAAAAAGCATCTCTTTCCCATGATGCATCTGCTCAGGCCACCAATAGGGAAGGGCAGGGCAGTTGTGATGCTGCTTTCTCCAGGGGGTATAAAAAGTAAAACAACCATGTTAGCACTTCTGAGCAGTTGGAGCATTCCCAGCCTTGCCTCGGGTGTAGGGATTGCAAGGTAAAAAGCAGAACTACACGGTGACTCTGTGTAGTTTTGTTTTTGGGGGATATTTCGAGGCTCAACCGTTCTCACCTTGGATTTCTGGAAACACTTTTGGATAAGGAGATTGTTTCGGAAGCTATAGACATCTGGGCAAAGTCCCATCAGTGACAGGCATCCTTGTGATACAAGTAAGTGGCTTTTAATCCACGATGTCAGAGATATGTTATAAAGGTTCATAGGTACGGTTCATAGCTTCAATTTCCCGAGCTCTATGGGAATGCCCTATGCAGTTGTTGAACTGTTGCATGTGCATATGTGAGAAGCATGTTGATTACACACGTTCATCCAGAGATGCTTTTGATAAAAAAATACAATGACGAGATTGTATCAGATTTTGAACTGTCAAGGTTATTTTTTGGTGCAATGATTCAGAAAAGCCAAGAATAGACCCTGATAGCATTAGAGTGGTGTCCCAGCTGGGCCGCAATGTCTTTTTAAGGGAATCAGTGGTAGGGCTATCAGTTGCACCTCCAGCTATGTGCCACATGGTGACTGTCAATCAAGAGAGGGGGACTACTTATTTTTGGAGACTGCCATTTCTGTCATAGTGAATCATTCTTCAGCCATAGAATCTGTTTATACAGTTAACTTTGTACATTTTACTAATGGCTTCTGCTGTAGAGGTGACATGGTTATGAAAATGCTTAGTGTTGTTGAGTTGTTCTAGGTGGAGGTATTTGTTTACTTTTGTCATCTATACCAGAATTTTTGTCTTTTGAATTAAAAGAAAAAGAAAAAAAAACTGAAATCATTGTGGCTTTAGACAATATCATGAAAATATTGACAATGGGTTCAAACTAATTAACACCGATTGTTGCCACAAAGTTGTATGACAGTTTTATCAAAATATATTAAAAAGTCTTCTGTTTGTGTTCTATTAATAATCTTAATTATGGATTTAATTAATGAATGCTGGTACTAGATTTGGGTTGCTGGTACTAGGTTTGGGTTGTTTATTGCAAATATTTGTGTAGTATAGCTATTTCAATTTCATGAGTTAGAATTTTAATTGATTGTGTGTTCTAGTTCTGTTTAGGTTATTTATGTTAAATGGTATTTAATTACCAAATACATGCCATAACTATCTTTAATGTGTTGGCATTAGTGCATTGTAGGACAACTTCAGAATATGTCTTTTGTACATAAAATAAGTATGAGTACTTTTTAAAAACTTCTGTCTTCTATCCAGTGGCCTCTTAGACAGAAAGCCTAGCCGTTATGGACAGCATTTTCCACAGCATCGCTCTGTGTTTAAATATAACTTCACAGCCTGTGCCAGGCATTGCCCTGCTTCTCCCTAATACACTGTCCCCAGTTGTTCGGTTCTTACTGAAACATTTTTCGTAAAATGTGGAAAAAGTGACTCATAACACAGAGCATGTAGATGCAATGTTTTTACAGTACATTTGTGATGTACATGAGTAATTATTTTCTATCAGTTAGGTCAGTGACAGTACCGTAGTGCTTATCTGTAGTAAGATCAGATGTAAGTGATGATTTGTGATTCAAATCTGTAAAGTGATTTAAAAACTTAAATGCTGCTTATGTATGAAAAGACACGCATTACCATCTCTGAGCAGTACATCTGATCTGCTCTGTTACCCAATAACTTGAGTGCGTCTCAGAAGCTATTGGCTTTCCCCCTAGATATATTAGGAGTTTGCATGCATAAACAACTTTCTACCACAGCCATTAAGAAAGAATGTACTGTTGCAAAGTGATGTATTTAAATCTTTCACAATAGAAAAATGCTCACATCATCAGTTCAATTTGGTCATCATAACTGATGTTTCATTTTTGTTGTTGTTATATAGATTTTAAAGTTTTGTTGTTGTGTATATGTAAAAGATTGAACTGTAAATAAGCAGAAAGCTAGTAACAAAATGAAGTGAAGGAAAAATGAACCTATAGAAATGAATGCTTGCAAAGTTGCTAGAGTAGATAGATAAGAGACAGCACAGATCAGAGATTTATTTTTGTATGTGGTATGTAGGCTAAATGTGGGCAAATGTAAATGGTCCAACACATTACATGACACACAGTTGTTTTTTTATGGTCTGGCTCTAGCCCTGGTTTAAAAGCGTATTTTCAGTAACTGAACTGCTCAGTTATACAGAGCTGCCATGTCTTCTTACTTTTTCTGTTTTTTTTTTTTATATTCAGCACACATAACATGAGTTTTCTGTTCAACCTGAACTACTTTTGAGCTACTCATTGTACCTGGGTCATCTGGATTTTTGAATTGTTTCCAAGCCTGAGGTCACAGTTTCCAGTTGCTACAGACATGTCTATAAGCTGTCAATTGGTGCTTGTTTTAACACTTAGACCCTACGGACCCTACGGTCTCTCAGATAACAGACTGCAAAGGACCAGGTGCTAGGGGGGTGACACAAGTGATTAGCCAGTTTAATTCCCCCTCAGCTATATATAGTCCACTTACATTCTCATTGTTAGCTGTGTAACCCAGTTTTACTGGATTTGCTTGTTAGTGACATTATTTTCCTGTTTCTTGCCAGGGTGCCTACCAACATGTCAACACAGGCGCCAACGTTTACACAGCCGCTTCAGAGCGTTGTGGCACTAGAGGGTAGTGCCGCAACGTTCGAAGCTCAAGTTAGTGGTAAGGAGAAGGCCTCTCAGCTGTCCTCACATATCACATTGCAAACATTCATTGCAGGGAATACAGTGCATGAAAACCAGTATCATACACAGTCATGTACACTGAAAGTACACTGTATAATATAAAATCCTTACAGTATGTTGTATAACATACTCACAGGTAATCCAGTTCCTGAGGTGAGCTGGTTTCGTGATGGCCAGGAAATTACTGTCTATACTTAATGTCATTTTTAAAAGAACCATAGTTTACCATAATGTAGCCGATAGAAATGTATGCCTGTGCGACAAAATAATAGGAAATATTTTTTTTTTTACCTTGACTATCTTGATATCCTACATGACTGCATTTGATGTTGGTTACAGCGTTATCTGTAATTGGCTTTAATCATCACTATTGATGCCAGAACTAAAATGAATTTTGCTCACAGGAAATCCAGTTCCTGAGGTGAGCTGGTTTCGTGATGGCCAGGTTCTTTCTGCTGCTGCACTGCCCGGCGTTCAGATCTCGTTCAGCGATGGCCGCGCTGTTCTGATGATCCCTGCCGTGACAGCCGCACACAGTGGAAGATTTTCTGTTAGAGCCACCAATGGAGCTGGACAAGCCACTAGCACCGCTGAACTTCTTGTTACAGGTGATCATTATTGGCATTTCAGCACTATGTATAACGTATGGTGATAACTATGCAAGATATTTACACATCATTACCAATTCATTACATTGTTAGGAAGTCAATACCTTTTTAAGCAAAACAAAAACAAAATGTATGTGTTGATTTTGTTTTTGTGTTTGTGTTTGTGTATGTGTAGCTGAGACCGCGCCACCCAACTTCATTCAGAAACTTCAGAGTGTGACCGTGAGACAAGGAAGCCAAGTGAAACTGGATGTTCGTGTGACTGGAATCCCTTCACCTGTGGTTAAGTTCTTCAGGGAGGGAGCTGAGATTCAGAGCTCCAATGACTTTCAGATTGTACAAGAGGGAGATCTTTACAGTTTGTTGATTGCTGAAGCCTTTCCAGAGGATTCTGGAACCTACTCTGTTAATGCCTCCAACACCAGTGGCCGTGCCACCTCGACTGCTGAACTACTCGTTCAGGGTGAGTTGAGGGGTAGTTGATCAGCAAGTAAAATTTACTTAGGTTATTTGTACCATTTGTCTTGGGAAATTATGTAGTAGCCAAACTGTAAGCAGCCTTTGCACCATGCATGAATACTTTCGAACAATGCTCTGTTGTGTGTATCATTATGCTCTGATTTGAAAAGTACATAAAAAAAAAAGATAATTTACATATACCAAAGATCATCAAGATTGGCTTTTAAATGTCTATAGCCATTGATATCTAATTGAATCTATTGAATCACCAGGTGAAGAGGTTGCAGTGCCCGCTAAGAAGACCAAGACAGTTGTCTCAACTTCACAGATTTCTCAGACTCGTCAGACTAGAGTGGAGAAGGTAACAGATATTCCAATAAATATGTGTCAACCTCAACTTAAAAAGTTGTAAAGTGGTATTGATCCCCCCCCCCCCCCCTGTGTTCTCTACTTTCAGAGAATGGAGGCTCGTTTTGAGTCTTCTTCTATGATGCAAATGCAAGTGGAGGGAGGGGAGGTCACCCATCACCTGGCACACAAGACTCCGCCACGTGTGCCTCCCAAGCCACAATCCAGGTCCCCCCCATCGATGATGTCAAGAGTGGCAGCCACTCGTCACCAGTCCCCCTCTCCTGTGAGGCACGTGAAGGCACCCACTCCTACCCCAGTCAGGTAAACTGATTTTCATATTCATGCCCCATTATATAATGTATTATATATGTGTTCTGGTGTATTGTCGTGCTGAGCACTTAAAACACATAACACATAAAACAGTATTTATTAAAAAGATACTTGCCTTAAAAACGAGCGTATCTCTGCGCATGGTCTCGTGGTGGCATACGCATGATATTTGTAATTTGGAGACTGGCGACACCCAGAGGAACTAACTTGATTGTGCGTACACATGGTCCTATGGCAACAGACTCACTGACACTTTGTTTAAACATGTCTGCCTTTGCCGTGTTATTCCCAGGCCTTCATCCCCTTCTTCGAGACTCTCTGTGTCCCCGATCAGACCAGTGAAGTCCCCCATCACCGCCCGCAGGCTGCTAGCTCAGGGTGCGGACGTCCTTCCACCTTGGAAGCTGGGGGGCTTCATGGCCGAGGGCAGCAGCTACACCTCTATGACCTCAGGATCCACCCACATTCAGTCCAGTTCCTCCACCCAGATGGAACAGCACTTTGAGGCCTCTTATGCCACACGACAGCAAGTCAGCGGGATGGCTGTCACAGAGGTGAGTCAACTTGCTCTTACTAAAACAGGAGCAGCAGTGTCACCTAGTGGCAAAGTTGGGCAGTTTTTTTTTTTTTTTAAACAGTGTATATTCTGGGTATGCTATCCAGTGGCCTACTCCTTACCTTATGTGTGTGTTTCTGTTCTTGACCTTTTAAGTAGTAATTATATTGTAGTAATAGAAATAAGTCTTCTATACATTTTGTGCAACACTTTCCGGTGGCACTAATGATAGGACCTGCATGATGTGGATGAGAATGCTGTGGCAGGCGCTACAGTTTTAGCCACAGCTGACCAGGCTCCTAGCTGTGAGCCACAAGATGATTCTGCTCAGCAGTTCATTACAGAGACCAATTCTACAACACATGTAGAAACTGTAAAAGAGCAGGTAGTTGAGATGCTTTGTCCAAGTCACAGTTGCCTTGACCTGTCACCTTTTCTCTAAATTATTGAGTGTTTTCCACAAGGTTTTGCCTTTTTTCAAATATATTTTCTTTTGTTGTGATATTTTGTGATAATATGTGATCATGTCCTGCAAATGCTCAGGAAATTGATGCCACCGTTAAGGCTGTAACACAGACAGTGGAAACTGATGATGAAGTGTGTACAGATTATATGGCATGTACATCCAATGCATCCAGCAGTGAAAGCTTAAATGGAGAAAGTCCTACTGAATCAAAAGATGAGGAAGAGCTTCTCAGTGAGGTATACTGGCAGTGGTGTCAGTAACATTATTTATAATGATAATTATTTCTTTCCCCAAGTAAAATATTATTTAATTTACAAAGAATCTTTATTTACTTGTAATGTGAGGGGATTATTACAAAGGGCTCTTAATAATCTTAATAGTTCAGTGTAAAGTAATATTTAATAACAGTATGGTCTTACCATCTGAAGAAGTTTACATAGAAATATGTTATTAAAATGACCATTTTTATTCTCTCCATTGCAATATTTGATGGGGGATATCTTAGTCCCCACCAGATGATGAGGGAGTCACAGACATGGAAATACTGTTGACAGGGGTTACACCTGATAGCTCTCTCAAAAGAAATGCAGAAATGAACATCGATGCAACTACATGTGACGCTGCTGAACAGGAGGAGGTAGAGAAAGAAACCGTAGTTTTGTCAACACGGGTGTGTCACTGAGTTTCCATCAACTCTGCATGGTTCATCATCACACTCCACACAGTTGGCGTGAGCATGTTGTCTACTTCAGGAAAACATGAAGTGGTCTCACATTAAAAAAAAGTGTTTCACGGACATAAAAAAAACCCATCACCACTGGCTTGCTGACACTGCTGGAGAGATGATTAATATATGTATCCAAATTGGTGTTTGAACATGTCACTACCGTTTTGCGGCTACAAAGAGCACATGTAGAAATTTGCTGTCACTCGTCAATTCATGTTAATATATTTGTAGACTGTGTCTAATGCCATGGATTATGTGAAATCTATGTGCAAAAAAATTACAGTTAACTGCTTGTTGTCTTTAGGGTGAGGTTGGGAAAAGGGCAGAAGCTGTGGCAACAGTACTAGCTGCTGTTGGCCAAGCGCGTGTCCGAAAGCCCACGTATGCTGAAGGTGACCTTGGTGAAGAGGAAGCCATAGAACTTGACTTAGAACCGCAAGTCATGCTCGTCACAGAGCAACGAGTCAGAACCGAGGCTGTGGCAATGCCCACAACAATTAAATTCGCTCCCTCTGAACAGACTGTTCTTGCCTCCCAGGTTAGAGGAAACAAATGAGAAATTATCTTGCTCAGCTTTTATGATTTCAGTGCATTGTTTTCCCCTGGGTCTCCAACCAAACTTTGATTCTGTTGATTTAGATTCAGAGAAGTAAAGAAATAATCACCCAGGTGGATACTAGCCTTGCACCATCTCCACTTCCGCCGTTCACAGTTTCAAAAGTTACCGTTCCTAAACTTGACCATAGCTATGAGGTAAGCATAGGTAAAATCAGGCAAGCAGGAATGTATTTATCATACACATCATATGGTATAAAACATCTGTTATTTGCATTAAAATAAGAAGAAAAACAAGTAATCAAAACCAATATCCTTTAGATGACAGTATCCAAAACCCTCATCTAACCTGAAGCAAAGTTATCTATGTGTGACCAGTGGTGTTAGCCAGCATTGTCTGGTCTTTATGTAAAGCATTTCAACATTTTGAACATTTTGGGAAATAATGTATCTATAACAGTTTGAAAATAATAAATAAAATGGACAAAAATACTTTAAATACAGCAGGTATACAATGTTAAATACCACTGAGTGTAAAAATACTGGCTTCATAATAGGCAGCAGGAGGGATGGGTACAAATGCCAGACTCCTGATTTAGTGTTAGCAGATGCCATGTGATGATCTTATTATAGAATGTGGAGAACATTGCTAAGTGTAGGTTACTGCTTGCCTGACATACAACCTTTTCTATCAGAGAATTTCTTTGGGAAATGAGTGCAAATCCATCTAATCTAGTTATGCAATTTAACACATTTGTTTGTAATTAGAAATTTTAGTGCCCACATAATATGAATAACCGTAAACAATCAACATTTTTTAGCTCAACAAATACCATGATAGAACTAATGTTTTAATCCACAGGCTTTTTAACTGTAGGAGTAGTGTTAACCCAACTAACGCCTTCGGACAGCACAGACTAATCAGTCTTTGTGTTATGATGTCATGGTAATGCTGTTCTTCTTGGGTTGGTTAGGTTTCAATTGCAGGGTCTGCTATTGCCACTCTGCAAAAAGAGTTGTCCTCTACCTCTGCTGCTCAAACAATCATCAGGCATGTCAAGCCACCATCTCATAGGATCGGGGAGGCAAGATTGACTCCTGAGCCAGTCTCACCTCCGTTTAAAGATGTTGGTGACAGATATCAGACCAGTTTTGAAACACAGTTACAAAGAGAGATAGGCACTTCATTGACAGGTGGCATGGATCAAAAGTACAGCGATTGGGACATACAGGTTTGTCTTCGTTCCTGTGATCGTTCGTGTTTTAACAGTGTCTCTAATCACACCTTAGCGGTCTTACCTGTCCTCCTCCAGCCTAACGAGCTCACCAGCGCTTCACCCAGGATACCTGTCTGCCTGCCCTCTCCTCCCTCTGATCATCTTGTGCTTTTTTATCCTATTTTTCCCCTGCCTAATGTTTCAGATGCTCCATCTTAACCTCTGTCATCACTCTTCCACCCCACTGAATTGCTAGTAGAAAGCTCAGATTCTCCACTGCTGCATTTTAAGACAATTTTCTAAGCCAAATGTTTGTGAATTTTCACAGGTTGTTGAGATGGCAATGATTCCTGAAGCAGTTAAAGAGGCTACTGTTCCCCCTACAATTGTGGCTGTAAGTGCATCCTAAGTACATAGCTTTGATGTGCAGAAGCTACTAATCTAATTTCAATTTTTTTAATTTTTGATTTAATTTAATTCTTTAAATATGACAAATATTCTGTCTTTTATTTGCAGGGATTGAAAAATATGACAGTTACTGAGGGAGAATCTGTGACATTGGAATGCCAGATTTCTGGCCATCCAGCCCCAGGCATTATGTGGTTCAGGGAGGACTACAGAATTGAGAGCTCCATTGATTTCCAAATTACATATGAAAGTGGATATGCCCGTTTGGCAATTCGTGAGGCCTTTGCTGAGGACAGCGGTCGCTTCACTTGCACTTCCACCAACGAGGCTGGAACAATCAGCACATCTTGCTACCTGCTTGTGAAAGGTAAAGAGTATAGAATTTAGTTTAACTGCCATTTTGGCTTTTGTATGCCTTTAGCAAAAACTAAACAATCTTATCTTTCAGTGTCTGAAGAGATCGAGAGCAGAGAGGAGTTAACTACCGTCTCTGAACAAATTGAATCTACACATGAGAAACAGTAAGTGGATGTGTTTGCCTCACTCATTTTCATCCAAGTTCATATTTATTGTTTGCCTAATTTCATGATCACAGAGACAAGAGATTAAAAAGCGTTTTAAATGCTTTCAGGATTACTGTTGAGGCCAAAGAAGAGACTATGTCCGTGGCCAGTGGCTACTCCGAGACTGTTGAAGCCGGAGCCACTGTAGCCCCATTCTTTATCAGGAAACCCACCGTACAGATGCTTGTGGAGGGTGGAGGCGTTGTCTTCGATTGTCAGATTGGAGGCAGCCCCAAACCTCACATTTACTGGAAGAAGAGTGGAGTGCCCCTCACCACAGGATACAGGTGCTTGTTGAGATACCTTCTTATATGTTTGTGTAGTTGATGTCTACATTTTGTTTGCTTGTAATTTGATACATTTTCCATTCACTTTTGTAATTACAGGTACAGAGTAGCCTACAATAAGGAGACCGGAGACTGCAAGCTGGAGATCTCCATGACCTTTGCTGATGACGCGGGAGAGTACTCCCTCATTGCCAAGAATCAGCTCGGCGAGGTATCTGCCTCAGCCCTGCTTCTCTCTGAAGGTTAGTATGATCCAGTGACGCAAACCAGACTATTGTATTCCCTTAAATAAGGTGAATGTAGCAGTGAAATTAAAGCACCCATATTACTGCTTCACCCAATCCTGTTGCTAAAATCTTACTCTATCTTTATTTTTACAGAGGATTATGAAGTGTACATGAAGAAACAGGAAGCAACAGTCACAACAGTGACCACAACCATGGTGCAGGAACCCAGAGTTGGTGATATTCCTCCCGTGGTAGTCAGCGACTATGAGAGAGAGCAGATGGTTATGCAGAGGAAAACACAGACAATGACCTTTGTTAGTGGACAGGTAAAATATACTCTATTAAGAGATGTGAAATTGTAACTTATTTAAGATTGAATTTATTTTGTATTGTTGTGTGTTAATCTTGGATGTGTTGTTCCTGTTTTAAGGAATTCCAAATATCTGCCTTTGAGCAAAAAATAATCCAAGAGATTGAAATACGTATCTTGAGGATTACCTATCAAATGATTGTCACTGAAGACAGCGAAGAGATGGTCATGATTGCAGAACAAGAGGCTAATCAACCGACCTTTGACACACCCGTGAAAAGCTACAGAATCATGGAAGGAATGGGAGTTACCTTCCACTGCAAAATGGCTGGAACTCCCCTCCCCAAGGTCCAACCGACAAACCAACCTTTAATTGCAACTTTGTATCAAAATTTTCTTTGTCATGCAGATTTATGTCTGCCAGGTGTTAATGTTTCATGACACTTATCTCATGTAATTATTTTTACCATAGATTGCTTGGTTCAAAGATGGCAACCGCATCAGGCACGGAGGCCGTTATCAGATGGAGTTTCTTCAGGATGGAAGAGCCAGTCTGCGCCTGCCAGTGGTGCTGCCAGAAGATGAGGGTGTCTACACCGCTTATGCTAGCAACATGAAGGGCACTGCTGTGAGCTCTGGGAAGCTGTACATTGAGCCCACCACCACTGGTGCTGCACAGCCACAGTATCCTCAGCCAGAAGCAGTGAAGCGAATCCAGTGAGCCTCTTAAACTGAGATGACAAATATACAAAATGTTCCAGATAGTATCATTGACATAGTTCAATCTTTTTACATGATTGTAAAAACAGTAATACTAACAGCAATCAAAATAATTTAACTACATTAAGGAAACATTGTGTGCTACTGAAATGCTGGTTTGGTGTACCTTAAGGGTGTTTTATATTCACTTTAAAAATGTCTGATTTTTTTTTTCTTTTCGTAGGTCTTCCTCTCCTCGCTCCTCAAGCCGTTCCCCTGGCCGTTCTCCTGGACGTTCCCCAGCCCGTAGGCTTGATGAGACTGATGAGAGCCAGCTTGAGAGACTGTACAAACCTGTGTTTGTCATGAAGCCATCCTCCTTCAAGTGCTCTGAGGGACAGACTGCAAGATTTGACCTGAAAGTTGTTGGAAGACCCATGCCAGACACATACTGGTTCCACAATGGTGAGTAAGACAATAGAAAATACAAAATTAAACAGGTCTAAAGGGTAGGCTTTAGTAAGATAGTTATTTGAAGTAATTTCATGATTGTGTGGTCTTCAATCACTTTTTTTTTATTTCCTGACACAGGACAACAAGTGGTCAGTGACTACACCCACAAGATTGTCGTCAAGGAAGATGGAACACAGTCTTTGATTGTGGTTCCAGCCATGCCAGGTGACTCTGGTGAATGGACAGTGGTAGCCCAGAACAGAGCTGGAAAGACATCTATCTCCATGACACTGACAGTTGATGGTAGGTTTTGTCACAGATGTTCACATTTTCACATTGCTATGCACTGTTATCAGACATTTAAGATGTTATGTTATGATCCTGCCAACTTTGTTGTGTTTGTCTTTCACAGCCAAGGAACACTTGATTAAGCCTCAGTTCATGGAAAAGCTGAAGAACATGACTGTCAAGGAGGGCACTTTGGTTGAGCTAGCTGTTAAAGCCATTGGAAACCCTCTCCCTGATATTGTCTGGCTGAAAAATAGTGACATTATTTCTCCTCACAAGCATCCTAATATTAAGTGAGTGCTACACTGTAGTATGTTAGAAATCACAAAACTGTCAATTGATGTTTGAATTGTTGGAAAACAAGTTAGAATGTGAAAAGCTCATATGCCCTCTTGAAATTGTTCTTTTCAGGGTTGACGGCAGCAAAGGACAGTCTTGTTTCCAAATTCCCTCAGGAGTAGCTGCAGATAGCGCCTGGTATACTGCTACAGCCATTAACAGAGCTGGAAGAGATACCACTCGCTGCAGGGTCAATGTTGAGGTTGAGTTCACTGAGCCCCCTCCAGAGACCAAAAGGCTTGTTATTCCAAAGGGAACCTACAAGGCCAAGGAGATTGCTGCTCCAGAATTGGAGCCACTGCATCTTCGCTATGGCCAAGAGCAATGGGAGGATGGCGACCTTTATGATAAGGAGAAACAACAGAAGCCCCATTACAAGAAAAAGTTGACATCAGTCAGAATGAAGCGCTCTGGACCTGTGCACTTTGAGTGCAGACTGACCCCTATTGGTGACCCCAACATGATGGTGGAGTGGCTGCATGACGGCAAACCCTTAGAAGCAGCTAACAGGTTGCGCATGGTCAATGAATTTGGCTACTGCAGTCTTGACTTTGAGGCTGGCTATCCCAGAGACAGTGGTGTGATCACTTGCCGTGCCACCAACAAGTACGGTGTTGACCAAACCTCAGCAACACTGATTGTGAAGGATGAGAAGGGCCTTGTTGAGGAAACCCAGCTACCAGATGGCAGGAGGGGGCAAAGAATGGACGAGATGGAGCGCATTGCCCATGAGGGAGCACCGGCTGGAGTCTCTGGTGATGACTATAGTGAAAAGTCAAAGCCGGAGATCGTTCTTCTCCCTGAGCCCGCAAGAGTTCTCGAGGGTCAGACCGCCAGGTTCCGTTGCAGGGTAACCGGTTATCCCACACCAAAGGTGAACTGGTACATCAATGGTAAGCTCATTCGCAAGAGTAAGAGGTTCAAACTTCGTTACGATGGCATCTACTACATTGAGGTCACAGACATCAAGTCCTACGATGCGGGAGAGGTCAAGGTTGTTGCAGAAAACCCAGAGGGTACAGCTGAGCACACTGTTAAGCTGGAGATTGAACAAAAGGAAGACTTCAGAGCAGTTTTGAGGCGTGCCCCTGAGGTTAAGGCCCCAGCACCTGCAGTTCCCTCTGCTGAGCATGGCAGAGTGGCCTTTGACGTTGTCAAAGTTGAGAAATCATCTGAGGTTTCAAAGAGCAAAGAAGTTGTCAAACTCAGAAAGACTGAGAGAGTGGTGCACGAGGTATCAACGGAGGAGACAGCGGAGCTGAGAGGCAAGTTCAAACGCAGGACGCAAGAGGGCTACTATGAAGCCATCACTGCAGTGGATCTGAAGGGACGCAAGAAGGATGAATCCTATGAGGGTATGCTGAAGAAGAGGAAGGAAGAGCTTCTTCACAGGAAAAAACAACAATCTGAGGCTGAGAAGAAGAAGGAAGAAGAAGGTAAAGTCAAGGCTCCCACAATCAGACCAGACAAGGTGGCCCTGTCACCCAGTATGGAAGCTCCTAAGATTAAGGAGCGCATCCAGAGCCAGACCGTCGCTCAGGGTGAGGAGGTGCGTTTCCGCATCAGAGTCACTGGAAAGCCAGCCCCAGAATGCCAGTGGTTCAAAAATGGTGTGCTGCTGGAGAAATCTGACAGAGTTTACTGGTCCTGGCCTGAAGACCATGTCTGTGAGCTGGTGATTAGAGATGTTTCTGCAGAAGACTCTGCTAGCGTCATGGTCAAAGCTATCAACATCGCTGGAGAATGCTCAAGCCATGCATTCCTTTTGGTCCAAGGTAATGTGTACATTTTGTAACTTATCAGTGACTTAGCAGATACTTTGCAGTTAAGCCCTGTTCTAAAGGAATATGAAAATGCTGATTTTTTTTTATATATCTTCCTTCTTAGGAAAGCAAATTATTTCCTTCACTCAAGAATTGGAAGATAATTACGCTAAAGAGAAGGACACCGTTGTGACCTATGAATGTGAAACCAATGAGCCTTTTGTTAAAGTCAAATGGCTGAAGAACAATGCTGAGATTTTCGCAGGTGACAAATACAGGATGCATTCTGACAGAAACGTACATTTCATGTCCGTTTGTATGATCACCATGAAAGATGATGACGAGTATTCCTGCGCTGTTGTTGAGGATGACCATGTGAAAACTACTGCCAGACTCCATGTGGAAGGTTAGTCATATAAATAATTTCATTTAATTATAAATTCCTTTATATGATTCTCAAAAGTATGTATGAGGACTATTTTAACAAAACTAATGGTATACTTTATATTGTTTAAAAAAAAGTGGTGGCTGTGTTTCAGAAAATGTAAAAGTAATGAACATTCCATTTTGCAGGTGCTGCACTTGACATTTTGAAGAAAATGGAAAGTGTTGAAGTGCCTGAAACATATGCTGGAGAATTTGAGTGTGAATTGTCCCGTGAAGATGCTGAGGGAACCTGGTACTTCGAAAACAAGGAGATCACTCCCAGTTTGAAATATGTTGTGTCCTTTCGCCGTGGACGTCACAGTTTGTCTGTGAAAGATGTCAAGAAGGAAGATCAGGGAAAATACACTTTCAAAGTTGGAAATTTGAGCACAAGTGCTTCCCTGAAGATGAAATGTGAGTCCAACCTCCATTAGGAGATGAACTGATGGTGTTTGTAAATAATACATGTATTAATTATGCTATTTTTGTCTCGTTTTAGTGCGTCCTGTTACATTAATGCAAGGCCTCACTGACCTGACTGTCTGTGAGGGTGATATTGCTCAGCTGGAGGTGCGCTTCTCACAGGAGAATGTCGAGGGAACATGGATGAAAAATGGACAGCCTGTCTCTGCCTCTAACAAAATACACATTGTCGTTGACAAACTCACTCAAAAGCTGCTTATTGAAGAAACAAGCAGAGATGATACTGGAATGTATTCATTTGTTGTCCCAGCCCAAGATATTTCTACATCTGGAAAACTTAACATTCAAAGTAAGTTTCTTTAAAGAATTCTTCAAGACTTGCCTTTGGGTTCTACTCTAGTTAGTAGTAGTAGTAGATTAGTTGAAGGCTCTACGCTACCTACTCTGAGTTAATTCAAGTCACTAGAGGTTAATAATGTTACGGACACTCTTTGCTCTCTACACTAAGGTTTTGTCTGGAGAATGTATGTCCTCTTGAAACCACGTCACCCATTGCTTACTGATGAAATTTGTAAAGTGCAAAAGGAACTTTGGGCTGCTGAGAGAAAATTGTGTGAATTTAACTATTTTCTACTGTAAAGAATTTCCTTAACTCTCTACCTCCGCCATCAGTGACCTCCCTCTCTGCTGGTGATTTTGCTGCCATAAGTGCACAATTCATAGTTTTAATTTAAAATGACACTATGAATTTAATTTCATTATGTGCATTACTTAATTTTCTCATAGTTTTTTCCCTAATGTTTTTGTAAGTCACTTTGGACAAAGGCATCTGCTAAATACCTTAACTATAACTATAATTCGTAAACTCTTCATGTCCTTGTAGTTACTTAAGTAGTCTGTATCAGCGGTTAATGTTAGTTATTGATTTCTTTTACAGCCATTGGCATTTTGGCCCCACTCAAGGATATCACTGTGGTTGAGGGCACCAAAGCCGTCCTCGAGACCAAGATCTCTGCAGCTGATGTCAGCTCTGTGAAATGGTACCACAATGAAAAGCTGATGGCAACAAGTAACAGAATCCAGATTGTGGCCAAGGGAACCAAACAACGTCTGGTGCTCAGTAGAGCATTTGCATCTGATGAGGGACACTATAAACTGTTTGTTGGCAGAGCTGATACAAGCTGCAATCTGACTATCCAAAGTATGCACTCGTGCTTCTAACGCACTTTTATTCTATGAATTCAATCAACTTTTGGCTTAACAGTTTTTCACCATACAACTTTGTCTCTTTGCAGAAATTTCCATTGTGAAGCATATGGAGGAACGTGTTTGCACAGAAACCCAGAATGTGACTTTCGAGGTGGAGTTGTCTCACCCTGGTATTGATGCCCTCTGGACCCTGAGGAACCAGCCACTCAAGGCTGGTCCCAAGTACAAGATAGAGTCCAAAGGCAAACGCTACAGCCTTACAGTCGTCAATACTATGAAGGATGAAGAGGGAGAATATACCTTTGCAGCTGGTGAAAAGACCTCCAGTGCAAAGCTGATTGTTTCAGGTATGCTGGGTTAATACAGTGAATTATAGCAACATTTTAGCTGCAGATTGGACTGCCTAACCAACTGAAATCTGAGTTCTTAATTGGTTATGGTGACTGCTTTTAATTTTGAAAGCACAGTTTAGTTTTAATTACTTTTCTTCTATGGTTAATTATACACTCAAGTTAGTGGATAAATCGGATGTTTTTAAAATATTGTTGGACTGATATTATATGTGCTGGTGTGATTCTACAGGTGGTGCCATCAGCAGACCCCTTAAGGACCGGACTGTGGCCGAATCTCAGGGTGTTGAGTTTGAGTGTGAAGTTGCCAATGCCAGTACTGAGGGCAAATGGCTGAAAGACGGCCAGGCGGTTGACTTCAGTGATAATATCCTTAGTGAGAAAAAGGGGGCTGTGAGGCGCCTTATTATTGTCATCACCAGACCTCAGGACATTGGTGAATACACCTACCAGGTGGCCAACTCCAAGACAACAGCCAACCTGAAAATTGAAGGTACTTCTAGACATTCATTTCTTCATCAATGCAAATCTGGCATCTTTGTTGTTTATACTCTATTCTCATGATTAATCTCTTTCAACAGCCGTGAAAGTCAAGAAGACCATGAAGAATGTGAATGTTATTGAAACACAGGAAGCAGAGTTTAGCCTTGAGCTCACTCACACAAATGTCAGGGGCTCTCAGTGGACCAAGAATGGCGTGGAAATCATTCCAAGTGACAAGTATGAAATCACCATGGACGGCATGTTGCACACCCTGAAGATCAAGAACTGCCACACACAAGATGAATCAGTCTATGCATTCAAACTGGGGAAACTCTCTGCTAATGCTAGATTAAATGTTGACAGTAAGTGTAAATGTATTTGATTTTGTTTCGTATTCATCTCGTATCTGTAATATACTACACTTGCCGTTGTTTATATTTTGTTAACCTGATTATTGTTAATTTCGTTTAGCAATTAAATTTGTGAAGAAACCCAAAGATGTGACCTCTCTCTTGGGTGGCTCTGCCTCCTTTGAAGTGAGTCTGTCACATGATGACATCCCGGTGAAATGGATGTTCAACAACACTGAGATCAAACCCAGTACAAGCTACCAGATACTGTCTGAGAGTAAATCACACAAATTGGTCGTGCCGAATGTGACCTCAAACAATGCTGGAGAATATACCGCTCTGGCTGGAAAATTGCAGTGTAGTGCAAACCTACATGTTGAATGTAAGTTTTTCGAAGGGATGATAATATGGGCAATCATA
This sequence comes from Clupea harengus, assembly GCF_900700415.2. Classification (NCBI taxonomy): domain Eukaryota; kingdom Metazoa; phylum Chordata; class Actinopteri; order Clupeiformes; family Clupeidae; genus Clupea; species Clupea harengus. The sequence continues at coordinate 19,965,923 of NC_045153.1, read as the reverse complement.
ATTTTTTTTATTTTCCACACCCAATGGACAGATTACTAAACATTAACAATTCCTCCAGCTTTAAGAGTGACCAAGCCTTTAAAGAATCTGGATGTTCCTGAGACACATGTGGCAACCTTGGAGTGTGAAGTGTCACACTTCAATGCCCCATCCAGCTGGCTGAAGAATGGTGTGGAGATCGAGATGAGTGAGAAGTTCAGGATTGTGGTGCAGGGGAAGCTCCACCAGCTCAAGATCATGAACACCAGCAAAGAGGACTCAGCAGAGTACACCTTCATCTGCGGAAATGACAGAGTCTCTGCCACTCTGACCATCAGCCGTAAGTTTTCAGTATCAGTATACCTAAATTAGAATTCACTGATCAGATTTTAGGCAATCAAAATATAACATCCCTTTCTTTCTTTCTCTCCTAGCCATTCTTATCACTTCCATGCTTCAAGACCTCAATGCCAAGGAGAAGGACATTATTACGTTTGAAGTCAATGTCAATTATGAGGATATCTCCTATAAATGGTTTAAGAACGGTGTAGAAATTCGGTCCACAGACAGGTGTCAGACCCGAAGCAAACAACTCACCCACTCTCTCACCATACGCAATGTGCACTTTGGTGACAGTGCGGACTACAAGTTTGTTGCTGGATCAGGAGAAACATCTGCAAAACTCTTTGTAGAAGGTAATATAACTTTCAAAACAATATTGTAGAAGACATTTGAAACCTGCATCCATTTTCTGATGTTTCTTTGTATTCCAGCTCGTGTGATTGAGTTCACAAAGCACATCAAAGACATCAAGATTACTGAAAAGAAGAGGGCAACCTTTGAATGTGAAGTGTCTGAGCCCAATGTTCATGTGATTTGGATGAAAGACGGACAGGAACTGGAAATGTCTGAAAGGTATGTTACACCCTATCTAGTCTTGGGTGGGGGGGGGGAGCCCCAACATAATTATCGTTTAATAATACTCGTCATTAATTGCTATTGTGTTGTCTTATGTAGGTTCAGGTCGGCCACCGATAATTGCCAGCACTCCCTGGCGATTCAGTCATTGCGTATGTCTGATGCCGGAGAGTACTGTGTGGTTGCCGGCTCAAGTATGTCAAAGGCTCGCCTCACCGTGGAGGGCCGCGATGTCCTCATCAAGGAACCCTCTGAGAGAGAGATCACAGTAATAATCACCTCAGTACAAAATAAACTTCTTGAAAGGCTTTTTTTTCTCTTCACACTGTTCTAACCTCTGAATATTTGTTTTAGGTTGTTGAGAAACATAGAACTACATTTGAGTTTGAAGTCAATGAGGAGGACATTGAGGGCCGCTGGCTGAGGAATGGAGTTGAGATCCAGTTTCTCTCAGAGGAGCGGTTCACCTATGTGACCATTAGGAAGATCCATCGTCTGACAATCACTGAGATCTTCAGAGCTGATGCTGGAGAGTACACCTTTATCGCTGGCAAGAACAGTAGTGTGATCACACTTCATGTCATGGGTAAGTATTATGGATTGTGAGCCTCAAAATCTTCTAAATTCCTGCACCCTGTTTGGTGAATTAAATCAAAAAATCAGTTTGGTAAATTCAAAATGATATGTATAATGAACAGTTATCAGTTTGTGCGCTGATCCTCTTATTATAATATCCTATTCTTTAGCCCCAGAGCTTCCCAAGATTGTTAGGCAAATGCACCCCCTGACCGTGGTGGCCGGCAGGATGGCGAAGTTCTCAGTGGAGGTCAAGGGCACCCCAGAGCCCCAAGTGACCTGGTTTAAGAACTCTCAGCAAATGTATCATGGGGCTGAGTGCAGTATCTTTAAAGATGGTGGGGAGCACACACTGATGCTCTCTCAGGTCTACCCAGAGGACTCAGCTGTCTACAGCTGTGTGGCAAAGAATGACGCTGGTGAGGCCACTAGCTCTGCTGCTCTCCATGTTGAAGGTAAGATTTAAAATGGTCACACTGTCTCTGTCTAAAATACAAACCGGCAGTTTAAAGCAAAACAGATACATAAATACTATATGTACAAATATGTAAATGACAAATGTATGGAATTTTGAGTTCTATTTTCTCTTTTCTGTTGTCAATTTTCAGTGCCAGATGTGATTACACCTGTTTCACCTCCCGTGCTTGTTTTCCCAATTCCTGACACGACTGTTGATGAGGGAGAGTGTGTTAAACTCAAATGCAATTTCACTGGAGATGGTAAGACATTTGTGTGGTATTAAATTATTACCAAAATCAGGGAAAGTCGCAGATAGGTTACTAATTTCATCCCTCCACCCTTGATATCCATAGACTTGATTATCACTTGGTATCGCAAAGACAAGGAGATCCAGAAGTCAGCCTCCTTCAAAATGACTCAGTATGATGATTATTGCCAACTGGAGATTTCCAGAGTTTTCCCCGAGGATGAGGGAGAGTACACTTGTGTTGCCCGTAACTCTGCAGGAACAGTCTCATGCTCTGCCAAGTTAACTGTTCACGGTGAGTTCCTAGTATTTTCATTTTCATGTGTATATATCTAGTGTATATATGTTTTTCAATTTATATTTGCCTCTAGAAAACACATTTAGAGACTGTCCTTTGTGTGTATTCATTTGTATAAGTCTGTAGTTATTGACTTGCAACTGGACTGTGGAAGAATTTGCATGATATCTTGCACCTGAGAAAAAAAGAAAAAAAAAAGTATTGTATCTCACTCTTCTATGATTTTGATTTTATGATCAAAATGGTAGTTTTCCAATGGCAAACTTCCTTACAGATGAAACCAATTAAAATCTCAAAGCTGCATGTCTCTCCAAGTCATTCCGTAAAGCATATTGATAGTAATTGGTGACTTTCATTGTGCGCACCTCAAGCTGCCTGATGCCTTCTAGGAAAGTGGCCTGATTCCACTCTAGTGTATCTTGGTTGCCGAATCCAGATATATACTTCTTAAGCCAACAAAGACTGTTGTCTTTCATTTCGATGAGATGACAAACACTGCTCCTCTCACAGCTGGTGCTTTTTCTGAGCATGCTAGAAATCTGTGCATATCAATGTTGCTGGACAGCCCATTTACATAGCTTCTCTTGCGCTAAACAAAAGTGGTTGAACTGAACTGGTTAAAGTGGTCAAATTAACGCATCTTTATAAAAGGACTAATGAAAACCTCTTTCCAAGACTTCTTTTTTTAAATCTTTAAATATCTGGGACATCTTCTTGAATTGTTTTTGATTTCTTATTAACACTTATTAACAAGGTTGAATTTTATTTCAGACATTTTGAAATTGACTTTGAATTACAACATTATAGTTGAATCTGTTTGATTTATAACTCATTTGATGTTGTTAAATAATCTTTGTTTGACAACAAAAACATCAACCAGATCTTCATTCATCAACTCCTTTTTTCATCAAAGCCTTTCAAACACAAACTCACAAATGATTTTTATGAAGTGCCTAATTTCATTTTTTTCACCGCTCAGATGTCAAAACTCTAGATAGGCAAAGTATGTCAAGCACTGGAAGCTCTCTTGTGGAGAGTGTGGAGAACTCTCGTGGGAGTCCAACCTTGACTCTGAAAATGAGCGATATCAGAGTGAGCGCTGGTGATCTGGCGCAGTTCAACTGCTCCTTTGATGGGAAGCCATTTTCTGATATTGTATGGGATCATAATGGACGAACACTTACAGTCACAGAGAGGGTGAACTGTGCCCAAAATGGAGATTTTCTGTGTCTTACCATTCACAATGTCCAACTTGTTGACGAGGGGAGCTATCGCTGCTCTGTAAAAAATTATAATGGCGAAAACAGAACCTCTGCGCAGCTCAGAGTGGAAGGTGGATATTTTCATATTTTCCCTTTGTGGTCCATTCCATCCCATCCTGCTTCCTGCTGGTGCTATTTAAACATTTAATATTTTCCTTGAAGCTATAACCAATTGTATTTTTTTAATGTAATAACCAATTTAATAAACTTAGGTTCATCCATGACAAGCCTGGCTTAACATCATCGCCCCATCACACTAACTCTTTGTTCAGTGCTAAAATAACAGCTCATTGATGGATTTAATACCTAATAAATTTCCCCTAACTTTATTCTCACCCAGCTAAAGAAGCGAACCCCAATGCAGAAACGCCTGTTCCTTGTGATTCTCAAAGTAAGGCACCTGAAAGTGACAGAGAGTCCACTATACAGACCTCTGAGCAAGATAAACAGGAGCCCTTAAAGAATCTTGGACCTCTTGCACCCTCCTCCCAAAGAATGCAGTGGCTTATAAGCAACCATTATTTCCCTGACGTTTTTCCCTGCGAAGAAAGGGATATATATGGTGGCATTCAACCAGAGCTCCTTCTGAAACTTGCCCCTGAAACTCTCGCCAAACAAAGAGATGACGTGTCTCAGTTATATGTTGTAAAAGCAGCAACTTCTCCATGTGTTCTTTGGCTCCATGATCAGTTAATTGTCGAAGAGCCTGTGTCATTCTCAATGAGACACGATGGTCCCGTCTGCTGCTTAAATGTAACGAATGGGGGCTTTGGTCAATGGGGGACCTATACTTGCAAAATTATCAATGCAGCAGGAGACTGCGCGTGCAGCATTCCCCTCAAACTGAAGACAGGTTGGCATTTGCATGCTTTAGTCCTTACAAGTACATTTGTGAACTTGGACACTCATTAGTCTTCACCATGCACATCTTCTTTGGTAGTGACATCTCTTGGACAAATATGAACCCACATTAAAACACTGGCTGTAAACAGTTCACATAGGAATACTTTGCAGCTGGTCCCTTTGGAATAGTCACTTGTTTACACTTGGTTTGCATTTAAATGTAGGTGGCATGAATGGTTTACATGTCTTTTCTAAAAAAAAAAAATGTGTTGTCTTTACAGCAGCTAAAGTGGACGAGACTGCTGACCAAGGAGAACTGAGAGGTAATTACATTCTTTAAAATATAAGCCTTTTCAAATATGTATTTGTCTGCATTTGTTTTCAGAATGATTGAGGTGACGTTCTACATAAGTTACAGAGGTCTCACATAAATGTTGCATCCTGTGTTGACAAATTTGTATTATAAACATGAATTCCTATTCCAGGAACAGTGTTGTGGTTGTCAAGTGGTTTTGTTTCAATTTGGACATCTGTATTTTATATTTTTAAATTGTTTCAGAAATTATGATATTACACATTCTTCATATCTATGTATGCTAGCTGGAAAGTAACATGATAACACAAACTTATATCAGAATGGACTGTTACTGTCAATTTGTGAATAGTATGTTTAAAAAAATATTCTTTGCTCAGCCTTTTCTAGCTTGGCCGTTTCAACGGAAGAGGAGAAACACGACACCATAACTAGCCTGAGCATGACAGAGAGGCGCACATTTGAACTCGAGTCAGAGTCAAAACGCTATACTAGTACTCTTTCCCAAAAAATAGAGAAACCAGTTTTTGTAACTAAACTATCCCCTATGATTTCTTCTGTTGGGGAAACTGCCAAGTTTACTGTCATTGCATCTGGTTTCCCAAAACCAGACGTTCAGTGGAAGCACAATGGCCAAGCCATTGTGTCTTCATCCATTTATAAGTTCATTCAAGAGAGAGATGAGTACACATTAATAGTAACCAAGGTTCGGAAAGAAACAGAGGGAGAATACTTATGCACTGTGCGCAATGAATATGGTGAGTCAACATGTGCATCATACCTACATGTGAAAGTGAAGGATGCACGGCAGTTAGAGAAACCTAAAGGACAACCCCCCTGTTTCACAAAAGAAATTAATTCGGTGCAATGTACAGTCGGAAGCCAGGCACAGTTTCAATACACAGTAACAGGAACACCACTGCCTGAAATTCAGTGGTTTAGAGGTGAATTTCAAATGCATCCAAGCAAGTACTGTGTAATAATGAGCAATCCAGATGGCTTCGGTTTTATGAAAATGACAAGCCTTCAGCAGGAAGATAGTGGTCTCTACACTTGCACGGCAGTTAACTTGTTCGGGGAGGCCTTGTGCAGTGCTGAACTTATTGTCTTGCGGGAGACTGTTGCTACATCCCGGCACCAAGAACAGGTTGTCACTCAAAAACAAAAAAGTTACAAAGTGTCAGTGACTGAACAAACGACTGAATCTCGTCTGTACATGGTTAATATACCAGGGGAAGCCAGAGATAACCAGCAGGCAGGACGTCAGAAGATCTGCATTGGAACTGAGGATACACAGGTTGTTGCCAGTGAACAGGTGGAAAACTTAAGAGAGGTAGATATGTCTGCTGCCACTATTCATACAGAGCAATTAACGCATCAAGCTGCAGTCTTGCAGTCTCATGAAGTGCAAGAGACAGTGACGATGGGTCCAACCCTACCACAGCCAGCTGTAGCCATCCCTGTTAAGCAGCTACACACTACTGCCCTCACTTCTTCCATTGAGGAAAACCAAGGTTTCATAGAACAACACTCGGAACGTATCAAAAGCCCTGAAATTACTGAGCTAGAGTTTGAGAGGGAGCTGCCCTCTAAGCTGATGTCTGCCACCTCTGAGAACATAACCGGATTCTCTATTGTAAGAGCTGAGACATTTGCAGGCAGGAAAGAGGAGGAAACAAAAACAACAGCTGAACCAAAATACCCGCTCAGTGGCTATCAAGTAGAAACCACATTACCTATATTGAGAGAACAGTATCAGAGTATTCCCCTACCTGAACAAGAGAGGGGTTTTAGAGTTGCTGAAGGGGTCAAATTGCTATACTCTGCTACTTCCTCACAAAATTTGCAAATTTCAGAGGGCCATACATCTGACCTGTCTGCCTCCGAGACCACTCAAGGTTTGGTTAGGAAGGAACTAAGAAAGCCAACACTTGCAGGAGTCAGTGAGATGAAACATATTTTGGCTAAAGTGGAGAAATTTGAGGTGCATAAGCCAAAAGAGGAGGTAGCTGACCTCTCTAAAGATAAAGTATTCTTATCAGCTTTAAATGCAGAAGAGAAGCTAGAACTCAAAGCTGACCATGTTGCCAAAATACCAGGCATAGAAAGTGCAGAATCAGTAACCACACAAAAGGAAAAAGAGCAGATTTTACATTTGCAGGTGATTAGTGATCAAGATGTTCTCCCATCTGAGAGCAGGTTTACCTGTGAGAAACCATCTGAGGAACAGGCAGATGTTAGGAAGAGTCCCACCCTGCTCCACTCGGTATCTACAGACGAGCAGAGAACGGTAACTTGTGAGGACTCTGCACACTTTTCTTCCGAAAAGACCACATTGACTCTGCAGCCTCAGAAAGAGCCCACTGGGACTTTACATCTTCAGTCTGTACAAGAAGTATACCCACTAACCAAAGAGGCTATACTTACACACGAGAAACCAGAAGAGCACTCTGCAATGCAAAGACAAGAAAAGGCTCGGAAACATGCTGTAACCACAGAAGAAAAGAGGGAGCTTACAGCAGATTACATCAAAGATCTTCATGTATCGGTGACGGGCATTAAGTCTAACTACAAAAAAGAACCCAAACCTCAAAATATTCTTCAAGTAATTTCAGAATCTTTGCAGCTCCCGAAGGAAACACCATTTGCCACTGCTATTGAGCAACAGAGAGCTCTAGTCCAAAAGGAGGACCGGTGGAATATAGTGCACGTAACATCCATCTCAGACAGACAAGTTCTCGAGGAAGGTCACACAGACCAGTTAAAGGCTGCTGAGAAATTCACTTGCGAGACGGGAATGGAGCCCAAAATGCCCACACAACCTTTACACATAGAAGAAAAGGCTGTTTCCACAGAGAGCAGTGTTGCACTTGAATCTGCAGAGCAAGATTTTGCTGTTCAGATTCAAGAGGGACAGTCAGTTAGACAGGCAATATTGATGGAGGAGAAGCATGTTCTGATGGGGGAGATGTCTAAGTGCATCACAAAGTCTGAGTCAATAAAGGTAGATGCTACTACACAGCCCAAAAGACCCCTGTTAGTTTCTGAGTCAAGAGAGAGTAAAACTCTTCCCAAGGAGCTGACATTTGTCATCCCTGCACTCAAACCTCAGAGCTTGGACATCCGTTATCAATTAAAGACTGCCCTTCAGTCGGCAGTGGCTCGTGATCAACCGCTTATTTTGGCGGATGTCGTGCAGAGCCTAGGTGTCGTAGACGTTAAAGAGCCCACAATACGCAAGGAGCCGAAATTCACTATGTTTACATATCTCATCACAACCACAAGCATACCCATAAAAATAACTATTGCCTTTGAGGGTGACTACCCTCAGACTGCAGATCTGAAAAGCGAACTTCAGGCAGCATTCTATTCTATTGTTTATCAAGAATGTCAAATTCTAACTTCAGCACAGTCTGGAACCTTGCAAATCGACAGACCCCAAAAGTTACAGGTCAAGAGTGCCTCCCGGAAGGAGATGCTCACATCTGTGGTGGGGACAGTGCTGACTTCAGAGAGTGTCTCTGATATTAAATTGGCAAGGATGCAGTCAGCTGCTGTGAAGACAGAAGCCAAAACCTCCTTTGAAACTATAATAGCTCAGGAACAACCTTTGGTGCAGGAAGCCACGCGGATATCTAAACCAGAAATCAGATCAATGACAGTAAATGGCCTTGAGAAAGATGCAGGTGCTGCAAATATAACTACAGCTGTGTCATGCGCACCTATACCCTTGGAACAATCTGCAGATGTTGTTGTACACAGAGAGTTAAAAGAGGAATTTCTCTCTGAAGAAATCACAATAAGTAAGACCGTAGAACAGATTCAAAATTACCCTATCATTGAGAAACCTCTGAATGATATGTCTGTAGAGGATGGCAGTAAAGTAGATTTTTCGGTGAATATAAAATGTGTTAAAAATGTAAAGTGGTTCTTCAATGGAAAATTGGTTAAATCTGGCATCGAGTTCAAATGTTCCAAATCCCGAGACACACACATGTTAGTAATCGACAAAGTTAAGAAGGACAAGCATCAAGGAGAATATGTCTGTGAAGCTGAGAATGAAGCCGGCAAGACCTCAACATCCTCAAGGCTCACAGTTATATCAAGAGGTTGGATTATAAGGATGTTTTAATCTCACAGTTACTGAAGATCTAACTTTAATCTTTGGCGTTTACCATTAGATCATCACTAATTAATGGATGAACATCCATGCCACCTTCACATTCCTACTCTCTTGGTTTCATGTCATTTTTTCCACTCTTTTATTTAACTCCCAGGTGTTCATCACTCCTAGATATCACTCTTTACCACTTCTTTAAATCACTTTGTTTCATCCATCACTTTTAGCATGCTCTGAGGTATCGTAATTTCATTTTTCCTCATCCACTCTTCATTTTCTTCCTTCCCTAACAATTCACTTCTTTTCACAGTCATCCTGGATTACTAGAGTGTGTATTCATCCCTGTCCCAGTTATTCCAGATATCATCTTTCTCTCCATTACTGCCTGGGTAATCTGACCTTTTTTCTCTTCCTCCGCAAAACAGTGCCACCTGTTTTCAGGCGCAAGATCCAACCCCTGGAACTCAACGTTGGCGATCAAGGCAGGTTTGACTGTGAGATTGAAGATGCACCCAATGTCAACTTCAAATGGTTCAAGTCTGGCACAGAGATTCGTCAGGGTGAGAAGTACAGGATCATCAGCCATCTCAACAAGACCACACTGGAACTCCTGAAAACTGGCAAAGCTGACAGCGATGAATTTACCTGCAAAGCCACCAACCAACATGGCAGTGACACGTGTTCTGCTTACCTCACAGTGTCTGGTAAGTTAAGTGTTTATTTTGTGTTGCAAGCTGCTGCGCTTGCAGGCTGCGGATACTGGATCGTCCAGTTATGTTGGCAGTTCATACTGCAAAGTTTGGGGAATTTGTTATATGTGTTTTGCCATAATGTCTTTGTTGTGAGGCATCTCAGATTTATTTGAATGGGTTTACTCTGATGATCTTTGCACCTGAGTCATTTAATGGAAATGGAAGGGTTGTCACAGCAAGGATTATATACAATATATACAATTTATTGTCCTATGCCTTGATCCTTTGCAGAACTGTTCCCACCTTCTTTTGTTACTAAGCCTGATCCTATGACCGTTTTTGTTGGGAAACAAGCAATAATTCAACTCTTAATAACAGGAACTTCACCAATGGATGTTGTCTGGTTCAAAAACAACACTGCCATCTCAGAGAGCACTGACAACAGAATATCTTATGAAAAGAACAAGCATTCTCTTGAAATCTTAAGACTTAAGCAGACCGACTGTAAACTCTCTTTTGAAGACAGGATGCCCAGTCTTGACATTCTTAAGGCTAAAGACACTGGAAGCACAGAATACTCTTGCGTGGTTATGGTCCAAGGTAAGTGCACTTTCGTGCTCAGCGTACTATTTTTATTTGACTATATCTGCTGTGTAAAATGTAATGCAACAACATATATTGTGTCACAACACAATACATTTGTCAGCACTAGTCGTGCAGGTAATATATTTTGATGTACTCTATATATCACATAAACTTTCCATGGCAAACTGACTTATTTCTGATGCAACAAATATATTGGTTGGTTGTTTGACACGAGAGAGAATGTGAATTATATTTTGAAGATTTTTTAACTATGTAGAGTTGCTAATTGTCAACAAATTGTCAGATCTGTTTGGCTGGATTTTGTTGGAAGTTTTGTGTGATACAGGACGTTATTTTAAAATGATTAGGCCATTCTTTAGCATTTCATAAAAAAATGATTAAGCCATACAACAGAATTTTTTTTTAATCTAAAATGAATTGAATTTCAGTTCCTCTTTTTGAATGTATTATTCGGTCCTGAGTAATATGTTAATGTTTATTGTGTAAGACTACAAGAGACTTAAAATATTCAAATCGTAGACTATATACAGACGTGGACAAAATTGTTGGTACCCTTCCGTTAAAGGAAGAAAAAGCCACAATCATCACTGAAATAACTTGAAACTGACAAAAGTAATAATAAATAAAAAAATACTGAAAATGAACTAATGGAAAGAAGACATTGCTTTTGAATTGTGGTTCAACAGAATAATTACAAAAAAAAAACGAATTAAACTGGCCTGGACAAAAATGATGCTACCCCTAGAAAAGATTTAAAATAATTTGACCATAGAGACATGTTAAACTAAGGTGTGTCCTCTAATTAGCATTACAGGCTTCTTCAAACTTGTAATCAGTCAGTCTGCCTATTTAAAGGGTGAAAAGTAGTCACTGTGGTGTTTGGTATCATGGTGTGTACCACACTGAACATGGACCACAGAAAGCTAAGGACAGAGTTGTCTCAGGAGATTAGAAAGAAGCAGCTTGATATTCCTGTGACAACAGTTGCACATATTATTCAGAAGTTTAAGGTCCAGGGGACTGTAGCCAACCTCCCTGGACATGGCTGCAAGAGGAAAATTGATGACAAATTGAAGAGACGGATAATACAAATGGTAACCAAAGTGCCCAGAACAACTTCCAAAGAGATTAGAGGTGAACTCCAAGGTCAAGGTACATCAGGGCCAGATCGCACCATCAGTCGCTGTTTGAGCCAAAGTCGACCGTGGAGGACACCACTGTTGAAAGCAAATCATATAAAAGCGAAACTGGAATTTGCCAAAATGCATATTGACAAGCCACAGGGCTTCTGGGAGAATGTCCTTTGGACAGACGAGACAAAACTGGAGCTTGTCAGTTTCAAGTTATTTCAGTGACAATTGTGGGTTTTTCCTTCTTTAAATGAAGGGTACCAACAATTTTGTTCACGTCTGTATGTAGTGAACATGATATAACTCCACTTCAAAATGACATTTTTAGAAAATTACCTTATAGTCTCCTTATTCTTTACTGAGGTCAGATTGGCTTTGAGACTTGGTTTGACTCTTAGATTTTAGTTTGAAGCATACAAGCCGACTTTGAAATGGAACTGACCCTGATGTGGTTTAGATGAAAACAATGAAATGTTCTTGGTGTTTTTGGATCAATACACCTGTTGTGGTTTTTGCTTCCTTGAGTGATCCATATGTAGGCAAGCTTGTTTCAAATTGTGTTTCTGCTGTGCGTTCCTAGTTGGGTTAATATTCTGATAATGTTAGTATGATGTTATTAAAGCATGATGTGACTATAATAGGATGCCACAGACTTCGATCTGACACTGCTGAGAGAAAAAAAAAGATGAAAAGTATTGTTTTCATGAGCCAATATAAACCTTGCGACATCTCAGTCACGATGAGTAATGGACAGAACTGAATCCAATTAAAAATCATTTGGAATTATCTGTTCCACTCACCAACCCTAAGAATGTGACACTGCGGGACATTTTTGGTGATTAAGTGGATAATGCTGACCATCCACTCATTTTTGCAATACTGAAATGCTGGCTATATTATGACCTTACAGTCTATCTCACATTCTTGATTTCCAGAACCACCCCAATTCACAATGAAACTGCCAAGCACACAATTTGTTAAGCTCCACGAGCCGCTACATCTTGAATGCAAAGTCAGTGGCACACCCTCTTTAAAAATAAACGGTAACAAATATGACAACAAGATCACTGATTCTGGACACTACAGCACATCATTAGTTGACTTAGTAGCAGTCCTCGAATTGAAGACTACACGATTTGAGGACAGCAGAGATTTTACTTGTGAAGTATGGAATGATGCAGAAACTGCCAACTGCAGCAGCAACATAGTTGTCAAAGGTCAGAAATGATTGTGACGCTGAAATGATGCTTTCAACTTTTAACTTGATTTGGATGACATCAAGGCACTTTGACATAACAAATCCTTGATGTATCTCTGCATCTCTCCTATGTATCTCTGCATAGTGAAAAATCAGACAAGGCTCTGAATCCCTTAATACTGGATGTCTTGCGCAATTCTGATGTTAGAATTTAGTCCTGATGTTGGCATCTGAGGTGTCGTTTTGCCATTTTGAACCCAGCATGAAACCATCCCCTTTAATGTTGGGCCTTAAAAGGTGGTTTAGCCTGCATGGAGCACATGGTATGGGAAAAATCATGCTGTCTCTTCATGTAATGTAGGCAGGTTAAGACGGACATTTACATCAGATTTTGTTTAGGGTGAAACCACAACACATGGAAGCATTGCCAGGCTCAAAAGTCTACTGTTAATGTCAAATGTCAACTGTTAAAAGAAGCGTCACATTTACATTGAAATGGTCCAAGGAAACTAGAGAGCTACTACTTGGAAGGAGCTGTAAAATAGCTTTAAGAGAGAACAGCATTTTTGAAATTGCTCAAAATTGACCAGTCTCATACAGCAGAGTACTTATGCCAGATAAGTATTGATACTGGAGAGAAAAGCTGTCAAGTCAACTTGGTGGTAAAAGATCAGTGTGCATGTCCTTCATGCAGACAGTCTTCTTTGCTTGATTGCATTTTCAGACAGGCAATTTTTCTCTTCCTCTTAGAACCTGCTCGTTTTGTGAAAAGACTGAAGGACATTTATATTGAAAAGGGAAAACATTTAATTCTTGACTGCTCTTTTGTGGGAAGCCCAAAAATGGTTGTCTCATGGATGAAGGATGGCAAGCATATATATGCTTCCTACAGATATAATACAAAAGTGACAGGGAACTCATGCATCTTGGAAAGCCTCTTTGAAAGCGATCATGAGACTTCTGGAACTTACTCTTGTGAAATTAGTAATGGTGCTACTGATGCCTGTCATGCTCAAATCACGGTCCTAGGTTTGTTCCTTGCCTTCACTTTACAATTTTCACAATTCCATAATCCATGACATATTGTTGAATTGAAATAACTGTACCTACCTTTGATCTTATTAATACTTTAGAACCACCATATTTCATTCAAACATTGGCACCAAATTATGTCAAAGAAGGAGCTGCAGTTGCCATTAGTTGTCACATTGGCGGTAGACAGGAGATAAAAGTATCCTGGTTTAAAGGGAACAGCAAAGTGCATGCCTCTGCCACCTGCAAAATGGAGTATTCTAGTGGCATTGCTTATTTGCAAATATCAAAAACAACTAAATCTGACACTGGTGAATATACTTGCACAGCTGAAAACAGCATAGGATCAGCTTCTTGTATCTGCTACATACGTGATAAAGGTGATCTTAATTTCTCTCTTTGGTTTCGTCTTAAAAATCCTCTTGAGGTTCTTGAAATACTAGCATGAAAGACTGAATTAATTCAAATCATCAAGAATAATATTGTTTCTCACAGACCCACCACACTTTGTGACAAAGATGAAGGACCTTTGTATTGTTGTGGGAAAGAAATTGAGACTTGAATGCACATTCACTGGAAATCCCAAGATGTTTGTTACTTGGTGTAAAGATGGAAGACCGCTGTATGCCTCTGACAGATATGGCGCAAAAGTCACCAAGGACATGTGTATCTTGGAATGTGTTCATGAAAGCAACAAAGACACCAGTGGAAAATATTCTTGCGCAATTAGCAATTCTTGTGGAACAGATGTTTGTTATGCTGAAGTCACTGTCTTGGAATTTAAACATGAAGATAGCAAAGACGTTCCTAGTGATTATTCTTGTGATGTGCACGGTGTTGGTGGAGATGATCTCTATCAATCTCCTGTCACCACCTCCAGAGGTTTGTATACAACACTTCAGGAAACATTCAGTGTCATTTTACTATTTCTTCATTTCCGGTTATTGAGGCATAGGCCTTGACCATGTAGCAAATCTCAACAATTCTTGAAGAAGATGAAAGGACAGTTCTTGGAAACTCTTTGGTCTTGACCAGTATTGTATCATTGCATAGGAAAGCAAGATTCATATATCCAAGTTTGAGCTGTCTTGGGCAGCATATCTCACATAAATACTTTTTTGGTTATTATTATTTTTAGAACCTGGGCGCTTTGTCCGGAAGCAGGACACCTCAAAGCCTGCTCGCTTTGTGATGAAGATGGGAGACGTTTCTATTCCAATGCGCAATAAGTTGAGGCTGGAATGCAGATTCACTGGATCTCCTAAGCTGTTTGTCACTTGGTACAAGGATGGCAAGCAACTCTACGCTTCATACAGACACAACACAAAAGTCATTGAGAACACCTGCATCTTGGAATGTCTTCATGAGTGCAACAAAGACACTCCTGGAAGGTACTCCTGTGAAGTTCACAATGCCTCTGGCACCGACATCTGCCATGCTCAAATCAGCGTAGTGACAGGTTGGTACACTATTTGTCCAAAAGATTTGAGATACTGCTCTTATTGTACAATCATTTTTACTTCAGTCCGTTATTACCTTTACTGCCTTCATACCTCATATGGATATCTTATAGATTAAAAGGGATTTAAGGGATAGTTGGATCATCATTTTATATAGCAACTTATAATAGTAGAACTGAAGTTCATTGGATTATCTCTTTACAAAACTACTCTTTATGAATTCATCGAACAACCTTCCTGGAAAAAGATGTAATTAATCAAAATGTTATTTTTCTTAGAACCTGCTCGTTTTGTCACAAAACTGAAGGACATCTCCATCCCAATGAAGCAGAAATTGCAACTTGTGTGCACCTTTAAAGGAGCTCCAAAAATGTTTGTTACTTGGTACAAAAATGGAAAGCAACTATATGCCTCATACAGATATAACACTAAAGTCACAGGAAACTCTTGCATCGTGGAGTGTCTTCATGAATGCGACAAAGATACTCCTGGAACATATGCCTGCGAAGTCAGCAATGCTTATGGAACAGAGATCTGCTATGCTGATGTTTCTGTGATAACAGGTCAGTATACTGTCTTGCATTGCTGGAATGGATTTCTTTGGATTTTTGGGAGTATTTCTATAAAAAATAGGACACAATGGTCACTGTTATGGAAAATGCATGGATGCATGGAGCTCATTTTTTCAGATTCTGACTACAAAACAATTTCTTGCATGTGCTATTGGACTATGTCTAAAGCCAATACACATTTTACCTTCACTCTCAAAGTGTCAATCAATGTAACACATTGAAAGAACAGCTTGGAAGCATGGAGGACAATTTTCAAAAAGCATGCATAATTGGATCATGTAAGACTGAGAGCACCATAGTTTACTGTTAAAGCTAAAATGAAGATACAAATAAATGGCATGCCTTATTGGATCCTCCCTGAAAGAGCCATCTCTTATTCTTCTATCTTAATAAATCTCTTGTTTCTCTCAGAACCTGCTCGCTTTGTGAAGAAGCTGAAGGCCACCACCGTTGCTTTGGGACATAAATTAAGACTTGAGTGTGAATTTAAGGGAGCCCCTAAAATGTTTGTCACTTGGTATAAGAATGGCAAACAGCTGTATGCCTCTTACAGATACAATACAAAGATTACAGCTAATACCTGCATCATGGAATGTCTTCATGACACCAAACCAGATACTGCAGGCATATACTCATGTGAAGTCAGCAATTCCTATGGAACTGATATATGCCAAGCTGAGGTTGCTGTAGCAACAGGTTAGTATAGTCTTTTGTGCTTGGAAGGTCCTCCATCCCCATTTACAACTGAATAATATATACTTTTTAATATTATGGCTAGCTCAGACAATCATCAATCCATTAATTTGCCTTCAATTATTTTTCCTTACAATATCTTTCACAGAACCAGCTCATTTTGTGACAAAGCTTAAGGACCATACTATCCCAATGAGCAAGAAGTTGATACTGGAGTGCACATTTACTGGAGCCCCAAAAATGTTTGTCACTTGGTACAAGGAAGGAAAACAAGTGTATGCTTCATACAGATACAACACTAAAGTCACAAAGAACTCGTGCATCTTGGAATGTCTACATCCCAGTAACCAAGAAACCAGTGGAATTTACTCTTGTGAAGTTAGCAATGCACATGGAACAGATATCTGCCATGCTCAGATTGTTGCTGTAACAGGTTGGTACATCATCCTCTTTGCATAACGGAAGTACTGGTCAACATTCTAGGAGGTCTTCTTGTTTATTCAGTTTATTCTGTAATTTCAGTCACTATCTCTTCAACTAATAACGCTAAAAACATATTTGAAAAGGATTTATCTCAGGATGTAGAATTTTCTTGTAGTTTGTCAGGCGTTCTTAAGCGTTTTACCATCCATAACCCAGTTTCTCTGTGAAGTGTAGGCTTATGGCCGGGTCTTAGGCAAGAGTCTTAATCTATTCACATTTTTCCACTCAGAACCTCCTCAATTGATCACAAAGCTGAAGGACCTATCCGTTCCAATGAACAAGAAATTAAGACTTGAGTGCACCTTCATAGGAGCTCCAAAGATGTTTATCACATGGTATAAGGATGGCAAACAAGTGTATGCATCCTATAGATATAATACAAAAGTCACCAAGAACTCCTGCATCCTGGAATGCCTTCATGAGTGCAATACGGAAACTACAGGAAGGTACTCCTGTGAAATCACTAACAAATATGGATCTGATGTCTGCTATGCTAAAGTCACTGCAGTGGCAGGTCAGTATCAGGAAATGTTATTGCAGATACTCTGCCTCTCTTCTCAACATTTAAACGTAATGATTCCAACACCTGTGAACGGGGTGGCAATATATAATTAATTATAATTACAATTCTCTCTCAGACCCAGCACGCTTTGTGACAAAGCTGAAGAACATTTCCATCCCAGTGAGCCAGAAACTGAGACTTGAGTGCACTTTCACTGGGGCCCCCAAAATGTTTGTCACTTGGTACAAGAATGACAAGCAGCTCTATGCCTCATACAGATACAACACTAAAGTGATTGGAAACTCCTGTGTCTTGGAGTGTTTGCATGAATGCAACAAAGAAACCACTGGAAAATACTCTTGTGAAGTAACAAACAAGTTTGGATCTGATAGATGCCATGCTGAGGTCACAACAGTGACAGGTTTGTATGCCTTCCAGACCCATGTACATAACAGTAAAGGTTATAAAACTTGTTAACTTTAAACTCTTCGTGAAAAACATAAAATACTTTTTTACCGTAATTGATCATTTTTATCCAGAAATTGGGAGACCCCTTTATGCAGCATTTTACTCTTAAAAAATTCAATATATCTTTACTTTTGATCAGATGTTCCTCGCTTTGCGAAGAAGCTGCCCAACATCCAAGTCTATATTGGAGAAAAAATGACCCTGGAATGTACATTCACTGGAGCCCCCAAAATGTTTGTCACTTGGTACAAGGAAGGAAAGCAACTTTATGCCTCTTACCGACACAACACAAAGCTCATTGGCAATTCATGTATCTTGGAGTGCCTTCATGGAAGTAACAGAGGAACTGCTGGACGATACTCATGTGAAATAAGCAATTCTCATGGATCGGCTATCTGCCATGCTGATATCACTGTGGGAACAGGTTCGTCCCGCACTTTAAGATGGATCTTTTAGAAAATCAATTATGAATACTGTTCTTTGCATATAGTTAAGTTGTGAAAGAATTTGAAAGCAACAAGTATTACGTTTTAAGTTTCACGTTACATTTCACTACATTTCCTGATTTGTACTATAAAAAATCTATCCTATATTATAGTGTTTCAGCCTCTTGAGAATGTATTTAAGCATGGATACCAGGACCAGTTAATGAATTGAGCCTCTTGAGAATGTATTTAAGCATGGATACCAGGACCAGTTAATGAATTGTGTTGTTCTTCTCAGATGCTCCACACTTTGTGAAGAATTTGGTGGACATGACTATTCCAATGAGCAAAATGTTAAGACTGGAATGTGCCTTTACGGGAGCCCAGAAAATGTTTGTTATCTGGTATAAGGATGGCAAACAGGTTTATGGATACAACACCAAAGTCACTACCAATTCCTGTACTTTGGAATGCCTGCATCGATCCAACAAAGAAACAACTGGAAAATATTCTTGTGAAATCAGTAATTCTTATGGAACAGCTATCTGTCACTCTCAGATCACAGCAGAATCAGGTTTGTTCAAATCTCCTTCCTGGTGACTTGTTTTAGAGTAAATGTATGAAAAATATTCACGAAAGCTGTACCAACAATTCCAGATTTTCTTAAGCTAGATAACAGTGAGATAAAATCAGTATGATCTTGTTTCTCTCAGAGCCTGCTCGCTTTGTGAAGAAGCTTCAGAACCTCTCAATCCCAATGAGCCAAAAACTGAGACTTGAGTGCATTTTCATGGGAGCCCCTAAGATGTTTGTCACTTGGTACAAGGATGGCAAACAGCTCTATGCCTCATACAGATACAACTCAAAAGTCACTGAGAACTCATGTATCATGGAATGCTTACATGAATGCAACAAGGAGACTGCTGGAAGGTACTCCTGTGAAATCACCAATCCCTATGGAACAGATATCTGTCACGCTCAAGTCGTCCCCGTTACAGGTATGCACAACTCAATGGAAGATATTGGCAGTCTTTAAAATTAGGTGTTTTAAACCTTGTACAGTCAGATCTAAAGATATTTGTTGTAGAGTCATCAGTAATTTCCTCAATAGTCTCAATAAGGAGCTGTGCAGAAAAGCAATTATTTCTTGGAAATATATCGGTTCTGTGATCTAAACATTTGGAGAATAATTTCATCATTGTTCTTAGAACCTGCTCGCTTTGTCAAGAAGCTGAAGGATGTTTGCTTCCCTCTGAGTAAAAATCTCAGACTGGAGTGCACGTTTACGGGAGCACCAAAGATGTTCGTCACATGGTATAAGGATGGAAAGCAGGTGTATGCGTCCTACAGATACAACACAAAGGTCATTGGAAACACCTGTGTCTTGGAGTGTCTTCATAAATGTAACGAGGACACACCCGGACGGTACTCCTGTGAAGTAACCAATTCTTACGGAAGTGACATCTGTTATGCCCAGGTTACTACTGTGACAGGTGTGTAACTCGTCTGTTGTCTTGTGGAATGACAAAGACTGCACGTCGAGTGGTAGACATGAAGATGCATGATTGTCTTATGCGATGGTTGTTTTTAATATTTCACTGTGGATTGCGTTCTTGTGGCTTGCCTGAAATGATGGTTCAATACGACGGTTGTGAAGAAGCCTGCATCCTTTTCATATTATCTTTATCCCGATGACAACTTTGCATGGTTATTCAGAATTTAGGAGTCCTGCTCTTCAATGCACGTGAATGAAAGGAAAATCACAAAGCTTTAATTGTTCAAACTATTCTTTCCTCTCAGAACCTGGCCGATTTGTATCAAGACTTAAGGACCAAACCATCACAATGAGCAAAAAATTGAGACTGGAGTGTACATTTACTGGAGCTCCAAAACTGTTTATCACTTGGTGCAAGGATGGCAAGCAAGTTTGTGCTTCAAATAGATTTAACACAAAAGTCATTGGAAACACCTGTGTTCTTGAGTGCTTACATGAGACCAACAAAGATACTTCTGGAAAGTACTCCTGTGAGATTTACAACACATATGGAAGTGACATCTGCCACGCACAAGTCATGGCAGTCACCGGTTAGTAAAACTACATGAAGTATTGGTCTATAATCTTATTAGGAATTATTAAATTAGTCCTTCAAGGATGCAATTCAGTATTTCAATAGGTGGACCTAACCTTTTTCCTATTTGCATAGTAAGTGAATATATTCATACATTCTTTGTGTTCTCCCTCATAGAACCTGCTCGCTTTGTGATGCAGCTGCAAAACATCACCATCCCAATGACAGAAAAGCTGAGGCTACAGTGTACATTCACAGGAGATCAAAAGATGTTTGTCACTTGGTATAAGGATGGCAAACAGCTATATGGATCTTACAGATACAACACTAAGGTCACCAAGAACTCTTGCATCTTGGAATGCCTTCATGAATGTAACAAAGAAACGAGTGGAAGATACTCTTGTGAAGTTAGCAATTCCTGTGGCAAGGATATCTGTCATGCCCAGGTCATTGCAGTCACAGGTTAGTTTACCAAAGGAATGTCACCAAGTATTTGGATTTTTCAGTCATTTATATTATATAAAAATAAGAATGAGAATGCTCGGGAAGGATCTTGACATGGAGATACTTTATCATTTGGGCAATTGATTGTTCTTGTTAACACTTAGAATATATTCTTTTACAAAAGATTATTCTCCTGATTTCCAGTCATATATTATATCAAAATATTGTATTATAAATATTTTCTATTAAAGTGATTCAGAAATTCACTCACAACACTCATCAGTGCAACACTACTTTGTTTGCCTCAGAACCTGCTCGCTTTGTGAAGAAACTGCAGAATGTAGCTGTCCCAATGAGCCACAATTTGAGACTTGAGTGCACCTTCACTGGAGCTCCTAAGATGTTTGTCACTTGGTACAAGGATGGCAAACAGCTCTATGCTTCGTACAGATACAACACAAAGATCGTTGGAAAGTCCTGTATCTTGGAGGGTCTGCACCCCTGCAACAGAGAGACTCCTGGAATTTACTCTTGTGAAGTTAGCAATTCTTATGGAACTGATATCTGTCATGCTGAGGTCAACACAGCACCAGGTTAGTGTCATGGAGAATCGTTTCACGCATGATGGCATGATGAGCAGTTTGACCTGAGGGCTAAAACAATTTCAGATGTAGTGTCATGGACGATATAAGGATTGGATTCTTAATGACAAGCATCAACAGTTCTTTCAGACTGCAACATTGCCTGCTTCTGTGCATGTATCAACTCTACATATTTTGTAACCTCCCTTTCTGATGTTGTCTGCCTCAGATTCCCCTAGATTTGTGAAGAAGCTCACCAGGCACACTTTGAAAAAGGGAGAGAAACTACGTCTTGACTGCACATTTACAGGAGCAGAAAAGATGTTTGTCACCTGGTATAAGGATGGCAAACAGGTCTATGGCTCTTACAGATACAACACAAAACTTGTTGGTAACTCATGCATCTTTGAAGGTCTACACGAGAGTAACAGAGATACCACTGGAAAGTACTCCTGTGAAATTAGCAATTCCTATGGAAGTGATATCTGCCATGCTCAGATCAACTTTGGGACAGGTGTGTAATACTGCGTGTCTGTTGAGAATTTACTCTCATTTTGAAAGTGCTCAGGATTTGAGTGAACATTTCTTGGAGGGCAATTGTTTTACTTGTAAAGGGAATGATCCACAATTCTCCTACAGTCCATTTAATATAGTACTAGTATTGCTATGGTCTTTCCTTGACATTAACACTCTGTGTAGGCTGAACATCATATAATCGTAGTTTAAACTGATCATAACATTGTTTCTCTTAGAACCTCCACAATTTGTGACTGAACTGGAGGACCTCACCATCCCAATGAGTCAGAAACTGAGACTAGAGTGCACTTTTACTGGAACCAGTATGTTTGTCACTTGGTACAAGGATGGCAAACAGCTCTATGCCTCATACAGATTCAACACCAAAGTAATTCGCAACACATGCATCTTGGAGGCTCTTCACCCATGTAACAGCGAAACCAGTGGAAGATACTCTTGTGAAATTAGCAATTCCTATGGAACTCTAATCTGTCATGCCCAAATCAGAACAGTAGGAGGTCAGTATCAGTGTACATAATTCAGACACGACATGCAATGTCCTAATTCTTGGTTGGATGAGTGCCATCACTTACAATTAGCTAACTTGTTTGTGCAATGGTTGATTTTTCAGATGTGGCAAAGCCACCAACAACCACAGGTTAGTGTCAGAATATTTGTCCTTGATAGCAACACTCTGGTATTCTTAAAGTCTTAAGTCCTCCTGTATGTGATTGCTCATAGTTGACTTTTTTGTGAATGTGAGGAAAGCACCAGTGACTAAAGGTCAGTTTAAGTCTTTCATGAGAAAATTAATTTATATTTGGTAGGATGAAACAGGAAGTACTGTGTCTTTACTCAAATTTTGGAAAATGTACCACATAATGCTCCCCTCATACCGAGTTTACCTTATTTGTGTAATGATTCATTTTCAGATGTGGCGAAAAAACCTTTGACTACAGGTCAGTGTTGACGTCTTCTAAATACACCATACTTGTTCCTATGAAGCACTAGAAATGAATCATCAGATATGATTAGTTTAGTGTTCTTGCGGCTAGGTATTTGAGTGTTGAGTCTTCTCTAATAGACAATTCTTGGCTTGAGGATGAAGGATCTTTGAATAACCGATAACACACATCATCACATGATCACAAATCTGTTCTTTTGAATCCTGCTACTGCAATACCAACGGCAATATTAAAGGACACATCTGTATAGTTTCATTATGAGAGAGATCCTTTGAAAAAATCTGATGTTGATGAAATGCTGATCAGTAGACAAGCTGACCATCTTGATGATTTCAAATATTCACCCTTCCTCATTTTCCTCTCATGGTCTTCAGTTCAACCTCTAGACTCCAGATATCCTCCCTTTTTTGATGTAAAACTTATGCCCATGGATATGACACTGGGAGACAGTGTGGAATTAAATTGTCACATTACTGGATCTTTACCAATTAAAGTGACATGGTCAAAGGATCACAGAGAATTACGGGCAGGAAGAAATTACAGGATCTCCTGTGTGGGCAACACTCCACATCTTGTTATTTTGAAGGCCAGTCAATCAGACTCAGGGGTGTACTCTTGCCATGCTAGTAATGACACTGGAAAGGATGCTTGCTCTGCTGAAGTGTTTGTGAAAGGTATTTTGACACTGTCCTTGTCTGTGGTTGTATGCTAATTCACAGCCCATAAAATCAGCTAACATTGATTTTGTATTCATACTTTTCAGAGCGCAAAATCCCACCAAGCTTCACCAAAAAGCCCTCATCTCAGGTCGAAGACTCAGCAGGTAACATGCTGAAGTTGGAGGCACGGGTTTCTGGATCATCACCAATCAATGTCTGCTGGCGCAAAGACAGCACGGAAATCTCCAGCTCTGACAGCTATGACATCTCTTTCAAGAGCAATGTATCTGTACTGTGCTTCAAGTCCTCTAGTCTGTCAGACTCTGGAAACTACTCCTGTGAAGCCACTAATGAAGCTGGCACAGCCACCTGCCATGTGTCAGTGAAGATCTCAGGTAGAGATAGTACACAAAAAGTTGCTTGTGTGTGTAATTTAAGTAGTCTGTAATGACTGTTTTTAAAATAATGTATTAATAAATCGATATATTCTCATATGTTTTTCATTCCCAGAGCAAAAGACAGCCCCAGTCTTTGATGTGCCTCTTAAGGCAGTGACTGTAAGCGAGGGTGACAAGCTCACCCTGAGCTGCCATGTCCGCGGATCTCCTCCTCTGAAGGTTCAGTGGATGAAGGACAGACGGGAACTTGCATCCTCAGCCAGCATTAAGATCAAATTTGTGGATAACACGGCAAATCTGGAGATCCTCCGCACGTCAAAAACTGACGCAGGCGACTACTTGTGCAAAGCCACCAATGATGCCGGCAGTGAATTTACCAAGAGTAAAGTCACCATAAAGGGTAGGCCCTGTTTGTTATTGTAGAGACTGCCTATTCTTAATTCAAAAAGCTGAAACACATGACATACATTAAACCCAAGTGACTACCTGTATGTAATTAGTTGACCATGATAACATTTTCTTGTTTATATACATATGAGTCTGTAAATACATTTTCCTAAGCACCTTTTTGGTCTAATTTATAATAACTATGAATGCAGATAAAGCAGCAGCTCCTAAACCTGAAGCTGCTCCAGCTGCTCCAGCTGCTGCCCCCACAAAAAGACTGGACAACTTGTTCTTCATTGAGGAACCAAGGACTGCCCATATAACTGAGAGTGAGTATCTTGGAGTGTAATTATTATATACATGTAATTATATTATATTATATTATATTATTATATTATATTTATGTAATTATTCAAGTAGGAACTTTCCTTTCCTTTAAATGAAAAATGGGCTTGTCACAATGTGTCTGTGTGACTGTTCTTATTCTCAGAGGGCACAGCCACCTTCATTGCTAAAGTTGGAGGTGACCCAATCCCCAACGTGAAATGGATGAAGGGCAAGTGGAGGCAGGTTACTGCTGGTGGTCGCATCACCATTGAACAGAAGGGCCAAGAGGCCAAGCTGGAAATCAAGGAAGTTACCAAGTCTGACTCTGGACAGTATAGATGTGTTGCAGCTAACAAACATGGAGAGATTGAGTGCAGCACTGACCTGAATGTTGATGAGAAGAAGGCGGCTGGTCCCGAGACAGTGAAGCTCAAGAAGTAAGTGCTTTAAAAGGTTTTCCTTTATCTGTTCAATTTCCTGGAGAATTTTTGATGTAATGTATTTTGTAATTTAATTATGTAATGTAATGTAATTTATTTATTTTGTGTAGGACACCATCAAAGCAGAAAAGTCCAAAGGAAGGCCAAGAGATTGATCTTGTTGAGCTGCTCAGGAATGTAGATCCCAAAGAATATGAAAAGTATGCTCGCATGTACGGAATCACTGACTACCGTGGTATCCTCCAAGCTATTGAGCAGTTGAAGAGAGAAAGGGCAGAAGTAAGTGCCTGACAAGGTTGCATTGATCATGTTATGTCCATGTTATATTGTGTAGCTACAATCCTGATATTGTAAAAGATGTTTGGATATAAAATATGTTAAACAACTGATATTCTGTTGTCTTTGCAGGCAGGTGAAAAGGAATCCGATGAGGATTTGTCTGCTTTCATGTCTGATTTGCAAAGCAAAATGGAACAGGAGGTCTTTACTATTCTTGCATATTCATAACAATCTACATTATATCCTCAACCACCAAATGTGTCAGGGTGGCCTTTGTAAATAACAAATTTTTGCTTCATTTCAGCCTGTCACACTGGTGAAGGA
Organism: Clupea harengus; assembly: GCF_900700415.2. Classification (NCBI taxonomy): domain Eukaryota; kingdom Metazoa; phylum Chordata; class Actinopteri; order Clupeiformes; family Clupeidae; genus Clupea; species Clupea harengus. The sequence continues at coordinate 19,940,258 of NC_045153.1, read as the reverse complement.
TATTTCAGATCAAACCACAAAGGAAAACAAGGAGGCTACATTTGAATGTGTGGTTAAGATCAACTACCCAGAGATCTCTCTCTCTTGGTACAAAGACACAAAGAAGCTGTCAACTGATGACAAATATGATGTTAAAGTGTCAGGTGACCGCCACACACTGAAGATCAAAAACTGCCAGTCTTCAGACCAGGGAAATTACCGGGTAGTGTGTGGACCTCACATCTCAAGTGCAAAACTGACAGTTTTAGGTAAGTGTTTTTATTGTGTGTTTTTATTGTTTGTTCAGTGTTGACTCCTGTTTTAAAGTAAATAGTAAGGTTGAACAACATTTATCCTCACAGAGTCAAAAGAACAGATGCCGTCTTCGGGTAAGGTGGTTTTGCAGACTAATTAAGTAGTTAGCATAGCTTCGCATTTCTAACTGAATTTCTACTCATGGCAGGATGCAATGATTGGAAAAATAATTTCGAAACATTCAGCAATCTGCGCATTTGCTTTAAATCACATGCTAAATTGTTTTGGTTTAAATATTTGTGTTTTGAGTTTACTAACCTCTTTCCAGTTGTCTGTGTTAAATGTGATATCTTGTTGTTGGTCTTCAAATTCTGTGTTTTGGACACCCTCTGTCTTGTTTTAACCACCAAGATATGCAAAGTTTAAAGTGTTTAAAATGTTATTTGGAGCAGATGAACTTTAGTCTCAGTCTTATTTATTTTTAGCTGATCAAATTCAGTTCACCAAACGCATCCAGAACATTGTGGTGAATGAACGTCAATCAGCAACTTTTGAATGCGAGCTTTCTTTCGACAATGCCATTGTTACCTGGTACAAAGACTCATGGGAACTCAAAGAAAGCCCAAAGTATACCTTCAGGTGTGAAGGAAGGCGTCACTTTATGATCATCCGCAATGTAACTGCTGAAGACGAAGGTGTGTAGACAGAAAAAAAACATTAAGACTGTTTTTTTTTTTTTTTAAATATACTGCACCTAACAGACTGTAGTTAAAAGAAAAGCTGACGCCTGTAATGTGTTCACTCGTAATGTTTTAGGCGTGTACTCAGTGATCGCACGATTGGAGCCCGTTGGTGAAGCTAAGAGCACAGCTGAGCTTTATCTGTCAGGCAAAGGTCGGTAAAGTTTTTAGGTTGTAGGCACCTTATTTATTTCCCCCCTTTAGTGATGACACGCTAGTAATGGTATATGTTGCCTCTTCTTACAGAAGTTAATTTAGGAAGGGTTCCGCAAGGTGAGTACTTTTCAGATTGCCGCATTTTCCAGCTCTCAATTAATGCCGTGACTTCATATTTTTACCTAACACTAATAATAAAAATAGATACCCAGAAATTTGCATTTAAAATAGTGGTGACAACAACATTTACCTAGACTGTACTTACTGTATTCAACATATTTAGATGTCCCCGATACATCAGTGCAAGTTCCTGAAGTGTCCTCCGTAATTAGTTTTAAAGGTAAGAGTGGAACGTTTGATCTGAACACAATTATTCTTGGGCAATGATTTTTTTGACGATATGAGTAATTGTTACTCTCTAATTTAAAAGATGAGACTTCAGACTACTATCGCTATGAACAAAAAACAGAAATAACAGGTACAATGTTTAACATGCATCGTTACATTCATTGCTTTAATTTATTCATTCGGGTGTTGATTTCACTGATCATAGAGACATTTTGAACTATCATCATCATCATTATCATCATCTTCTTCTTCATCTTCGTTAACCTCTCGTTAATCTCTCATCCTTTCATCAAAATCATTACATTCACTAAGGTTTTCTGTGTTTTCACTAATTGTTTAACCAGCCTAAACAACAGTTTGATCCATGGATTTGAGTGAAACCATCACTGTAACCATAAACTACACCATAAGTGTCAAAATATATCATTTAAAATCTTTTTCTTTGCGGTCATAAATAATGCGTTTAATTTCTCACTCTTTGTGTCGCCAATCCTTTTTCAACGTCCTCCGATATATTAGCGGTCGAAAGTTGGACTGTCCAAGAAGAAACTGTGGTTGAGTTCTCTTCAGTGAAAGGTACAAAAGGGATCTTACTATGTAGTTTATACCTTTGTGTACTGTACACCACTGGTGGAATCTTCAAACATTCCCTACCATTACATGTTGTTTGTCATATTATTCATGTAATTTATGTTTTTGTAAGTCTGTCTGAGTATTTGTTCTTTTTTTGTGATGTTGTAAACATCACCACATCTTCATTGTTCACTGTTTCCTTTTCCCTGTCACTCACATGACATGTCTACTGTAAATGAAATTTTCAGATAACATATGCACAAATATTAAGTTCTATGTTCTATCATTGTAATGATGTTGCTCTATAGGCTATGTTATCATGTCTGTTTCTCTCCACAGGTATCATTACATCAATGTTAAGATTAACATTTACTAAATGTTCATGAATTGTCTTGCACACATCTAAGATGACACTCATTTTTTATCAGACACAAGGAAACCAGTTGATGAGACTGTTCCCAAAACAATGGTGGGGATGAGAGAAGAAAAGCCTGTGAAAGGTACCAAGAGAAAAGAACGCTGCTTGTGCTGAGCACAGCTTAATAGCACATGTGTAAATCACGCTAGTATCTTTGAGCACTACTAACCGACCTGTCTTTGTTTTGTCTTGACATTTTTTTTGTCATGTTTCATGTTTTTGGTCATCTGACCATTTTTGTCCATAATCTTCTGTCCATGTCCCTTTACTCTTATTTGTGTATGTTGTTTTTGTACGTATGCCCTTTCTTGATGTCAAGCATCATGTCGTTGTTTTTTTGTGTGGCTTCCTGTTTCAGTCCCATTTGGCACCAAATGCTTTCATAATCTTTAAACATGTAGTTGCTTAGATGCTAACACAAATATGAGCTTAGCTGTTGTGGTCTAACAACGCAAATGTCTTTTAAGTACCCGAGGTGCAGAAGGCAGAAGAGAAACCTGTAACAGCTGTTTCACAGGAACCTACAAAACCATCCAAAGGTATTCAGCAATGTCTGTTTTGTTCATATGTTGATGTTGTGTTCATCTATGTTCATCATCTCTGCTCATTAGAGTATGTTTGTCAAATCTTCTCTTAATGCTGTTTGTTTGGCTTGGAACATGTTTTAAATTACAAGCAGTTTTCCTTCAATTACAAAATGATCTCCTATTTAATGTTAAAATTTGACAACCTGAAGAAAATATTCATTGTCATATCTTTAAGTACCTGAAGCCAAGAAGCCTGTGGAAGAAAAAGTGACTCCAGTAAAAACACCTGAACAAAAAGAGAAACCATCAACCAAAGGTATTGTCTTCATGTGTTTTAATGTCTTTTTTTGTCTTGATATGGTGACTTGCTGTTCTTAAGTTTTGTACAGATTTCTCTGGCCTCTTACTTTGTCATGAATGTCATGTTAGTATGTGAGTCAGGTCTTGTGGTATCTACTGCATCAAGTTCAACTGACCCTTCTTTGTGTCGAGTCTGTTTGTTGTATGTTCTGAATGTTCTGAAGTCAGTAGCTAGCTGACATACATGTTTCAGTCTTCCATTGTACTGTTTATTGTTCTTTTCTTGAACTGACGCATTCTTTGATTGCGGTCACTCTTACTTCTAAATGTGCTCTTTTCTCTTTCAATTAGTGTTTCAGTTACTAATAGCTTTTTGTATCACCAACCACAGAATTAAAACCACAGGTACCATCTGGGTCTGTAGAATCCAAGCCTGAAACTGCAGTTGCTCCCAAGCCTGAACCTAAGGCTGAGCCCAAGCCTGAACCTAAGGTTGCACCAAAGGCTGAGCCTAAGGTTGCACCAAAGGCTGAACCTAAGGTTGCACCAAAGGCTGAACCCAAGCCTGAACCTAAGGTTGCACAAAAACCTGAACCCAAGACTGAAACAAAGGTTGCACCAAAGCCTGAGCCTAAGGTTGCACCAAAGGCTGAACCTAAGGTTGCACCAAAGGCTGAACCCAAGCCTGAACCTAAGGTTGCACCAAAGGCTGAACCCAAGACTGAAACAAAGGTTGCACCAAAGCCTGAACCTAAGGTTGCACCAAAGGCTGAACCCAAGCCTGAACCTAAGGTTGCACAAAAACCTGAACCCAAGACTGAAACAAAGGTGGCACCAAAGGTTGAACCTAAGGTTGCACCAAAGGCTGAACCCAAGCCTGAACCTAAGGTTGCACCAAAGGCTGAACCCAAGCTGGAACCTAAGGTTGCACCAAAGGCTGAACCCAAGCCAGAGCCAAAGGCTGCACCTAAGGCCGAACCCAAGCCTGAACCTAAGGCTGCACTTGTTAAGACAGCTGAGGCTCCAACCAAAGGTATTGTTGGAATGTTTCCTCTGTGTTCTTCCTGTTATGTATTTGTGTTCCTTGCACTTACATGTCTTTCTGTTTCTTGCGTAGTTTGTCTTTAACGTTTGTTCAGTTATTTGTAATGTAATACTCTTAATCAAAGTTTTAGTGTTGAGGTATTTTTCAGTGTCTAATCTTTCTATTATGCCTAAATGGCATAGCTGTGTATGTCTGATAAATGTTTTATGTTCACTCTTTAATGAGTGTATCTGCTTGAATTGCCTCTTGTACACATATTCTTTAAAAGCACCAGAAGCTCCCAAGAAACAAGAAGCTCTCAAGCAGCCATCTTTAGATACTAAAAAAGAGGTGGCTTCCCTGCCAACACCAGAAATGGCTTCACCTAAAGGTATTGTCTTTATAAGAGCATTAATATGATGCTTGCTCTTATGTGTAGAATCATTTCTTTGATTCTGAGTTCTGTTTTCTTAACAGAATATAACTCTTAATGACATGGGATTTGCCCTATCATTGGGGTGTCAGATTTCTTCTCTTTAACTTCTTATTCTTTTAATGCATATTATGTTATTATTAGTTAACTGTGAGGTCTTCACAGTTAGACTAGGTATATGTTGTGGTGAAAAGGAAACAACAGTTGTACAAATGTTTCTTTTAAAGTTACAATGGATTTGAAGACCATGCAGACATCAAAGGTAGATGCAGAAAAACAAAAAGATACTTTGCATACCACTTTTGAAAAACCAGCACCTGCACCTGTTGAGCTACCAAAGCCTCCACCTGCTGTTGTTGCGACACAGAAGGTAGAACTGGTGACACAAAAAGAGGTCTTTCCTGCTCCTGTTGAAAAACCAAAGGTGGAACCAGTAAAATCAGTACCTCTTGAACCTCTTGTTGAAACAATGAGTGTAGAACCCGTGTCTCCAAAAGATGTTTCTCCTGTTCCTGTGGAGAAACCAAAGGTGGAACCACCAAAAGCAGTGGCTCCCAAACCTGCTCCTGTTGAAAAACCAAAGGTGGAACCACCAAAAGCAGTGCCCCCCAAACCTGCTCCTGTTGAAAAACCAAAGGTGGAACCACCAAAAGCAGTGCCCCCCAAACCTGCTCCTGTGGAGAAACAAAAAGATGTCCCTACTGCAAAAGCAGAACCAACAAAACCAAAAGAACCAGTGCCTTCTCCTGTTGAGAAACCCAAGGTAGAAAGGGCAAAACCAGAGGAACCTAAGGTAGTACCAGTGAAACAAAAAGAACCTACTCGTATTTCTCCAAAAGAAGTTCCCAAGCCAACAGGTATCTTTTCTGGTGTTTACATATCTTGTATGATCTTAATATCTTCTTATGTATGAATGCAGTATATGCACGTAAAGTGCTGACATGTGTCATCTTAAAAAGCATGCATTGTGTTTTTCTCTTTTCCCAATATGTTCTTTGAGCATATGCATGTCATTTTGGTATTTGTACCATCTTCCTCATGTTTCTTTTGGCCCTGTGATGTCATTTTTGTGTGTATGTCTGTCTGTCTCAAAGCAGTTGAAGTAAAAAAGACAGAAGTGCCACCAGAGAAAATAGCTGTAACTAAACCTAAAAAGGAGACGGAGATTACTCCCACCAAAGGTAGGCTTGAGGCCACTGATATTCTTTACAGATGTCCACTTTGAGTTTACTGTGTAGATTTGTGAAAGAGTTTAATCAGTCTGGGAAACCAACCAGTTGAATTCAATCAATTTATGACTGAATACATTCACTTAATTGTTTAGGAAAACTATTAACATGCTTAATGCATTATCTTCAGGCCTTAATTGAAAATCTCTAAGTATGAGGAACCTAGGTAGACTGCCTGCTTGTTAAAATAATCTTTGTGTTGTCCCTTTGTGTTGTCTGTCTTTTGTCACCGCTTCATGGTGAAATCTTGCGTTTGTTACATCATCAAAGTCAATACAACTTCTACAACAATTGAAGAAATACCCAGTCCTGTGGATAGGTCTTTGAGGATTGAGAAGGAGGAACTTCAAGATTCATTTGAAGATTTGTCTGTTTCAAAAGAAGTGTCTGCCCAAGAAGTTACAGAGCAGGAAGTCATCCAAAAAACAGTAGCAGTAGAGTATCCAAAAGAGTTCCACGAGGCAGAAGTCAATGTTGAGGCCAAGACACAAAAAATTGTTTTAGAGCAAGAAGTTATCCATGAATCAGTAGAGTACTCACAGCAGTTCCTCAAGGCTGAAACTAAGGCAGAACTGAAGGCTCAAAAAGCAGTTTTAGAGGAAGAAGCTATCCACAAAACAGTGGAGTACCCAAAAGAGTACAAGGCTGAACTTAGGGAAGAATTGAAATCTGAAGTCACAGCTAAAGAAACAGAGAAACAGGAGTACCCAAAACAATACCGAAAGGCTGAACCCAAGGCTGAACTCAAAGTTGAAGCCAAGGCTCAAAAAACAGTCATCCATGAAACAGTAGAGTATCTAAAAGAAGTAGTTGAATTACCCGCAACACAGAATTTAGGTAGTGGAGAAAAAGACACATACAATACACAGACAGTAAAAATAGAGAAAATAGCTTCATTTGAAGAACAGAAGGAACAGACCATATCTCTTGAGGTAGTAGCAGGCAAAGAAAATCAGAGAGGGACTGCTGTAGAAAACATAGATTCATGCAAGAAGAAAGAAGACTTTCCCTCACTAAAGAAGCCTGTTACCCTTAGCACAGAGCCACCTCTCCCTGAAAGGCAAGAAATAGCCAGAAAACGTGTTGAGGCTAGGCCCAGTCCATCAGCGATCTCCCAAAGGAGTAAGTCTCCCATGGAGAAAGATCTTCCAAATGCCCCACATGGTGAAATAGTGGGCATCAAAACAAGAACCCCAGTCGAAGAGAGTAAAACTTCATTGAGAGAACATACTGCTCCTATGAAAGGTATTTGTAAAGAAAGCTCAGGTTGTACTGAGACTTCCTCTTTTCTATTCTTCATCTCTTCTTCATTACCTGGTCATCATCATTCTTACGAATCCACTCTCTTAACTCTAACATTTGTGTCTGTTCTATGTTTGTCTATATTTCTTTGAATATTTGTGTAGTCTCCCAGTGTCTTCTCTTGATATTGTTTGTGTCTTTCTTTAGAATCCTCTATCTTAATGTATTATTAAAATGTATGGTAACTCTTCTTAGATCACAGTGTCACAGAATCACCCGTTGAAGCAACGCCAGTTTCAGACAAAGTTGAAAAAGGTATCCTAAACACCAAGGAAATCTTTTTTAGTATGTTCTAGGTCTTGCTCATGATTTTGTGAGTTTACAATGTGTGCATATGTGTTTGTGTCTGTGTGTGTTCTGTGTTTGTTTTGATGGACTGTACAGTTCATAACCTTACAAAACCTCAATAACCAGTCTTGACCTGTAGAGTCATGTCCTGCACATACCCATTATTTCTTGGCATACTTCTTTTCAAAGTGACTCCTGTTGAGAAGACACCTTCACCTAAGGCACCAACAGCATCTCCCAAGCTTTCCCCTTCAGAAGGTATAATGTTTTTCTAATAGTGTTTTCTTGTTTACATGTCTGTATGTGTAGTGATGTGTGTTTCTTCGTTTAAAAAGAGAGGAATTTCATACCTCTTACTACTTTATATAAATGTATTCCTTATATGTTTCATGTCATTTTACAAACTATTGACTATGTCGAAGTCTTGATTTTTTTTTTCTTTATGCAAAACTTATCCTCACTTTTTTGCTTGTGCTAACAAATACTTAATCTTCACTATTCTTTCAATAATTCTTCAGGTAAGTCTTCAGTTTTTCTTTTCAGATGATGCATAACATCTGCTTAAAAGAAAAATTCTCTCCAAGCATCAATCCGCACAGCTATAGTTAAATCAATAGCGCAATATCCTCACTTTTTTGCTTGTGCTAACAAATACTTAATCTTCACTATTCTTTTAATAATTCTTCAGGTAAGTCCAGTTTTCTTTTCAGATGATGCATAACATCTGCTTAAAAGAAATATTCTCTCCACGCATCAATCCGCACAGCTATAGTTAAATCAATAGTGCATAAGGCACTATCTTCACTGTACTAATTTCACCTAACATGATGTTTACCATGCTTCACAGGATTCCTAAAAACGTAGTGACATTGTGACAGTGGTCTGTGAAATTGTTAAACTTTCTTTAATTTTGGAACCAGGTGCAGGAGAAGGAGTACAGGCCCCTGGACCAGTTAAAAAAGGTATGATGATATCTGGAATGTATATTTTAATATATGCACATAGATGCTAATATGACTCATATACCGTTTACTTGTTCTGAAATTCTATCCAATTCTTGTCATTTGGAAATATCATACATGTCAACCCCTTCGGATGTCCACCTGTATCACCCTCTGGAAACATCCATAAAATCCTTAGGATCCATAAATCGCAACAAAATGAATTAAACATCAACACTTTATTAACAATTCAACAATGTGCCCATGTAAACGTATCAACAGCACTACAACACTAAATGATCGACCTCACTCAGCTATTGTGTGAAGTTGTGTACTACACTAGGATCATGTGACACCATGGGGCATCTCTGCGGTCTCTAGTCTGCAGTCACTGCAGCAGTAACTGAATATCCTTGATCTGTCAAGATAGATCCCGGGTGCTCCTGATTGCTCTCCTCATAGGCAGCCCTTTATGCCTTCTGGAAGCACAGACATCGTCATCTGTAACTGATTCACCTTCTGATTTACATTCCTCTGGTACAGTTTAGATTTAAAATGTTTCTGTACATCGTACACACCGGCAGCTTCCACCATGATATCTTGCAACCAGACTGCAGTGTGTGTTTTTTGACAGTTTGCTGGTTGCTGTTGAACCGGTGTTCTCGAAACAATGCGCACGCAATACATTTTGAATCAAGTTAATTTTAATTGGTATGATTTTATGTATACATCTGTAAGAAATTTTAATGGGGGACATTCCGTATAGGTTGACATGTATGAAATATATATGTGGAACATCTCAATTCTGTCACTTGTCTATGTTGTTTGTCTTGTATCTTGTTTGTCGTGATGATGCAATATTTTTGGTCTGTTTTAGTCTGGTGTTTTGTCAGTGTTCAAATGTCAATTTTTGTGTACAATTGTCTCAGAAAAACCAAAACCAAAGAGTAAAGTTCATATTGAGGAAGAAGAGAAATTTGAAAAACCAACATTAAAAAAGGTTACGAAAATAACATCTAAGGACCAAGCGGAGGAGCATGAAGTAATTTCACTGAGAAAAATGATCAAGCCTCCAGTGGATGAAGAGCCCGGACAGCTCGGAATAATACTCAAGACCGTTTCAAAAACTGAAACATATGAAAAAAAGACAATGGTTTATTCCGAGGCTGTGTCTGAAGTCACAGTAACGAGTCACTGCGAATCAGAGAAGAGCACTATACCATACGAAGTTACTAAGAGAACTGAGACCATGTCAAGTGGTTTGGAGAAGAAAACCGACGAACAAGTACAACTTAAGAAACCTGCAGATGATTTTCCTAAGATTGCGGCTGAGAAATCGACAGAGGTGGTAGACGGAACCCAGAAGGCAGACGAGAAGGCAGAAGAAAAATATGGTGTCAAGAAAACTCCAAAGAAGACTCTCAAAGAAGACATATCTGATACCTCATCCTTAGTGAAAAAGAAAATTACCAAACTACCTCTGAAAGAGCAAGAGCAGGAAACAGTTAAGCTAAAGCCATTTGATAAACCTGCTAAGCCAGAGACGCATGAGGTTGTTAAGACCATAAAAGGTGAAGATAAAGAGCATGACAATTTCCAAAGAAGTGAGAGAACTTTAAAAGATAAGCCAGCCAGAGAACCTGTTGGCCAGTCTCCAGCCAAGCAAAAGGAGATAGAGATGAGAGAGAGAGACAGAGAGTCTGTAGTCGCTAAAGATGAAAAAGTAGAAGAAAAGGCTGGTATCAAGAAGAGCAAGACACCAAAAGATGAGGAATCACAAGTTCCGGGTTTAGTTCGGAAGAAAGTATCAAAGTTACCATTTGATGAGAAAGAACAGGAGATTGTTAAATTAAAGCCATTGCCTAAGTCTGCAAAGGAAGTTGAAAAGCCTGTACAAGATAGTGCAGTGGATGGTAGGGAAATAGAGCGAATTGGTTTCCCAAAGAGTGAAAGGCCTATAAAAGATGAAACCTGTAAAGAGCCTTTCTCTGAACCGTCAAAATTACCCGAATATGATATTACTGAAAAACTTCCAGTCGCTGAACGTGAAAAGGGAGATGAAAAGGCGGGTGTCAAGAAAACAAAGACACCAAAAGATGAGGAAACCCAGGCTCCTGGTTTAGTTCGGAAGAAAATAGCAAAGTTGCCGTCAAGTGAGAAAGAACAGGAAATTGTCAAATTAAAGCCATTTGAGAAGCCTGCTAAAGAAAATGCTGAAAAAGAAAGAAAAGACAGTATTAAAGATTTCAAAGAAAGAGAGCCTGTTACCTTCAACAAGAGTGAAAGGCCAGGTAAAAGTGACATTCTTACAGAGCCTGTTGCAGAAAAAATTCCGTCACAGGCACCTAAAGATAGTGTTCCTGAAAAGCCTTCAGTTTCAGATAAAGTATTTGAAGAACAAAAAGTAAAAGAAAAGGCAGTTGTTAAGAAAGCTAAAACACCAAAAGATGAGGAACCCAAGGGCCCTGGCTTAGCACCAAAGAAAATATCAAAGTTGCCATCAAGTGAAAAAGAACCGGAAATGGTTAAGTTGAAGCCAATCGATAAACCTGGTAAACCAGAGACTAGTGAACTGCAACCAGAGAAAAAAGCTGCTGAAAAGGAACGAGAGCATAGTGCCTTCCAGAGAGGTGACAGACCTCCAAAAGATGAAATAGTGAAAGAGCCTGAAACACAACCCATGAGAGTTGAGAAACACGCAACGCCAGACAAAGAGCCAGAGATCACTGGGAAGAAAGATTTACCTCGTGAGGCAGAGCAAAAGCCAAGTCCCAAGAAACTCAGCCCTGTAAAGAAAACTGAAATGAGTCCAAAAGCCGAAGAAAAGCCAGCCTTACAGAAAAAGGTTGGACAATTGCCAAAAGACTTAAAAGGAAAAGAAGAAATTACCCTTAAGCCAGTTGAACTCACAAAGAGCATTGAGTTGAGAAAGACACCTTCACCACAGGTTGACAAATTAAAACCAAAAGCTGTTGAATCTGTTCCTGTGGAAAGAAAACCGAGTGGTGACATCAAGAGGTTACCCAAGAAGATTTCACCCAAGGACTCAATTGAGTCTGTTACTTTGAAAAAAGTTCCAAAGACAACCTCACCACCCGAAAAACCACCAGTTCCAGAAGAAGCCATAAAGACCGGGAAAGCCAAGCTGCCTGCTATGAAAGTGTTGTCAGCTGAAGCAGTGCAGCTGAGAAAGATTTCAACTCAGTATGAAGAAGAGGTTGAAGAGATTCACACTGAAGTACGGGAGGAGGGAGAGGATTCCTGGGGATGGGAACTTGTTCCCGATGAGGACTGGGAAGGTGAAATGGAAGAGGGGGCTGTTGAGACTCCTGGAATGGGTGGCAAGCGAGGTGAGAGTTTGGCTGCGAAATTTCAACACTGACTCTTCATCGCTCTCAATGGACGCATTTCATCGCCAATAATACTCATCCATCCAAATCTCCATTATACCATTTCCTCTTCATATTCTGTGTTCTCACCATCTTTGTTGTTTGTGTGTCATAACTGTGTTGTTGTTTGTGCCGTCCTTGGTCTTTCATTCTGTAATCAGAATTCATACAGAAACATCCACCATCTCTGTTTCTCATTGTTACATGATCTTTTAACATTCATGACAACATTTCATGCTTACTAATGTTTTGGTAAGTACAGTAATATCATCTCTGCTGGGCTTTGTCAACATCAATAGTAAGCAGAATTGGGTTGTGAGCTGGATATATGATAACCAACCTCTGTTTTAATAGATGGAACACCAAAGGAAGAAGCAGCAGGTGCAGGTAGAGGTAGAGGACTGAAAGGTAAGAAGATTTATTTAATGACCTATACTGACAGATAAGGTAACATCTAAATCCTAATTTAAATGACTAAAATCCTAATTTCAGCGAGACAAACACCTTCCCCTGGTGATGGTGGAAGGGGCAGAGGATTGAGGCCTGGTGGAGGCAAACCACCTCCTGAGGAGCCAGCCTTTGCTGGTTTTAAACTGAAAGCAGTGCCTCTGAAGTTCACCAAACCACTGAAAGATATTGTGTTGCAAGAGGCTGAGTCAGTTGGTTCCGCTGCTGTGTTTGAGTGCGAGGTCACACCCTCCACTGCTATCACCACATGGATGAAGGATGGCAGCAACTTGAGGGAGAGCCCTAAGCACAAGTTCACCTCTGATGGCAAGGACCGCAAGTGTACAATCATTGATGTCCAGCTCTCTGACAATGGTGAATACACTTGCATTGCCAAAAATGCAGGCAAGGAGGCAACATCTGTTGCCAAGCTGATTGTTGAAGGTATGTTTTTATGAAGCAGAATAATTCTCTGAGAAACTCATTACTTAATACTGCATTGGTTATTACAGTGCATGCAATGCAATGCAGATCTTCCAACTTCTTCTTCTTATTATTCTTTGTACCGATTTCTGCAATTAATGCAGCTCGAACCGCTTAACGTAGAAACTTTGTTTAAACTTTGTCTTGTAAACACTTCAGCTATGTATTTTTCATTTGTCTAAACTTTATACTTTTTAAGATATTGAAGAAAAACTAATAACATTTCTTACATTGGGCCATTGTGAATCATAATTCCAAGGCTCCTCTTCTCTCTGTCCCTCTCCATTTAACTGTATAACTAGGAATATTGACACCTTCCATACGTTACTCGTTTTTTTTCATCTCTCTCTCTATCTATCTATCTATCTATCTTTATTTTTATCCATCTCAGTCTACTCTTTCTCACACTCCATCTCTCTGCTTCAGTCCATTGCCTCTCCTTCTCTCAATCTTTTCCCTCTTCACTCTCTCTTTACTGTCATTATCCATAGCCACTCTCGTTCACTCTTCTTTCCTTTCTTCTTTCAATTACTCTGTCCATCAATTCTAACTCTTTTTCACCTTTTTATGTCAGCTTTCTCTGACTTCCAGCTATCCTTCCTTCCATCTTATTTCCTTTTTTCTTCCATGCCATGTCTATATCTTCCACTCTATCCGATCATTCTAACATCTCCTTCCTCCCCTATGTCCATTCTCTTTCCTACTTTCACTCATTCTCTCCCTCTGTAGAACCTCCGTCCACTAGTTTTTTCTATCCCTCTCCAACTCCTCTTTCTCACACTGTCCATCTCTCTGCTTCAGTCCATTTTCTGTCCTTCTTTCAATCTTTTCCCTCTTCAATCTTTCTCGTCACTCTGTCTTTATTCATAGCCACTCTTGTTCACTCTTTTTTCATTTCTTCTTATGATCACTCTGTCCATCAATTCCCACTCTTTTTTCAACTTTTTATGTCAGCTTTCTCTGACTTACTTTCAACCAACATGACTACCCTAGCATCGCCCCAATTACCATAGCAATATCCTAGCAACCACTTCTACTTTTCCTTTGCATGCACTGGTATTTCCTTCAGGAAATGCATATTCTAGTTGATTAAAGTGTCTTAATGATTATTTTCTCTGCCATTATAGAGTTGCCAGTGAAATTCACTAAGACTCTTGAAGAGGAGACATCTGCTCTCAAGGGTCAGCATCTCTACCTGACCTGTGAGTTGAACAAAGAGAGGGAAGTGCAGTGGAAGAGGAATGGCCAACCACTGAAACCAATAGCTGGAAAGACCAGCATCAATGTCATCGGAATGCAACATGCAGTGACAATTCAAAACAGTGATGAAAATGATGCAGGTGTTTACACTTGTGAAGTGGAGAACATCGACACCAAGACCGTCGTCAAAGTAATTGGTAAGAATGTAAATTAAAAGACAATCTGGTATTGCAACATATATTCACAGTTTTTTGGACATATTGATATTACACAATTGCACCTTTCATTAGCAACCCTTAAGACAGGTTATCTGCATTTACCCCACAGAAATCATCAGAGACTGGATTGTAAAACCCCTTAGGGATCAGCACGTCAAACCCAAAGCTAATGCTACCTTCAAGTGCGAGCTCTTCAAGGAAACTCCCAACTGGAAGTGGTTCAAAGGAGACAAGGAAATTCCAAATGATCCCACAGACAAGACTGAGGTGAAGAAGGATGGAAAAGAGCTCACTCTGACCATCAAAAATGCATCCCCTGATGACATTGGGGAGTATGCTATGGAAGTAGAGGGTCGCAGATATACTGCAAAGATGACACTGGGAGGTTAGTATGTTTTTCTTTAATCTTTTTTTTTTTTTTTTTTTAAGTAAGCGTTTTAAATAAATGTGGTCTAATATGGTTGGTTTTCTTACCTGTTCACAGAACGTGAGGCTGAGATTTTGAAGCCTCTCGTCAGTATGGAGGTTGTTGAGAAAGAGGAGGCTAACTTTGAGACTGAAATCTCTGAGGAGGATGTTCCTGGAGAATGGAAACTGAAGGGACAAGTTCTCACCAGATCACCGGTAAGGCTTATTTTTGGAAAACTAACTGTCGTTTTATATAAATGTCGTACAACACACATAATGATGTATCTTGACAAATAATGTGTTTGTTTTTGGGAATAATAACTTGTTCTGTTTGTTTGGTGGTTTGTTCATCAGACATGTGATATCAAAATGGAGGGAACGAAGAGATTCCTCAGTCTGAAAAATGTCCAGCTTGATCAATCTGGTGAAGTGTCTTACCAAGCTCTCAATGCCATAACAAGTGCAGTGCTCACTGTCAAAGGTAAGTGTACATGCCCACAAACAATATGCTCTCAGTCAAGGCAACCTGAAACCAGGTTGCCACGAAAAACTAAAATAACCTCGAGGACTATTTTTATTCACACCTCTCAGAGATGGAAATCGACTTCACTGTGCATCTGAAGAATGTTTCTGTGCATGAAAAGAAACAGGCAAAGTTTGAATGTACCCTCAATAAGGAGGTGACTATGGTCATGTGGTTAAAAAACTCCGATATAATAACATCTACCAGTAAATATGAAATCATTGATGATGGGATGAAACATATATTGGTTATAAACCAGTGTGAGTTTGAGGATGAGGCAACTTACACAATTGAAACCATGGGCATAATGTCGACGGCCAATCTTACCGTGGAGGGTGAGTTCTTTTGATACTGTTACAGTTTGTTTTGAAACACTTACGTTTTTT
Organism: Clupea harengus; assembly: GCF_900700415.2. Lineage (NCBI taxonomy): Eukaryota > Metazoa > Chordata > Actinopteri > Clupeiformes > Clupeidae > Clupea > Clupea harengus. The sequence continues at coordinate 19,924,691 of NC_045153.1, read as the reverse complement.
TTGCTTCCTTGGTCTATTACATTTTCCATTTTAAATACTGTAATAAATAATCAATCAATCAGTAAGTATGTGTACTTACATAATTACTGTACTTCTTTCTTAATATCTACTGTAGTCTTGTAATGTAATCTTATATCCTGAACTAATGCATTATAGGCATGAGGCTCAAGTTCTCCACACCACTATCGGATCAAACTGTGAGAGAAACTGAAACTGCTCGGTTTGAGCTTGAACTCTCTCATGAGAATGTACCCATTACATGGTACAAAAATGAAATAAAACTCCATCCGAGTCGAACGGTGTTAATCCATGTTGATGGAAACAAACACAGTTTAGAAATAAAGGATGTTACTCTAGATGACACCTGCCAAATTAAGGCAGAGGCTAACGGAATGTCCACAACGGCAAACCTGAAGGTCTTAGGTAACCCTGGTTTCACTCATTTTTCTTTCTTTGTTCTTTCTTTCTTTCTTTCTTAATTTGTTGTTCTATCTTTCTGGAACAATATGTTTTCACAGATGTCTTGTAATATCCTGACAGTCGAATGGTGGCAGCACATGAAATAATAATTATTTTCTAACTTTAATATGTTTTGTTTTGCAGAGGGTGCTGCCCGTTTTGTGGTCAAACTGCAAGATTACACTGCAGTCGAGAAGGATGAAGTTACCCTGGACTGTGAGTTGAGCAAGGACGTCCCTGTGAGATGGTTCTATAAAGAAACCGAAATCAAGGCGTCCAAGATGGTGACAATGAGAGCCGAGGGCAAACGAAGGATTCTGACAATTAAGAAGGTGGAAGACAAAGATAAGGGACAGTATACTTGTGACTGTGAAACAGACAAGACAAGTTGCAACATTAACATTGAAGGTAAACAAGTTATCAAAATGTACAAGCGCAACAAACGAAAATGTACATTGACTACTGTAACAGTGCTCTAACCTCTTTGGGCTTTGTCAATTCCTTCTTTAATCAATCGCAGCACGTGATATCAAAGTGGTTCGACCCATGTATGGTGTTGAGCTCTTTGATGGCGAAACAGCTCGTTTTGAGGTTGAGCTCTCTGAGGATGAAGTCCATAGTCAATGGAAGCTGAAGGGAGAAGTCCTTACTGCTTCAGCCGTAAGTAAAGAAAGCACATCATTATTTTTTAATGACAAGATTAATTCAGACTGTTCAATCACTATCAGGGTTTAGTGCCAGTTCAGAGCTCAATTCAATTACTAGCAGTGTGACTGTGTACTTAATGTGCCTTTTGCTGTCAGTCCAATTGCTGTTTTTGTCACGATTCGTAAGGCAGAGACCCAATTGCAGACCATATGTAGGGAAGAATTCAGGATTTATTCACAAGGTTAACGCACAGAAGATCCAAGGCAAAAACGAACAAAAAACTGATGAACCGAACACTGGCAAAGCAAGGCAGAGCAGGAAAACATGAAAGCACACAGCTAATTGGCACAGAACTCTCACCATGCTAGTACGACGAACCAACATGGAACAAAGGACAGACTGAACTTAAATAACAGAGGGGGAACTAGACAAGGGGACTTAACAAGACACAGGAGGTACCAATCAGGGAAACAAACAGGGAAAAGATTGGGAACAGGTGAGGGTCAAAACCAGGAAGTGGCAGAGGGCAGATGGGGGCGGAGTCTCAGGACAAAGACAGGAAACACATGGCCGGACAAGACAATCACAACAAGCACATGACAACATAAACAAACAGGAAAAAGCACATGTCAGGAATCAAGAAACATAAAAGGAAAACAGAGCAGGATCCTGACAGTTTTACCCTCACCTACATTCTCTTTTTCTTACTTAGGCATTTTTTAGTTACATCAGTGATATTATGAACAGGCTTGAGTGTGATACATTTATTTATTTTTTTCTCCTTTTCAACAGGAAGTGGAGATGGTTGAGGAGGGAACTAAACACACTCTGACATTGTACAGCTGCAAGGTGGCCCAAACCGGAGAAGTGGCCTTCCAGGGCGCTAATGCCAAGTGTGCTGCCAATTTGAAAGTGAAAGGTACCACGTCACATATAAAAGAATTACCATGTTGATTGTCTGACAGTCTAATGACCATAAACTATTTGAGATGTGTTAAATTGTGTTTTCTGTCTGATTTACAGAACTCCCAATCACTTTCGTCACTCCACTGAGCGACGTGAATGTGTACGAGAAAGATGAAGCTAGGTTTGAGTGTGAGGTGTCCAGAGTACCAAAAACCTTCCGTTGGATCAAAGGCTCTCAGGAGCTGGAGGCTGACGAGAAGTTTGAGATGCTCCAGGTGGGCAAGGTATACACTCTTGTGGTGAAAGCCGCTGCTTATGAAGATGAAGCCAAGTATATATTTGAGGCTGAGGACAAGCGAAGCACTGGAAAACTGATCATCCAAGGTACATAGTTGACATTATTTTAAGGTTTGAAAACAAATGACAAAATGTGTTGTGTTTCTGAGTTACCTTAATTGTTCTTGACAGGCATTCGTCTTGAGTTTGTCAAACCGATCAAGGATGTGACCGTGAAGGAGCGCGAGACTGCAGAGTTCAAAATTGAACTTTCCCATGAGAAGATCCAGGTGGTATGGTACAAGAATGATGTGCGCCTGCACCCCAGCAAGTTGGTGCACATGTCAGAGGTCGGCAAAGTCCACACCCTCTCCTTCAAGGAGGTGTCCGTTGATGACACTGCCCTGATCAAAATAGAGGCTCTTGGCAAGACCTCAGAGGCCATGCTCACTGTTCTAGGTAAATATATTTGTATCTTTTTTATGTATTCCTGTTGTCTGTGTCTTGGATGGACACGGATATGAAGTCGTATTTAATTTGATCTCCTGTACCAGTATGGCAATACATATTGTTCAAATGTTGTATATTTGAATAATTTGTGTGCGCAACTAAGATTAAAACTCATCTAAGGTACAGATAGTTTTGGACACTGTCCCATTTAAATATTGCGATTAAATTGCCTATGACTGCTTGTATTTCAGAGGGAGATGTTTACTTCACCACCAAGCTGCAAGACTACACTGCAGTTGAGAAGGATGAGGTTGTTCTCATGTGTGAAGTCAGCAAGACCTCTGTTGAGGTGAAATGGTTCAAAGATGGCAAGGAGATTATCCCCTCCAAGAATGTTATTATCAAATCAGATGGAAAGAAGCGTATTCTTACAGTAAAGAAGGCTGAGAAGGGCAACATTGGTGAATACACCTGTGACTGTGGTTCTGACAAATCCACCGCTAGGCTGAACATTGAAGGTAATGGACTTCCCTGTTAATGTACTTGTTTACTTTTCCTTTGCACTGATTGATACATTCATTCGTCTTTCTTTTGTTGATTTTTTTTCTCTTTTTTGTTCTCTCTACACAGAGCGTGACATCAAGGTTGTACGCCCCCTGTACAGTGTTGAGGTAACAGAGACAGAAACTGCCCGATTTGAGACTGAAATCTCTGAGGAAGATGTCCATGGTAACTGGAAGCTCCTGGGAGAGGTCCTTCACCAGTCTGCTGTAGGTTTCTTGCTTATAACCTGTTCATAAGTCACATTTGTTTTCTGTAGGCTACGTTCTGTAGGCTACGTGCTCTCTGTTTTAACATCTTAAGGCAAATGTTGTTCAACAGTCTAACGGGCTGTTGCCATTTTTGCTGTAACATGAAAGTTAGATCAAGATTGTTTTTGTTCTATTTCCTCAGGATGTTGAGAAGAAGGAGGAGGGCAACAAGCATATCCTCATCCTCTATAATGTGCGCATGAACATGGCTGGTGCAGTCGATTTCTCGGCAGCCAATGCCAAGTCTAGTGCACAGCTTAGAGTTAAAGGTGAGACAGGCACAACTAACTCACAAACACACACACACACACACACACACACACACATACTCTCTCTCTCTCTTTCCCTCTCTCACACACAATAATGAACTCTAAATTAGTTATAGCAAGTATCCTGAAGCAATGTTTTTATAGTATTTTTTTCTCCTGGAATTTCTTGGATGTTGAGTGACAGCAGCAGATAGCCTGGCAGGGATAAGCTAGTAGCCAATGAGGTGTCAGGGCTATTTCAGAGGCTCCACTCCTTATCTAGAGTGGGTAGAAGACGATTGGCAGACTGACCAGCATGCCCATCCAAGTTGACCAAATACATTGTAAGATAGATAAATATTCTAATTAAGAAGCCACCCCTGTGAAGTGTGGAGAACCCAGTTATTCTGGACGCTCTGGGACTCCAGAGCAATGGACTGGTAGAAACAAGCGATGTGCTTCTGCGGTCACAGATTTGCAGGTTTTGCTGGGGACAATTGAGGTGACTTACAATGTCTTCTGCACATTCCACAGCACGAGTGATCAGCTTTATGAGGCCCCTGAAGGATATTACAGTCACTGCTGGGGAGACTGCAAACTTTGACTGTGAACTCTCCTACGAGGGAATAGCTGTGGAGTGGTTCCTTGCTGGACAAAAACTTGAGCCGAGTGACAGAGTAAGTTTACCTATTCCCATATTGTTATGAAACAAGTTGTATTACTGCTTAAGAATATAATGACAGTTAGAAGAGTTGATCTGAAATGACATCATTTTTTATTTATGTTACAAAATGTGTATAGTATATTTGTTCAGTAAGTATAAAACATTTAACTGACTCCATTTTGCTTTGGCGTGGTACCTAAGTTTTCTGCATATAAGGGCTGCCTCTGGGGGCCTATCACAACAGTGTGGGTGTCCATGATGCAGGCTTTTCTGATAAGAACGAGCTTCTCTGCCCTGCCAGCGTTCCTCCAGTTATTTTTAACCCCTTTAGTGTGTGTGTGTGTGTGTGTGTGTGTGTGTCTGTGTGTGTGTGTGTGTGTGTGTGTGTGTGTGTGTCTGTGAGTGTGTGAGTGTGTGTGTGTGTGTGTGTGTGTGTGTGTGTGTGTGTAAATGAGTGATTCGGTGAGTGCCTCAAGTAGTAGAAGTTGAGAACACTGAATTATATGACTGCTGCACAGAAAATTATTTATTATTATATATTTATATTCACTGAAACCATCTACATCTATTAGACAGTACTTTCATGCAACAGTTCTAAATAGGCAAATGGACAAATAGCCATTCTTTTCAATGTTGTAAAGTTTAACTGTTGTGAACATTTTTTATTAACATGATACATCCTTTTCAACAGGTTGTCACCAGGTCAGAGGGCAAACTACACACACTCAAACTTAGAGATGTTAAAACGTCTGAAGCTGGAGAGGTAACACTTACAGCAAAGGATTTCAAGGCCAAGGCAAAACTCAATGTGAATGGTATGTTTATTTTTGCAACAATTCATTTCAACAATTCTGTGCAGTAATTCATTTTATTGCCTCCTACTAAGATCAAATGTATTGACCATAATGTGTGTTGAAGTTATTAGTGTAAGATGTGTTTCAGGCAAGTTAAAGCAGAGGCAAATAGAGGTTGTGAAAAGAGGCCACATGCCATATGTCTAATATCTTTTCATTTGTTTCTCCACAGAGCCACCAGTTGAGTTCACCAAACCTCTGGAGGACCAGACAGTTGAGGAGGAGGCCACTGCCACTCTAGAGTGTGAAGTCTCCAGGGAAAACGCAGAGGTCACATGGTACAGAGAAGGACAGGAGATCCGCAAAAACAAGAAGTATGAAATGGTGGCCGAAGGCCGTATTAGGAGACTCATCATCAAGAACTGCACCCCTGATGACTCAAAGTCATACACATGTGACGCCAAGGAGTATAAGACCTCCGCCTTCCTCAGTGTTGAACGTAAGAGAAGTATTGTTTTAATCAGAGAAAAGCACAAAAATACATGTAGGTGTGATTAGAGCATTATAAGATTCTTTTCTGATTTCCAGCACCCTTTGTTGAGTTCGCAAAGCCTCTTCATGATGTTGAGGTCAAAGAGAAGGAATCTGCCAGATTTGAGTGTGAAGTATCACGCGAGACTGCTAAGGTAGGTCTGAAAATGTGATAAGTTATTTGATGTCACATACATTTGAGCATACCTAATCGTTTATGGTTGGTAAACATTTCCATTGAACATGCAGATGATCCCTGTCTCTCTCATTTCAGGTACGCTGGTTCAAAGATGGCAATGAGATCAGAAAGGGCAAGAAGTATGAAATTATTGCCAAGGGAGTACAGCGTATTCTTGTCATCAGCAAATCAGTGTTTGATGATGAAGCTGAATATGAATGTGATGCAAGGACCTCCAAATCTTCTGGCATGCTGACCGTTGTTGGTGAGTTGTCAATTTTATAATTTTCTCTTGTTTTCTTCTAAATAAACCACTAATAAATCATTAACTGATCATGATGATGTGTCCTTACCACAGAGGAGGAGGCAAGATTCACAAAGAATCTGTCCAACGTTGAAGGAACTGAAACAGACAGTGTGAAAATGATCTGTGAAGTATCCAAGGCCAGTGCAGAGGTCGTCTGGTACAAAGGTGACGAGGAGTTGCCCGAGGGTGGTAGATATGAGCAGGTTCAGGATGGCCGCAAGAGAATCCTCATTATTCAGGATCTTCGCTTGGATGATGCTGGAGAGTACAACTGCAGACTCCCTAATGCCAAAACATCAGCCACTCTGAAGCTCAATGGTAAAATATTTCACTTCATGATTAATTTCACTGTATATTATATAAATACTATTCGCTTCTAACAACTGTTTTACTGCTTCTTTTACTGTCCTGTTTTCCAGAACTGGCTGCTGAGTTTATCTCCAGACCTCAACCCCAGGATGTGGTTGAAGGTGAAAAGGCAGAGTTTGTGTGCTCAGTCTCCAAAGACACATTCGAGGTCAAATGGTTCAGAGGTGACAAGGAACTTCAGTCTGGCGATAAGTATGACATTATCTGTGACGGAAAGAGAAGAGTGCTTGTCATCAAGAACTGCGAGCGTAAGGATGATGGAGGCTACATCGCTTTCATCGGAACGGTTAAGGCATCAGCTGAACTGACTGTTATTGGTAAGCATCCATCCACGAAACTCTTAATGTGTCTGAAATAGAAATAGTCTCTTGAAATAGTAGGACTGTTTTTTTTAACATTTGATATCTCTTCACAGAAAAACTCAGGATTATCACACCTCTCAAAGACACTACAATGAAGGAGGGACAGGAGGTTTCTCTCAACTGTGAGGTCAACTCCGATGGAGCCAAAGCAAAATGGATGAAGAATAGCGAGACCATCTTTGAGAGCAGCAAGTTCATCGTGGCTCATAGGGACAATGTTTTCTCTCTAAGAATCAAGAATGCTGAAAAGTCAGATGAATCCGAGTACACCGTCACACTGACCAACCAGCGTGGTGAACAAGCCAAGAGTTCCTGCAAAGTCTCTGTTGACGGTAAAAGTGCATTTATATACATGGAAACAAAATACAATAATATGACATGCTGAAGTACAAATTCATCTTACATTCAGTGTCAGAGCTGAAATAAGTTGTAAACGACAGATATATACGGTCAGATATATACGGTCTGTGCCTTTGCATTTGTTGCCTATTCATATCTTTCTGTTTTGAAAAATTCCTTATTCCGTTTCATTTTTATCTGCAGAGGAGCAAATCAAAATTGTTGAGCCTATTGAGGACTGTGAAACACAGGAGAAGAAGACCATCACCTTCACATGCAAGGTGAACAGACCAAATGTTACCGTGAAATGGATGAAGGCTGGTCAGGAGATCACCTTCAGCAAACGCATCCTGTACAGGGTGGACAACAAGAAGCACACTCTCACCATCAAAGACTGCGTCATGGATGATGAGGGTGAATACATTGCCATGGTTGGATCCGACAAGTCCGCGGCCGAGCTGATCATCAGCGAAGCCCCTACTGACTTCACCGGACAGCTCAAAGACCAGACCATCACTGAGTTTGAGGAGGCTGTGTTCCGCTGCAAGTTGTCCAAAGAGAAAGCTAACGTGAAATGGTATAGAGATGGCAGAGAGGTCCGGGAAGGAAAAAGGTAATGTATTGATCTATTAAGTCATAACTGTTGAGATACTAGAAGAGATGTACTCTTTACAGATCAGATCAGAGCATCTGCTCATTTGATTGTCTTGGCATTTAGATACAAATTTGAGAGGGAAGGAAAGACATGCACTCTTCACATCATGAACTGCAGACCAGATGATGAATGTGAATATGCCTGTGGTGTGGAGGACAGAAGAACCAGGGCTCGGCTCTTTGTTGAAGGCAAGAACAGTCCATTTTAAACACATTCATTACATTGTCCCCTTTTCAATATGCTCACAACAACCCGTGTTTGATTCCACAACAGAGACCCCGGTGGAGATCGTCAGACCTCCTGGAGATGTGTTCGAGCCTCCAGGCTCAGATATTGTCTTTGAGGCTGAGCTGAACAAAGACAGGGTGGAGGTCAAATGGATGAGGAACAACATGATCATTGTCCAGGGTGACAAGTACCAAATGCTGAGCGAGGGCAAAGTTCACAGACTCCAAGTCTGTGAGATCAGGCCTCGTGACCAGGGCGAGTACAGAATCGTTGCCAAAGACAAGGACGCCAGAGCCAAGCTTGAGCTGGCAGGTGTGTAGAAGTGGATTTATCTGGTCTGTTCTCATGGTTGCATTAACCTGATGTACAAATGCTCTATCAGCATAGCAATAACTGGATAAGTCACACATGAGGAACATCACACACAACACAAACAACTCACATATTCTCTGGTGCTTCCACCTCCACAGCTGTGCCAAAGATCAAGACTACTGACCAGAACCTGGTGACAGATGCTGGAAAGCCTTTCGTTATGACTGTCCCTTATCATGCCTATCCACGTGCTGAGGCTGAGTGGTTCTTCAATGACTCCAGCTTGCCATTCCAGAACGTTGATACCTCTGCAGAGAAGACTGACTACAGACTGAAACACCCCAAGAAGGCCGACCAAGGTCGTTATAAGGTTGTGATCAAGAACAAACACGGACAGGGAGAGGCTTTCATCAATCTGGACGTCATTGGTGAGTCTCAGTATGGTTTTGTATTTTATCAGGAACATTTACTGTCTATAGTGACTATTTGACTATGTTTTTTTTCGATTTTTCTACCCTATAAAATGAGATCATTCTCTTCTATGGACAATGGCAAGTTCATTCATTTTAATGGAATCCTTTCTTTTCCCCAGATGTTCCTGCACCTGTCAAGAACCTGAAAGTGGTTGACACCTCTGATGGAGAGGTCAGCCTTGCATGGGAGGAGCCAGAGAACGATGGTGGAAGCAAGATCATCGCTTATGTTGTGGAGAGACGCGATGTCAAGCGTAAGACATGGACTCTGGCAACTGACCGTGCTGACATTCCAGAGTATTGTGTTGGTGGACTGCAGAGGGACAACTTCTACCTCTTCCGTGTCTGTGCTCGCAACAGAGTTGGAAATGGAAAAACCGTTGCTACTGACAAACCTGTTCAGGCTAAGAACATGTTTGGTAAGATACTTTTTTCATGGTCTGAACCTAATGCACAGTACAAGTCTGAATGTTTGCTATAAGTGATATTCATTGTCTTTATTTATTGTGTTTCAGATGTTCCTGACGCTCCTCAGAATGTCATGGTTGGGGTTGTTAATAGGTATGGTGCCACCGTCTCCTGGGAACCTCCACTTGTTGATGGAGGATCTGAGATCACCAACTACGTCATTGAGCTCCGGGACAGGACATCGGTGAAGTGGGAAGCAGCGCTGGTGACCAAGGCTTCAGATCGCACTGCGACACTCACTGACGTTGTGGAGAACAAGGAGTACATCTTCCGTGTCAGAGCAGAGAACAAGGCTGGTGTCGGCCAGCCAAGTGCTGCCACTGATCCAGTGAAGATTATGGACCCCATTGGTTAGTCAAGTTGACATATCAAGTAGCATACAATTTTCAGGAATTACATTTCTAATAAGGTTTTATATAAGGTTCTGTCTGTTGATACATTTATATATATATATATATATATATATAAATGACATACCACATGACATACTACACATCACATGTCAGTGTTTTGTAAAATATTCATTGTCATTCCTGCCATAATATGTCTTAATATACATGTCTGTCATTACAGATAAGCCAAGTCCACCACTGAACTTCAACTACTCACATCAAACCAAGCAATCTGTGCAGCTTGAATGGGAGACCCCATTGAGCAACGGAGGTAGTATGATTACAGGCTACATCATTCAGAAGTCTGAAGAGGGATCAGACAAGTGGCTGAGATGCAATGCCAGACTCTGCCAGGACCTTTGCTACAAGGTATATAACCTACCGTTTGGTGATTTGATGGTTTTATGCATGTTCAGGTTTTATTAAACGATCCAATTAAACATTTCCTGTAATCTGCTTCCTGTGTAGGTGTCTGGGCTGAAGTTTGGACAGAAGTATCTCTACAGAGTAAGTGCAGAGAATGCCGCTGGAGTTTCCGATCCTGCTGACACACTTGGACCCCTCTTGGCAGATGACCCACATGGTAAGTCTTTGCCCATTTGTGAGCCATCATAAGTGTTCTTGGCATTGGAATACTCAGTAACACATTTGTTAAATCTGGTTTCTCAGTCGGTCCAACAATGGACCTCAGTGGATTCAGAGATGGCCTTGAGGTTATGGTTCCTCACCCTCTTACTATCCGCGTGCCAATCTCTGGATACCCCACACCCAAAGCCAGATGGAGCTTTGGTGATAAAGATTTGAGTACTGCTGATGAACGTGTGACCATGACAACTAAGCAGAACTACACTGAACTGGTCATTTGTCCAAGTGTCCGTCCAGACAAAGGAACATACACTTTGCACCTGGAGAATGATGCCACCACTGTCTCAGGAGAGATTGACGTCAATGTCATTGGTATGTAACTTGCCTTTTACACTAAACAAATGATTCTCAAACTGGCAAAGTCTCATAGCAATTTATAATTGTGTATGACTTTTCACGGCCTTCCTTTTCATCCTTGCAGCATCTCCAAGTGCACCCAAGGACTTCAAGGTTCCTGAGGTCACCAGACACCATGTGCACCTCACATGGGAGGCTCCAGAGTATGATGGAGGCAGCCCTGTCATTGGCTACCAGATCGAGAAGCGCGAGGTGTCCAGAAAGACCTGGGTCAAGGTAAGTTTTCCCGCCTTTTCTACTGTCACTGTAGAAAATGTTGCTGTACACTAAACTGGTTCTTTTTATGTATTGTCTAACTTTTAATAAAAATGTTATTCCTTTTTTTAGGTAATTTCTGGCGTGCAGGATCTGGAATACACTGTCACTGATGTCATCGAGGGCAAGGAGTATTTGTTCAGTGTTACTGCTTGCAACAAGTGCGGCCCTGGAGAACCAGCATACATTGACGAGCCAGTCAATGTCTCCTCACCAGCAAGTATGTCTGACACCCGATTCAGTTCCTCATAAAGACAGACTTTTAAATGAGTGTTTTTAAAGTCTTTTAAAGAAGACGAGTCTGATCTATGCCTGTGTTTGAATTGCAGCTATTCCTGATCCACCTGAGAACCTTAAATGGAGGGACAAGACTGCCAAGGGCATCTTCCTCCTCTGGGAATCTCCCAGGTATGACGGCGGTGCACCAATCAAGGGCTACATCGTGGATAAATGCCAACGTGGAACTGACAAGTGGGAAGCTTGTGGAGACCCCATGCCTGAGCTGAAGTGAGTGGGGAAATAACACCATATTGTTTCACTCAAGCCAGTGGCATGCCATGTATATCTTCATGTAACATTTATATCCCACACTGTATATTTGACTTCAGAACTGGGACAAGGGGCTGAGTAAATGCCATGATATACATTGTGATTTCGCTTTGTAATTCTCCCTAGATATCAAGTAACTGGCCTTACTGAGGGGCAGTGGTATGCTTACCGTGTGAGGGCCGTGAACAAACTGGGAGCCAGTAGACCTTGCCGTGCCACAGATGAAATCCAGGCTGTTGATGCTAAAGGTATAGTTTTATACACTTAATCTTTACTATCCTCACCACCAGGTTGTTACGGTTTTCCTTGTGTGTGGTGTAATCAAGTTGACCGACACTTTTGTTTGACTCAACAGAACCTCCAGAGATTCAGCTGGATGTCAAACTTCTTGCTGGTCTGACTGCCAAGGCAGGATCAAAGATCGAGCTCCCTGCTGATGTGCTTGGCAAGCCCGATCCTAAGGTAAAATGGACCAAAGCTGACCTTGTCCTGAAAGATGACGACAGGATTAAAATTGACACCAAGCCTGGTCATTCCACACTGGTCATTGCCAAGACAACCAGAAGTGACACTTCTACCTACATTATTGAGGCTATGAACTCCAGTGGACGTGCAACTGCAACAGTTGATGTCAACATTCTTGGTACGTGTTTCTTTATTGCTTGATTGTAATATTTTACTAATAACCCATGTATATTATTATCATTAAATGTATTTATTATTATTTATCCATTTTTATTTGTTATTTTATTTAAGTACAGATAGTGATTGTGATTAAGTTTGAATATGTTGTTAAAATGTGTTCTAACTACCTCATACAGACAAACCTGGCCCACCTGCTGCCTTTGATATCTCTGACATCACCAACCACTCCTGCTCCCTGGCCTGGAATCCACCCAGGGATGATGGTGGCTCTCTCATCACCAACTACATTGTGGAGATGAGACCCGCAGACAAGGAAGAGTGGAAGAAACTATCTGCCACTATTAAAGCAACCACCTTCAGCGCCAAAAAACTTGTGGCTTTGAAGGAGTACATCTTCAGAGTGTCTGCTGAGAACCAGTATGGCATTGGTGCACCTGTAGAGCATATGCCCATTGTGGCCAAATATGCATTCGGTAAAGTATTCTAATGTTTTCAAGGTTTCTGTTCAAAGTTTCTGTTCTTTTTTTACACTGTATTGATTATGTTATTTCTTAATGCATTTTGCTCTTACATTCAGATCCTCCTGGTGCACCAACTAGAGTTACACCTTCTGATATTGCAAAGGATGCTGTGACTCTGACTTGGTATGAGCCTGATGAGGATGGTGGTAGCCCCATCACTGGGTACTGGGTGGAGAAGTTTGACCCAGAGAATGACAAATGGATTAGATGCAACAAGCTACCAATCAAGGATGCAACATTTAGGTTAGTACTGTGTGAGAACCGCACTTTTAATATGCCACTCAGCATAAAGTTCTGTGTCCAATGATTCCTTATGAGTTACAATGGCTTGATGTGTATTTCAGAGTGAAAGGACTGCCAACTAAGAAGAAGTACAGATTCCGTATTCTGGCTGAGAATCTTGCCGGACCAGGAAAACCAAGCACTGACACCGATCCAGTCCTGGTTAAGGATCCAATTGGTATGTCACCTTTTGAAGAAACAATGCAAATATTAAAAGTTTTGATGGCCGTAGTTCACATTACAATTCCTTGTACTTCCATCTCCTCTGTCTCTAGATCCTCCATGGGCTCCTGGCAAGCCATTCATCAGAGACATTGCCAAGACCTCTGCAACCCTTCAGTGGACCAGGCCTGAACATGATGGCGGGGCTAAGATTGAGTCCTACATCATTGAGTTCCTGAAGAGCGGAACCGAGGAATGGGTCCGTGCAGCTGAAGATGTGCCCACCACTGAACACTGCTTGAAAGGACTCATGGAGAATCAGGAGTACTCATTCAGAATTAAGGCTGTCAACGTTGCTGGCGAGAGTGAACCCAGCGAGCCAAGTGATCCAGTTGTCTGCAAGGAGAGACTCTGTAAGTAATCTCAGGATCAACTTAAAAATAATTATACAATTACTTATATTTTTGTACATTGTTTTGAAGAACGGAATGACCATTTGCTTTAATATTTAATAGATCCTCCATCACCTCCACGCTGGATTGAGGTGACTAACATCACTAAGCTCTCCGCCGACTTCAAGTGGACTGAACCAGACTCAGACGGTGGCTCTCCAATCACCAACTACAATGTGGAGAAGAGAGATGTCAGGCGTAAGACCTGGCAGACTGTGGACACCACTGTGAAGGAATGCAAATATACTGTCACTCCCCTGAACGAAGGATCACTTTATGTGTTCCGCGTGTCGGCCGAGAATGCTGTTGGCCAGAGCGACTTCTGTGAACTGGAGGACTCTGTGCTAGCCAAGGATACCTTCAGTAAGTCGATCCTCTTTGTCAGTGAAAACCGTATTTATTGAAATGAATAGACCTGCTGAATTGTGGACATTTCAGACCACTGAATTGTGGACATTTTTGTAAGAACTATTAATGTCTTTTTTCAGCTACTCCTGGACCTCCTTACGCCCTGACTGTGGTTGAGGTGACAAAGAGACATGTTGACCTGAAGTGGGAGGCTCCCAAGAGTGATGGCGGAAGACCAATCACAAAGTATGTGAATTCTCACCTCATTCATATATTTCAGTCAATACACACTTTACATTTAATATTGATCTCTTCCTCAGGATGACTTTGCCTTTTAGAGAAAGAAAATGCATAAATGTTTTGGTTTTTCAGGTATGTCATTGAAAAGAAAGAGAAACTGGCAACACGCTGGGTTAAGTCTGCAAAGACCCCAGGACCTGAATGCAAGTACAGGGTGACTGATGTTGATGAGGGAACCGAGGTCCAGTTCCAAGTTCGTGCTGAGAATGAGGCTGGTGTTGGCCACCCAAGTGAACCAACTATGATCCTGATGATTGAGGACGCAACAAGTATGTTTCTCAGTGTTGCGTTGTTAATTCAACCACAATCATATGATAACATTAAAAACGCATTACAGATACCACATCTCACTAATGGACTCTTCTTTTTTTTTTAGGTGCACCATCACCTCCAATAGAGGTCAAGATCATTGATGCAAGCAGAGAGCATATCAATATCACATGGAATCCACCACAGAAGAATGGAGGAAGCCCTGTCACTGGTTACCATGTTGAGATTGCCGAGGCTGGCACTGAGAAGTGGATGAGAATCAATTCCCGTCCAGTCAAGGAGCTTCAATTCAAGGCAGAGGAGGGTATTGTTCCAGAAAAGCAATACGTGCTCAGAGTTCGTGCTATCAATGCTATTGGTGTCAGCAATCCCTCTGAGATTTCTGACAAGGTCTTTGCCAAGGATCCTGATTGTAAGTGTTCAGTACAAAAAAACTCAAGTATTTTCACTGAAGCAAGCATATGTATTATGTGCGGCTAACACTTTTTTTCTCCTGAAGGCACACCAACAATTGAGGTTGAGACCCAAGAGATTGTTCTTGTTGAAGGTGACAGAATGCATCTGAAGCTTCCATACAGAGCAATCCCCAAACCAACCATGGTTTGGAAGAAGGAAGAGACTGAGATGAAGACTGATGACAGGATCACCCTGACCTGTGAGCTGAACAGTGTGCACTTGGAGCTGCCAAAGTGTGTGCATGCTGATGCTGGAGTGTACACAGTTACTCTGGAAAATACACTTGGCTCTGTCACTGGCACCGTCAATGTTAAAGTCATTGGTAAGTCCATGTCTGAATATTATAGGCCGGTTTTCCCGGAATAGATTAAGCCTAAAACTATCTTCATTGAAGTTCTCTTTAGTCTGGGCTTAATGAAATACAATTCATGCAATGCATCAGAATTATATACATGAAAGAACATTTGATGACAGAGTGGTGAAGTCACTGTTTGCTTTATGTAAATGCACAGGCCTGCCTGGACAATGTAAGATCATTGATGCCTGTGAAGTCACCAAGAACTCCTGCAAGATCACATGGGAGCCTCCAGAGAACGATGGTGGCACTCCCATCATCCACTATGTCCTTGAGAGAAGAGAGGCTTCAAAGAAGACATTCATGCCTGTGATGTCTGGAGACAATGTTGTTGAATTCAAAATCAAGGATCTTTTCGTGAACGCAGAGTATTACTTCCGTGTCAAGGCTGTCAACAAGGTGGGAGCTGGAGAGTATCTTGTCCTCCGCAACCCAGTTATCACTGAGGATCAAAAGCGTAAGTACAGATCAGGTTGAGATTTTAGGTTACCATAAATCAACCTCTATGGACTCGCAAATGATGACTGTTCAAATGTATTTCTTATATTTTTAAATATGCACTTTAATGATACAGAGCGTCCAGACCCACCCATTGATGTCAAGGCCATCAACCCTACTTCTCAGTCCATCACAGTTACTTGGAAGGCACCAGACTATGATGGTGGCCTGCCAATCAAGGGCTACATGGTGGAGAAGATTGAGAAGGATGGTGATAGGTTTGGGCCATGCTGTGACGCTTTGGAGACAGGTTTGACTTACACCGTCAAGGGCCTGACTGAGGGCAAGGAATATCAGTTCCGTGTCCGTGCTGAGAATGCAGCTGGAGTCAGCGAGCCGTCTCGCAGCACGCCCCTGACTGTAGCAGCTGATCCTGTTGGTAAGATATGTTATGGATATCTTAAGGAATAGGAAATTTCCTTCTATCAACTTTATCTACATACTTTATTGGTTAGTGTTGTAAGTGAATTGACGTAAAGTGTGCGGCTTTCTCTCATTTCAGATCCTCCTAAAGTCACCCTGCATGCACGCATCCAGGCTGGCCTGGCTATCAAGAAAGGTGATGAGATCAAGCTGGACGCTTTCATCTCCGGCTCCCCGTACCCGACTGTGACATGGCTGAGGAACGACAAGTCTGTCCAGCAAATAGCCGAGAAGAAGGTGGAGATTCCCATCATCAAGAAAAAGAAGAAGGGCAAAGAGCCAGAGCCAGAGCCAGAGGAGTTCCATCCCCCTCTGCCTGATCGTCTGTCCTTCGACCAGAGCAAGAGAGGCGAGACCGCCATGATGGTGCGTGACTCCATTCGTGGGGATCACGGCAAGTATACCATCGTGGTTGAGAATCAGCATGGTGTTGCTAAGGCATCTTGTGAAGTCAACGTCCAAGGTAAAAAAGTGAAAAGGCACATCCAGAACAAACCATTTCTTATGAATTTTGGTCAAGATTATGTAGAGGTCTAACCCTTTGTTTTTGTTAAATAACCTGCAGATAAACCTGGTAGGCCAGTCAACTTTGAATTTGAAGAGATCAGGAACACCTCCGTTGTATGCAAGTGGGACGCACCTCTGGATGATGGTGGCAGTGAGATCCTGAATTACATGGTTGAGAAGAAAGACAACAAGAATGAGGAGATTGGCTGGGTCACTGTCACTTCAACTCTTAAGGGTTACAGCTGCCCTGTGACCAAACTCATTGAAGGAAAGGAATACATTTTCCGTGTTACTGCAGAGAATAAGTTTGGATGTGGACCTTCTTACATCTCTGAGCCACTCATTGCCAAAAATCAATTTGGTAAGAAACGGCTTATTTATTTATTTATATTTTTTGTATATCCATATTTATTTTTGAATATCCTTCTAATTTATCTAGAAATAATAATAAATCATGATATTGTGGCTTTTGTTATTCAGATCCTCCTGATGCACCAAACATGCCAAGAATTGGCGAAGTTACTGCAAACAGTGCTGCTCTCTCATGGCATGAGCCCAAAGACAACGGCAGCCCTATTCTGGGCTACTGGGTTGAGAGACGTGAAATCAATGGCAAATACTGGAACAGGGTGAACTCCAACCTCCTCAGTGCGCTCTCAGTCAAGGCAGAGGGACTCATGGAAGGCCTGACCTACATTTTCAGAGTTTGTGCTGAGAATCTTGCTGGCCCTGGCGAATTCAGCCCCCAGACTGATCCTCAGATGGCAATGGATGCAATTTGTAAGTTTCAGAGGTCCTTGTTTGAAGGATGTTAATATAAACGTTTGTCTGTAAAGAAATAAGCGTTCTGCGCTCACTTTTTAAAACAATTGTAATTTGATTTCAGTGACACCTGGGCCACCTATTCCAAGAATCCTTGACACTTCCAACACAACTGTTGATATCGCCTGGCAGCCTCCTCTGTATAATGGTGGTGGAGACATCCTTGGTTACCACATTGAACGCTGCCTGGTTGGCGAGAAGGATTGGGTCCGCTGCACAGAGTACAGGTGCAAGGAGTGCAAGTACACTCTCACAGGACTGACAGAAGGCTCTGATATTATCATTCGTGTGTTTGCCGTCAATGATGCAGGCAACGGCCCACCTGGAGTGACTGAACAAGTCCTGGTTAAAGAACCTGAAGGTAACCATTCAAAAATATCTCTTCATGTTACCAGAATGGACTCAACTTTAGTACATATTTTTGATGCACATATGGTGAATATCCCCCCCAGACTAATATAAATGTGCTGAATGTTACAGAGGCTCCAGTGGTTGAGTTAGACATCTCTGTGAGGAACGGAGTCATCATCAAGGCTGGTGAGAGCCTGAAGCTGCCTGCCACCATTGCTGGTAGACCCAAGCCTGAGATTGCATGGACAAAGGATGACGCTGAGCCCGACAAAGAGCGTGTTGTCATTGAGACCGCTGGAAAGAACAGTGTTCTTTTCATCAAGTATGCCGTGAGAACGGACTTTGGCAATTACCAGATCACCGGAAAGAACCCTAGTGGAACCAAGTCTGCATCTGTTAAAGTCGATGTCATGGGTATGCTCTTGTTTGTACTTGATTAGTATTATGCCATTACGCCTATGTTTTGCCTTATTATGTTTCTATTATTTTTAACCTCTCAATTTTCTTTGTTACACCAGATGTTCCTGGACCTGTGGTTGATCTTAAGACTACTCAAGTGAACAAGAGGATTATATCTCTGGCATGGTCCGATCCACTTGACAATGGTGGAAGTGATATCATGGGATATGTTGTGGAGAGAAAGGATGCTAAAATGCAACTCTACAGACAGCCCTTGGAGACTGCCTCCTGCAAATGTGACATTGTTGGTCTTCTTTCCGGAGAGGAATACAAGTTCCGTGTTGTGGCAAGAAACAAATATGGCCTTGGAGCACCAGTTGATCTGGGCCCTATTCTTGCTGCCGATCCATTAGGTTAGGAGCTTTCAAACACTGTTATCACTTATTATGAGGTGATAAAAAGGAATTAATAACCATGGCTGCTTTTCCTTTTTTCAGGTGTGCCCACTGCCCCACAGAAACTGCATTACACTGACAGAGGCAAGACTACCATTACCCTCGCCTGGGAGCCTCCTCGCAGTGATGGAGGCAGTCCAATCAGTGGCTACTATGTTGAGAAGATGAGACACGACTCAAACGAGTTTGACCCTGCCAATCGTAATATCTGCAAGGACTGCACTCTGGTTTTGGAGAACCTGTCTGAGAACCAGTCATATCAGTTCCGTGTCAAGGCCGTCAATGAGATCGGAAATGGCGAGCCCTCAAAACCAATCACTGCTGTTATCATGGATGATCAAAGTATGTTCATCACCTAGAAATGGACTTATATTTAAAAGTGCCTGCTCATCAAACTTACAAAACAATGACATAATAATTTGAACAGGACAAGTCAATAAGAATCCTATTAAATGAAATGACATTAGATATTTTAGCTAATACGACGAAAAGTAAATCTTTATGAATTGGCCCATTCCTGTCTTTTTCTTTTCTTCTAGTTGCCCCAACTGTGACATGGCTGAAGTATTTCAAGAGGGATTCTATCATTGTCAGGGTTGGCAAAGCCATTGACATCCCAGCTGAAATTGTAGGTCTGCCACTACCAACCTTTGTGTGGTCCAAGGATGGAGTTGTGATCGACAAGCCTCCTGAGACAATAACACTTGAAGAAGAGGAGATTAACAGAACAACAATACGCACCAAGTTCAGTGTCCCTGTGACTGTCAGATCAGATACTGGTGTTTACACACTGACAGCAACAAATATCTATGGCAAAGCTGAACCCAGAATCAAAGTGGAAATCTTGGGTAAGATTACTCATTCAATACATATTTGTCAGTGAAATGACATAAGTCATGGTGCTTCCTGGGTTCCTAATGTTCCCATTTTATTTCACTCCTTTTTTTTTTCTTTCAGATCGCCCTTCACCACCAAGAGATATTGTGGTCTCTGACATCAAAGCGGTATCCTGCTACCTCACCTGGAGTGCTCCAGATGACGATGGCGGAAGTGAGATTATGAACTACATCATTGAAAGGAGAGATGCCATCAAGAAGAAGTCTGACTGGGAGCAGCTGACCTGCGTCATTGTTGACAGGCGATACGGGGTTAGTTTTAGCCAGATTTTTTATCAGTGCTTTTATTTTATGTCATATCAATTGTAAACCATTTTTATATTAAAACACATTTTTTCCCCTTTCCAGGTATATAAAATGAATGCGTATGGCTCCTACCAGTTCAGAATCCTGGCTGAGAACAAGTTTGGAATCAGCGATGGCTGTGAATCTGATAAGATTGAACTTAAGGATCCGTTTGGTCTTCCTGGACCTCCGAGGAACCCTAAAATTATGTCATGCACTAGCAGTTCAATGGTTGTTACCTGGGAGCCACCGCTGGATAATGGTGGATCCATGATTCAGGGCTACTGGTTGGAGAAGAGAGAGAGAGGTGCAGTGTACTGGGGCCGTGTAAACAGAGCTCCAGTCACAAAGCCAGCAGTTAAGGGACTGGAATACACAGTTCTCCGCCTTAATGAGGGTTCAGAGTACCAGTTCCGTATTATGGCTGTCAATGCTGCCGGACTTGGACCCCCAAGTGAGGCATCCGAGTGCAGAACCGCCGTGGATAAAAGGAGTGAGTAGAGTATAATTAAGCCAGATTTGTTTTGAAAGTACAATTCAGATAAAAAAGCATGTTCTCAATGCTGCCTGGATGTTGATTATAAACTCTCACTTATGTTACAGGCCCACCTGGTCCACCATCAAGTCCAGAGGTTGCAGATAAAACCAAGAACAGTATTACACTTACCTGGACCCCACCAGAGAGAGATGGTGGAAGTCCCATTAAAGGGTACATTGTTGAGTATCATGAGGAGGGTGACGTGGAATGGAAGAGAGCAAATCTGCCAGACAAGCTGGTTCCAGGCACTAAATTCACAGTTCCTGATCTCAAAGAGAACAGGAAGTGCCGATTCAGAGTCATTGCAGTGAACGCTGCAGGCGAATCGGAACCAGGTGCAAGAAGTGCTGATACCATGGTGCAGGATATCCTTGGTAAGGCATTTGATAAGTGAAACATCTTTTCTTTTCTTTTTTAAATGTGTGTGATACATTTTGTCTGATAATAAATGTTTGGTTCTTCAGTGGAGCCTATTATAGCAGTGGATGTCGACGTGCAAGAGCTTGTATCCATCCACGCTGGTGCACCCATCAAAATTCCAGTCACCATCACTGGACGCCCTATGCCTAAGTTCTCATGGACGTTTGAAGGTCCAGCTGAAACTGAGAAGAAGAATGAAGTTCATACTCTTCCAGTGGACTTACAGGTAAACAGGCTTGGTTTATCCACTTGTGACATTATCTCTAATTTCAAAACAATTCTGACTGTTAACATAACCTACCAATATTTACAGGTTCGAGACACTGAGACAACATCAGTCATAACAATCCCAGAGAGTAGACAGGCACACACAGGACGGTTCATCATCTCTGCTGAAAATGCAGCTGGACATAAAAATGTCAAGGTCCGGGTGGCTGTTCTTGGTAAGTACAATACATTTACATTTTACAAACACGTACCTTTATTTCCATATTCAGATGTTTGACAATATCTCTTTATGATTATTATCTTTTGACAGATCTGCCAGGCATAATTAGAGACCTGAAAATAAGTGATGTCACTCATGGCACTTGTAGACTGTCCTGGAAACCACCAGAGAATGACGGTGGAGATAGAATCAAGAGTTACTTCATTGAAAAGAAAACTGTTGATGGTAAAGCCTGGACCAAGGTCAACCCAGCTTGTGGCACTCTGTCTATGATGGTCGCAGACCTCAGTAAGGGACAGGACTACCTGTTCAGAATTCGTGCTGAGAACAGTCTTGGTTTTGGACCACACTTTGTAACCGAAGAGGGGATCAGAGCCAGGGATCCAATTCGTAAGTAAAAAACTCGACTGACTGATTGTTCCATTGTGCCATTACGCTCACAAAAAGACATATCTTGAAAAATGTGATGTTGTATTCCCTCCTTCTCCCAGATCCTCCTGATCCTCCAACAAGAGTCAAAATTATAGAAGTGCATAAGGGCACTGTCACACTGTCTTGGAAGCCACCCAGGAACGATGGGGGAGCACCTGTTACTAACTACAGTGTTGAAAGGCTCTGGTGGGACACATGTGGAGACCAGAAAGAAGCCTGGAGACAGGTCAACAGACGTGACATTGAGGACCTTACATTCAAGGTTGAAGATCTTGTTGAGGGTGGAGAATATGAGTTCCGTGTCAAGGCTTTCAACGAAGTTGGAGGAAGCAGACCATCTTCCACCGCAGGGCCTATCATTGTTAAAGACCAGACAAGTTCGTATATGCCAGCACCATTGATTTTGCATCTTTTTTTGTGCGAAATGACATCCAATCGATATCAATATTTTCTGTTTTCATTGTTCCTTTATTATCTATTTCAGAGGCACCATCCATTAAACTTGAGGAATTCCTTGAGGTTGAACAAGGAGCTGACATCAGCATTGTGGCTAAAATCAAAGGATGCCCCTTCCCCACCCTTACCTGGTTTAAGGCTCCAGCCCACAAATCAGATGCTAAGGTTGAGGTGCAGTACGACGAGCACATCAACAAGATTGTGTCTGATGATAGCTGCACTCTGCTGATCCAGCAGGGCAAGAGGGAAGACACTGGGCTATACACCATCACAGCCAGCAACAGTATGGGCAAGGCCTCCAAAGAGATGAGACTCAATGTCCTTGGTAAACCTACTTTAAACATTTTTAATTCAGCTAAGTGCCACATACATTGTGAACTTTTTGAAGCCGTTAACATACCATTTGGAGTAAAAATGTTTATTAATTGCACCTTTCAGGACGTCCCGGACCACCATCCGCACCCATCAAATTTGAGGAAATCAAGGCTGAACAGATTACTCTGTCTTGGCTGCCTCCCAAAGATGATGGTGGCTCAAAGATCACTAACTATGTGATTGAGAGACGTGTATCAAACCGTCTGACATGGATCCCTGTCACCAGTGAGCCTAAGGAGCGCCTTTGGACCGTGGAGAATCTCATGGAGGGACATGAGTATATTTTCCGCATCAGGGCGCAGAACAAATACGGAGTTGGTGACCCACTGGACAGCGCACCAGAACAAGCTAGAAATGTTTGCAGTAAGTATTATGAAAACTGACTGACAAAGGAACTTTGTCTAGTTTTCATATGGTTAAATATTCTGGACCATTATCTGGTGATGCTAATAACAACTTTGTTGTTCCCTTCACAAGTTCCCCCAGGCCAGTGTGAAAAGCCAACCATTTCAAGTATCGCAATGGATTCAATGACTGCAAACTGGGAGGAGCCCGGGTCAGATGGTGGCTCCCCCATCACAGGCTATTGGCTTGAGCGCAAGGAGACCACCTCCAAACGATGGGTCAGAGTTACTCGTGATCCAATTAAGCCCATGCCTCTTGGTGTGTCATTCCGTGTGACCGATCTCATTGAGGGGTCTGAGTACCTCTTCCGTGTGACAGCCATTAATGTGGCTGGAATGGGACCACCAAGTGCGCCTTCTGATCCAGTCTTTGCCCGGGACCCTATTTGTGAGTGTTTTTATAGTCGTCAATTGAATATGTAGTTTCTCAAACTTCAGTTCAGTTCAGTTCAGTTCAGTTCACAGTCTAACACAACTTTTTTTTGCAGCTCCTCCTGGACCTCCTACTCCCAAAGTTATTGACTGGACCAAATCTACTGTTGATCTGGAATGGATCCCACCACTAAAGGATGGCGGATCAAAGCTCAAGGGCTACTATGTTGAATACAAAGAAGAGGGAACTGAGGCATGGGTCAAAGTAAGTGTTTAAACTGTTTGCACTTCAACTGATTTTTAATAAATGAACACCTTTGCTGCAGTGTTCTCTCACGTTAGTGTGTTAATAAGACAGAAGCGTTAATCTGAACTGAACATTTATGAGTGTTTCTTTCTATAATAAGGCCAGAGAAAAAGAAGTGAGAGGAACCAGACTTGTTGTGACTGGACTGAAGGAGAAAGGCCTTTACAAATTTAGAGTTGTGGCATTCAATACTGCTGGACTTGGAGAACCGGGCGAGATTCCTGAGGCCCTTGAAGTCAAGGACAGGACAAGTATGTACTCAGATAAAAAAAAAGTGATTGTTAATACATATAATGCATACGATACAATTGCATACACCTGAGCTGCCGACCTGATGTCACTGACCATTTTGTTGACTCTTCAGTTGCCCCTTCTATTGAGCTCGACCTGTCGGTGAAGGAGAGGATGGTTGTTCACGCTGGAGGAGTCATTCGCATCCTGGCCTACGTGACTGGCCAGCCTCCACCCACAATCACATGGAACAGAGATGATGGTGCTGTACCATCGGATGCTGTTGTCGAGACCACTGCCATCAGCTCCTCTATGGTAATCAAGTCATGCACCAGGAAACACCAGGGCACCTACTCTATCACCGTAACGAATGGTGGTGGTGAGGTGAAGAGAGCCATTGTTGTTGATGTTCTGGGTGAGTTACTAACTGGCAAATCTGCCAGTCAGATCTACAAATCCATTAATAAGATTGAATGAATATGTATATCATATATCTATGTGTACATATTTCATTAAGTGCTTCTTTTCAAATACAGATGTCCCCGGTCCAGTGGGTATACCATTCACAGCAGAACACCTCACAAGTGACTCATGCAAGTTGAACTGGCTGTTCCCAGAGGATGATGGTGGTTCTGCCATCACCAACTATGTGATTGAAAAACGTGACGCTGAGCGCAAGGCATGGACCTCAGTCTCTTATACCATCACCAGACACAGTGCTGTGGCTCACAACCTGATTATTGGAAAAGCCTACTTCTTCCGAGTTGCAGCTGAAAATGCCATTGGACTGGGTCCATTCATTAACACCACTTCAGAGATTATCATCAAGGATCCAATTAGTAAGTAATGATGTAGTTGTTATAGCACACATGATATAATAACACCATTTTCAATACATTACGTAATAACGCCACCATTTGGAAAGATTTAATGGCTTACATATTCTTACAAAACTTACTCATTGGTAAATCTTAGCAGTGTTGACTCCCTGGAATGAATTTGATCTGACCACTTCCCTATTTGTTTCCTTTTTCAACAGCTGTGCCAGACCGCCCAGAGGATCTTCAGGTGACAGCCGTAGCTAGAGACCACATCAGTGTCACTTGGAAACCACCAAAGTTCGATGGAGGTTCTGAGGTAATTTCCTACATCTTGGAAACCCGTACGATTGGCAAAGACAAATACGTCAGACTCACCAAAGACACACTGATGGACAGGAGGTACACCTATGATGGTCTGCGGGAGGGTGACTCTTATGAATTCCGTGTCAGTGCTGTGAATGAAGTTGGTCAGAGCAAGCCATCCTTCTGCACTAAAGCAATCACATGCAGAGATGAACTAGGTAGGACTATCTTGTTTTTTGAAATAAATGAACTTCGTTATAAATCAACATCTTTCAGGAAATGCATATAGATGCATTAAAAGTATTGATGTTTTTCGGTTGTTGTTGTTTTCCTCAGAGCCCCCAACCATTGAGCTTGACTTCCGTGACAAGTTTATCATTCGCGTTGGTGAGAGCTGTGCTCTTCAGGGTCGGTATACTGGAAAGCCTGCTCCATCTATCACTTGGTCCAGAGATGATGAGGACTTGAAAGCAGATGAGCATATCAAGTTCAAGAATACTCTGACTACCATGTGTCTTGGCCTTATGAAGGCTAAGCGTGAGCACAGTGGCAGATACTGTGTGACTGTGGAGAACAGCACTGGAGCCCGCAAAGGCATTTGCAATGTCACCGTTGTTGGTATGCTTTCATCATATTATTATTTTCTTTACCTAACTGTTTCCCCATGTGATTTTGAATGCGTGAAATCTCTACTGTGGATCGTAGGCAGTCCTTTAGTTGATGGCTATGTATCTATGAGTCCTGAGACAGCCCTGAGCAAAAGACGTTTTCTTTGCAGACCGCCCATTGCCTCCAGTGGGTCCAGTTGTCTTTGAGGAGGTCCACAGAGACCACATGGTCATTTCTTGGAAGCCTCCTCTTGATGATGGTGGTTGCGGAATTTCCAACTACATTGTTGAGAAGAGAGACACCAACAGAGAGGCGTGGACTACTGTCACATCAGCCATGACAAAGACAACATGCAAAGTGCCCAAACTCGAGGAGGGACGTGAATACATCTATAGAATCTCTGCTGAGAATATGTACGGCATCAGCGACCCACTGGATTCTGAGGAGATGAAAGCTAAAGATCGTTACAGTACGTAACATTTTTTAACATGATTCGAAATTATCAAACAATATTCTGATTTAAATGAACTGTGACCCATTTTTAAATATTGTTGTCACATTTTTAGGAGTACCCGAGGCACCTGAGGAACCCACTGTGAGGGAGGTGTACCACGACTCAGCCCTAATCATCTGGAACCGACCACGTGATGGTGGCAAGCCCATCACCAATTATATCCTTGAGAAGAAGGAGCCATCTGCAAAGAGATGGAATCGTGCTACAAGGGATCCTATTTATCCAAATACTACATACCGGGTGCAGGATCTTGTTGAAGGCACACAGTATTTATTCCGTGCTACAGCAGAGAACGAAATGGGCATTGGTGACCCAAGCCCGCCATCACAGCCAATCCTTGCTAAAGATCCCGTTGGTATGCCAAAGGAGATTTTCCTAAATGATTGTTATATTTGTATAATTTGTAATGATATACACTGACATGTTTCTAATATAATGACACAATCTATGTTTCTAGTTCTTCCAACTCCTCCAGTCCTGCCAGAGGCTGTTGATAAGACCAAGGATTCAGTGAGTCTGTCTTGGCGTGTACCTCGTCACGACGGCAAAGGCAAACTCCTTGGCTACATGGTTGAGTATCAGACGCCTGGTGCCGTTGAATGGGTGAAGGCTAATGAGACTCCTGATCAATGCACAGACACAAAGTTTGTGGTTACAAACCTGACTGATGGACTGGACTACAGGTTCAGGATCATGTCTGTGAATGCAGCTGGAGCCTCTGAGCCTGCATACATCAAGCAAGATATTAAAGTCCACGACAGACTTGGTTAGTTGATACTTCATTTCTAAAGCAATTGGAAGACACTTTCAGATTACTATAGATTATTACAATCAATCTTTTATTTCTGTATCTGCAGAGGTTCCTGAGTTGCTGCTGGATGGCAATATGTCTCGTGACCATCTGGCTATGGTGGGAACAGACATTGTACTTAGCGCTACAATCAAGGGTATGCCTATTCCAACTGTCACATGGAAGAAGAATGGTGAGGAAGTTCCAGCTAAGTGCATCATTGGGGTCACAGCAACTGGAAGCAAATTAGAAATCCGCAACTGTGATCGCAGCGACAGTGGCAATTACACCTTAACTGTGGAAAATGCAGCTGGAACAAAGACTGCCACTTGTGCAGTGCTCACCCTCAGTATGTATATTTGTTGTACACCACATTTGTTGTATGAAATATTTGCACTGCAAAGTGTTCAGTTACTTCAGTAATATTTGTTCTCTTTTAGAAAAACCTGATCCTCCTCGCAATCTGAATGTATCTGAGGTCACAAGTGAAGCCGCCTATCTTACCTGGAAAGCCCCAGAGGATGATGGTGGAGCTGTGATTTCTCATTATGTTGTACAAAAGAAAGATGTTGCATCTGACAAGTGGGTGCCAGTCAATGCCTCCTGCAAGAAACATAGCCTTATGGCCCTGTATCTGATGGAAGGAATTCAGTATTTGTTCCGGGTGGCTTCTGAGAATCAATTTGGCAGAAGTGAATTTGTTTTAACCAAAGTACCTATCAAGGCTATTGATCCTCTCTGTGAGTACTATGCAGAATAATATCAGAATTCTAATATCTTATTTTACAGTTCTATAATACAGTGCACCGTAATTATACAAATAATTGTGATGATAATCATATACTTATTTGCAGACCCACCTGGTCCACCCAAGAATTTGCATCATACCGATGTAGAGAAGACTGAAGTTTGGCTTCAGTGGGAGTGGCCAGAACGCACTGGAGGAAGTGAAATCACAGGATTTATTGTTGAGCACCAAGAGGAGGGAAAGACTGACTGGGTCAGCTTCAAAACAGTCAACGACGCCAAGAGCCATGTGACTGGATTGGAAGAAGGAAAGACTTACAGATTCCGAGTGAAATCACAAAATGCCATTGGCATCAGCACACCAGACACCAGTGTTCCAGTGACCTGCCAAGAAAAGCTTTGTAAGATGTATTATGATTTCAGGGCATTCACGTGTATGCTTTGGAGGCTTCAACGGAGACTCTTCCCATTCACTTTGAATAGGATGACGGAAGCGTTGCCGAACTGAATTGCGGTTCTGTTGTTTCGCTTTGCTTGCGATAGAAAGTTAAGAAAAGTTAGCGCCAACGAAGGTGCCAGCCAATTAAATGGCATACAAATATTCAAGTTCATTCCCGAGCAATCAAATCACGTTTCTGCAAATATCTAAAGAGAGCTCGATTGGAAAAAAGATGGCGGAACAAACTCTGTAGATGGTTGTATTTGTACATTTTAGATTTAGTATAGATTTTTTTTTAAGTTAAAGTTTTGTAACTGACAAAAAATACTTTTGAGGTGATTTACGAGGTGTCTGAGCCAACTATCTTATGTTAGCAAGGTAACTACCCACAAAGTAAAAGGCTTGCTAGCGAAGTTACACAGCGGTCAATTCATAGTGGCGTGACTGGTTGTTGACTTGTCAGTCTTACTATACAAATCTGTGTAATCAACACCCCCCCAATCGACAGGCAAGCCAATGCGTACATGTGAATGCACCGTTAGTCAAACCAGTTCATCCTATCATTCAATAGTAATTTGTCACAACACCTGATCAACATCTAATTCTGTGGTGTTTATGCTTTAATCTTTCAGTGGCACCAACTATTGAGGTGGATCTGAAGCTAATTGAGGGTCTCATTGTCAAAGCTGGCAGCACACTTGTCTTCCCAGCAGTCATGAAAGGAATCCCTACTCCCACAGCCAAGTGGACAAGTGACGGCAATGAACTGAAAACTGAGGGCAAAATCAAAGTTGAAACTGAGGGAACATCAACAGTCCTCACCATCAGTGAAAGTGCTCGCTCAGACAGTGGAGAGTACATTCTATCCGTAGCAAACCCAGCAGGAAGCAAATCTGTTGCTGTGCACGCAACTGTGCTTGACGTTCCTGGTCCACCCATTGGCCCTGTCGCCATCCTTGAGGTTACTCCTGACCATATGGTCATCAGCTGGCGTGCGCCAAAGGATGATGGAGGAACTCCTTTGATGAGCTACGTTGTTGAAAAGAAGGATGTTAAGAAGCCCTGGGAGCCATGGTCAGTTGTCAACTCAGGAAGCATGAGCATGAAAGCCAAGGTTCCTCGCCTAGAGAAGGGCCGTGAATATATTGTACGTGTTCGTGCAGAGAACAGGATTGGTATTGGTGCCCCACTAGAAAGCCCACCAACCATTGCCAAACACATGTTTGTCCCTCCTGGTACACCAGGCCCACCATTATGCTCTGATATCACAGAAAATGCTGTGACGTTGGAGTGGACTGCACCTGAGTCTGATGGTGGCAGCCCAATTAGTGGCTACATTGTGGAGCGCAGAGAACTTACAGGCAAATGGATTAGGGTCAACAAGACCCCCGTCCTGGATCTGAGGTACAGAGTATCTGGTCTTTTTGAGGGCAACAGCTATGAATTCAGAGTCTTTGCTGAGAACGTTGCTGGAGTGAGTGAGCCTTCCTCTCCATCTGAACCCATGAAGGCCAAACGGCCTATTGGTCGCCCGGGTCCTCCCGCGAGCCCCAAAATAAAAGACTGGAGCAAATCATATGCTGACCTGGTTTGGAGCAAACCCACAAGAGATGGTGGTAGCCCAGTGTTGGGATATGTTGTTGAATGTCAGAAATCTATCAGTGCTCAGTGGGACAAAATTAACAAAGATCTCATTCCAATGTGTGCATTCAGAGTACCTGGTCTTATTGAAGGCATGGAGTACAAGTTCCGCATCAGAGCTGCCAATATAATTGGAGAAGGTGAACCAAGAGAGCTTTCTGAGGTGTTACTCGCCAAAGATATCCTTGTGCCTCCTGAGGTCATCGTTGATGTGTCTTGCCGTGACCTTTTGACCGTCAGGGCTGGACAGATTATCAGCCTGGTGACTCGTGTGAAGGGCAGACCTGACCCAGAAATCACCTGGACAAAGGATGCAAGGGTGGTGGGCACAGACAGGCGCACTGAAATTAACACCACGTACCCCTTGGCTGAACTGGTCATTGAGGATGCAGTCAGAGAAGATTATGGAAAATATACCATCCAGGCTAAAAACAGCAGCGGCAACGCACAAGCCACTATTATAGTCAATGTGCTGGACACCCCTGGCCCATGCCAGAATTTGAAAGCAGCATATGTGACAAAAAGTTCCTGCATGGTGTCTTATGAAAATCCAGAGGACAATGGAGGTACAGAAATTACACACTACATAATTGAGTTCCGTCAGCCTAGCCAAAGGAATTGGACCATGGTCTCAAACGACTGCACAAAACGTATCATTAAAGCTCCTCTTGTGGAAGGTTGTGAATATTTCTTCAGAGTTAGAGCTCAGAATAAGATCGGTGCTGGATCAGCAGTTGAGACAAAAAATCCCATTCTTGCAGTAGATCCTGTTGACAAGCCAGGTCCACCAGAGAATCTTCAGATTGCAGAAGTTGGTAAAACATTTGTCTTCCTCAAGTGGAACAAGCCAGAGAATGATGGTGGCAGCCGCAACCTTGCCTATCATGTGGAGAAGAAACCTAAAGAGGCTGATGACTGGGAGAGATTGCACAGAGGTGCAATTAAGGATACATTCTTCATGGCTGACAGATGTATTGAAAATCAAATCTATCAATTCAGAGTTCAAACAAAGAATGAAGGAGGTGAGAGTGACTGGGTGACAACCGCAGAAACACTTGTCAAACAAGTTGTTGTGGAACCAAGCCTGAAGTTGGAGGGTGCCTATATGATTAAAGCAGGTGAAACTGTTGCATTTGAGGCCGAAGTTAAGGGAACACCAAACCCAGAGATCAAGTGGACCAAGGAGGGTTCCACTATTGATTTGCACAGGAGCCCCAGGATTAAAATTGAAGGTGGAGTTCATTTCTCCAAATTCCTTCTTACAAACTCAAGACGTGCGGATACTGGAAAGTTTGTCATCACTGCTACTAATCCTGGTGGAACCGCATCTGCTACAGCCGTGTTGAATGTGCTTGACAGACCCGGTCCAATCATAGACCTGATAGTATCTGGAATTTCTGTGGATAGATGCAAATTGTCCTGGGAGATCCCAGAGGATGATGGTGGTTGTGAGATCTACAATTACATTATTGAGAAGTGTGAACCCCAGAGGGGCGTCTGGTCTGTTCATTCATCCGCTGTTATTACCAATTCTGCTAAAATCACGCGCCTCACTGAAGGAAATGAATACATTTTCAGAGTGCGTGCAGAAAACAAGATGGGAGCTGGCCCTGCGGTTGAGACTGAGACCATTGTTGCAAGGACGCAGTTCAGTAGGCCTGGAGCACCAGATACACCAGAGGTGACCAAAGTTACCAAGAATGAAATGACAGTTGAGTGGTGTCCTCCTGTTAATGATGGAGGAAAGCCAATCACTGGCTACATTCTGGAGAAGAAGGAACAG
Source organism: Clupea harengus (assembly GCF_900700415.2). Lineage (NCBI taxonomy): Eukaryota > Metazoa > Chordata > Actinopteri > Clupeiformes > Clupeidae > Clupea > Clupea harengus. Next base: position 19,892,957 of record NC_045153.1, on the reverse strand, counting down.
CATGCGGTCCGATGGGGACCAGTCACAAAAGATCCTGTTTCTGGAACATCGATGAAAGTGTCCAACTTGTTGCCCAACCATGATTACCAGTTCAGAGTCAAGGCTGAAAATGAAATTGGAGTAGGCAATCCAAGCAAGCCTTCCATATCACTTGTTGCCAGGGATGCTCTTGGTATGTATAATACGTTTTAGTCTATTATTATTACTCAAACTTGTTAGCCTTAGCAGATATTACACTAAATATCTTTCTTCTTTGTAGGTCCCCCTGGCCCTGTTGGTAATTTCAAGGTATCAGATAGCACAAAATCATCTATTACACTTGGATGGACCAAGCCCACTGATGATGGTGGTGCACCGATTATTGGATATGTGGTTGAAACGAGAGTCCCGGGTGCAGCCAAAAAATCAGATGAGGCTTGGAAGAGGTGCAATGTTGCCGCCCAGCTGATTGTGACTGAATTCACAGTCTCAAGTCTGGAGGAGAAGCTTCTTTATGAATTCCGTGTTTCTTGCCAAAACCAGATTGGCTTGGGCCCAGCCACTAATCTTCCGTCAGCTGTTGTACCCAGGGAAATTCTTGGTGAGTTATTGTTCATTTTCTGATTTTATCATTAATCCAGATGTCACCAAATTAATTAAAGTGTTTTAAATTAATCTTCCAATCTCCACTAACAGAAATTCCTGAGATTGAATTGGATGCGGAACTTAAGAAGGGTGTGACAGTCAGAGCTGGTTGCCCAATTAGACTGGTAGCTACAATCAGAGGAAGACCTGCACCAACAGTCTTGTGGAGGAAAATGGGTGTTGACAATGTTGTCAGGAAAGGTCATGTGGATATCATTGACACCATGACATTCCTCGTTATCTCTGAAACTAATAGAAGTGATACAGGAAAATACACATTGAAAGTATCCAGTGCAGCTGGGGAGAAGGCAGTGTTTGTGGATGTCAAAGTTTTAGGTAAGTAATCGAAGACTATGTCTTTTTGCTATAAATGATAACTGAGAATGCATTGAAGGATTTTCTGTACTTCATTTTGAAAATGAATACATTCTAAAATGTATGCAATTCCTTTAAATAGATACCCCTGGACCTGTGATTAATGTGGAGGCTACTGATATCAAAGTGATGTCCTGCAAACTTTCATGGTCTCCTCCTGACGTTGACGGAGGCAGTCCCGTGACACATTACATTGTGGAGAAGCGTGCAATTGACAAAAAGACCTGGGCAATGGTTAACACCAATGTGGACGTAGAAAAGACAACACTTAAGATAGGCAATCTTTCGCCAGGCACAGAGTATTACTTCAGAGTGACAGCTGCCAATGAGTATGGTCCTGGTGTGCCAAGAGCATCTCTACAGTCCTATCTGGCATCGGATCCAGTCAGTAAGTATTATCTGGGACAATTGTCAAATATAGGAGAATTTTTAAATGCGTAATACTAGCCAATAACTATCCTGAAAAGGGTAATACCATCCAGTAACATATGTTAATCCTTCCTCTCTTCAGGCAAGCCAGACCCACCGCAGAAGATTGATGTACTGGAAATTACCAAGAACGGTGCAACAATTGGTTGGGTGAAGCCAATAAGCGATGGAGGTGCTAAGATCGACGGATATGTGATTGATTATTTGGAGCTTAAACCACCAAGGAAACCTAAACCAGCAGAGGGTGAACCTGCCCCTGAGGGTGAAGCGGCACCAGAGGGTGAAGCGGCACCAGAGGGTGAGGCTGCACCTGCAGCTGCTCCCGCATCTGAAACTGAACCTGAGACCGACCCCGAAGCCGACGAAGACGATGAGGGCAAGCCAAAGGAGTTACCTTGGACACCATACACGGTTGTCAAAGATTTAAGTATTTCTGTGGCTGGGCTTAAACTGGGAAACAAGTACAGGTTCCGTGTTGCTGCCAGAAATAGCATGGGTTGCAGTGTACCAACGGAAACCAGGGAGGCCTATGAAATCAAAGAACTAATACGTAAGCTCTGTTTATTCACTATTTTAGTCCATATAGATCTAGAAATATATATATATATATATATATATATATTATTTTTGAAAAATAAATAAATAAATATAAATATAAATAAATATGTTTTAAATACTTTTAGAAAACAATCCCTATGGCTGAAATCTGAATACATGTTTTGTTTTTCAGTGGAACCCAAGATTATCATGGCTGACACCTTGACTGCAAAGGCAGGAGCTAAACTAAGAGTAGAAGCTGTTGTCTCTGGCAAGCCAGCACCAGAATGCAAATGGAAACATGGAGAGGATGCTGTCGTCTCATCCAGCCGCCTTGCGGTGCACAAATCTCAAAACCTTTGTGTGCTCATTATCAAAGATGTCTCAAGAACAGACAGTGGTCAATATAGTCTTGTTGCTGAAAACAGCTGTGCCACAGTGGAAGAATCCATCAAAATTGTCATTAGAGGTCAGTAACCATTGTTGTACAGTCATGTCTAAAGATTAGGGGTGTAATGTGAGGCAAGAACCCATTTAAAATGTGGAGTCATTATGATCATCTTGCGGACGTGCAATTTAAAAGGAATGTCTTAACAATCCAAATGACAATTTTTCCTTGAATATTCCAGATATCCCTGGACCACCTGAGCCTCCATTTGAGGTCAGTGACATTGATGCTGATGCCTGCACACTGTCCTGGAATGCACCTCTGGAGGATGGTGGAAGCAAAATCACAAACTATGTGATTGAGAAATGTGATGTCAGCAGAGGTGACTGGGTCACAGCGTTGTCTTCCTGTGGCAAGACTGGCTGCAGACTTGGCAAGCTTATCCCTGGAAAGGAGTATGTGTTCCGAGCTCGTGCTGAGAATCGCTTTGGCATCTCCGATCCTATCACATCTGACAGAATGATTGCCAGGTTCCCCTTCAGTAAGGAAATTATTTAAAACTAAGATTTATCTTTACTCTTATAACTATTTACAGAGGCTTTGTCTATAATACTTATTTGTCTTTTTAGATGTTCCTGGTGAACCTCTGAACTGCCATATCAACAAAGTCAACAAAGACTGTATGTTTGTGGCTTGGGACAGGCCAGAGAGTGATGGTGGCAGCCCTATTACTGGATTCTACATTGAGCGTAAAGAGAGGAACAGCCTGCTTTGGGTTAAGGCTAATGATTCTGCTGTTCGCACAACAGAATATCCATGTGCTGGCCTCATTGAAGGTCTGGAATATACTTTCAGAGTCTCTGCCATCAATCGTGCTGGACAAGGCAAACCTAGCAAGAAGACCGACTTTGTTACTGCAAGAACAGCCGTTGGTGGGTGGAGATTGTTTTCATTTTTTGTCAATGTTTGACAATGTTTGTGTATTATAAATTGTGGAACAGTGGAAACTATCAGACTGAATGTTATATTTGGTTATTTACAGATACACCAGGTAAACCAGAGCCTCTTGATGTGACAAAGAACACCATTACACTGGTCTGGACCAGGCCAAAGAATGATGGTGGAAGCAAGATCATTGGGTATTATGTTGAGGCCATGAAATTGCCTGGAGACACATGGATCCGTTGCAACACAAGCAGCCAGAACGTACCAAGAGAGGAGTACAGAGCTACTGGACTGGATGAAGATGTCAAATACCAGTTCAGGGTTATTGCAAAAACAGCTGTGAATATGAGCAGGCCTTCCGAGATCTCTGATCCCATCCTTGTTTCTGCTGAAAATGGTAAGGACAAAATAGAGATAAAGAGAGAGTAATGGTAAGGAGACAATATAGCCATAGAGAGTGTAATCTACAAGATGTTTATCATTTTGTTATTTTTCCAATTGTAGTACCTCCAAGAATAGAGCTCCAAATTCAGATGAAAAAGATGCAGCCTGTTAAGGCTGGAAGAGATGTCCGTCTTGAGGCTGAAATCTTTGGTAAACCAATGCCAAAGGTTACATGGAGTAAGGATGGACAAGTCTTGAAGGGAGACCTAAATCTGAAGCTGACACAGAAGCGAAATCTCTTTGGTTTGGAGATGAATTCTGTGACGAAAAAGCAAACTGGAGTGTTTACCATTCTTGCTGAAAATGCAAGTGGTTCCAAGACTGAGGAAATCACAGTTAAAGTCTTGGGTGAGTGAAACAATGGTCTTCAAGACATACACTTAGGTCAATGCATATCTTGGCACATACATTATTTGTGTATATACTGTGATTCCAGTAACAAATTAATGTTTTGATCTTTAGACGTTCCTGGGCCACCAGCTTCTGTCAAGTATGATGAGGTGTTAGCAGAAAAGATCAAGTTGAGCTGGGAACCACCCACTGCAGATGGTGGTGCACCTTTAAGTAACTATATTGTTGATAAGCGCGAAACCAGCAGGGCTGAATGGGCCCAGGTATCTGCCAGAATCAGTGGCGAGGTCACTGAATTCACAGTGGAAAGACTGATTGAGGGACGTGAGTATCAGTTCCGTGTCCGTGCTGAAAACAGGTTCGGTGCTGGAGATGGCATCCTCTCAGGTCCTGTTTTTGCCAGGAATCCATACAGTAAGTAATTATTTTTAGATACTGATTTTGCTGTTAATGGAAATGTAAAAAAAATACATGTAAATGAAAAAAATTCATGAATCTGACTCACAATGATTCATCAATCATTACAGCTGCTCCTGGACCCTGTGACGCTCCAGTAATTACCAATGTCACAAAAGAGAAGATGACTGTAAGCTGGAAGGAACCTTCAGATGATGGAAAGTCTCCCATCACTGGATTCATGGTTGAGAAGAAAGAAACCAAAGACATGAACTGGACAAAACTTAACAGGAAGCCACTCATGGAGCGAACCCTTGAGGTTACTGGTCTCACAGAAGGAATTGAATATGAGTACAGAGTTATAGCTGTGAACAAGGCTGGTCCTGGAAAACCCAGTGAAGCATCTGTTGGTGTCTCAGCATTGGAACCTATGTGTAAGTACCCATCCAAAAGAAACCTCCTGTAGCTTTAAAATATCAAAACTCGAATGCATCATTGACTTGTTTTTTTCTTTACCACAGTCCCTCCTGGTCCTCCTGTTTCACCAGTGGTTACAGACACCACACACAGCACAATCAGCCTGTCCTGGACAAAGCCAGCAAATGATGGTGGCGCTCCAATCTTAGGCTATCTTGTAGAGTCTAAGAGATTAGATGTGAAAGACTGGATAAGATGCAACGTCCCCAAGAATCTCCAGGACACCAATTACATTGTTTCTGGACTCTTGACAAACTCTCAGTATCAACTGCGTGTGACAGCTGTCAACAAAGTGGGTTTCAGTGAGTCATGTGAAGTCCCAGAAAAACCTTTTGCCAAAGATATTTTGGGTAAGCAATAATTACCATTCCAGGAATATATGCAATAATACACTGTATGTTTTTTTACTTATTATTGTGCTCTTGGTTTAATTACAGTGGCTCCTGAAGGTCAACTTGATGCAGAGCTTAAAGAAACACTGGTGTTGAAGGCTGGTTCTGTAATGAAACTTCATGCAACAATAAAGGGTCACCCTGCTCCCAAGGCAATCTGGGCCAAGATGAACACCAACATTAAGGACAGACAAGGAATCATCATAAAGTCAACAGAGTCTGATACCATGGTGTTAGTTGAAAAAGTGAACAGATATGATGCAGGCAAATATATTTTGAGTCTTGAAAGCCTCAGTGGAATGAAGATGTACACAGTTGTTGTTAAGGTTCACGGTAAGTCCCTTGGATTTTTTATGTATAACTTATTCTTACAATTGTAATGTTTTGGCTTGTACTGTATGGACGTTCCCTTTTTTTTCTCAGACACCCCGGGACCACCGCTCAATCTTATGGTTAAAGAGACCACAAAAGAAATGGCACGCATATTTTGGGACCAGCCTCTTATTGATGGTGGAAGTCCAGTGACAAGTTACATTATTGAAAAGCGTGATGCTGAGAGAAAGGCCTGGTCCTTGGTTTCAGACAACTGCGAAAAGACATCATGTAAAATTGATGGTTTGGAGGCAGGTAGATCTTATAGCTTCAGAGTCAAGGCTGTGAACGAATTGGGCATTGGCGAGGCATGTGAAACTGCAGATGCTGTGAGGGCCTCTGGTGAGTGCTTTTTATGTTCATTTCATGAACAGTTTGTGTTTCCACTTCAAATAACAGTGTTAGTAGTTGCTGCAGAGATTGATAAAACAATCATTATTTTCCAGAACAACCTGGACCAGTCATGGACTTCAAGCCCATCTTGGTAACCAAAGATTCATGCACTCTTACTTGGAAGAAGCCTATCAGTGATGGTGGCAGTCGTATTATTGCCTATATCCTTGAGGTTCTCAATGATGACGATGATTGGAAGGAGCTTATGAGCTCGAAGAACATGCAATACAGTGGCAAAGACCTTATTGAGGGCAGAGAATACAAGTACAGAGTTAAGGCTATGAATGATACAGGAGATGGTCCCGAGAAGGAGCTCACTCTGGTGGCAAAGGACACTATTGGTGAGATTTTGTATTATTATGATCTACCTTCAACTCATATGCATAATACAATAGATCATAGTATATTCCAAGTCCATAATTTTTAACTCACATTTCTCTGTTTTAGTTCCACCGGGCTGTGATTTGCGTGACCTGCCTAACCTATGCTACATTGCTAAGGAGGGAAGCAATGTCCGTTTGAAGATCCCAATCATTGGCAAACCCATCCCAACAGTTAAATGGGTCAAGGGTGAGGACGAAAATCTCACTGACACTGGCAGAGTGTGTATGGAATCGACGTTAGTGAATACAACTCTGCTGATTCGGGACTGCCAGAGGAGCGATGCCTCCAAATACACCATCACTCTCAGAAACAGTTTTGGATCAAAGGAGTCAACCATTTTTGTCAGAGTGGTCGGGAAACCAGGGCTTCCAGTCGCACCTATTAAGCTCAAGGATGTCACGGCTGATGGTGTGACTTTGAAGTGGGGTGCACCCAAGGATGATGGTGGCTCTCCAATCACAAACTACATCCTAGAAAAGAGAGATTCCGTCACCAACATGTGGGTCACTGTTGCTTCATCTGTAGAAGAACCTACATTTAGAGTGACTGGACTCCATGAAGGAACCGAATATATCTTTAGAGTGTGCGCAGAAAACAAGTATGGAGTTGGTGAAGGTCTCAAGTCTGAGGCAATGGTGGCCAAGCATCCATTCAGTAAGGGATTTTTTTATATTTTAAAGTATTGGTTCAGTATTAATATCTTAATAAAATGTGAAAACAATTAATATGGCATGTTTATTCACTAGATGTACCTGATGCACCTCCTCCACCTCAAATCATGAGTATGCGTCACAATTGTGCCTACCTGGGTTGGTCTGATCCAAGGAAAACAGGAGGCTCTCCAATCACTGGTATGTTTTTTGATCAGATTTGATTTGAGTAACAAATGTGTCAAGTAATGTTTTATTTGCCTGTAACTTTCTTCAATGTTTTTATTATTTTAGGCTACCATGTTGAATTCAAGGAAAGAAACAGCATGTTGTGGAAGAGGGCCAACCAGACTCATGTGAAAATGAAAGAATTCCAAGCGACAGGTTTAACTGAGGGTCTGGAATATGAATTCCGTGTCATTGCAATTAATTTGGCTGGTATTGGCCGACCAAGTGGACCAACTGAGCCCATGGTTGCCTTGGATCCAATTGGTACGTAAGAACATTGTGCCAGTTTTTAGATTTGGGAGGTTGATTTAAATGATATTAATATTGCTAAATTGTTTCCCTTAATTACATTCCTTTTGTTTCTCAGATGCTCCCGGTAAACCTGATGTTATCAGCATTACTAGGAGTACAGTAACACTTCAGTGGACTGAGCCTGAGTATGACGGTGGACACAGACTCACAGGATATATTGTTGAGAGACGTGATCTGCCTTCCAAAGTTTGGGTGAAGGGCAATACTATGAATGTTGTGGATTGTGCATACACTATCAAAGACTTGCAGGAAGGATGCAAGTATGAATTCAGAATCCGGGCCAAGAACTCTGCTGGAGCACTCAGCCCACCGTCTGAGCAAACAGACACTATTGTCTGTTCAGATGAATATGGTAATGATATATTTAATATAGTTGATTCCACAATGTATTGTGAATTAATGCTGTGCTTTTTCACTTCACCATTGTAACATTGTTACTTTTTGTTTAATTAATAGCTGCACCAACCATCATTATTGACTCGACTGTGATGGAGGGACTTACTGTGAGGGCTGGTGACACAATTGTCATAACTGCCACAAGTATCTTGGGCAAACCTACTCCAACCTCTTTCTGGTCTAAAGGAGGAAAATTGTTTAAACCATCGGATATATGCCAGATTGAGTCGACCCCAACATCATCTACTCTCTCCATCAAGTATGCAAGCAGAAGTGACACAGGAGAGTATACCATTTCTGCAAGTAATCCATTCGGCGTTAAAGAAGAAAACGTTAAGGTGAAGGTATTGGATGTTCCAGGAGCCCCTGGACCCATTGAAGCCAGTGGAGTTTCATCTGAAAAAGCCACCTTAACTTGGACACCACCAGCAGAAGAAGGTGGATCTGCAATTAAATATTACACTCTAGAAAAGAGGGAAACAAGCCGCCTTCTCTGGACCAATCTTGCTGAACAAGTCATTGACTGCCACTATGTGGCTGCAAAACTTGTCCAAGGCAATGAATACATCTTCCGTGTCAAAGCTGTAAATCATACTGGTGCTGGAGATCCATCACATTCTGAAGCTGTCAAGATTGTTGATAGATTTGGTGAGTTAGCCATATACTCATAACCAGTAGAGCTCTGTAATATTTACCTGTCACAATATACTAATGTTAAACGTTCTTTCTAGGTCCCCCTGGTCCTCCCTTAAAGCCGGAAATTGAAAATGTTAATGGAACCAGTGTAACTATTACATGGAAGAGGCCAGCCGATGATGGTGGCAGTGACATAACAGGCTACCTTGTAGAGAAGAAAGAAAAGAAAGGTGTGCGTTGGATCAGGGCAGCAAAGAAGACTATATCTGACCTTCATTTTGAAATTCAAGGCCTTGCAGAGGATGTTGAATATGAATTCCGTGTGACGGCTGAGAATCAAGCAGGCTTTGGAGAGCCGAGTGAACCATCTGTACCTGTTATGACCAAGGGTGTAGCAGGTCAGTAATACATTTTTTCTTCTCCTGAATAAGTAGAAGTGGTAGCTTAATTAAGCTTAATTGTTCATTTATTTTTATATGGGAATGTTCATTGTTCAATGTTTTCATTCAAGTTAATTAATTGTCATATACACCTTCTGTTTTACAAACAGATGTCCCAGGTCCACCTGTTAACCCAAGAGTAACTGACACGACAAAAACCACTGCTGAACTGCACTGGGGTAAACCACATGATGATGGTGGTCGTGACATAACTGGATACATAGTTGACCATAGAATGGAGGGACAAGAGGAATGGGTTAAAGCCACAAAAGACGGTGTGCTGAGGATTACAGAATTTGTTGTTGCAAACCTGCAGACTGGAGTGAAATATCACTTCAGAGTGAGCGCAGTGAACTGTGTGGGTGTTGGAGAGCCTACACAAATTGAAGAACTCATTGAAGTTGTTGAACGGGCGGAGCTTCCAGACCTAGAGCTTGACGCCGATCTCAGAAGAACACTTGTTGTCAGGGCTGGAGGGTCTATCCGCATTTTTGTTCCAATTAAAGGAAGACCAGCTCCTACAGTTACTTGGACAAAAGAGGAAGCAGAAGTTAAAAACAGAGCCGTCATTGATGTCACTGAGTCTTACACTCTCCTGGTTATCCCTGAGTGCAATCGACGTGATGCTGGAAGATATGACTTGACCTTGGCAAATGCAACCGGAGAGAAGACAGCTTATGTGAATGTTAGAGTCTTAGACTCACCAGGGCCTCCTATTAATTTGAAACCTATGCTGAAAGGCATTGACAAGGAGAGCATTACCCTTCAGTGGGAAATGCCTCTTATTGATGGAGGATCCAAGATCACAAATTATATTGTTCAGAAACGAGAGTCTACTCGTAAAGCATATACCACTATTATCACAAACTGCGAGGAATGCTTTGTAAAAATTCCAGATCTGGCAGAGGGATCTGAATATTACTTTAAAGTTTTGGCTGAAAATGAATATGGCATTGGTGAAGCTGTTGAGACTATTGATCCAATCAGAGCGTCCGAGGTACCAACTCCTCCTCAAACTGTCACAATCCCAAATGTCACCAAGAATTCTGCGAGTTTGACATGGACTAAACCAAAGTATGATGGCGGTAGCAGGGTTACAGGATATGTTATTGAGGCTCAGAAGAAAGGTGGTGATCAGTGGTCCCATGTGACAACAGTGAAGACCTTTGATTTCACAGTGAAAAATCTAAATGAAAATGAGGAATATGTATTCCGTGTCATGGCAGCGAATAAATCTGGCCGTAGTGCACCACGTCAAAGCAAGCCTGTTGTCATCAAGGAGCAGACTTCTGAACCAGAGTTTGACCTGCGTGGTATCTGTCAGAAGTTGGTTATTGCCAAGGCTGGAACTGACATAAAGGTTGAGATACCAATCTCGGGACGCCCAAAACCTACAGTTTCATGGCAGAAGGATAGTCAAGCATTAAAAATAACACAAAGAATAATTGTTGAAAATACTGATGTCTCTACAATCTTGAGTGTCAATGAATGTATCAGAGGTGACACTGGATTATACAACATTACAGGAAAGAACATACTTGGCACTGTGACCGAGACCTTTGGAATCAAGGTACATGATGTTCCGGAACCACCAAAAGGACCAATCAAGTTGGACAAAGTCTCCCTCACCTTTATTGACTTTTCTTGGGAGACACCTGAAAATGATGGCGGAGTACCAATTAACAATTATGTTGTGGAGATCAGGGAAACAACAAGCCAGACTTGGACAGAATTGTCCTCACAAATCATCAGAACAACATTCAAAGCTACCCGTTTAAAAACAGGGGTAGAATACCAGTTCCGTGTCAAAGCTAAAAACAGATATGGTGTAGGACCTCCAATCACATCAGGATCAGTGGTTGCAAACTATACATTCAAGGCTCCTGGACCACCAGGAACCCCCAAAGTTGTTGCCTTCACCAAAGACACAATGACAATCGAATGGAATGAGCCTGTCAATGATGGAGGAAATGAAGTGATTGGATACCATGTTGAAAGAAAGGAGAGGAGTAGTATTGTGTGGCACAAGATGAGCAAATCTCTAGTTAAAGGAAACTTGTTTAAATCATCTGGACTGGAAGATGGCATTGCATATGAATTCCGTGTGTTGGCTGAAAACTTGGCAGGCATTGGAAAACCAGGCAAGGCCTCAGAAGCCATGTTGGCTCTTGACCCAGTGGATCCACCAGGTCAGCCAGTTCCAATCTATGTATCAAAGAATGTTATTACAATTCAGTGGACAAAGCCAGAGTATGATGGTGGATTCAAGATAACTGGATACACAGTGGAAAAGAGAGACCTACCAGCTGGGCGCTGGATGAGGGCTAACTTCACAAATATCGTTGAAACATCCTTCACTGCCAGTGGACTTACTCAGGATGCCTCTTATGAATTCCGTGTATTTGCAAGAAATTCAGCTGGTGCTGTCAGTGAACCCTCTGATCCAACAGATCCAATTGTCTGCACAGATGATGTTGAGGAACCAAGGATTATGGTTGATGCTATATTCAAGGATGTTGTTCTGGTCAGAGCTGGAGATAACTTTAAACTAGGGGCTGATATTTCAGGTCAGCCATTACCAGCCATGACGTGGACTAAAGATGACAAAGTTCTTGAAAGAACCTCAAAGTTGGACATTAAAATGTCTGACCTTGCGACAACACTGATAAGCAAAGATTCAATGAGAAAAGATGGTGGTGAATTTGTTTTGACTGCAACCAATGTTGGTGGTTTTGCCAAGCATGTTTTCAAAGTTAAAGTTCTGGACAGGCCAGGTCCACCAGGAGGACCCCTTGCTGTTTCAAACATGACAGCTGAGAAATGCACAATAACATGGACCCCACCAGAAGATGATGGAGGCGCTGATATTGACCATTATGTTGTTGAGAAACGTGAGTCCAGCAGACTTGCCTGGACACATGCTGCTTCTAACCTCAAGGAAACCCAGCTCCAAGTGACCAAATTATTGAAAGGAAATGAGTACATTTTCAGGGTCATGGCAGTCAACAAGTATGGACTTGGAGAACATCTTGACTCTGCTCCAGTCATTGCAGACAACCCATATGTTGCACCTGATGCTCCACAAACTCCCGAGGTATCAGCCATTACTAAGGACTCAATGGTACTTTTCTGGGGTGCTCCGAATAGTGATGGTGGAAGTCCAATAACAAGCTACAGTATTGAGAGAAAAGACAAAATTGGTCTGCGCTGGGTTAAATGCAACAAGAGGCCTGTCACTGAGTTACAGTTCAGGGTTACAGCACTTGTCTCTGGACATGAATATGAGTTCAGAGTTTCTGCTGTGAATGCAGCTGGCATTAGCCCACCCAGTTCCTCAAGTCCTTTCTATAAGGCTACTGACACTCTTTATGAGCCCGGAGCCCCTGGAAACCCAAGGATTTTGGACACAACAAAGTCGTCTATTACTATTGCTTGGAATAAACCTGTATATGATGGTGGTTCTGAAGTAACTGGATATCTTATAGAAACATGTCCTGCTAGTCTAGCAGAAGAAGAATGGACGATTGTATCTCCCCAAGATGGATTAAAGGGGACATTATTTACAATAACAAACCTTAAAGAAAATGAGGAGTATAAGATTAACATTTCTGCAATGAATAGTGAAGGAATTGGAGAAGCTGCATCTGTCCCTGGCTCCCCTAAAGCAGAGGACAGGTTATTGCCACCAGAGGTCGATCTTGATGCTGAGCTTCGTAAGACTGTCAGTCTTAGAGCCTGCTGCTCACTCAGACTCTTTGTGCCCATTAAAGGAAGACCAGCACCTCAGGCTACATGGACAAGAGACAATGATGAACCTCTTGACAGAGCCATTATTGAAAGTACTTCATCTTACACCTCTTTAGTGGTTGGAAATGTCAACCGATTTGATAGTGGTAACTACAATTTGACTGTCGAAAACAGCTCAGGGTCGAAAACAGCCACTGTTAAGGTCAAAGTTCTTGATACACCAGGAGCTCCACAAAATCTCAAAATTGTCAAAGTTACCAAGGAATCAGTGACAGTTGAATGGGAACCTCCATTGAATGATGGTGGCACTAAGATCAAGAATTATGTAGTAGAAAAGCGTGAATCAACAAGGAAAGCATATGCCACTGTCAATGCTAACTGCCACAAGACAACATGGACACTAGATCAATTACAAGAGGGATGTAACTACTACTTCAGAGTCTTGGCTGAAAACGAGTATGGAATTGGTCTGCCAATTGAGACTACTGAATCAGTTAAAGTGTCTGAAAAGCCACTCCCACCTGGAAAGATCACACTTGTGGATGTAACAAAGAACAGTGTTACTCTGTCATGGGACAAACCTGAGCATGATGGAGGAAGCAGAGTGGGTGCTTACGTTGTTGAAGGGATGAGCAAAGGCAGTGAGAAATGGGCCCCAGCCGCAATTGTTCAAGTGACTGAGGCAGTAATTGCTGGGCTTACAGCAGGTGAAGAATATATGTTCCGTGTGTCAGCAAAGAACGAGAAGGGATCAAGTGATCCTCGTGTTATTGGTGTACCAGTTATTACTAAGGACCTTGTTATTGCTCCCTCACCAAAATTGCAGTTCACTACATTCACTGTTCTTGCTGAAAAAGACTTGACTATTGATGTGCCATATATTGCTCGTCCAAAGGCAGCAATTTCATGGATTAAGGATGGACTCCCCATGAGACGAACCACCAGAGTAAACTTTTGCTCTACTGAGACTATGTTGAACCTATCAATTACTGAAGCCTGCCGTGATGATGTTGGCCGTTACAGTATCAAACTGACAAACACTGCTGGTGAGACCACATTAGATATTGGAGTCGTTGTTCTTGACAAACCTGGCCACCCATCTGGTCCAGTGAAAATAGAGGATGTAACTTCCGATAGTGTGACTATGTCCTGGAATCCACCAGAATATGATGGTGGTTGCACTATCAACAACTATATGGTTGAGAAGAGAGAAACAGGCTCAAGTAATTGGCAAGTTGTATCAGCAAACCTCGCAAGGACAAAGACCAAAGCTTTAAGGTTGAAGACAGGAACAGAATACCAGTTCAGAATAACTGCTGAAAACAGATATGGAAAGAGCCTTGCACTTCTCTCAGAATGTGTTGTTGCTCAGTATCCATTTAAACTTCCAGGACCTCCTGGTACACCATCTGTTCAGGAAGCATCCAGAGATGGCATGGTTGTTGTTTGGAATGAGCCTGTCAATGATGGAGGTAGTACTGTTTTAGGATATCACCTTGAAAGAAAGGACAGAAATAGTATCCTTTGGATGAAGCTCAACAAGTCTATTATCAAAGACACACTATTCAAGACAATTGGCCTTGAGGAGGGTCAAGAGTATGAGTTTAGAGTGTATGCAGAGAACATTGTTGGCATTGGAAAGGTTAGCAAGCTATCAGAGGGGAATATCGCCAGAGACCCATGCGATCCTCCTGGTGATCCTGAGGCAGTTAAAATCACAAAGGACTCTGTAAAAATAGCTTGGACTAAACCAGAATATGATGGTGGCAGCAAAGTCACTGGCTACATTGTTGAGAAGAAGGAGTTGCCAGAAGGCCGCTGGCAGAAATCTAACTTTACCAATGTCATTGAAACTGAATATGTTGCCACTGGGCTAGTGGAGGACCAGCAATATGAGTTCCGTGTTATTGCAAGAAATGCTGCTGGAGTTTTCAGTCCTCCTTCATATAGCACTGGACCCATCACAGCCAAGGATGAAATTGAGCCCCCACGTATGAGCATAGACCCAGAGTACACCCAGCCACTTGTTATAAATGCAGGCGATTCCTTCAAGATTGACGCAGATGTCCACGGTAAACCATCACCTTCAATTCACTGGATGAAGGGAGAAGTTGAACTTCTAGGAAATACCCTACATCGGGAAATCAAAAACACAGAAACTAAAGCATGTATTATTGTAAAAGAAGCTAAGCTTGCTGATGGAGGCCAGTATACTCTCTTAATAAGAAATCCTGGTGGTGAAAAATCAGTTCATGTGATTGTGTCTGTGCTGGACAAACCTGGTCCACCTGAAGGTCCCATTTCTGTCACTGGTATCACATGTGAGCAGTGCTGCCTCTCTTGGAAAGCACCACTACAGGATGGTGGCAGTGAAATCTGTCATTACATTGTTGAGAGAAGAGAGACAAGCAGACTTATCTGGACCGTTGTTGAGCCTAAGGCACAAAGCACTTACCTGAAAATTCCAAAACTACTAGAAGGAAATGAGTACATCTTCAGAGTGATGTCAGTTAACAAATTTGGTGTTAGCGGACCTCTTCATTCAGATGCTGTAATAATCAAAGATCCATATTTGACACCTGATGCACCAAAGGGAGTTGAAATTTCTAATGTCAAGAAATCTTCTATGGTGGTAACCTGGGAAGCATCAGCAAATGATGGTGGCAGTCCTCTCACAGGATATGTAATTGAGAAACATGACAAGGAAGGAGTTAGATGGACTAGATGCAACCGGACAACTGTCACAGACTTAACCTTCAGAGTCAAAGGACTTCTTGAAAGTCACAGCTATGAATTTAGAGTTGCTGCTGAAAATGCTGTTGGTGTTGGTGAGCCAAGCTCTCCTTCTGTGTTTTACAAGGCTTTGGACCCCATTTTCAAACCTGGTCCTCCAAGTAATCCTAAAGTTACTGATATGACCAAAACCTCTGTCAATCTTGCATGGGGCAAACCTATCTATGATGGTGGTTGTGAAATTCAAAGTTACATTGTTGAATCCTGTGAAGCCACAGAAGAACCTGAAGAATCTGAAGAAGAGGCTGAAGAGAAACCAGAGGAGAAACCAGAGGAGAAACCAGTAGAGTGGACTATGTGCACTCCACCAATTGGTGTAAAGCCCACCCGATTTACTGTGGAAAATCTAAAAGAAAATCAAGCATACAAATTTAGAGTTTGTGCAATTAATAAGGTAGGCGTTGGTGAACATGCAGATATAGCTGGACCAATAGTACCAGAAGACAAGACAGAAGAACCAGATCTTGACATCGATTCAGAGTACCGAAAGATCATGAGTATCAAAGCTGGTACATCTCTCAGATTGTTCATTCCGATCAAAGGACGGCCTTCGCCCACTGTTACATGGGAGAAAGATGAAGGCCCACTGAAAGAAACAGCTCAGGTGGAGGTTACAAGCACTTACACTTCTCTTGTAATTGACAAAGTCAACAGATCTGATACTGGAAAATACAGTGTTACAGCTGAAAATTCCTCTGGCACAAACTCTGCCATTATTATTGTAAGAGTACTGGATACACCCAGTGCACCAGTCAATTTGAAGGTCAAGGAAATCACAAAAGAATCTATAACTCTCTCATGGGAGCCCCCACTTTTGGATGGTGGAGCGAAAATTAAGAACTACATCATTGAGAAGCGTGAAAGCACACGAAAAACATACTCGGCTGTTACAACAAACTGCCACAAGGTGGTATTGAAAATTGAACCTCTCCAAGAAGGATGCTGTTACTACTTCAGAGTTCTTGCTGAAAATGACCATGGCATTGGTTTACCTGTAGAAACTCGCGATCCACTGAAGGTTTCAGAAGTTCCTCAAACTCCTGGTAAACTGAACGTTGTTGATGTGACAAAGACATCTGTCTCTCTTGCATGGGAGAGACCAGTGCATGATGGTGGCAGCAGAATCAGTCAGTACCTAGTTGAAATGAATGTTAAAGGCAATGACAAGTGGTCTAACTGTGCAAATGTCAAGATCTTGGAGGCTACTATCAAAAATCTCAACCCAGGAGAGGAATACCTCTTTAGAGTTTTGGCCGTTAATGAAAAGGGAAAGAGTGACCCAAGAACCCTTGCTGTTCCTGTTCAAGCAAAGGACCTTGTTTTTGAACCAGATGTTAAACCTGCATTTAACAGCTACAGCGTTCTGGTTGGCAAAGACTTCTCTGTTGATATTCCCATTTATGGGCGTCCTAAACCAAGAGTCGCTTGGAAAAAAGATGGAGAGGCTTTGAAAGTAACTTCAAGAGTGAACATTGTCAACACAGTGAACTGCACAACACTTAGCATCACAGAGGCAGCAAGAGACGACGGTGGCATGTACAGCATTAATGTCTCTAACTCTGAAGGCCAAAAAGACACAGCTATTGAAATCATCGCTTTGGATAAACCTGGTCCACCATCAGGACCTGTTAGGTTTGATGAAGTAACAACACAAAGTATCACAATTTCTTGGGATCCACCAAAGTTCACAGGAGGCTGCTGTGTTTCAAACTACATTGTGCAAAAGAGAGAGACAACCTCCACCTCATATGAAAATGTTGCAGCATCAGTGGCAAGAACATCCCTTAAAGTACCAAGACTGAAAACTGGAGCCGAGTATCAGTTTAGAATTATTGCTCAGAATCGCTATGGTAAGAGCTATGCATTAGAATCAAAAGCAGTGGTAGCTCAGTATCCTTACAGAGAACCAGGTCCCCCAGGTACTCCATTTGTTTCCAATCTATCAAAGGAACATATGGTCGTAGAATGGAATATACCTGTTGCAGATGGAGGCAGCAATGTTATTGGTTATCATCTTGAACGTAAAGAGAGAAACAGTATTCTCTGGACCAAAGTCAACAAGACACTCATTCAAGACACTAAGTTTAAAACTGGTCCACTGGAGGAAGCCGTTGAATATGAGTTCAGAGTATGTGCTGAAAACATTGTTGGCATTGGAAGATGCAGCAAACTCTCTGAAGGATATGTGGCACGCGATCAGTGTGATCCACCTGGCATCCCAGAGCCAGTCCACATTTCCAAGAATTCCATAACAATCGAATGGACAAAGCCTGAGTATGATGGAGGAAGTGTGATAAATGGTTACATTGTTGAGAAGCGTGACCTTCCAGAGGGACGCTGGATGAAAGTTAATTTCACAAATGTCATTGAAACCAACTTTGTTATCACCGGTCTAACTGAGGGTGAAAAATATGACTTCAGAGTGATAGCAAAGAATGCAGTTGGTACATTCAGCAAGCCATCCTACAACAGTGGACCTATCACTGCCCTGGATGAGGTTGAACCACCCAAATTCTCAATTGACCCACAGTTTACTAAAGCTATTGTGGTTGATGCTGGAGAAACATTTAAGCTTGATGCTGATGTGTATGGAAAGCCACCACCTACAATTCAGTGGATCAGGGGAGAGAAACAAATGGAAAACACCATAAGATGTGATATTAAGAACACTGAAACTACCGCAGTCCTTACTGTGAAAGATTCTGTCAAACAGGATGGTGGAGAGTACATTCTCCAGCTGACAAATGTGGCTGGCTCTCAGACTATTCCATTCCTGGTGAGGGTACTGGACAAACCAGGTCCTTGTGAAGGACCTCTTCATACCGCTGGTGTTGCATCTGATAGATGCACTCTATCATGGAAGGCACCAATTCATGATGGTGGGAACCCAATAACTCATTACGTAATTGAGAGACGAGAAACCAGCCGCCTTGCTTGGACAATTGTTTCAAGTGATTGTAACACAACTGTATACAAAGTAACCAAGCTTCTTGAGGGCAACGAGTACACCTTCCGTGTCATCGCAGTCAACAGTTATGGTGCTGGTGAGCCACTTGATTCAGCACCTGTGATCATGAAAGATCCATTTTTACTCCCTGGTGCACCTCACATTGTTGATGTAACCAACATTGCAAGGGATTCCATGACTATTTGCTGGACTGCTCCAGATAGCGATGGTGGAAGTGAAATTACCAGCTACGTCATTGAGAAGAAAGACCGGATAGGAATCAAATGGACAAAGTGTAACAGACAAAAGGTAACCGACTTGTGCTTCCGTATTACAGGACTCACAGAGGACCATGAGTATGAATTTAGATTGTCCGCAGAAAATGCAGCTGGAGTTGGGGAGTCAAGTTTGCCAACCTCATACTACAAGGCTTCTGATCCAAAGTATAAACCTGGCCCACCAACACATGCACATGTTATTGACACAACAAGCAGCTCTGTTACTGTTGCATGGGGAAAGCCTCTCACTGATGGTGGAGCTGCAATTCAGGGCTTTATTGTTGAGATGTGTAAAGCTGAGGAAGAGGAATGGACAATGTGCACACCAGCAACTGGATTAAGAGTCAACAAGTTTGAAATCACCAAGCTTGCTGACCAACAAGAATATAAGGTCAGAGTATGTGCAATCAACAAACTGGGTGTTGGTGAACCAGCTGAAGTTCCTGGAACTGTCAAACCTGAAGAAAAACTTGAAGCTCCTGAAATTCTGCTTGATTCTGAACTGAGGAAAGGAGTTATTGTCCGTGCTGGTGGCTCTGTGAGAATCAATGTGCCATTCAAGGGAAGGCCTGCTCCAGAGATTCAGTGGACTAAAGATGAAGCAGAGCTGACTGAGCGGGCAGTGATAGAGAAAGGTCGGCACCACGCCCAACTTTCAATTGATTCCTGCGACAGAAGAGACTCTGGGAAATACACTCTAACACTTGAAAGTAAGAGTGGCACTGTATCTGAATTTGTGACAGTAAAGGTTTTGGACACACCAAGTGCTCCTCAGACCCTTAAAGTCACAGAAATTAAGAAAGACTCTGTGGTACTGGTGTGGGAGCCTCCACTTGTTGATGGTGGTGCAAGGGTCAAGCACTATGTCATTGAAAAGCGTGAATCTACCCGCAAAGCTTATGCAGGTGTCACAGCGAAATGCACCAAAACATCCTTCAAAGTTGAAAATCTTGCAGAGGGTGCCATGTATTACTTCAGAGTTATGGCTGAGAATGAATATGGTATTGGTTTACCTGTTGAGACAAAGAATGCTTCAAAGGCCTCTGAAGTTCCACTGCCAGTTGGGAAGGTCCTCCTGACTGATGTTACAAAAGCTAGTGCCTCTCTGGCATGGGACAAACCAGAGCATGATGGTGGTAGCAGAATTGTTGGATACATCATTGAAATGCAACAAAAAGGAACAGATAAGTGGGGTGTTGCAACATCTGTTAAGACTTGTGAAGCAACTGCCACAGGGCTAACATCAGGTCAAGAGTATCTGTTCAGAGTTTTGGCATACAATGAAAAGGGAAAGGGTGAACCAACACCTCTGGCTGCGCCAGTGATTGCCAGTGACATGACTATTGAGCCGAGCCTGAAGGTCCAGTTCAGCACATACAGTGTGAAATCTGGTAAAGACTTCAAACTGGAGATCCCAGTATTTGGACGCCCTAAACCGCTAGTTAGCTGGAAAAAGGATGGACAAGGTGTCAAAATATCTAGCAAAATACGTATTACCAATACACAAACATCAACTACCCTCCATATTACTGAGGCTGGTAAAGATGATTTAGGAAAGTATGCAGTCACAGCCACTAATACAGCTGGCAAAGCAACTGAGGAAATTGGACTCATAATTCTCGATAAGCCTGGATCTCCAACCGGACCACTTAAAGTATCTGATGTGACTAATAGCTCTATCACTATCTCATGGGAGCCCCCTGAGTATACAGGCGGCTGTCAGATCAAGCATTACATTATTGAGAAGCGAGACACAACTACAACTTCTTGGCAAGCTGTTTCAAGCAATATGGCAAGAACCACCATGAAAGTAACCAAGCTGAAGAAGGGTGCTGAGTATCAGTTCAGGATTATTGCTGAAAACAGATATGGAAAAGGAGCTCCTTTAGACTCTAAAGCAATTGTGATACAATATCCTTACAAAGTCCCTGGACCACCTGGTACTCCCTCTATCAAAGCTGCCACGAAAGATCAAATGATCATTGAATGGAATGAGCCAGTCAATGATGGTGGAAGTCAAGTCATTGGTTACCATCTTGAGAACAAAGAAAGAAGCAGCATCATGTGGAATAAACTAAACAAGATACTCATTAAAGATACTCTGTTCAAGATTTCAAATCTAGAGGAGGGTGCTGGTTATGAATATAGAGTGTTTGCAGAAAATATTATTGGTATCGGTAGATCAAGCAAAGTGTCAGAGAGCTTTGTTGCTCTTGACCCCTGTGATCCACCAGGTACCCCTGAAGCCAGTGCTATTTCAAAGAACCAAATAACCATTCAATGGACAAAGCCACAGTATGATGGTGGCAGCAAAGTTACTGGATATATTGTGGAAAAGAGAGATTTGCCAGAAGGTCACTGGATGAGAGTTAACTTCACCAATATCATTGAGACTGAATTTGCACTCACAGGGTTAACTGAGGACCAACAGTATGAATTCAGAGTAATTGCAAGGAATGCAGCTGGTATTTTCAGTGGGCCATCTGACAGCACTGGTTCAATCACAGCTACAGATGAAATTGAGCCTCCAAGTGTCTCAATGGATCCAAAATACAAGGATGTCATTGTCGTCAATGCTGGAGAAAATTTGGTCCTTGATGCAGATATCCATGGCAAACCACTACCTACTGTTGCATGGCTGAGGGAAGGGAAGGAAATCGAAAGGGCACTCAGAATTGAAAGGAAAACTACACAGAAATCATCATCCATAACAATCAAGGACTGCACCAAATTAGATGGTGGGCACTATGACCTCAGTCTTACCAACAGTGGTGGAACAAAAGTAATACCAATTGATGTGAAGATTCTCGATAAACCAGGTCCACCTACTGGGCCATTGCGTGTTACTGGAGTAATGTCTGACTCATGCAAACTTTTCTGGGCAGAGCCTACTCTCGATGGTGGAGCAAAGATTTCTCATTATATTCTTGAAAAGAGAGAAACCAGCAAACTGTCTTGGAGCATGGTTGAAACAAAGGTTGAAGGTACCAGCTACGCAGTGACCAAACTTCTGCCAGATGATGAATATATCTTTAGAGTTAGGGGTGTCAACAGATATGGCGTTGGTGAGCCTCTTGTGTCTGATCCAATTGTTGCACGTAATCCTTATAAGCCGCCCAGTGCACCCTCTGCGCCCGAGGCAAGTGAAATTACAAAGGACTCTTTGCTGCTTATGTGGACTGCGCCAGAGTCAGATGGGGGAGCAGAAATTAGCTGTTATCATGTTGAGAAACGTGACAAAGATGGAGTGAGATGGACTAAATGCAACCGAAAGAAGTTCACAGATGTTTTCTTCAGAGTGACAGGCCTTCAAGAAGGTCACTTCTATGAGTTCCGTGTTGCTGCTGAAAATGAAGCTGGTGTGGGAGAAGTTAGTGATCTGTCACACTTCTACAGAGCCATTAATGACACTACACCACCCAGTCCACCACAGCATCCCAGAGTCCTAGATCACACAAAATCAACGGTGTCCCTCTCCTGGGCTAAGCCTGCCACTGATGGTGGTGCCTACATCAAAGGCTACATGGTTGAGATGCAAGAAGTTGATGCTGAAGAATGGACCACATGCACACCTCCAGCTGGTATTCAAACAACACACTTCATGGTGGAAAATCTGAAGGAAAATGGGGAATATGACTTCTGTGTTAGTGCCTTTAATTCTGAGGGAGTTGGAGAGCCTGCTGAGTTCCATGGCCCGGTCATTGCTGCGGAAAGAGTTGAGGCACCAGAGATTGAATTAGATGCTGACCTCAGAAAGGTTGTCTCTGTCCGTGCTGGTGGATCGCTGCGCTTATTTGTAGCTATAAGAGGTAGACCCGAGCCTTCTGTTCAATGGGAAAAGGCAGAGGCAACCTTAACCGAGCGTGCACAGATTGAAACCACAAGTTCATACACAATGCTTGTTATTGACAATGTCAACAGATTTGACAGTGGAAAATATGTTCTGAACCTTGAGAATGACAGTGGCACTAAATCCGCCTTCGTTAATGTGAGGGTGTTGGACACACCAAGTGCTCCTCAGAAGTTTGAAGTGAAGGATGTCAAGAAAGACTCTGTCACTCTTTACTGGGAGCCTCCTCTGACAGATGGTGGCGCCAAAATAACTACCTACATTGTAGAGAAGCGAGAATCCACAAGGAAAGCCTACACAGCCGTCACAAACAACTGTACCCAAACTTCATTCAAGATTGATGAACTCCAAGAGGGTGGTATTTTCTACTTCAGGGTTTGTGCTCTGAATGAGTATGGTATGGGTGTGATGGCAGCAACTAAAAATCCAGTGAAGGTTGCCCAAGTGCCCATGCCTCCAGGAAAAGTCAACCTTGTTGATGTCACCAAAACCAGTGCAACTCTCACATGGAGCAAGCCTGCACATGATGGAGGTAGCAAGATCATGTTCTACAATATAGAGATGTTGCCCAAGGGCACTGATAAATGGGGAGCGGTCAGTACAGTCAAAGTCTTGGAAGGAACTGTAGCAAACCTGTCACCAAATGAAACATATTCATTTAGAGTTATTGCTATGAACGAAAAGGGCAAGAGTGAGCCGAAAGAGCTTGGTGTTCCAGTTGTTGCAAAAGACATTGAGATTGAACCCTCTGTCAGCATGCTCTTCAACACTCACAGTGTAAGGGCTGGAAAAGATCTCACAGTTGAAATTCCAATCAGAGGCAGACCTAAACCTGTTGTGTCATGGAAGAAAGACAAACTTCCTCTCAAACAAACAAACTCCACCACAATTCTGAACACAAAGACATCAACTAAGATTGTCATCAAAGAAGCTACCATTGAGCATGTAGGAAACTATGAAGTCACTATTGCAAATACAGCGGCCACTAAAACGTTTGGCATTAACATTGTTGTTCTGGATAAACCAGGGGCACCTACTTCTGTGAAATGTGATGCTGTCACTTCTGATAGCATTACTCTGTCATGGAGCCCACCAGAATATGATGGTGGATGTTCTATCAGTAACTATATCGTTGAGAAGAGAGACACCAACACACAAGTATGGCAGATAGTTTCCACTAATGTGGCTCGACAGTCTATTAAAGCCAGTCGCTTAACTCATGGTGCTGAGTACCAGTTTAGGATCTATGCTGTCAATCGTTATGGAAAGAGTCCCGGCAAAGATTCTCCAGCAATCATTGCACAATACATGTGCAAGCAACCTGGACCTCCCTCTACACCTCAGGTCTCATTTGCAACCAAGGCTTACATGATTGTCATCTGGAATGAGCCAGTCAATGATGGTGGCAGCACTGTACTTGGATATCATCTGGAGCGTAAGGAACGCACCAGCATTATGTGGACAAAAATGAACAGAAGCCTTATCAAAGATACAGAATTCAAAGTCGCTGGAATTGAGGAGGGCATGCTCTATGAGTACCGTGTCTATGCTGAAAATATTGCTGGAATCGGAAAGGTGAGCAAAGTCTGTGAGCCTGTAGCTGCAAGAGATCCATGTGATCCTCCTAGTCAGCCCACAGTTACGTGCATCACAAGAACATCTGTCTCCCTCTCCTGGACCAAGCCTGAGTATGATGGTGGAGCCAAGGTTCTTGGGTACACCATTGAACGTAAGGATCTTCCTGATGGCCGCTGGATGCGATGCAATTTCACCAATGTGCCAGAAACATACTTTGATGTTACCGGGCTCACAACAGATCAACAATATGACTTCCGCGTTATTGCAAAGAATGCAGCTGGCTCCTTCAGTGAGCCATCTTATAATACAGGCCCCATCACAGTAAAGGATGATGTGGAACCACCACGCATAATGATGGATGTGAAGTTCAGGGATCTCGTGGCTGTAAAGGCAGGTGAGACTCTGAAAATCAATGCTGATATTGCTGGCCGACCTCTTCCCGTGGCATCATGGACAAAAGATGGTCAAAATATTGAGCCCAGGGCCAGAATTCAAATTCTTTCTACAGACACCACCACATCCATAATAGTGAAGGACGGTGTAAGAACTGATTCTGGTCAGTATGTCCTCACACTGCAAAATATTGGTGGAACAGTAACCATGCCTGTGAACTGCTCAATCCTTGACAAACCAGGCCCATCAGCTGGGCCACTTGAAATCTCTGGCATCACTGCAGAAGAATGCACATTGGCATGGGGACCTCCTCAAGAAAAGGGTGGAGCAGATATCACACACTATGTAGTGGAGAGACGAGAAACAAGCCGACTTGCATGGACTCAGGTGGATGGAGAGGTTAACAAGACTTATTACAAGGTCACAAACCTTCTTGAGGGCAATGAGTACATCTTTAGAGTTATTGCTATAAACAAATATGGACGTGGTGAAACACTTCAGTCTGAGGCCATCAAAGTCTGTGATCCATTCACAATTCCAAGTGCACCATCAAGTGTTGAAATTACAGAAATATCAAGTGAAGAGATGACACTCACCTGGGAAAAACCTGCAAGTGATGGAGGCAGAGAAATAGCTGGATATGTAATTGAAAGGCATGAGAAATCAGGCGGGCGTTGGGTCCGTGTTAACAGAGAACTTATCCAGGATCTGACAGCAGTTGTGTCAAAACTTCGTAAAGGTGGTGAATATGAATTCCGTGTTTATGCTGAAAATGCAGTTGGTGCTGGTCCTCCTAGTGACCAGTCTGCACCAGCTATAGCAGAAGATGAATCAGACATACCAGAAGCACCAACCAAACCAAAGATTGTCGATTCAACCAAGAGCTCTGTCTCAATTGCATGGCACAAGCCACTGGATGATGGTGGAGCCCCAGTCCTTGGATATAGTGTTGAATACAAGAAGACAGAGGATGAAGAATGGACAGTGGCTATTCCATTGACAAAGAATACTGAGTTTACCATCTCAGGTCTTACAACTGATGTAGAATATGAGTTTGCTGTCAAAGCAATAAACAAAGTTGGTGAAAGTGACCCCTCTCCAGCCTCTGAGCCTCAAGCAGCCAAAGACAGAGAGGACGAGCCTGTATTTGATGTTGACATAGAGATGCGCAAGACATTAATTGTCACACATGGCCATTCATTCACTCTGACTGCACCATTTAAGGGAAGACCTACACCATCAGCCACTTGGGCCAAGGAGGAAGTAGACCTCAAGGTCAGAGCTACTGCGGACAGCACTGCCACTAATAGCTCCCTCACTGTTGAGAGTGCAACAAGAAATGACTCTGGACAGTACGTTGTTACAATAGATAATGGAATTGGAACTGCTTCATTGCCTATGGTTGTCAAAGTCCTTGATTCTCCTGGACCACCAATGAACGTCAAGGCAAAGGATGTAACAAAGGAATCTGCTACAATTACATGGGAAGCACCAGAAAATGATGGCGGTGACCCTGTGAAGGCATACCATGTTGAAAAACGTGAAGCAAGCAAAAAGGCATGGGTCGGCGTAACTAGCAGTTGCCATGAGATGTCCTACAAAGTTGATAACTTGCAAGAGGGTGCCTTTTATTACTTCAGAGTCATCGGAGAGAATGAATATGGCTTGGGTGTTCCTGGAGAAAAGAAAGATGCAACTAAGATCACTGAAAAACCAAGTGCACCAGCGAGGTTGGGTGTGACAAGTGTGACAAAGGACAGCATCTCCCTGGTCTGGTCAAGACCACAATATGATGGCGGCAGCAGGGTGACAAGCTACTTTATTGAAGCAGTTGAAAAGGGACAAACTAAATGGGTGAAGTGTGCAACAGTGAAGACAAACACACACATTGTTAAAGGCTTGAGAGAAAATGCTGAATACCTCTTCAGAGTTATGGCAGAAAATCATGCTGGACTTAGTGAACCTAAGGAAATGATCATTCCTGTTATTGTGAAAGAACAGCTTGGTAAGTGTTTTTTTATTGTTCTCTTTTGTAATGTTGACCAGTAAAACAATTATATATGTACAACTATAGATGTACAATTATTGGTGTTTTGTCATGTCTGAGTCTGAACAAATGTATAATTTTCTTTTATTCAGAGCCACCAGAGTTTGACATGAAGAACTACCCGAAAAACACTGTATATGTACGGGCAGGATCAAATTTGAAGTTTGAGCTGCCACTGACAGGAAAACCAATGCCAAAGGTTACAATGGCTAGAAACAAAATTGCTGCAAAAACAGGAAAGAGGTTCAGCTATGAGGTGACACCTGAAAGCCTCCTCATCAACCTGAAGGAAAGCATTGCAAATGATGCTGGCAGATATGACATCACAGCTTCCAATTCCAGTGGAACAACTAAGATGTTTGTGAACATTCTGGTTCTGGATAGACCCAGTCAACCTGTCGGCCCAGTTGAGGTTGGGGAAGTAACCGAAACAACTGTGTGCCTGAAATGGCTTCCACCTGTGTATGAGGGTAGCAGCCCAGTTACAAACTATGTTGTGCTGAGGAGAGAAACCAGCACATCTGCTTGGACAGAAGTGTCCTCTCAGGTCGCTCGAAGCGCAGTCAAAGTTACCAAGCTGACAAAGGGAGAGGAATACCAGTTCAGAATCAAAGCAGAAAATCGCTTTGGAATCAGTGATCACATTGACTCACGTCCAGTGATGGTGAAACTTCCATACAGTAAGTATTTCTCCGTGACCTGGATACCTCTAGTATTATCTGTTTGTAATCATATAAATACACATACATTTCTATTTCAGCTATCCCTGGTCCACCATCAACACCATGGGCCAGCTATGTCTCAAGAGAGACCATCACTATGTGCTGGCATGAGCCAGTTGCAGATGGTGGAAACGCTGTCTTTGGATACCATGTCCAAATGAAAGACAGAAGCAGCATTCTGTGGCAGAAGGTCAACAAAACAGCTATACCTGCAACTCAAATACGTATTGCAAATATATGCCCTGGCAGTATCTATGAATTCAAGGTTTCAGCAGAAAACGCAGCTGGCATTGGAAAAATGAGCAAAACATCTGAGGAAATACTTGCAATTGATGCTTGCGGTCAGTGAAACACTGCTCTCTTATGTTAAACTTAGTTTAACACAACGGTTTATCAGACTATTTTCAGAAATTATTTATTTATGAATTATATTTCACAAAAAATGTAACTTTCCATTTCAGAACCTCCTGCGAATGTTAAAGTCACTGAGGTCACAAGGAACTCTGTCAGCCTAGCCTGGCAAAAACCTCCCTATGATGGTGGTAGCAAGGTCACTGGCTATATGGTTGAGAGAAGAGACGCTCCAAATGGCAGATGGACAAAGGCTAACTTCATCAACATAATTGAGAGAAAGTTCACTGTGTCAGGCCTATCAATGGATCAATCTTATGAATTCAGAGTCATTGCTAGGAATGCAATTGGCTCTGTCAGTAATCCATCACTTATTGCTGGACCAGCAACTTGCCATGACATAAATGGTAAGCTTGGTTATTTTCCAAACCTTTTGTAGATCATTGACAATACCAATTGATTACTTTGTATTTATATCTGTTTAACATCACATTTTTTTCCCCTCCAGGTGCACCAGTCATTGACCTCCCACCAGAGTACTTAGATGTTGTACAATACAAAGCCGGTGTCTCTGTCAAGATCAGAGTTGGAATCATTGCTAAGCCTTTGCCAATGGTTGAATGGCTCAAGGATGGCAAGGAGTTGGCACAAAGTTCTCAGCTTTCAATTGAGAACCTTACTGATTCCTCTGCAGTTCTTATCAAGGATGCAACCCGTCTTAACACAGGAACATATGAAATTAAAATTAAGAATTTGCTGGGCACAGCAACTGCTCAAATTAGAATTCAGATCCTAGGTATGTAGTAGTATTCTCATACACTTTTATATCCTCATTTTTACAAAGACACAACTCATCTATTTTTCTAGTTTAACTGCTTAAGCCCTTAATGTGTTTCTCTTGTGTTCCTCTTAACAGATAAACCTGGACCTCCTGCTGGAAACATTGAATTCAAATCTGTCACAGCTGATAAGATCTGGATTGAATGGGAACCAGTCACTGATCATGGTGGTTCTGATGTCACCCATTATATTGCTGAGATACGAGAGACAAGCCGCCTGGTTTGGTCGACCATTTCAGAAGAACTGAGTGACTGCACCGTCTCAGTACAGAAACTGATCAGAGGCGCTGAGTATGTCTTCCGTGTACGTGGTGTCAATAAGTTCGGCCTTGGTGATACTCTGGAATCTGAGCCTGTTATTGCCAAGAATTCCTTTGGTAAGAATTTAACTTTAAAAAGGAATGAATGCAACTTGTATTCAAATTGAAGCATTACTAAAAATTATTGCTTCTTCTTGTAGTTTCCCCTGGACAACCTACTACGCCAGAGGTTACAGAAACCACCAAGACATCCATGGAAGTTGTATGGAACAAACCAGGCATTGATGGTGGCAGTGTTGTAACCGGCTACTTCATTGAGAAAAGAAACAAAAAGAGCCTTCGTTGGAAGAGGATCTTCAAAACCCCAATTAGTGAAACTTCACTCAGGGTTCAGCATCTCACAGAAGGACATGAATATCAATACCGTGTTTGTGCTGTTAACAAAGCTGGTGAAGGTCCATTCTCTGAAGTGTCTGACAACTATAAAGCAGCTGATCCAGTTGGTAAGTCTTATGTTTTACTCTTGCCCACAATCTTAAACTTATTAAAATCTTTGTTGTAACTTAATAAATTAATTCACTTAACCTTCATCCTCCTCTCAGAAACACCATTTGAACCATCCAAACTTAGAGTTGTTGACTCTACCAAAACGTCAATTACTCTTGGATGGTCTAAACCCGAGTTTGATGGAGGAAGTGAAATCACCAGCTATGTTGTTGAGATGAGGGTGGGAAAAGAAAAAGAAGAAAAAGAAGAAGAAGAAGAAGAAGAAGAAGAAGAAGAAGAAGAATGGACTGTAATTAGCCATAAGGGTGAAGTGAGAACAACAGAGTACGTGGCATCAGGCCTAAAACCAGACACTGATTACTACTTCCGTGTGTCTGGTCTGAACTGTGCTGGACGTGGAGATCCAATTGAAATGGAGGACCCAGTTCAAGCCAAGGATATTCTTGGTATGTTAACAAATGTTTAAGTTGCTTAAGATATCAAGAAATTAGGACTTTGTTCAAAGCATTATGTGATGTACTTTATAAATTTTGTTTTTACAGAGGAAGCCATGGTTGATCCAGATGTAGCTATGAGAACTCACTACATTGTAAAGGCCGGAAAGGATGTGGAAATTGTCGTACCCCTCAAGGGCAGACCTGCTCCAAGTGCCTCATGGAAGAAAGAGGATGTAAACATTGACAAAGATCCAAGCTATGAAATTCACAGCACAGATACAGTGTCAGCTTTAAAGATCCGGGAAGTTACAAGGAAAGACACTGGCAAGTACACAATTGAGATTCAGAATGGTGTAGGAGAACCAAAACATCTCACTCTGTCTGTTAAAGTACAAGACACGCCAGCAGCCTGCAGGGATTTGACAATCAAGGAAGTCACTCGTGGCAAAGTTACTATTTGCTGGGAACCACCTCTTCTAGATGGTGGTGCTGAAATCACCAACTACATTGTGGAAAAGAGAGATTCCTCCAAACGTGCATACTCTAGCATAACAAACAAATGCACAGAGTTAACTTATGTAATTGATGAGCTCTCTGAGAAGACATCCTTCTTCTTCCGTGTCTTAGCTGAGA
The DNA here is from genome assembly GCF_900700415.2 of Clupea harengus. Taxonomy (NCBI): domain Eukaryota; kingdom Metazoa; phylum Chordata; class Actinopteri; order Clupeiformes; family Clupeidae; genus Clupea; species Clupea harengus. Next base: position 19,862,406 of record NC_045153.1, on the reverse strand, counting down.
ATGAAAATGGCATAGGCGATCCCTGCGAGACTTCAGAACCAGTGAAAGCTACTGAGACCCCTGGTCCAGTCAAAGAGCTTTGTATGAAAGACTCCTCCAAGACCTCTGTAACACTACAATGGAATAAACCAGATTATGATGGTGGTAGCATTATAACTGACTATGTTATTGAAAAGAAACTTAAGGGCGAAGAAGAATGGGCACCTGCTGGTGGTAGTAAGCATCTTGAACATGAAGCTACCAAACTGAAGGAACTCTCCGAAATGTTCTTCAGAGTTTGCTCAAAGAATGAGAAGGGTAATAGTGACTTCACTGAAGTTGGACCTATTGTAGTGAAGGACTTCATCATTGCACCAGAAGCAAATCTTGAGGAATATCCAACTGGACAAATTAGTGTGCGCCTTGGTCATAATGTCCATATTGAACTACCATACAAGGGTAAACCTCGTCCCAGAATCATCTGGTTGAAGGACAGTCTGCCACTCAAGGAAAGTGAGCTGGTACGCTTCAAGAGGACAGAGTCCAAAGTAACGCTGATGATCAAAAATGTAGCTAAAGAACATGGTGGCAAATACACTCTCACTCTTGACAACAACTTCAAGAGAAGTTCATTCCACATTCAAGTCATCACTCTTGGACCACCGTCTAGGCCCATTGGACCAATTCGTTTGGATGAAGTCAGAGCAGAACACATCTCTTTATCTTGGGATAAGCCAAATGATGATGGTGGTGGAGAAGTGACATGCTATGCTGTGGAGAAGCGCAACACCACCCAGACAGACTGGAAGATGGCCTGCTCATCTGTATTGGGAACATCATTTAAGGTGCCTAACCTCATCAAAGGACTGCAGTACCAATTCAGAGTATCTGCTGAGAACAGGTTTGGTGTCAGTGAACCAATTATTTCACAAAATGTCATTGCCAAGCATGAGTTCAGACCACCTGGTCCACCTGGCATGCCAATTGTTTACAATATCACCAATGATGGCATGAGTCTTCAGTGGGAAATACCAGTATTTAATGGAGGTTGTCCAGTCCTTGGCTACCATGTTGAAAAGAAGGAGAAGAACAGCATCATGTGGCAAAAGGTTAACACAATTCTAGTGACCAAAACAGAATTCAGAGTGCTGGAACTCATTGAAGGTCTGCAGTACCAGTTCAGAATCTATGCCCAGAATGATGCTGGACACAGTCGCATGAGTGATGTCAGCAAGTACAACACAGCTGTTTCTCCAGTCGGTAAGTTCCCATCAAATAAACCAGTTAATAAACTGAAATGATTTTGACAAAGTTTATCAATGTATTGCACTTTAGTATTGTATTGCATGTATTACAGTTGTTGATGCTAATGTGGAAAACTGGTAACAATGGTATGGCATTTATCAATCATAGATCCTCCTGGTACACCTGACTACACTGATGTTACCAGTAACTCAGTGGCTCTGAAGTGGGATGCACCTAAGCGTGATGGAGGAAACAAGATTGTTGCCTACAATGTTGAAAAAAGACAAGGAAAAGGTCGTTGGTTCAAGTGCAATTTCTCCGATATTCCTGAGAGCGAGTTCATAGCAGCCGGACTAGCTATAAATGAACGTTACGAGTTCAGAGTTACTGCCCGAAATGCCATTGGAACCATAAGCCCACCTTCTCAGTCCTCTGGCTACATTGTGGTCAGAGATGAAAGCTGTAAGTATATGCTAATATCAAAATGGCTAAACCTCAACAAGCAACACATTGTTTTGTTTTGTTTGAAACAATAATGTAATTATGTTAATCATCTATTTTCCAGTTGCTCCTAACATCGAATTTGGACAGGAATACTTTGAAGGTGTTGCCGTTAAGGCTGGAGATAACATCAGAATCAAGGTTTCTGTTACTGGACGCCCAACACCCAAGGTTGTATGGTACAAGGATGATGTGCAAATCACAAAGAAGATGATGGACATCATCTCAGCTCCTGGATCAAGCGCTATCTTTATCAGAGATTCTGATCGTACCAACCGTGGGCAGTATGCTGTGGAAGCCTCAAACCCCTCTGGAACCAAGAGGGAGGAGATAAATGTCCAAGTCTTTGGTATGTTCTTCTACACCCATTGTTATTATGTTTTACAATTTGGAGACAACTTTACAACTTAACTTGTACATTGTTGAAACTCCCATATATTTGCATATCTTCATAGATACACCTGGAGAGCCAGTTGGACCCATAACCTTCTCAAATATCTCAGAGGGCAAAGCAACACTTTCATGGAATCCTCCTGAGAACGATGGCTGCTCTGAGGTCACCCACTACATTGTTGAGAAACGTGAAACATCGAAAATCTCATGGGCTCTTGTCACAGATCAGTGTGTGGAGTGTTCATACAATGCTACGAAAATGATCAAGACTAATGAGTATCAGTTCCGAGTTTCAGCAGCCAACAGTATAGGTGTTGGTAGACCATTGGACTCTGTACCAGTTATTGCACAGATGCAATACAGTAAGTGAATGTTCTGCTGTTTGACATTATATTATCCCTGGGGAAATATGACACAATTCATCTGTGCAGTTATTACAAATAAATGCATATAATTCAAAATTTTCTTTCCACTATTACACAGCTTATCCAGATGCTCCTGGTACACCAGATGCAACAGAGGTTGATGGAGAAAGTATAACAATTGCCTGGACAGTTCCAACTAATGATGGAGGAAATCCGATCCAACATTACATCGTTGAAAGGCGTGAGAAGAAGACTGGACGCTGGACAAAGGTTTTGACCAAGAAACCCATCACCGAATGTGCACACCGTATTCCTAACCTCACAGAAGGGGTTGAATATGAGTTCCATGTGATGGCTGTGAATGATGCTGGAATTGGAGGGCCTAGTAATACATCAATGGCAGTTAAATGTGCTGAGCCTACGGAGACCCCAGATGCTCCTTCCATTGTCAATGTCTTTGATTCCACCAACACATCTATCAGCTTGGAATGGACCAAACCGGCATGGGATGGTGGAATGGATATCCAAGGTTACATCATTGAGATGTACAAGGGTACTGCGGAGGAGAAGGAGAAGCAGGAGGAGGAGGAGGAGGAGGAAGAAGAGGAGGAGGAGGAGGAGGAGGTATGGGAAAGAGTCAATGAAGATTTGTGCACAGCAACAAAATATGTCGCAACTGGGTTGGAAGCTGGTTCTTGGTGCAGGTTCCGTGTCTGTGCTGTCAACAATGTTGGAAAGGGAGAGACCTGTGAAATCACTGAGCCAGCCCGAGCTGTCGACAGATACATGGCACCAGATATTTACATTGATGCAAGCTTCAAGCAGATACATATTGTTAAGAGAGGTGCATCTGTCTGTCTTGGCATTGCATTCAAGGGTAAACCAGATCCTGCTGTCACATGGATTAAGGAAGATGGTGAACTTGGAGTCATGGCAGAAATTATTACAACAGAAAGCACATCTTCATTGACACTAGAGAACAGCACAAGAAATGATACAGGGAAGTACACTGCCACCCTTGAGAACAGCAGTGGATCTAACTCCATTACATTTACTGTGAAGGTCTTAGATACACCTGGACCACCAACCAATGTGGTCTTCACAGAAGTTACAAGAGGCGCTGTGTCATTAATGTGGGAGCCTCCACTTAATGATGGTTCTGCCCGTGTGCTTCACTACATTGTTGAGAAACGTGAAGCTTCACGCCGCACTTGGACACAAGCAGCAGGCAAATGCTTGGCACCTAAACTGAGTGTTTCTGAGCTTTTAGAGGGACCTCCGTACTTCTTCAGGGTTATGGCAGAGAATCAACATGGCCTTGGAGAGGCCTTTGAGATCCCAGATCCAGTCATGGCCACTGCAGAGCCTGCAGCTCCTAAGAGACTAAATGTTCTTGACACCACTGATACCTCTGTTACTCTTAGCTGGCTCAAACCTGAACATGATGGTGGTAGTCGCATCACAAGTTATACTGTTGAGGGTAGAGCAAAGGACACAGAGAAATGGATGGTTTGTGGGCAAACTAAAACCCTGGGCTTGTCAGTAGAAAACCTGACAACAGGTGCAGAGTTTGAATTCCGTGTCAAAGCCAAGAATGATGCAGGTTTAAGTCCACCTAAAGAACTGTTCTCTCCAGTTGTAATCAAAGAGCCTCGCATTGAACCAACTGCAGATCTCAGTGGCATTGAAAATCAGCTCATTACATGCAAGGGTGGTGCAACCTTTGAAATTGATGTCCCCATCAGTGGCAGGCCATCTCCAAAGGTGATCTGGAAACTTGAGGAAATGAGGCTGAAGGCGACAGACAGAGTATCAATTGTAACAACTAAAAACAGGACCACTTTAACTGTCAAGGATAGCATGAGAGGGGATGGGGGCAAATACTTCCTTACCCTTGAAAATGTCACTGGAGCGAAGACCTTCACGGTCACCGCCAATGTCATTGGCAGACCTAGTCCACCTGAGGGAACCGTTGAAGTCTCATCAATCACGTCTGAAGCTTGTGTGATAACCTGGAAAGAACCTGAGGATGATGGTGGCACTGAAATCACCAACTACATTGTTGAGAAGCGTGAGACTGGAACCACCGCTTGGCAACTTATTAATTCCAGTGTGAAACGCACTTCATTCCATGTCACAAACTTGACGAAGTACATGCAGTACACTTTCCGCGTCTGTGCTGAAAACAGATTTGGTGTTAGCAAGCCCATTGAATCTGAGACTATTGTTGCAGAACATCCATTTGGTAAGTCAGTAAAAATTGTAATGAATAGTAATACAGACAATGAGTTTCATACATCTACAGTTTGTACATTTTTTTCTAAGTATTCTTCATTTGTTGTCTTTAGTTCCGCCGGGTCCACCAACCAGACCTGCGGTATTTGGTGTTTCTGCTACAACCATGAGCATTCGCTGGGAGGAACCATACCATGATGGTGGAAGCAAGGTGACAGGATACTGGATTGAGAAAAAAGAACGCAACATCATTCTTTGGGTTAGAGAGAACAAGATCCCATGCTTCGAGTGCAACTACAAAGCTGAAGGCCTTATTGAAGGCCTGGAGTACCAGTTCCGAGTTTGTGCCATGAATAGTGCTGGACTCGGCAAGGCAAGCGAGGCTTCAAAGAGGACGGTTGCCCAAAATCCAGTTGGTAAGTGCAAACGAAAGTAATGAAATTAGTTGTTGTATCATTGTTGTATGATTTCATTGTTTCATTCTTATATACATTCTTATACTATTTCAATATTGTGCTTAGATCCTCCCGGGAAACCAGAAGTAACAGAAGTGTCCAGATCATCAGTAGCACTCAAATGGTCTACACCACTAAACGATGGTGGAAGCCCCATTACAGGTTATATTGTTGAGCGCAAGCCATACACTATCACTGGGGAAGGTCGCTGGCTGAAGTGTAATTACACCAACGTCACTGACACAAACTTCAAAGTCACTGCTCTTGGAGAGGGTGAAGCCTATGAATTCCGAGTAATTGCCAAGAATGCAAATTGTGTGTTGAGTCTGCCATCAGAATCAACTGGATCTGTGACTTGCAAAGCAGAATACAGTAAGTCATATCCCACCTTGTAATATTTTGTGATGTTGTTAGATGCTGTATGAACCAGTCTTTTTTAACGTTTTTATTTATTTTCTGTTTTGTTTTTCAGCTCCACCAAAGGCGCTGCTTGACAGCAAACTGCTTGCGGACACTGTGACAATCAGAGCTGGCTCAGACCTGGTTCTTGATGCTGCTGTTGGAGGCAAGCCTGATCCAAAGGTTTTCTGGTCCAAGGAACAGAAGGAGCTTGAACTTTGCGAGAAGTACGCTTTGCAGTACTCTGCTACCCGTGCCCTGGCAATTATCAAATTCTGCGACCGCAATGACACTGGCAAATATATTCTGACAGTGAAGAATGCCGGTGGACTTAAAACTGCTGAGGTCAACGTCAAAGTACTTGGTAGGTATAATGACAGGAAATAGCCTATCAAAACTTGGTGTGATTCAATCTTGAAGGTCGTTGAATTCACCATGATTTTTTATCTATGTTTGTAGATACTCCTGGACCTCCTGCCGAGATTGTCGTCAGCAATGTGACAGAGGAAAAATGCACCTTGACTTGGCAACCAGCTCTTGAAGATGGTGGTGACGCTGTCATGCATTATGTTGTTGAGAGGAGAGACACCAACAGACTCAACTGGGTGGTAATGGATGCAGAGTGCAAGGGTCTGACATGTGACATCACCAGACTTTTCAAGAACTGTGAATACCTCTTCCGTGTCAGAGGTGTGAACAAGTACGGCCAGGGTCCTGCACTGCAGTCTGATGCCATTATTGCTAGGAACAACTTCAGTAAGTACATTATTTTTTTATTTTCTTCTTTTAGTATGAAGCATAAATACAGTGCAATGTGTATAATGTTCTTCCCACTTGTATTCTTGCTATTACAGCTGTGCCATCATCACCTGGAGCACCGGAAATCCTTGCTGTTGGAAAGGACTTTGCTACCATTGAGTGGCTGAAGCCAGAAAGCGATGGTGGAAGTCCATTAACTAGCTACCTTATTGAGAGCCGTGAAAAGAAGAGCATAAGATGGGTCAAGGTCAACAGAGATTCTGTGCTCTTGGACACAAGTTTCAAGATCTCAGGCCTACAAGAACGCAACATTTACCAGTTCCGTATTACAGCAATAAATGCTGCTGGTGACAGCTTGCCAAGTGAATTATCCATGTACGCTGTCTGCAGAGTGGCAACATGTAAGTATTTACTGACGTATCAGTCTTCATGTACAAGGACTGAACAACTCTCATGAGTTCAGCTAAACATGAGTTTAACTGAAAACACTGACACTGAACCCTGCTTACTTTTCCAGGCACTCCTGCTCCTCCCTCAATTCCACGCGTTACAGACACCCATAAGGACAGCATTAGCCTGGCTTGGACAACACCAGTGGATGATGGAGGTGCTGATGTTATTGGTTACGTTCTTGAGATGCAGGAGGAGGGAGCTGAAGACGAAGAAGTATGGACCAAAACACACGAGAAGACTCTGAGAACCACAGATTACATTGTGCCTGGCCTTGTAACTGGCAAGAAGTACTACTTCAGAGTTGCTGGAGTCAATGTCAATGGAGTTGGTGAATTCAGTGACTGCTGCTCAGAGACAGAACCTGTTGAAAGAATTGGTACGTTTGTATACGAAACAATTTGCGGTAAACATAAATATGAAATAATCAGGTCAGGGTTTCCATAAGCCTTCTTAACGCTATGTCATTCATAAATTATACCTCAAGATGTACCTTAACATTTCAAGGTGTTTCCCAGAACCTTCTTAGCTAAATACCTTCTTTCAGAGATTCTTTCGTAAGGTTGTTCTGGACCAGTCTTAGCGATACCTTAACACAGATAAAACAAACATTTTAGAGCCTTAGAGTCTGGACGTATGCAGTGACTGCGATGTAAAACCAAGAGATGTGTTGCATTGCATTTAGTGCTTCATTATGTAAAAAGAAAAAAAACTTTGGTATAAATGAATTGCCCATTCATTTTTATTCCCTTGCAAATACAAATATATGAGTAACATCTAGCCTACAACCATTCTTATTTGGGAACTTTTTTATTTTGTCTTGCATAGTATTTCTTGTTGAAGTTCTTTCTAATTATGATCACCTGTGCTCCAATATGAATCATGCCCGTCATCTCACGTATACTCAAAACTACTTGAATGACAATAATCAATTCCAGAAAAATGGATTCCGCCCTTTTAAGGGATACATAGGAATCTTAGTGGAACTCATAAAGGTACAGTGTGTACAGTCATCTAGTGATGAGGTTGCTGAATTACAACCAGCTGAATACCCTTCCCTTTACAAGCTTGTGCTTGTGCAAGTACAAACGGTGGTTTTGTAAAATGCCATTTTCTCGCGGCACAACATGGCAGACTCCGTGGAAGAGGATCCACTCCCTATGTAGATACAAAGGGCAAATGTTTTGCTAACAAAAACATAATTATGAATACTATATTCCATTTCCATGCCACAAAAACTACACACTGTACCTCTAAGAGATGGTTTGGGAAACACATAGAAAGCTGCTTTTGGTAAGCTCTTCGTAAAACACTAAGAAACACCGTTATCAGGAAACCCAGCCTAGAACAAATCATTATTTTAATTGTATCACATAATACAACTGCCATTGTCTACCTTTCAGAAATTCCTGACCTGGAGGTTCCAGAAGAGCTGACCAAGACTGTTTGCTTGAGGGCTGGAAGTTCCCTTCGCCTTGTAGTTGCTGTTATTGGCAGACCAGCACCAACTGTTGCCTGGAGCAAGCCTGACACAGACCTTCATAACCGTGGCTTCATTGAAATAACGAGACACAGTGCCTCTCTGATAATTGACAAGGTGCACCGCTATGATGCTGGCAAATACACCCTTACTGCTGAGAATTCTGCTGGCAAGAAGGAAGCTGCTATTCTTGTCAAGATTTATGGTAAGGGTTAATGTTTAAGTATGTCATGTCATATCCTATGTATGTATCAGTTTGCAGTCGGCCCATAATTATTGTATTTATTGTTTCAGACACTCCTGGTCCACCAGGTCCACTTAAAATCAAGGAACTTACATCTGAAGCTGCTGTCATCACATGGGATCCTCCTATTGTTGATGGTGGTGCCCCTGTCAACAATTACGTTATTGAGAGAAGGGAAGCATCCATGAGAGCCTTCAAAACTGTTACATCCAAATGTAGCAAGACCTCATACAAGATTGATGGATTGATTGAGGGAATGATGTACTACTTTAGGGTCTTACCAGAAAATCTTTATGGTGTTGGGGAACCTAGTGAGACAGGTGATCTTGTTCTTGTATGCGAAGTGCCATTGCCTCCACGTAAACTCGATGTTGTTGATGTAACCAAGACCACTGTAACTATTGCATGGGAGAAACCAGAACACGATGGAGGAAGCAGACTTACAGCATACATTGTTGAGGCCTGTAAATTTGGAACAGACAAGTGGATGAAGGTTTCCACTCTTAAGATTACAGACTTAGAGTACACTATTGCGGCTCTGAATGAGAATGAACAGTACCTCTTGAGAGTTCGTGCTGTGAACAGCAGAGGACCTAGTGAGCCCAAAGAACTTGTGACACCTGTAATCGTTCAAGAACAAAGAGGTATTTTTTACTTTACTTTACTGTTTTTTATAACATTGGGTTATTTTATGGGTTGTTATATATATATATATATATATATATATACAGTATATATACAGTATATATCAACATGATGTATGTGCGATGCTTCTACTAATTTTATGATTTTGTTACCCACTTTACAGTTGAGCCACAAATCGACTTTACAGAACTTCCACAGAAGGCACTCAATGTCCTCGCTGGTAAACCTCTCGAGATAGATTTGCCAATTGTAGGCAGACCTCCTCCAAAGTGTGCATGGTATTTCCAAGGCAAACTGTTGAAGATACATGACCGTGTGAAGGTTAAGAGCACAGGAAAGTTCTCCAAGCTAACTGTGGTTGACACTACCATTGATGACACTGGAGACTACACTCTCGAAGTCAAGAACATTCATGGAGTGGCTAGAGAAGTAATCAAAGTCACTGTTCTAGGTAAGACTGTTTTATCAAATGAAACAACCAAACCCCTCTAAATCATCTCTCTTCAATTTTCAGATTAAGAAAAATGTCATGCCACGTGCTTGTGTGATTAATATCAATAAAATCACACTTTTTTACCTGAATTTCTCCCCTACCCAGACAAACCTGATGAGCCTATAGGACCAATCCGGGTCGATGAAGTTGATGCTACCTCTGTCTTGATCAGCTGGGATCCACCAGCGAGAGATGGTGGAGCCCCAGTCAGTGGCTATGTTGTTGAACAGCGTGAAGCTCATCGTCCTGGATGGGTGCCTGTCTGTGATTCTGTCAGCAGACCAACCTTCAAGTTCGAGAGACTGATAGAAGGAGAGGAATATGTATTCCGTACTGCAGCAATTAATCGCTATGGCACTGGAGCCTACTTGCAGTCTGAGACTGTGATGAGCAAGAGTGCTATATGTAAGAGATGTTCATGCATAAAGACATTATAAGAGTAGTCATTTTCTACATATGGAAACTAAAATGTTACTGTTCTCTTCCTATAGCCTTACCTGGTCCAACTGGTAGACCCTCTGTATTTGATGTGTCTCGTGATGGTATGACCATTGCCTGGCACGAACCAGATGAAGATGGTGGATCTGCTGTGACAGGCTACATCATCGAACGCAAAGAGGTCAGAGCAGAGAGATGGGTGCGTGCTAACAAGAACCCAGTGACCATGACCAGATACAGATCTACTGATCTGATTGAAGGTCTTGAATATGAACACAGGGTAACTGCCATTAACGCCAGAGGAGTTGGCAAACCAAGCCACCTCTCCCCACGTGCTGTGGCAACTGATCCTGTTGGTGAGTGCTGTCATATTTATCAAACTCAAAATTGGATGAGTTCTAAGTTATAATTTGATAAGTTATAAGTTCAGTTTTAAAAGTTGATAAGTTAAAACCTGCAATGACAAAGGAAATAACAAATACATTCTTCCAACAGATCCACCAGAGGCTCCTCAGAACCCAAGAATCACAGACACAACTAAGTCCTCTGTGTCTCTGGCTTGGAGTCCTCCAGATGACGAGGGAGGCGCAAAGGTCACAGGTTATCTGATTGAAATGCAGAAGGTTGGTTCAGTGACTTGGATCAAGTGCAACACAACGCCATCAATGATCTGCGAGTACACACTGACCCAGATGCCTGCAGGGGAGGAATTCAATTTCCGTGTTTTAGCATGCAATTCTGGTGGACCAGGTGAAGCAGCTGAAGTTCCAGGAACAGTCACCATAACAGAGATGCAAGGTGAGATAATTTTGTTAAACTTTGACTGTATCATTACTTATAATAATTTTATAGCAGCGATACTTGATTTCAGTGGATGTGAGATATTTAATTAATCATATCAATATTGTTTATTTTAGAATCTCCTAGCTATGATCTTGAGCTCAAGTACAAGGACCTCTACGTTGTCAGACAAGGAGGAGTCCTCAAACTTACCGTGCCTGTCAGGGGTAAACCAAGTCCTACATGCAAGTGGACAAAGGATGCTGCTGATGTCCCAGAACGGGCAATGCTTGTGTCTTCTGAAGATGTCGCTGAGCTTGTCATCAAGGATGCAGACAGGAGTGACTCTGGTCTCTATGAGCTTGTGATCCAGAACAGGTGTGGCAAGAAGGTCCTGCGCATCAAGGTTAAAGTTATTGGTCGTCCAACTGCACCAGAAGGTCCTCTTGCATATGATGAAATTCAAGCACACTCTGTGAAAGTGGGCTGGAAACCACCTACTGATGATGGTGGCTCTGAAGTCCTTGGTTACATCGTAGAGAGGCGTGAGCTTCCTAAGGCAGCTTGGTACACTGTAGACTCCAGGGTGGTTGACAGATCACTGGTGGTGAAGGGATTGCGCGAAGGTGCTGAGTACCAGTTCAAGGTGACAGCTGAGAACCAGTTTGGTGTCAGTGGATCTCTCAAATCCGAAGATGCCCTTGTACCAAAGACCCCCATCTGTGAGTACCTTCTTACATCATCTTTGTATTTATTTCTGTTAAAAACACATTCAACTAATAACACTTAACAACATTCAATCAACAGGTGTACCTGAAACTTCAACTAATCTACCTGAAATTATGGATATCACAAAGAGTTCAGTTGCTCTGGCATGGACCAAGCCTAGAGATGGTGGCTCAGCGATTACAGGATACTATGTTGAGTTTAAGCTCACATCATCTGAAACGTGGGAGCGTCATACGAATAAGATTGCTTCTACCATGTACACTCTGACTGGCCTGACTGCCGATGCTGAGTATCAATTCAGAGTAATTGCTGAAAATGATATTGGTGAGAGTGAAGCCGGACCTGCTTCAGATGTAGTCACATGCAAAGATCCATTTGGTAAGTCAGCAATCCTCTTTATATTCACTAAGCTTGTTAAATTTAATATTTCCAATATTTTCCTTATTAATGACTTACACGTTTTTCCTCTAGATAAACCAAGCCAACCAGGTGAGATTGATATAGTAGCTGTGACCAATAACTGCATCAGCATTCGCTGGGGGGTCCCTGAATGTGATGGTGGAAAGGAGATCCTTGGTTATTGGGTTGAGTACAGAAAGTCTATCGAAAGCACCTGGAAGAAAAGCAACAAGCAGCGCTCCAAGGAGAAAGAACACATCATACGTGGTCTGCAAGAGGCATCTGAGTATGAGTTCCGTGTGTTTGCTGAGAATGCAACTGGAATCAGCAGACCTCGTAGAACAGCCACAGGCATTAAAACCAAACTTGCAAGTAAGTTTGTAAGCCTGGATGGCCCTCACAGTGATATATCCATTTTTCTTCATTGGGAAAGAATTACAGATGATATCTTTAATAAATGGCAAAATGTCTAACATTTCATTCTTCTTTTTATAACAGCTGGAACTGCTCCAAGTCTTAGGAAAGAGATGGATGAGGAAACAGCCAAACTTGGACAGACCGTTACCATGAAGTGCCAGGCTATTGGACGACCCTCACCCGATATCAAATGGTTTAGATTTGGAAAGGAACTCAAGGCAGGCGGGAAATATGAAATGAGTTCTGATGGTCGCAACCACCAACTGATTGTGGTAGCAGACCAACAGGAAGATGAGGGCGAGTACACTTGCAAAGCCATTAACGAGGCAGGTGAATGTGAGACCACTGGTGTCCTTGTTTTGGAGGCATCTCCTCGTTTCCATCCTGATTACCCTCTGAAGGAAAAATACTATGCTGGATGTGGCACCACCCTGCGAATTCACGCCGCCTACATTGGACGTCCTCAGCCAAAGATCATGTGGCTCCATGGCGCAACACAACTGCAGCCCTCTGAGAATATCATTATGGAGAATACAGAGCATTACACTCATTTGGTTCTCAAGAATGTACAGCGCAGAGTGAATGGTGGAAAATACAGAATTCGCATCAACAACCACTTTGGCAGTTCTGACGCCGTATTCCAAGTTGAAATCTATGGTAATTATTCATCTTCATTACTTGTCTTCTTCTCACCATCTACTATGTTAAATTATTTGACTGACTTATACGTCTGCCTGTTATTTTCCAGACAAAGCTTCCATGCCAGAAGGTCCAATCAAGCTTGAGGCTTTGATGAAGAACTCTGTAATCATTAGCTGGAAACAACCAAAGGATGATGGTGGTTCGATGATCACAAATTATATTGTTGAGAGGCGTGAGGACAAGGAAGGCGATGAATGGCAACTTGTGTCATCTTCCATCACTGGAACATCTTGCCGCATTCCCAATCTTATTGAAAATGCTGGATATCACTTCCGTGTGTCTGCTCAAAACAAATACGGCAACAGTGAGGCACTTGAAACCCCAACTCCAATCCTCATCAAGAGTCAGTTAGGTAAGTTGAGACAAATGTACTTACTAGACCACAAAAATACTACAGTATATCGAGAATATCATATTTGGATATTTACATGTATGATGTATTTCTTTACAGAAAAGCCTGGAGTGCCACTGAGTGTTTCTGTGGCTGGAGTTACCAAGAACTCTTGTGTTGTATCCTGGCGGCCACCTCTTATTGATGGAGGCTCCAAGATCAAGAGTTACTGCTTGCAGAAACGAGAAAAGAAGAAGGGTGAATGGGTCTCTGTGACAACTGATGAAATTCACCAGACAGTGTACTCTGTCAAGCGCCTGACTGAAGGTGTTGAGTATGACTTCCGTGTCAAATGTGAAAATCTTGGTGGAGAAAGTGAATGGAGTGAAGTGTCTCCCTCCGTTATTCCCAAGACTGATGTTGATATTCGTGCACCTGCCTTCAAAGAGGAGCTGAGGAACATGAGTGTCAGATACATGAGCAATGCAACACTTGTTTGCAAGATTACAGGACAACCCAAGCCTGTGGTGAAATGGTTCAGACGTGGCAAGGAGATTCAGTCTGATGGCAAAAAAATAAAAGTCCAGGAATTCAAGGGCGGCTACCATCAGCTTGTCATCACTGCAGCAGACGATGAAGACTCAACTGTCTATCAGATTAGAGCAACAAACCAGGGTGGATCAATCTGTGCAACTGTCTCCCTGGATGTTGAAGGTAAGTTTACAAAATTTTGTTTAACATGGTCTTTTTATTTATAATTCATACTGTTAAGAAACTAGTTAATGAGTTAATAATTATGTAATTTTAATGTGTGCTTTTGTTTACAGTTCCTGCAAAGATTAATCTGCCCAAGAATCTGAAGGATAAGGAAGCAATTCCAGCCCTTCGTGGTGAAGTAGTTAACATTAAGATACCGTTCACTGGCAAACCTGATCCAGTCATTACATGGCAGAAGGGACAAGATCTTATTGACAATGATGGATACTACCAAGTCATTGTTACAAGATCATTCACATCCCTTGTGTTCCCCAACGGAGTCGAAAGGAAAGATGCTGGATTCTATGTCGTCTGTGCAAAGAACAGATTTGGCATTGACCAGCAAACGGTTGAACTTGATGTTGCTGATGTGCCTGATCCTCCTCGTGGCATCAAAGCCAGTGATGTATCAAGAGATTCAGTCACTCTGCAGTGGATTGCACCTGCCAGCGATGGTGGTAGCAGAGTAACCAACTACATTGTAGAGAAATGTGCCACCACTGCTGAAAGATGGATCCGTGTTGCACAGGCACGTGACACTCATTACACTGTTACCAACCTCTTTGGAAGAACAAGCTACCTATTCCGCATCATTGCTGAGAACAAATTTGGTGTAAGTGCACCATCAGAACCATCTGGATCTGTGGTAACCAAAGAAGACAAATCAAGAGTGCTCGGCTATGATGATGAAGTTGACGAAACCAGGTCTGTCTCTAAGGCAAAGGCTCCAAACTCTGAGGCCAAGAATTTGCATGACAAGTACATGATTGCTGAAGAGCTTGGACGTGGCACATTTGGAATTGTTCACCGTTGTGTTCAGATCAGCTCTGAGAGGACCTATATGGCCAAGTTTGTTAAAGTCAGGGGTGCAGATCAAGCCTTAGTGAAGAAAGAAATTGCAACACTGAACATTGCCCGCCACAAGAACTTCCTGTGCCTTCATGAGTCATTTGATAGTGCTGAAGAATTAGTTATGATCTATGACTTCATCTCTGGTGTAGACATATTTGAACGCCTTGGCACACTAGACTTTGAGCTCAATGAGAAAGAAATTGTCAGCTATATCAAACAGGTGTGTGAAGCTCTTGAGTTCCTACACAGCAAGAGCTATGGCCACTTTGATATTAAACCAGAAAACATTGTGTACACCACAAGAAAGGGCACAAACATCAAGATCATTGAGCTAGGACAGGCTAGGCGCCTAACACCTGGAGAGCAAATCAAAATTCAATACACTACAGCTGAATATGCTGCACCTGAAATCCACCAAAATGAAATGGTGAGCTCTGTTACAGACATGTGGTCAGTTGGTGTCTTGGTCTATGTGCTTCTTAGTGGACTCAATCCATTCACAGCTGAGACTAATCAGCAAATGATTGACTGCATTTCAAATGCTGAGTACAACTTTGAAGATGGGTGTTTCAAGGAAGCTAGTGTTGAGGCATTAGATTTCATTGACAGACTGCTTACAAAGGACCGCAAACATCGTTTGAGTGCTGCCCAATGCCTGGAACATCCTTGGCTGACAAAGAGCACTGAGGAACTGAGCATAAAGACAATCAATATCACAAGACATAAGAGATACTACCAGGCTATTGTGAAGAAGGAGTGGAACACCATTGTTTCTTCAGCTCGTGTTGCCTCTGGTGGGGCCATTAGAACTCAGAGAGGTGTAACTGTGGCTAAAGTCAAGATTGCACCATTTGAACATGGCCCTCTTGCAGGACCAATCAGGCACAATGTTGCTAATGAGGGTGAAGAGGTGAAGTTTGTCTGTAGCAATGAGAACTTCGACAGTACCACAGAGGTGACTTGGTACTGTGGAGTGAGACAACTTGAAGATGGTGCCAGGTATGAAATCACCTATGATGACGAAGAGGGAGTGGCAACTTTAACCATCAAGAAAATAGCAAGAGCAGATAATGGAACCTACAGATGCAAGATTGTCAATGAATATGGTGAGGATTCTGCCTATGCAGAGCTGTTTGTCAATGGAGTTAGAAAATACCATGACTTCTTCCTGACACGTGTTGTGAAGAAGGTGAAACGTAGAGTGGATACTGCAAGACTGCTCCAGAAACCACCCGAGTTCACTTTGCCTTTGATGAAGCGCACTGCTTACATTGGTGAGGATGTTCGCTTTGGTGTGACTATCACTGTGCATCCAGAGCCACGTGTCATGTGGTTGAAATCTGGGCAGAAACTCGTACCAGGCTATGATGAGAAGAAGTACACATTCAAAACCGATAAGGGTTTGTATCAACTTGTGATTCATAACGTTGGTCCTGATGATGATGCTGAATATAGCGTTGTAGCTCGCAACAAATATGGTGATGATAGCTGTAAAGCCCGACTCACCATCAATCCTCGTCCTGCTCCTGCTGATAACACTTTGAGGCCTATGTTTAAACGTTTGCTTGCTAACGTGGAATGCAGGGAAGGCCAGAGTGTACGCTTTGAAGTGAGAGTTTCAGAAAAACCAACACTGAAGTGGGAGAAGGATGGTACACTTTTGACATTCGGACCACAAATCGAGGTTGTGCATGAGGGCTTGGACTACTATATCCTCCATGTTAGAGGCACTCTACTTGAAGACTCAGGAATTTACAGAGTAACTGCAACAAACTCTGCTGGGTCTGCAAGTTGCCAAGCCACACTCAAGGTGGAATGTTCCACCCATGTAAAGAAGGACTTCCAGGGTGAGGAAGATAAGAAGAAGAAGAAGGTGATTCAAGAAAATGACATTGAGAAGAAAGCAAGACTCAGAATGATTCTTTCTGCGCCTCCTGTCACACCTCTTACCCCCATTGCACAGCAGGCCTTGAGGGACGCTAATGCTATGTTCAAACCAGCAGTGACACCAAAGGCGGGTAAGTCTGAAGCTGAAGAAGCCAGAGAAAAGGAGGAGCGCAAAAAGAGAGCAGAGGAAAAGAGGCTGAGAATGCCTTATGATGTTCCACCACCTCGTGAGCATGCTCCAACTGCACTTGTAGAGGATATGGAGATCAA
Organism: Clupea harengus; assembly: GCF_900700415.2. NCBI lineage: Eukaryota > Metazoa > Chordata > Actinopteri > Clupeiformes > Clupeidae > Clupea > Clupea harengus. The sequence goes on along the minus strand of NC_045153.1, from coordinate 19,845,202 downwards.
GCACTTTAAGCCCTTCTCTGACATGAAATGGTACAAGAAACTCCGTGACCAGTATGAATTCCCTGAGCCTATGGACAAGTTTCCCCAGAAGAGACTCAAACGCATCCGCCTCTCAAGGTGGGATCAATTCTATGAAGTGCCACTTCCAAGAATCAACGACCAGTATAAGCCAAAATGGCACATTCCAGTTTCACAAGATGATCTAGAAACAGTAAGACCAGCAAGGCATCGTACACCTTCCCCAGAAACAGAGAATTACTACAGGATCAGGAGGAGGTCTCTTGGAGATCTGTCCGATGAGGAACTCCTTCTGCCTGTCAAAGAGTATCTGTCCATGAAGGTCACCGAGGAGGAAAGGCTTCGTCTTGAAGACGAACTGGAGCTGGGATACTCTGCTTCTCCACCAAGTTTGAGCCCTGTGCGATTCCAACTTGCTGCACTGCGCCATCATTCACCAAAGAGAGTGGCATATGAGGACGATGAAGAGGGAGAGGAGGTCCCAACATATGACTCCTATCGTGTTCCATCTAAATATGAAGCTGGTCCAAGCTACCTTGACCTGCGCCAGCGTCATGATACGGCTACCCACAGGGCCCCAAGGCAGAAGCAGAGAGTATTTGAAGAAAGGGAGGAACACGAGCTACTCAGCTCAGCAACAACCACACAAAAAATTACTTCATACAAGAGTCAGCTCAAACGCATGGAGTTTGAGGAGAAAACAAGAGTGATTAAAAAGGAGAGAACAACTCATGCCCCAGCAGTGTCTGAGGGTGGTGAGATGGCTTATGTCCCATTACCATCTTCTTCAACCTTGCCAAAGAGGAAAGGATTACCATCTCCTGGTGCCAGACCTCGTAAGACACCTGCAGCTGAGACTGAGGTAGCCAGAAAGCCATCACCTGCCCCAGAAAAGCCACCCACTGCATCTCCTAGTGTTACCTCCACAGACAGAGCTTCTTCTATTGATTTGTCAGCAAAGGTTGACTACATGTCAAGGTATGAGGCTAAGAAAAGGGCAATTAAATCTCAGAGGAAAGTTGAGGTTGTGACACAACTACCATTCAGCCTTGACCATGTCCCACGCATTACAGTAAGAATGCGCTCTCATCGTGTGCCATTTGGACAGCACACTAAATTCACACTGAACATCCAGTCCAAGCCAGAGGCTGAGGTCAAATGGCTCCGCAATGGACAGGAGATTCGGGAGAGTAAGAAATATCGTATGAGTAATTTGAGCGGAGTTCTGACTCTCCAAATCATGGACTGTCAGTCAGATGACAGTGGTACCTACCGTGTCGTTTGCAAAAATGCTAAGGGAGAGACCTCTGATTATGCAACTCTTGATGTGGCTGAAGGAGGATACTCTTCCTTTACCTCTTTCCGCCAAGAAGAGGAGCCTCCTACTCCCTACCTCCCAGAAATGACCACAACTGAAGTTTACCATGTATCTTCAAAATTGGCGAAATCTACTGAGACTGAAGTGACTGCGGTGACTGCAGTGACTGAAGTGACAGAAACAAGAACTGAAACAGTGGAGACTGTTGTTCATGAAGAGTACTCATCTTCTGAAACAAAGCTGCAAACCCTTGAGGAGACTACAGTGACAGAAGCAGTTGTTGAGAAAGCTAAATCAACTCTACCTGCAACAATTCTCATCAAACCACTGTCACTTACAGTGTCTGAGGGAGAGACTGCCAGATTCTCATGTGATGTCGATGGTGAGCCAGCACCCAGTGTGACTTGGCTCCGTGAAGGACATGCCATTGCAACCTCTCACCGCCACCTTGTCACGACTACACAGTACAAGTCCACTTTTGAGATTTCCTCAGTTGAACTCTCAGACGAAGGCAACTACACCCTTGTGGTTGAGAATTCTGAAGGCAAGCAGGAAGCTGAGTTCAGTCTCACCATCCGCAAACCAGCAGCTGAGGAGAAAGCTGTTGCCTCACCTCCTAGAGTGAAGTCACCAATTGCCTCACCCCCACGGGTAAAATCACCAGAGGCAGTCAAATCCCCAAAGAGGGTGAAGTCCCCTGAACCTCTTAAGTCACCATCAAGAGTGAAATCGCCAACATCTCCAAGGTCTCCAACATCTACAAGGTCACCAACACCCAAGGAAAAGCCTTCTTTCGCCATTGGTCTGACTGACATCTCAGCATCTGCAGATAACATTGTGAAGCTGACTGTGAAGGTGTCTGGAGAACCTAAGCCCACCATCTCTTGGATGAAAGATGGAAAGGTACAGTTGAAATGTTTAATGTGTTTACTGTTTCGACTGCACTTTTTGAAATTGTTCTGTGAAATTATGTAACTCAAATCAATATTGTCATTGCAGACTCTCTCCCAGGGTGGAAAATATGAAATCTTCGAGGAGCATGGGTCAGTCTATCTAGAAATCTACGAATCTGAGGTTTCTGATAGTGGACTGTACAAATGTACCATCACAAACAGTGCTGGCTCATCCTCCTCCACCTCTACTGTCACAATTCAAGGTAAGGCTTTCCTCATTGAGTGTTTTTCAGTGTTGTGGAATTTTTAACATGATTTTTGTACTCAAAAGGTTTGATGAAATATTGATCATATGTTTGTGTCTGTTTGTAGCATCAGAACAGATGAAGGCTCAAAAAGAATCTGTCTCCACTTATGAAACTAAGGGAGAGGTCATTGAACAAATCACAAAAAGGGAAATTATACATGAGGAAGTCCAGTCTTACACAGAAGTGAAAGCATCACACACCCAAATGACCATGACAGCGGGTCAGTCTGTCACACTGAAAGCAGACATCTCTGGGGCTACTGATGTGAAATGGATCCTGAATGGAGCCGAAGTTACCAATTCAGAGAGCTACAGATATGGAGTATCAGGGAATGACCACACATTGACAATCAAGAGCATTTGTCAGCAGGACCAGGGAATCATCACATGCGAGGCAAAGACGGAACATGGGGCTGTGAAGTGCCAATTTGATACAACAATCAGTGATAAGCGTTCCGATGCGCCATCATTCCTCAGCCAGCCAAAATCCCAGAATGTCAATGCAGGACAAAATGTAACATTCAAATGTGAAATTTCAGGAGAGCCTTCTCCTGAGGTTGAGTGGCTTAGGGACAATGTTGTGGTAAGTGGTGATAGGTCACAATTATAATTTATAAATTGACCAGTTCCCAGTCAAAATATAATTACATATCTGTATTCTTCTTTCTTCTCTCCTCAATAGATCTCTATCACATCAAACATGAATTTGAGCCGTTCAAAGAATGTGTACACTCTGGAGATACTGGAGGCCACTGCCGCAGACAGCGGGAAATATACAGTCAAAGCTAAGAACCAGTATGGACAGTGCTCTGCTACTGCATCTTTAAATGTTCTCGGTAAGTCATCTGTGCCATTGCTTTACTAACACATCCACAGAAGAATAATGCTTTTCCAAGTTTTATGACAAAAAACTTGTGACGGCCATATAACTGCTTCATGCAGACAACAACGTCTATGCTATTGTACTACTGTATATTATATATCTATTATAGTGATGAAATTCTAGCATCATGTTTCTTACTCATCTCAACTCAACTCACAACATGTCATTTTAATATTACATTATGATGCATACTGTGTACTGTAACTAAATGCCCACCAGGGGTATATTTTGTATATTTTATACAGTATGTAATCTCTGAAGAGAAAACAGCTCAGTAAATACTCACAGCTCAACTGCTAAGGCATTTTCGCTTGACTTGTAATGCTTCTATACTCTCACAGCTCTGGTTGAGGAACCTGTCAAAATGATTGTAATGGAGAAAGCCTCTGCTTCTGAAAGCTTGCTGGGCAGTTTATCTGCCACAGCCGTCCACATGGCTTCATCAATGCAAGAGTCATCCTTCAGCAGCTCCAGCATGTCTAAAGTCCAATCTGAAAGCATGTCTGCTAGCATGTCATCCATGAGCTCTGAAGCAATGGTAGCTATGAGCTCCAGCGCTGTAATGAGAGCCAGTGCTGAAATGAGCGCCAGTGCTGAAATGAGCTCAAGCGCTGTAATGAGCTCCATGGCTGAAATGAGCTCCATGGCTGAAATGAGCTCCAGCTCTACAATGAGCTCCATGGCTGCAATGAGCTCCAGCAGTGTAATGAGCTCCAGCGCTGCAATGAGCTCCAGCAGTGTAATGGAAATGTCAGCAACTCACTCACATACGGAGGGGTCCGCCTCTCTGGACCAGTAAAGGTGAGGCCGTGAGCTTTGTCATGTGTATGTCAGATTCACCGCTTGCGTCAGAAATACTAACAGTATTATAGTCTCTGTGAAACATGCAGCTGTCTTAACTTTGTCTCCGTCTTTTTTTTTTTTTTTTTTTGCTTACTCTCTTCCTTCATGATGTCTAGGCGTGCTACAAACACATAAGGCTCTCCCAGATGATTTCAGATTTGGAAAAGGAAAGATTCTAACAGGCCCCTGTGCCTTCTCTGGAGAGCCCGCACCTTTCATTGAGTTGTTCCATTCAGGGAAGACTGTCCAGTGAGGAGGGGGAGAAAAGAGGTTCCAAACTGAGACCACTCAGGATCTCACCGCACTCCCTGTGTAAAGGAGAATGATGCTGGAGCATACACCCTCAAACTGTTTCAAAGAGCCTGGATCAGACACTGCAGCAGTCAATGTCAACATTCGATCTATGTATAAAAAAAAAAAGAAAATCATAATAGAAATTCTACCCCAATCCCATTTCCTTTCTTATTCAGTGCCTTTTTATTTATTGAATGGGTAGAAATACTCATTACTTGATAAAGACCTGGATTTCTGTTCTTGTAAATATGAACTATTTTTATACCAAACTTGACATTAATTTATGCCACACTAGACTAAAGTCTAAAGTTGTTATAAAATGTGCCATATTGGATAATTATGACTAGGATTTTTGAACCATTTTTCTGTGACATGTACATAATGTATATAGCCGAATTTACCGGTTATGGAAAATGTATGCATTGTTATTTATGACAATAACTGAAACAAAGGAACTAAATGTTTAACAGGAGAAAGTTTCACATGAAACGAATACCCTGAAAAACTAGAAACGAAACTATGTGCCTCAACAAAAAGTTGAAGACTTAAGATTGCCTCAACAGGTAGAGAGGCTCCCTGTTGAAGTTCAACTAAATCAGACACAATGTAATGCACTGTGCATCTGTGCATTGGATATTTCAACACACATATGATTTAAAAACTATGATCATAAGACCTTAAGTGCTGTTTGCATAATACCCTCATGTAAGCAGGACAACTAGGCCTTGTGTTCAGACTGATTATGTCATACCACCATTTTGATGACATGCTCAAAGTGTGAGCGGCCTGCACTTTGAGCTTTTTATTTTTTTTAATGTGCACGGGTTCTGGCAGAGGACCATTTTAATTGGATTTTTAAAGAACCGGCCAATTATTCTTTCTAAAATTCAATTTAAGTGCTCCTTTGCAGAATCAGTGCCACCTCTTGGAGGATTGCTAGGCAATTTTGTGTGTTTTTGTGTTTTGTGTGTGTATTAGCATTAGAACCTCACATTGTCAGTAGTCAGGGTGAGCAACAAGCAAGTGTGCCACAGTGACACCATCTGCTGTGCTAAAAAAAACATGAAATAATACATGTATGTAACGCCCTGCACTTTGATTGAAGTTATTTATGTAGTTCTTATATATTCAACCTCCTTGAGTTTTATTATTACAGAATGAATAAAGCATGATTGCAGCACCATAAGGGTTTTGTATGTGTGTCTTTTTTGTTTGTGTATTTGTGTCACTTTTATTGGCAAGCTGCTAAGCTGTGGTGTAAAGTTAACTTAATACATTTCATACACTTCAAATGATGGGTTATCCAGGTTTCTCCATCTCAAAATTTCATTAAATGATTCAATTATTCTTATAAAGGAAGCTTAAAGAACATTATACTGCATAAACACATTTAAAATGTATTTTATGATCATGTGTTCCAACAATAAGATGTGTATTTTCTCAATTTCACGTTGGGAACTACTGGGAACTCCCAAGAGTTTATAAAGTAACTCTATTTTAGAATATTAATTCAAAATGTCAAGGCTTTATTTCAACTCCTTAAGCAACTGTTAACATTTAGCAGCTCAGAGTATTTCCTTCCATACCCTGGCACAGGGTGTCTGGCAGACCTCTGATGTATTTCATTTGCTGGTTCGCCTAGTTTGCATTTTCTATCATTATTGAGATAGCATAGGGCTAAGTGGTTTCCCCTGGCGAGCTCGCTCTCATAGATTTACTGTGCGGATTCTGTGACCCACTCCCAGAGTAGATCTCACAGAGGAGATGAAAGGAGCACAAAGCTTAGAGAGGTAGGTGATGATATTTTAAATTAATTATTCACCTAAAAACATAAAAATACATTTTGGTTATGCAAAAGATGTATACTTGGCATTTTTTGGATGTAACTATTATCTTCAGTCTATATATATAAAGATAGATAGATTGGTATACAGTTAATATATCTAACATACATATTGGTATACTGTTCTTCAGTGTGTTTATTGGTGTGTTGCCCTCTTGTAGATTTAGATGTTACAATATGGGTAAACTGGTCCATCTGCTGCCACAGATTGTGTTAGTGTGCACACTGAGTATTACAGAAAAAATATCAGCTTTTGGTACGTACATTTTTTTAAATTTCACATTCAGAATACACAGCAAACGTTTTAATATTTATATAGAGGCAATGTCTGTTACATTAACTTGGTATATGGGAGTGTGACATAAGCTACGATATAATATTTCATGAAAAGTAATGGTGAATAAAAGCATAGCCTTTTCCATTCTAATTACTTTAACTGTGAGCAGAGAACTGTTGCATAGACTGAACCTGCCAACAAAGACCATAAAGTGTCTAAGAGCTGGCAGATGCTGGCTATCTTCGTCAGCAAAATGCCAACAGATACAGAATGCTCACATGCTTGCAGTTAATTGCATTCAGTCTGAAGAGGTCAGCTATATAAGTATGCCTCACATGCTTTTCTTCTCCAGAACTAGTGTTTGATGTTTTGAATGATGCCGGTAGAGGTTATGTGTGTGAATGTGAAATTAGTTTGTTATAATTACCTGTGTTTCCATTCAGATTACAAATGCAGAGATAGGATGTCAGTATATGGGTCATTCTTCATTCCTCCTCCACCACCACCTCCTTTTCCTCCTGAATCACAAGTGTCTTTACTGATGGTGATAATTATACATCTTGTACAATATATATAAAACATTAACTATATGTATATGGTGATATTGATTATGATGTTACATAAACAATTAGCTTAAATAAAGTAATTCTTTCAGATTGACATAACTGAAGATATAACAGGATTTAAAGGTGAAAAGGTAGGTGATTTATAAAACACACTGAATTTCAAACCTTTAATAGTTAACATGATATCTAGTCAACATTTTTCATCCATTCATTTAGGGAAGCAGAGGACCAAGGGGAGAGGAGGTGACACAATTTCCATTCAAATAAAAATTCTAGTGCAAATTTGAACATTCAAACCAAAAACACACAGCTAAACATTTTTTACCCCCCATTTATATGTCAGGGCGAGACGGGGGAAACTGGACCACAGGGTTATTCAGGTTTCCCTGGTAATATTGGTCAACCTGGAGAAAAGGTATACCAAAGGACATATACTCCATTTTATCTATGTGGTTATCACTGGGAAGCAGTGTGCCATAATATACGGAGATGTGGTATCAATTTGTTACATTTTTTTTATAAACAAGAGTTCTTGTCCAATCTCATTGACATCCAGGGAGAAAAGGGTGAGAGGGGCTGGATTGGTATGTCTGGAGAGGATGGTGAACCAGGAAGAGAAGAGGTAAGGTTTTTAAAAGGGACAGTGTAATCATGCATTACAATTATTTCCACTTCACCTTGTCATTTTGTTTCTTTGAAGGGAAGAAGAGGTCGAACAGGTTCGAAGGTAAGGATGGTCTACTCCAAACCTTCTGGTGATATTAACTTCCATTTTTCAGTCATTTGCATTTATTGTTATGACATATACCCCTAACAGGGAGAAAGTGGGTGGAAGGGGAAACAAGGAATGCCTGGTCAAAAGGCGAGTATATCAATCAAAATGCGTGTATATTTTGTTATTCGTTTACACATATCCTTACCCATTCACTGTCTTTGTGTATAGGGCGCTACTGGAAGACGAGCTGCCAATGGCGAGAAGGTAAACACAAGAAGCTCTATCTTCCCCGAAGCAAACACTGTCACAACCTTTATGTGTATACTATCTATATATTTTCTACATTTCTGTATTTCTGTTGTTTAGCAGCAGATACTGACATTGTATAGAGCTACAGAGAGGTTGCTGAAAGTTGCTGTTCAGTTACAGCCACCTTGACTCCAAGTTATTGGGTCTGATGCTGCACCTCCCCCTGCTCTCAGACACTTTTTTCCAAACTGTCAATCACAATGTCTCCATTTTTTATTTTTTTAAATGAGAGATATACAACTTGTGGAAAAATCTAGCAATTATTGTTGAAAAATTGGAAAACACATCTCTGAGAACGCTGTCTTCTTCGTAAAAACCTTTTAATTCTCTATTCACCGTGTCGTTATTGCAAACGTTTACCATTATAGGGTGACAATGGATTGAAAGGATACACTGGATTGCCAGGCCTTAATGGGCTGAGGGGAGTTGCAGTGAAGAGAGGCCGAACAGTTAAGCTCTTCTGTTTTAATGCCAATTCTAGTACAAGCACACATTTGGTTACCTGTTGCCTCAAACATGTGCTACAACAGAATATTAATTTATGATCATGAATGAAATTTCCCATGAAAACTAGACTAACATTTGAATCTCTAATGTAGGGCGTCAAAGGTGATCTAGGACCACGTGGCATGCTTGGATATGCTGGTGTAATGGGCAGACCAGGGATAACGGGACCACCAGGAGAGCCAGGAATAAGTTCAGTGCATCATATTCGTTTACAATCCATTCATGCCAGAGGTATTTAACTGAAGAGGCTTTCACAGAAGCAGACATGTTGTACTTAAAATGGCGTTTGTTTTCAGTCCAAATGATAGCCGGGCCCAAAGGAGAAAGGGGAGGCGCTGGAGCCACAGCACAGTGCAACTGCTCCTGGGCTAATGCATCTGGGCAGCCCCATGCACAACTACCGCCGTCTACAGGGGTTGTATCTGTATGTATTTGGGATGATCTGTACACCCTTATAGAGACCACTTATACATAATTGTGGTGTGTAGCTGAACATTCAGTTGCTATGAATGATGACGCTTCATACATTTCTTTCCTTAAAATTAATTTAGATATCTGATATTGATAAATAAGGGCCTAACACTTCTCTGCTTCTCTTGTGCATTATTTCTTAGGACATTTATATCGTAAACAATGAGAAGGAAATGGTAGATTTACAATCAGAGAATACAATGGTTTTAAGGAAGGATATTCGTGCATTATTCATCTTCACAAATTCAAAATGGAAAAACATTCAGGTAAGTAACCTATTCATCAGTTGGGCTGTTTTTATTATTCATTCTTAATTTGATTTAATTCGCTTTTGAGAGTCAAGTCAGTAATTCTACAACATCTCGGAGATTAACACCCAAACAAATCGGCCTATAGGACAAACCCATCTTCCTCTTTGCACTCTCCATAGAGACCCCTCCCTTTTACACTGGTTGCTCTCTGCCTTGTCACACAATATCCATACATTTTCCTCTACTACTGTACTACTGCCTTCTATATTGGTATCTGAAATATGACAATTGTTAGGTAATTTATTGTATTTTTCATAATTTCCTCTGTCTGCAGGTGCTTCCAAAATCAAAGAAGACATGGTGAACAAAAACTCCATAAATTCAGTACCAGTATTCTGACAACTGTGTCCTGCTCTATAGGGGAAAATGCTGTGGCCTGTAGGAGAACCGTTTCCTTTTCCAAATAATCATAGTAACGTGCAGTAATACCGTGATATTATAATAATGCAGAGGTTAAGTATAGGATTGAACACCTGCTTTTTTGCTGAAACACTGAATTCTACAATGACACATTTGTTTAACATAGATTATTGCGCTTGCTTGAATAAACTGTTCCCACATTAATGTTAATCTAGAGTCTGCCTTGTGCCTTGTGTACATTTCCCCCCCCCCCATTTATTTAGGTAATGTTAAGTGGGAAAACCTTAGAGCACAGCTATAAGATCTATCTCAAACTGTTTTTAATGAGCTACGGGTTATCTACAATGTTAAACGATCAAGGTCGCCTAACAGCAACTAAGTTTGTAGTGGTCATCATCAGTAAAGTAAGCAAACCAAATGTATTGTCACTTTAGCCTACACTTCACTTCTCGATTGCGACTAGTTTGAGGAGGCTCTGGTGAAGTAAACCTATATTGAGAAAACGGAAGACACTGAAGTGGGCTGGCTCTACAGATGCGTCATCTGTCTATCAAATCCTGCCACGCACACAAGAGCACATCATGACTTCTGTGTTATGTATTTACTTATTTCTCGTTCTGCATCTGCAAGTGGCGTCCCGCTATTTTGCAGTAGCAGCGGACGTAAATGATGAGGTAAAAGTAGACGTTTTGTTCATGCCAGAAAATTGTTCGCAGAAGAGTGGGAAAGGGGATTTGGTAAATGCTCACTACGATGGATACCTGGCTAAGGACGGATCAAAGTTCTATTGCAGGTAGGCCTCTTATAACCTACTTTTTAATGTTATAATTAATTGTCGGCATTTTGTAAAATCTTTAGCATACAGGAGAATGCAACCTATGCCTGGACGTTTAAGCAGAATCTCCCTGTTTAAGTCGTTTACTACCTTGCATTACTTTTCAGTCGATCAGTCAAAGATGGACACCCTCAATGGTTTGTTTTGGGTATTGGGCAAGTATTAAAGGGCCTCGACGTTGGATTGATGGGAATGTGTCCTGGAGAGAAACGAAAACTTACAGTGCCACCCTCATTAGCGTTTGGAGCGAAAGGCAAAGGTAGAGTACGCAGACTGTAACTGCTCGTGCATGTGCATGACAATACCGCCACCATCTGTTGGGCTACAGGTTTAATCGGAGAAATTCGGTGAAGTGGTCATGCTGCATGACCCTAACCTCTCGGAGCATTTCACCTTGGGAGTTTGATGGCACGTTTTTAGCTAGGCGAAGCTTGCTGTTCTTGTCTTACCCCTATCGTTTTCTTCAAATGCACGTTTATATGCAGATATATTTCTTTTTCTGCTACTTTCTATTAACGAAATGGTCATAAAATGAGTTTGCGTTGCTAAACAGTTGTAGCATTGCTATTGCAAGTCTATTGATTAATATTAATAAAGCGGGTCAGTTGGTGATTACAGCTACAGCCCCAGATACAGATCCAGATACAGATCCTAGACATTGAATATTAGTTAACTTGGCCTTGTTGAGAGGATACATATATCTGCTTTTTCCAGAGATTGTTTGGATGCCTTAGTTGTTCACATTTTCACATACTCATCCATGTGAAGAGTTGGACAGCATTTTCACACCATGGTGGTGTCCTACAGTCCTATAGAACATATGACTCTGAGAACATGTGGCCCCAGAGCCATCATGTCCACTGTCCGTTGCTGTTCTGAATCTGAGTCATCTGCTATTAGTCTCTCAGTCACAATTATTACATTTGAGTGGTATTGAACAACTGTGTATTAAATAGTAGCTAATTGAACTTTATAACTGTGTTTGATCAGTTGTGACTGTTTTAACAAGCTATGTGGGTTTCTTGAGTAATGCCTGATGTCGTCATAATCATTTTGTTTATAAATATGTGTTGTATCTGTGGTTGGACCAGCTCCCGTTCCACCTAATGCGACGGTAATCTTCGAAGTGGAGCTCTACTCTGTGTCCCGAGGTCCACGTACCTTGGAGGCCTTCAAAGAGATGGATCAAGACCAAGATGACAGTCTTACGGAAGTGGAGGTAATAATGATCTTCACAGACATAATAATAACAACAAAAACTAGACAAACATTTCCACAATTGCTTGAGCAATCCCACTATATTATTATTATTATTATTGTTATTGTTGTTATTCAATAATATTTTATCTTAATTTCCTCAATATCATACAATATATTGTAGCAATACATCAATTATAGTAATATATTACTCTCTATTGATGATTCATATGTCTATAATGTCTGATAAATGTAAGTTATACTACATTATAACACTTTGTGTAACATTTTATCAGCATTTCAGAGCATAACATACAGAATTTATGTTTCTATGGGTTTCTTTTCATTGCAGATAAGACAATACCTGAAGTCACAAGATTTGAAAAACGAAGGCAAAACTAAAGAAGAGACCTTCTACGATGGTGTTGTTAAGGATGTACTTCGTAGGAATGACGCCGACAGAGATGGGACGTTATCTGTGAAAGAGTATAATGTCTATGGACATGATGAACTCTAGCATCCATCAAAACTGCTCCAGTTTTTAACTGAGTCTTTAATGTTGTTGTTCCAATGAAAATACCACTGTTGCTGCACCCTTACAGCCTCCTTTCTTTTCGAATTTACAGTCCCCTAAACACATACACACACACACACACACACACACACACACACACACACACGACAATGACCACTGAAATGAAGGACTTTCACGGTGTATTAACCTCATTGGGCTGGTGTAGTGCAGCTCCAGGAGGGTGTCTTAGAAAACAATATTTCTGAGTTAAGAGAAAGCGGAAGAGACTGAAGTGGGCTGGCTCTACTGATGCGTCATCTGTCTATCAAGTCCTGCCACGCACACAAGAGCACATCATGACTTCTGTGTTATTTATTTACTTATTTCAAATATTCCACACAGATAGAAGTTTTAGATTAACCGTAATCTTGCTTAGTGAGATACCCTCCAGGAGTTAAAAAAGAGAACATTTAAACTCCAAACTGTCATTAGAGAACATTGTAGGTTGTCATATTTTCTTTCTTGTGACAATCCAGTCAGAAATAGTCGACTGTAAATTCTCACTTTGTGGTTTGGGCCACTGAAAACTGATGAGGTAGAATAACATTTATTTGACACATTCCACAATCATATATACAACTGGAAACTTCTTCAGCAAGCACACTCCTGCTAAAAGATGAACCATAAAATCTGTCAAAAAACCTGTCACTGACCAGCTCCTTTATAGCAATATCATTGTTCCCTTGTCTTTTGTTCACCAACTTGACTGGCTGAATTCAGACTTTAGCCAAGACAACCCACTGACCCCTAACACCCCCTTCAAATTTGAAAGGCTTGGGCAGCTCTCCATTTGGCCTCGGCCTGATGACCACCCACAGGAATTCTTGAGATTTCCTCTCCAAGTACTCCATGTGTCCACGTTGACAGCTGTCCTGAAAGATGCCAGCAATGCATAATCCAAGGACAATTTGATTAAACAAACACTGCAGAATAGACTTAACATTGTCAGATTCTTCACCGAAATTCCATTTAAACATCCTATCTAGTAGAATACTTAATTTAGTCTATAAATTACACACGTATGAATCACATACAGCTCTAAGATAACATACGACAAACATTTCTGCTTTTAAACTGCAGGGATAATATTTTTCTTCTAGTAGCACTTTAAACAAAGAATTTGACATCACATCTCTCCACCCCTAAAAAAGGGAGTTTATTGTGGTGCAGTACATGAGAGAGCCAGTGGATAGCGCTCCTGTGCTATAAATGCAGGGTCACCTATGTGTTTTCCAGACATAAAGTGTATTGCTCATTGCAGTTCATGTTTTCATCAATCTCATTTGTTGACAGACTAGTGACATATTACTATATTATCTTACAAACTACCTGTTGACAAAATAAAAATCCTGAGTAAAAAAAGGCAATTGATTTCGTAAACATACAGAAAGGGGTTACAGTATGCATAACGCCAATAGTTCCTCTAATGCTTGTGTTTGAGATACTTTTTGTGTCATTTATTTGGATCAGAAAGAGCAAAAATGTGTTCAGACATGATGCTGAAGTATACTAAGCTCATATTAATGTATCGTTCCAGAGGTTACAAAGTTTCCAAAGTATATTAAGTTCCCAAGGTTACAAAGTCCCTTGGTGATATGACATGAACTAAAATGGAGCAAAGTTTAAAAAAAAAAAAGAAAACAGGAAAAACATGTGTGGACAGCATTTTTCACATCAGATTTCAGTTTGTATGATGTTTTCTATCTAAAATCACAGTCCTTCAAAGACTAATGTTTTTGACTTCTCCAGAAACTTTCCAAGACCAGTGTAAGATGGTCCATTAGTGGCATGTTCTGGACATTTGTTTCCTTTTGGTGCTTCAGCTGGCCTGTGTCATCTGTCCTGTGGGATGTAAACATTGGCTGCAGCAGAATGTGCAATCCGTTGGTTGTGCCCCATGGGCGCCTCACACTGAACTCTGAACTGGTTCTGAAGTGATTAAAGGTCTCCGTGTGTGTCTTCTGGTTTGAGACCACCACCTCAAGACTGGAGTGTAAAAAGGAAATCACTTGTTTCACACCATGCTTCAGACGCTCCTCCTAGGACCATTTTGTTTTTGTTCCTGCAGTGTTTTGTGTCCCGAACATCCCCCAAAACCTTTTAAAAGCAGAAATCCATGCTCATTCCATAGGCAGAATCCTCATAGGCCCTTTCATGGCAGGATGTGTCAGAATTACTGCTAAATAAATCAGACCCACAGAATGTGAGCAGCAATGCTCATCACAGTGTGTCTTTGTTATCTAGTAAAATGCTTCTATTGTACACCATAATGCTTCAGTGAAACTGCTTGTGAAGCTAAACTAAATTTAGACATTTATATTTCGGATAGTTTAAACTTTAAAGTCCTGTTTCACACACAATCTATTACAACCAGTTTACATGGCTTTGTATCTAAATGCATATATAGTAAATTGAAGGTAGGGTATAGGGAGTTGTTGTCATACTATTCCTTTGGCCAAATCTGCATCTCATCAGATGGAGTGAGACCTACTTTGCTGCACGTGTCTGTGCTCAAAAACATCAGCTCCACAGGCCAAGGCCAGCCTCTTTTGTGAAAGTTGGGAGGTGTGATGTCAAATGAACAGATGCTGAAAAACATGGGATTGGAGCAGACTCTACTGAGTCACAACTTGTGTGACAAAAACACTTTCACTGTGTTTCTCAGACAGTGCAATCACAGGAATATAAAATACACATACGATTTCAAAGCAAGTTTTGCTTTGATGTTTAATCTTAAGGGATGGCTCGTGGTATAGACTAACGAGGGGAAAAGAATACGGAGAATGTCTGCATTCTGACTTACAGCAGCACCACTAAGTTTATTGGTGCGGTGTTACAGACATTAAGTCTCCGTCAGGAAAGTCTTTTTTTTCTCCACACAGACTAACAACACAGTCCAAACAAGTACAGGGGAGAGCAGAGAGCTGCTGCAAACTGCTTTAACCAGAAGGAAGAAAGTCATTACTCTTGAAGAAACTCTACCTTCAAATTCACAGAGATACCCTGTCTAAAACCACTATGTAATTGAGCCCTCTTCGAAAGGTCTCCTCAAACGTGTACACACAGAAGAAGTCTTGGAACAATAGAAGCAGACCACATCAGACAGCTGAAATGTTCCAGTGGGAGAGTGGGGGAAATTGGGAGGGGTGCAAGCCGCAGAGAGCACGGGACTCAGGCAGCAGACGGACCGCGACAAGAAGCCCTAGCAGCATAAACAACATCAGCAGTCAACTCCACAGCAAAACCTGAGGGGACTGCTTCTTCAAGAACTCTATTATGGTGAGGGACTGCCCCAGCGAGCCACCTGGATTCGCCCAGCCGTGATGACAGGCTGCTGAACCACAGGATGTCCTGGCACATACTGCATGTGTAAACCTTGTAGTGAACAGACAATGTGCCCCATCAATAATTTCAAGTTATGTACATCAGTAATAGCTGATTCACATATCAGAATCAGAATCAGAATCAGAATCATCTTTATTGGCCAAGTACATTTCCACATACAAGGAATTTTTCCTGGGTTTAATTGCTTTAATTGCATATGCATGCAACAGTTTAGGATAATAAATAAATACAATATATAATTTAATAATAAAATATAATAATCTGTCAACTGTTCACTAGAGTGACGGCAAGGGGGAAAAAACTGTTCCTGTGTCTGGTGGTTTTTGTGTACATAGTTCTGTAGCGCCTGCCAGAGGGGAGGAGCTGGAACAGATTATGTCCAGGGTGTGAGGGGTCTGCAATACCCTATACATACGTGTCTTTGGGTCGTCTGCTCAACAATGTGATCTGAAGGTCAGCGCCACGTCAATAATCAATAGTCAAGTCTTTGAAAGTTCTTAGTTGGTTTAGACAGGGAAAATGGATGTCTATTAGTTCAGACACCTATCCAAGGATTTATTTAGTCACATGTGATCCATAAATCAAGTCTTCCCAATCTGCCCTGACAGGTCCTGCTTTTTATTGGAAAGACACTATAAAGTCCTGCTCCTGTGTAAACATGTCTCCAGACAGGTTTACATGGAGGGGGAAGGATACAGAAAAAGGCATGAAGGACCTGAGTAAATACTAGTTTGCTCCACAGTGGAACAACTCCTAGTCTGCTTTTTTATTTATTTATTTATTTATGTGTTGTTAGGAGTTGAGATTTGTACCTGTGATGATACTGCGATCACATTTGTGTGTCCAATCCCCAATACTATCTTTTCCATATTGGGCACAAAATAGAGATTGATGGTTGGGACTGGTCATATCAATTTAGGAACACACATTTAAAAATACAGTACAAAGTTATGATTATAACCAGAACAATGTACACCTTTGGAGAGATGCATAATGCAAAAAGTAAGCTGGCTTGTCTATGAACTTTTTAAGTAAAAGAAAAAGTAATCTGAAGTCGTATGAGCCTTTAAGAGGCCCATGTTTTAATCTAGATAGTTAGTGGATAATGACCAATATAGGTCATTTTCACAACAATTATTTCATTTGATATTTAGATGTGATGGTTATAATAAATAACAGTGGACTTTTGGACATTTATTTGGATTTTGCTTCCTCTTCTTGTCAGAAGACTTTAACATGCGTTGGCATTGACATTGTTTGTGTCTGGAACTCAGTTTGGCGGATATGACACCATTCTTTCACAAGAAATCCCATCATTGTGGAAAATGCTTCCCTGGGCACTCTCTAAAAAGTCTATAATAATACATGTTCAGATGGATTGAAATACAGTCAATAGAGCAGCCAAAGAATAAAGTTCGCATTGTGTTCATACTCATCTCAGCAAACCCTGTGATTTGGGGTGGTGACATCCTGAGAGAGACCATTTCCATCAGTAGAGGAATGCTTCACCACAGGATAGCAGGGGTCACACTCAATACCCTCTGTTTTCGTTGGCATTTTACCTTGTCCTTTTAGAGGATGAGTGGACCTAAACTATGCTGGGAAAATGCAACCCCGAAAAACCATAGCACTGCAGCCAAAACCTTTGTGGGCACTGTGCTCAGGTCAGTCGGTTTGCTTTGGCCCGTGCCACAAAAACGCTCATGTCTCCTTGCTGAGAGCAGGGTAAAGGATGAGTCATCTGACACCCAGACATTTTCCAGTGCTCAGTGGACCAGTTTGCGGTCTTTGCATCATATGCTTGCAAACGTGCCACTTTTATGTTAAACACGGTACTAACACATCTGAACATGACTAAAATGTACCTCTTTTTACAACTTTGAAAAGCGGTATAATGGTATAACCCTTTCCGGTTACGGTATTAATGTGATAATTAATGTCAATTTGTTTTGAGCTGGATAAAATTTGCATGTCACAAAAAATCATGCCAGCAGCATGCCATACATTTACATCAGGAAGCTGGTTGAAGTTTCCTGGTAGTACATTTTCCCACCACAATTAAACTGTATTGAACATTGGGATTTCACCCTAGCATGCATCAAATACATTATTTTCCCAACCCAATTTCAACAAATATGGAGGAATATTTGTTTTCATCAATGAACTCACTATAGCTGCGTGAACATATCCCCATCACTGAATGATTTATATACAAATTCAAATGAATGTTTGAATTTTGTAAAACAATGATGAATTTTCCATATATATTTCAGAAATGTGTGCAGTTATTATCAGCATGCTCTACCAGTTGAGCTGGTGAATAGTTTTAGCTTGTTTAAAGATGAACACTCGAACACAGACACATCCTACTCCACTAAGGAGCCACTGGAGACCTTCCCTGCTGGAGGCCTCCCCTGCTGGAGGCATTCCTCCTGAGGCCCGCAGGTATCCTCCCAGTGCTCTGTGTGTGCACTCATCTGTCTGTGGGGAACATGATGAGGGATGACTCACCTGACCGTATCGCAGCACTGCACCACTCAGTAACTTAATGCCTGGGCCGTTTTTCAGCACTGCATTTACAAACGCCACTTGCCAGGAAAAGTGAGTGAAGGTTTGCCCAGCGCTCAATGGAAAAATTACCCCTGATGAAACGTTAGCGAGGTAAGTGGTCTTTGTGAAGGACCAGTCAGCATCAATGTCAATCAAGGAAATCTTTAATATTATACACACTAGGGTTCTTTGGTGGCCCACAGTGCAGAAGTTCATATAGTTTACTGGAATTATTATTATGCTATTATTACGTTATATAAGTGAATTGACAAGCACATAATTACGTAGGCTGCTGCAACATAGTGATATTTAAAAGGTATTTCAGTTGTGACTATGCGCTATTTGTCCTCCAAAACAGAAAGCTCTTTTAACTTTCATGAAATCACCAACCACTGCAATCACAACCACACCAACCCACTATCATAAACATTGAAACAATTATCTTTATAAAAAACATTTACTTAACTTTTTACTCTCTACTTAACATTTACTTAACTTTTTACTAAAGCTTTTTACGCTTTATTGTTCGTGGGTTGACAGTTTGACATATGTTACATGAGGTTGGTCTGACTGAGCATCGAATAGAGGGACATAGGATTTCAATTAAAATGTGCTCTAAATTAAGTACCTTTTTTCTCAACAACTGCAATCCATTATGGTCTTTTAGCACAGTCCCCTCTGTTGAGCAACCTTCTTGTATTGTTGTTCAACAGTGGTTTGAGACAGCCTGACTTACAACAACATGCTGCCAGACACACAAAAACCTTTAAAAAAAAATGAGAACGAAACCCAGCCAATAGGGTTAAAGATGAAAGCAATGGTCAGACTGATGCTTGACTTTTCATACACGCAAATGGGACTGGCCTTTTCTTCTTCTTCTTCTTCTAAGAAAAAGACTTGAACAGTGACTCAACACTTTGGCGCCTCCCACCTACCCAGGAAGCCCCTCCCCTCTGAACCTTCCCCTTGTTGGGCCTCATTTCTTCCAGGAAACAGTTTAATTATCCCGCCATCTACAGCCCAATGTGGCGAACAGATCTCGGAGCTGAGGTCATTGTTATCCATTCATCATGGCCAGAGAATTTCCCTTTCTGACTCTCCAGCCCCCAAGCCCCAACCTCAGCCCCAACTGCAGTGCCGGTCCCAGCTCCCACATCACCCCCTGTACTCCAGAGTGACTCAATTCCATCTGGGCTTCTCACTGCATCTAGTCTTCCCACATTGCAGGGGAGGGTCTAGTCACCAGTGATTAAGTGGGGAAAATACTCCTCCGAAGGGGAAAACTGTGAGCAGCATCACGGTGTCAGCTTGTCAGAGTGGCCCCTTTGAAATTCTATGCTACAAAGGAAAAAAGATCCGACATAGACACATCTTAAGGATCACCATTAATGTTAAGGGACAAGCACTATGAAATACTGTTCCAGTATGCAAAGAAATGTTGAAGAACTGTATGAAAATCCTCTCATGAAGTACATATGTGCCAGGCACGAGTAGTATCAAGGGAAACTCAAAACATGTGGGTTCCCTCAATCTCGCGATATTATTTTTGGCTATATAGTTGGCCTTTAGAGATAAGACTTAAAAGGTTATTTCATGAGTGAAACAGGACCCGTTGCTTACGATTCAAACATAAAGTGCAATGGTAACATTGGTAAAACAATGCCAGAGACCACTAATGTTCCACTGTTAGAAGTTCAAAAGTTCCACAGTGCAGTGCAGTGCAGAGAACATCATGAACATTTCCAAGAGAGAAAGAGTGTAACGTTCATGAAGCCCTGTTAAAGTCAGAACACAAAACTATCCTCCACTGGCACTCCAGACAGTGAACAGGAGATGGTCCCTGTGCTGCAGAGAGCGAAAGAAGCACGGCACAGCAAACACGTTTAACTTGTATGAACAGCGACTGAGCCCAGCTATATAAATAATGTTATGCCTGACTGTCATTACTCACCCATAAGTTATTTGCAAGATAGGCTGCTTGAGGCTACCTCTTATTTTCTCTTCTCTCGCTCTCTCCCCTTTATCCATCAATCAGCTACATAAAGATAGAAGCAACACACGGCTTTAAACCAACACATTTTTGAATGTATTAACTGACTTTGTAGAGGCATGTTTCTGGCACGTTGGAGGGAACACTTGAGAAAGGCTTGATTGCTAGAACACTGTGGAACACTGATGCAGGAGTCAGGAAAGGTCAAGGCGGAAACAGACTATGCCTCTGCTGCACGTTTGCACAATTTTTCAAGCTGACAAGCTTTACTAGCTTGCATATTTGTGTACTGTTTCCAGTTACCATCATTTGGACAGCGCATTCACTTAATTCTCTCCCACTTTGTCACACAATATAGCCTTAACAGCCTATACAGTTTGTAAATGTCCAAAGGAAGAACTACTGACAGATTATTCAAATAGGTTTGAAAATGATCAGGAAGAAACAATACCAGTGATAAAGATAAGAGTGCACAATTCATGCTCCATTTCAGTGGGTCTTTCTCATCAAATGTGCAACATGCAATACATTTAATATATTTTCTTGGGTGTTCACCACACAAACCTATCTTTAAATGTGTCATTAATGATAAAGCAAATAGGGTGATTTTATCCAGTGATAGTCATAATCTCAAATAATAATATCTCATTCCAGGTTCACCGATAGGTGTGCCTCCCTTATGGGTATGCTGTCAGGTTAATTTGATTAACATAAGCTGAAGCATTTTTTCATGTTCTCTTCCACTTCCCGCCTTCCGCTTTAAAGTTGCCAGGTGGATTCTGTGCCAATTGCCCAACAGTCATATCTCTGTCAACATCAATGTAAGCCTGCAGGGCACAGAATGGGAACAGTATCAAGATGAGATCCTCCCTTTAGTTAAACCCTCAGAAACATATGCCTGGTTGTGTTCTGGTAGATGTAGGAGAGTACAAGCAGCCCCTGATGCAGTTTATACAGTACGGGTTAGTAGGTCTCCTGATGGAACTGTACTAAGAAGTTGAAATGTGTCTCTCTACAGAGGTCCCTCTCTCTTTCTCTCTCTTTCTCTCTCTTTCTCTTTCTCTCTCTCCCTCTCACTCTTCTCTGTGACCACAATAACAGGAAGGCGATTGATGACACAAGTTATCCACAGATAAGGTTTACACTTGTATTGTCATTTATAGTGTGAATTATCATCAGGCAAAAATATTATCTGAAATAAATTCATATAATACACAGAAGGATGTAGAAATATGTCAAATCACTACTGAACACTGAACAGCTGCAGTGTTTACATAGTTTAAAAAACATCAGAGAAATGTTTTGTAAATTCAGCGTATGGAATAAAATTACACTTTTCAAACACTGACATTCAATCATGTGTTTGCAAATTTGGAATGTATACTAATGCTGTTGATGGTAATTACTTTACAGGTACCAGCCACATGAATGAACATGTAATAACCTTTTTTGGCAAAAACTACACTTAATCTTCCAAGACGTCTCTAAACAATGATGCAATCGCTTAAGCAGGGAACGTTGAAAGAGAAAGGACAGATGTTTTTTGCTGGTAGTTTTTATTACTCCTCAGTTCGCCCCAACATCAAATCTCTGTTGAACTGTCACCTCTGACCCCACCTCTCCTTTCAGTGTTTCAGTGCCACGAGAAAGCAGTGTTCTCTCGTGTATTTCCCCTTCCTGGAGCCCCTCAGCCACACTAGAGCTGGAAAGTAAACAAAAGTCCCCCGTCCAGAGTTTCGACTTCTCCATCCCCCTCTGAGATAGCTCAGCAGTGAGTCATGTTCAGGGATCCTGCGTCTGCTAACATTTCCCACTGCGTGCAAATCATTTCCCTGCAGCCGGGCACAACCGATTTTACTTGCGGTCCTAAAAAACTGGCTGCGTAATGCTGCAAGTATTTACCCCCATACCCCTCTACCCTTTAATTAGTAGTTCGGATTTTTATTACGTGCATTAAGTAAAAGTGAGCAGGGCATTATACTTGAATCCATCCAGGAGTATCAACTTCTTTGTTGCTCAGTGTATTGTGTGGACCACGCAGAAACACTTTACTGATAAAATCAGACTGCTAGTGTGAATCAATTATATTTTGATTAATTTGGATTAAAGGAACCCATGATGACCAAAAGTCATGTAGAGTTCACTGAGGGAAACTGGTGATAAATGCTTCTTTGGGTGGGCCACGACCAGCCTCCCCTGCCCCCAAACCTGCTCCCTGTCTAAGAATGTAACAGACGACTGTTTTGTTTTGTGTTTATGCCCTCGTCTGTCACTGTATACAACCTATGTGTGACAGGTCCACTTGGAGGACTCTGCTGAGACTTGCTCTGGCAGTACATCGACAATCAGCTTGGGGGTGTTCATCTCCGTTAAAAAGGGATTGAAGCGAACTGTAGGGGTAGAGGTGAGAGCGTTCCTCCGGAGACTTGGGAGAACTGATGGTATCTTACCAGAGAGGAGGATGGGCATACCACAACCACTCGCAGAGAACTGTGTTCTCTCCCCCAGCTGTGAACACTGCCGATAAAGAATTCATGAAACTAAAGAAAACACAAAACATTAGCATTAGTGTGGAGGAAGGATGTTAAGGAACATGTTTTAAACAGCGGATCATTTGACACTAGCGTGAACGATGCATATACACACAAAGGATAACTGAGGAGAGTGAAGAGAATATGACTCCAGCAAAAGTTCAAAGGACAGACAGGGAAATGTTCAAGGGAGAAGTTTATCTCTTTCAGGGGGATGGAAAGTTCGCCACATGTCCGCTACGACAGAAGGTGTTCATATGCGGGCACCCTAGAGAGCCATCTATCAGAGGACCTTCAGCACACGTGACAGAAACATACCACAGAGCACCCACAGCACACTATACGCGTAGCCATGGGACTGAAATACCCCCCTTAAATCCATGTAGTTTATAAGATAAACAAAACATAATGCACTGCGATCATCTGCTAAAAGGAGTATTTGCCCAAGGAACTAGGAACATCTGTAGTGTTCCTCTATGTATATACTGTATATATAAGGCATGCATGCGTGTTACAATTACTGTGCATGTCTATACAACTTTCATTTTAGATTTTGTGTATAAAGTCAATGTATATTATATAAAAAATTATAAACCAGTGGCTCCTTAGGAGTAGAAATTACAGTGTCTGGTTTCATGTTTTCCTGTATGATTTGTTCTGTCCTTTATTACCCTCAAATCTGTACTCCATTTAAAAAAAAGTAAATGCATTTTGCAGAGAAGCAAAGTCCAGGGAGTGCTTCTTAGAGGAAAAAAAGACGGCACCATTGGCAAAGCTCCTCTACCATGTGGAAAAATGTTTAGCGTGAAGGTGATGTTCGGGAACATTACAAGCAGGAGATAGAGAGAGGGGAGTTTTTTAACTTGAGGAAATCTCTTTCTGGCTTACATTACCTCAGAGAATTCAGTTAAGTCATGGCCAACACTACACTAACTTTTTCAGTACTCAAGTGTTTGTTGACCCAAATGATATTGTGCAGCAAAATTGGTTTGGCTTGAATAAAACCATGCTCAACTAAAATCATGCTCAAACTAAAACAACTAAAAAACAGTTTAATGCCCCTCCTTTACTCCTTTTTGTTTACTCCAATGGTTACAAAAGTAAAGTAAAGCTCCATGTAGGTTTGACAATGTGACGTTACAATGGAAAATGCTGAAGACAATTATTTGGAAGCCAAGTATTTGGAAGAGAGAGAGCTAGTCTGGATGATGGAGCAAGAACAGGGCTAGTTGAGAATTACACTTCATAATGGTGTGTGAGCTCTGGCTGGAGAAATTGTTTATTGCAGTATTTGGCAGCTGTTTCCTTGGAGACCCAGACTCTGCTAATTGTTTCCATTCTCAAGGAAGTTCAGTAAACGTAGAAATTATTCAGCAACTGCCATAGGCTTCCATTGCACCACTTTTTTTTTTACATGTGATTAAATCTGACCAACATGTTGTAGTAATTGATAGTTTTGTCTTTTACACATGACCAGGGGCATTGATGTTGTCAATACAGTTTTGTTGGTTTGTTCTGGCTAGCTTAGCATGACATGCATTTTGTCTAAAAATTCAAACATCTCTTCCTAACTCTTACAATGAAATTAAGTGAGAAATAGCAGGAGAAACACACCATGTGTATAAGTTGTACAGCAGGCTACAACTTAAATTAGGTGTCTGAAAGTCAGGGGTGGAATGAAGACTGCTAATGATTGTGCTTTCCGGAGCTGGAGCTGGATTTGTATCATAGTTCTAGGACCACATCAGTGAGCATGCTCATCATGTGGCAGCCTACTCTGGGCACGAATAGCTCCAAAAATCTTTTCAAATGTGGATTATTCTTCTCTCTCAGTCAGGTCTGGATTTCATCTAGCCACAATTTAAGTGAGTCATGCATGTCTTTGGAACAGACATGCAATGTTTCAAAATAAAGGCGTATGAAGTTCTAGCCCCACAACTAAACTTGAGTCTAGAATTGAGGCTTCACTTACTTGTTCTCGGCTCTCACAAGAATTCTGGTGCAACTGAATCTACTCATTGTTGCAATTAAAGGCTTTTTTAATCAACAAGGTGATAGAACTCGCTTGAAAAGGTATCATTTGGATACTCGGTTACTTAAAAAATGTTGAGTGAACAGATTTGTTTGCATGGCACGGTCCCCATCGACTATAAGTTATTTGGCAATTCCACCTAGGTTGATCAGCTGAATCAGCTGAGTGCCTGCAGGTCAAAGACAGCCCTTCAGCTGGCTAGTCAGTAAATAGGTCAAAGGCTACAGATGACCCCAGCCAAAAGCCTAGGGGTGGGCCCATTCAAGGGTCTATGATTAATGGGTTGGAGACAGGGACGTGCACAGGAGGGGGCTAAGGTTGTTCGGGCAACCTCGACTGAAGTTGCCCCTCCGAAGGAAATATATATATTTTTTAAATAGTATTACGGCAGAACTTCATGTAGGCCTAGATTAAATAATCGCGGAATATGTGCGCAGGGGGAGGGGCCGTGGCGGCGGCGGTTAGTGATCGACCCTGACAATTTCAGAGTTTCAAGTGATACAGGCAGAATATGCGTCCAGGGGGAGGGGGCGTGGCGGCGGCGGTTACAAAAATGTACGTGTTGCCTCTTTTTTCCAGGGCAGAGCAATGGCCCTTCAAAATTCCTGTGCACGTCCCTGGTTGGAGAGGAGAGCTATTTTGCCGTGTGCACATGGAACATGTGTTTGTTGTGGGTGCATGGGAAGTGGTCAGACTGAGAGGGGCGAGATGAGAGGAGGTGAGAGGGAGGAGGAGACAGTCAGGTGGGCAGCAGGGAAGGAGCAAAGTGGAGGATGGGGAAAGGAGATGAGATGATGTGTCCTCAAAGAGCTAACATGTGCCAGAGGAGGTTGTATTTTACTTTTCATTTTTTGTGGTAACCTAATATATTAATGCTGTCTTGCTGTGTTCTGTGTACCCTCCTAACCTTGTCTGCTGTGTGTTTGTGTGTGTGTGTGTGTGTGTGTGTGTGTGTGTGTGTGTGTATGTGTGTGTGTGTGTGTGTGTGTGTGTGTGTGTGTGTCTGTGTGTGTTTGCATAGGCGGAGATCCCGATCCCTACCATAACGTTGTTCCCCCCAACAGTCATTGTAAATACAATTCTACCCGGACATGTCCTCTTTTCGAGACCTACAAAAATGTGTCCGGCAGGGATTCCAAAATCAGCCGGGGATTTTGCCTTGCCGGACATTTGTGTTCCTCTGTGTATTTTAAAAACTAGTTATTACGTCTCTGCATGTGAAAAAAATGGCAAAACTTTGTCGCGGGGGGAGGGGGCGGGGTCATCCGCATGTGAAAAAGATGGCCAAACTCTGTCGCGGAGGGATGGGGCGGGGTCATCCGCATGTGAAAAAGATGCCAAAACTTCGTCACGGGGGAGGGGGCGGGGTCATCTGAAATTTTCCTGTGTCCCCCCCAGGAATTACTCTCCGTGTATTGTCCCCCCCTACAACGAAATGGGATCTCCGCCCCTGTCTGTGTGTGTGAGAGATGCCCCTCACCCCGGCCCCCGTGTCTTGTCAGTTGTCAGTGATGACAGTTTGTGATGTACAATTATAGGGGGGAGGTGAAAATAATCTGTGAATTAGACGGGTCAGTTATTAATATGGGGCAGAGATAAGTGGGGTGAGGTGTGAAGATACTCAAGATTCTAGTCAGTTAGACGAGCCATTGACTTGGCCATTGCTTACACTTACTGTAATTTCCCGACTATTAACCGTGGTTTATACATTGATTTCTGCAGCCCTGCTGTCCTATACTTAGGAATGCATTTTTTCTGCCTGGTAGTTCGTAATGTGCACAGTAACTCTGCCAGATACAGCATGCATTGTTCTCTCTCTCTCTCTCTCTCTCTCTCTCTCTCTCTCTCTCTCCCTCTTTCACATACGAAAAACAACATTTTCATTCACACCCAGTCACATTCAGTCAAAGTAAGGGGTGTCGTGTATTCCTACCAGACTGTATTCAATGGCACACTATGGAGCTTGAACCTCTGCAACAGGTGTGTGAGGTCTCATGCCAGTTAACCTGGCTATGAACTCTGTCTATCTTAGGGAACCATCTTAACAGTTCATAGTTGCTAGCGTATGTAATATGAACACATTTTAATATGAAGTGAATATGATCTTGTGTTGATATGAAGCTGCACAGGCACCCCGAGAGTTTCAACCTTTTCCAGTTATAATTGTAGTTAAATCAAGGAGTCTAAAACATCAGCTAGATACATAGCTATCATTTTAGGCAAATGGAACTCTTCCATTTAGACCGTTTAAGGTGATGTTAGTTCGTGAAAAGGACTTTTAATTTCCAGAAATGCTCAAGATCGCTATCAGCAGTGAAAGTTGTCATCCGTAGGACAGTGGGATTACAGTAAATGTTAACTATATTCGCTGCATCAGAACATCCAACCAATCAATCGATTTTAATAAGGTCGCCAGGTGATTAATTAACAATTAGACTGAAATCTTTAGCATCTATTCCCACACCACAACACTAAATGAATGCTCAAGAAATAGTTTTCATTGTGATTGGGAATGGGGTATTTGTGTGTGTGTGTGTGTGTGCATGTGGGGAGGGTGTATAGGTGTAGTATTAATGCCCATCCCTACTTCAAACATTAATGCCCATCCCTACTTTTAAATGGCTAGTAGCGCTCGCACCACAACTACATGACATGATATAACGTTCAATAAACTGCGGGTGCAGTCAATATTCAGGTTTGTTTAATAAAATTACATGAGATACTGTAATGCGGTTTATGCAGGGTGCGGTTAATAGTCTGGAAAATATGGTAGGCAAGACTTCCTCAGCCTTAGCTTAGCGGTGTCAACTTCCCCAAAAATGCTATGAGATTTCCACGCATAGTAACACCTCCTAATACCCGCAGATTAGGTTTTCCCCCTGAGGCAATACACTCTGTCTATATTGCACTGTACCTGATGCCTCCTGTGTCTTAATCACTGGGTAAAGTCAAACAACACTTCAAACATACCCTTAAGGCACAAGTTAACTAAAGTTGACGTGCATAGTGCATAGCCTACATCTCCCATTTCAGCGCTCTAGATTCAAGCCTTGAGGACAGAACTATTATAGTTATACTGTTACCTGGATTACTAACGAAGGTGGGTGTAAAGGAGGTCAAGGTCAACAAGTAGGTGCCACACATGATGGACTACACATGGCTTTTAGTCTTGAGGTTAACGTGCTCTGTTCCTCAGGTCCCAGACTAGAGGGCAGGCCTGTTACATAGCCAGTGTAGGTACTTACACTTGTGTCATTAAATGTCCTGAAAGGGTTCTCTTCCTCTCTTCAGGTTCTTTTTGTTTAAAGGTAATTGTACACTTGGTATTGTATTGTGTACGTTGTTTGCATGTGTGGTGGCCTCCTGTCCTCCTCTCAAAATGGTTTAAGTTGTTTGCATGTGTGGTTGTCTGCTGTCGCCATCCCAAGCTTTTTCTGCGCTTGCTTTTGTTCGCCTTCCTGTTTGCAGGTCATTGGCTTTAACTACACCAGGTGATCTAAATTCTGCTTTTTAGAGGTAGTGGCCATATGGCTACAAGTTTGGGAAGAGCCAAACTCAAGACACTAATCCTGACATTGTCAGCATTAGCGTTGTAACATATTAATTAAAGTAACTTACTGAGAGAGGACTTACTGTCATATGATGGATTACTCAGTCATGCTTGTACACCATGCCAATGGAGACTGCTGAAGTTTTTTTGACAGTGGTGTTAAATTCCCTCTGCAGAAATAAACCTGTATGTTTGTCATCAGTGGCTGCTGTTGCCACAGGCAACACAGGCAATTGCCCCAGGGAGCTAATACTCATGGGGTACTTTGGTACACAAGTTTAAAGGGGAATATAAAATTGTTTGATTGCCTTGAGCATAAAATGAGCCAGAACCTCCACTCTAGTTCTTTCTTGTTGCTTCCATTTTTGTGTTTACTTTTTAAGATTGCCAAGACATTCATCATTTTTGTGGTATAAAACCTTATTGTGGTGATCTAGAGAGTTGGAGACAGGAAGGGGGACTTTACAACCATTTATACGGCAACTGAAGTCCAGACAGGGTCGTAGGTGGACTTATCCCATAACTTTGTTCTAGCCGAGGGGTTCTGTTTTATCAGCAGAACTGTCAACACCTCCATCCTTCCCTTATCACATACATTTTTTTTGTTTCTGGCTGTTCACTGTAGGTAACTTAAGGAACTAGTCAGAGCTTGACTGGAGCTGGAGTCTGCCCAGATGAGAAATTCCTTTGGATAACTCCACCATTGTGTTAAAGGGGGATGGTTCAGTGCAGAGTTCAATACATTATCAATCTCAATTTTTCAGATGGAAGTGTTTTCATTCTGTACTCTGCCAAGGAGGCATGAGGTATGGATTTGAACTTAAGGGGGGGAAACAACAAAAGTAAGATATCTGATCGGCTTCTTAACCATTCCTAGGTTGGTTGTATAACATTTTATTACTCCACCTTAATGTCTCCAGAATGCACAGTTAATTAAGCTACCACCCATGGTTGTTTGAATTACTGTGAATCAGTAAGCCTAAGGCTGACATTTACTCAGTCAGGCTGATCACAAAACTTTACATGGATGTAGACCATATGGTGATGAAACTACTTTACTACTTTTACCAACTGAGCTGAAATAACCCTTTCTCAGAATGTTTAGAGTGGAGGTATGTAAGGTATGCCCAACTTGATGAAGCGAGGCAGCAGTCCATACAGTCTTTCTAGTGGACCTATCAATTTATGGTTCCTTATACCGCAAGAGTAGCCTAACAACTGGCTACATTTTGCCGATGATCCAATAAATCCAATAAATCCCATTCTGATTCTGATTCTGATTCTGAATAGTTGTCACCTTTACCTGGATGCATTGTTGACAATACATCTTTTACTGAAGTAAATATGAAGGTTTTTGTTTTTCCTTTTCAAGACAATCTGAGATTTGTGGTGAGCTCTTCAGCATTACCAGACAGTGTGCAGACAAGCTAGGAACAGGAGGCTATGATTCATCCTAGTCTCCGCTCGTGCAGCGCTTACCTTCCTTCTGGCTACATTTTGCCGATGATCCAATCGTTGGCAGGCCAGTTAAGCAGCATTACAAAAAGTCTGCCATCCCCCCCTCCCTTCCTCCAGTGAATATAAAACTGATCGTTGCAAGGCCCTGCTGCAGAGAGGTTTGGATTGGCCAGCAGCCTCGCCATTTATGGGCAGGGCAAGGGGAGAACAGCTGCCTTTCTCCTCTACCTCTCTCGGAGTCTCCCATGCTGCTGTCTGATGGAAAGTAAATCACCTGATTCTGTTAGCACTCACAGAACATGGGTCACAGCTGTTTCCTCTTGTTTCTCTCATTTGTTCCTGAAGACACACAGAGTCTGGGCTAAGATACCCAGATAGAATACTATGGGCTCTACATTTCACCAAAAACATTACAGATTGAAATCCTATATTGGATTTTAAAAGCTGATATCCCACTGAAAGCATCAGTGTAAAGCAGCAATGAGGAGTTCTGTTCCAAAACTAGCAAGCTAACTACCTAAAAGGTATGCAAAAACCTTGCAAACACCACCAACAGCCCAGCTGACACTGATATAAACTTACCAACACACTAACTGGTGTTTAGCTGGCAATGTCATGCTGTGAAAGCTTTTCTTCCTGCCTGGAACACAGAACTACAGTACATAGGGCATATCCTGAATGGCTAGTGGGAAAGACACAAGTGCTTCACATGACCGTATGCTATCAAAATGAATTTGAGGATGGTACCAAAACTATTTGCCTATAAAACCTCAATACCTCAAAAAGTGTGAAATTGTTGAATAGTGTTACTTTAACACTTAACTCATGTATGATGATGATCTTGAACATTTAAGCTATGGCTTGATATTAAATTTAACATTTATCATGGTAGCAGCCAGAAAAAAATAAGTTAATAACATCACTAGAAGTTATTATTTATTAATTAATAGTTTACGTAAGCGTATATTGTAAGTCTATAAAATGATTGATTTCAAGTCCTTCCCCCACTTTACCATGGCAGGGTGTCAGTTAAGCCAATGTAAAAATTGTTTAGGTATAGATCGTGTCTTCATACATTTTCATGTTGATTCCTTTCCCCTGTTAATCTTGTGATGATTGAGTACCTTGTGATATTATAATGTGACAGAGTTCAAATAAAGTGCGCTTGGTCTTTTTTCCCCCACAATTCAGCATAAAGAACTTTTGTGACGGCACAGAAGTAAACCATTTTCTTTAAGAGTGCAGATACTAGATCAATGGAAGCAATGCAGAGCAAAGCAAAATGTGCCTCATCAGGTGTGCAGGTGTATAGCGGGTTACTGAAACCCATGTTTCAGATAGTTGTGGCAAAAATAATAGATTTTTAGATTTGGGCTATTGGGTTAACATACATAGCATAATCTGGCAGTGTGACCCTCACTTCTGTTAACCACAGGAAACCCGCCTGAAACTCTGTTAATCATTGTGCACAGTCACAAAAGGCTGGTTTTGAGCTCTGTCCAAAATAACTGTCAACACCCCCATAACCCTCGAGCTCTGGTCATCCAATCAGAGGGCAGATTGTGATCTGTATCAAACATGAATGTCATCTCCTCCCCCAAAGACAAGCTCAGGCAAAAATTCACCCCTTACTCATTCAACACACATAATCCAAGACTCATTAATGTAATCAAATGGTCTGGGGAATGCCTCTTTTGGGAAGTATTTCGTTTTATGATTTAGTATTTTAGTTATACAGGGCTAATATGCAAGTCATTATTAGATTATTTCACGCTTATCAGTGTCTTCTGATTTGGAGACTGTGCAATTTGATGTAACATGAGACAACTGGCATGTAGTCACACATTGGTGCTAAATTCAAATTCCTTATGTTCGCTAAGAGCTCCATTCAGTTGGTCATTACGAGCCACACACCCCTTTGGAATCCAATGCTGAGTAGCTGTGCAGACTGTGAGCTGATTCGCTGAAATGATTTACAGTACCCACATCCATTAGATTCTCGGATTTGCACACCTCTTTGGAGGAGGTGCGATGACTGGCCTTTCAACATACATTTAAATGATTCATTCTAGTCCAGATTCATCCAACATTTTGCTTTAACCCAATTTTTCTGGTGCAGTTCAATTTTAAAGTAGTCACAGTTCTTGCAGAAGATAGAGTTTTTTTTTACATTTGTGCATGCCTTGGTAATTTGATTATTGCTTGTTGCTCGTTAGTGTTTTTGTGATGTAATTGACCTGACTGAGTTAACGTTGATGGACGTCAAATACATGAGCTCACAGTGTTACACTGGAAGACTTCTGTTGTGAGATGTTTGTTGTAAAGAAGTTCTTTAAATAAGGACACTTTTGTAAAGGCTGCTGGTGTTGAGAGAGGTCTGATGAAGTCCAGGGATTGTGGGAGGAAAGCATTTGCGTGACATGCTTAGAGACAAATGGGAGCTCTTTAATACATGTTGCACAGCACACACTAAACAATTTTAGTTTTCCTTAACATGTAACCTCTCAACAACAGGTGAGCATTTGTGTGGTTGTACTGGACACTTAAAAAAAGAAGAAAAAGAAACAAACAAGTTTTACTGTTGCCATGCCAGGTGGACATAGCTTTGCTTGAAATGATGCGTAACTTGAGACACTCCTTCTATTGTATATAAGAAGTAACGCCAAATATATGCTTGATCTCCATCCGTTTAGTAAATGTTAATGTTTGTCATGGGTTTTGTATCAACAAGAACATCTGCTCAGCATGTGAGAGGTGTGCTATGAAATCCATGAAACTTCACTAACTTAGTAAACAATAGGAAAAGTACACCCTATATTCTCAACAGTCAGGATTGATTAAGGTGACAGTGGACTCATAAAAGAATAAAATGAGAATTTTGTCTCAATTTTACAATGAACAAAAATCACTGATTCCAAAACCTTCCCCAAAATGAAGACAGCTGTAGTATAAAATCTATTCTTGTTCTCTCATAAAAAGTGCCTTTCAGTGAGATTGGTGCCGTTAAGCCACTAATAAAATCTCAGTTTACGGTCTTGCTTAGCAACCAACACTGAAAAAAAGCTCTTCCATAAAAAAAAACCTTATCTTAAGATTATCTTCTCGTTCTCTTCTTTTTTCCCCCCAAAACCAACTTTTTTCCATTCAGCAGTTTTACTAAAACACCAACAAGCTGTGGAGGAAGTTTCATTAGAGAGAAGAGACGTGTGGACAAGGGTGTAGTTTCTCAGAGCAACAACTGTCTGTGACTGGATGATTATGAGAGAGCACTGACAAAGGGGGCTGGAAAATTAGGGCTGCCAGCATTCTTCTTATTTAAAGCTGTAACTACAAAAAAGTGCTTCCAGAGGCTGGGCTGGGCTGGGTCTTGTTGCAGCTAGTGGGAGAGGAGTAGTCTGCCTACATGGTGAAGCGATAACTTGGACCCTTTCATCCTCCTTTTTTTCACCCATTTTGCACATAAGGAAGGCTCATGTCTTGGCCATAGACATGATGGGCTTCATGCAAACTAGGATTTTCTTATTTCTGGCTTTCTTTCTGGTACAAGAGCAGTTTGTGAAATGCCAAGACACCAGTGGTAAGTTCAACACTGCTTGTTTTTACAGTTAATTGTGCTGATGGCTTGTGGATATTGGTAAATTGCTGCTGTTAGAGATGGACAGTGATGAAGCTAACCTCAGCATGTTTGGCACAGGCGGTTGCTTGATGTTTTAAGATAAGATGAAAGAGCCTGACATTTTATACAGCACATGGTTTAGATTTAGTTCAGTTGTTTTAATGTATTTTTAAAGTTAAAGAAGTCTTGCTTTTGAAGTTTAATGAAGAGGGGAAATCATTTGAACCCCAACAGTCCCATCACTAAGAGATCTGCTGTATTGTCTAACATGATACTGGACTTCTGTCAGGGGTTTTGACTCCTGTTGAAATATTTCTATTAAACATCTTTCAGTAAATGCTTTTGTACTAAACATGTCACAAGGACAATGTTGATGTGAATTGCCCCTAGAGGGTGCAAATTAGTGCTATTGAGACTAATTGTGTCCTTTTGTGTCTTCATTTGTGGCTGATTGCTGGTGATGTCACCTTTGGGGGGGTAACACAAACATGTGAAACATGAGGGGGGCTCCTATAGAGGCCATGCTTAAACCACACCTCTATTGTCAGACTATAAGCTTCATTAAGTGTTACCCGCATCCAGATTTTTTCCCCCCAGCACTTTCCTGACAGACACATCTGCCGAGTCCATTTCATCAGGACTCACGCTTCTTTGAGGGGAACACAGCTTGCATGCCTAATGCAGGGCAGATGTAGGGGGAGGGGTGGTGGTGGGGGGTGGGTGGAAGTGAGACCTGCAAGTCACTGAGATAGATTGCCTTAGTGAACTGAGGAGAAAGCAGTCCAGACACACCTGAGCACAATTATTTCAGCCAAGCAATGTTTTCCTTAACTCTTTTTAACGGGGTGACATCATTTTTTCCCTTAAAATGAGGTCACCGGGATTGTCTGAGCCTTTGGCGATGTAGGGAATTTCTTTGTGTGCTTATTTTATCAATACTTCTCTACCTCTGCCTTTTGTCACTTCTTCTCTAACAAATGTTTGAAATTGCCTGAAATTGACAATAAGATCATCAAATGTGCATGTTCTTCATACAAGTGATATCACAGTAGAGCACTTCATATGAAACTCACCTATGTTTTACTTTAGGGAAACATGCATTGACTTACGGGCAAACAGAGACACCTTGTGGTGTAGCTGCATACTGCAGAAGCTGTGATGGTTTCTGTTTTGCATTGCAAGTTTAGTCCTAGCTAAGAAGAAAAACAAGATCAAGACATCACAGCAGTTTTCTTTTAAAAGATATTAACACAGAAGTGAATATGATAATGTGCTGTCTTAACAAATTGATGCCCTTGAAATAAAATGCCAGTAAACTACACATGCCCTTGAGATTACAAGTTTGCCTTTACTCCACTTTGCTGAAATTAGAACTACCATATAAGTACATTCTTGAAGGCAAGCTGTGGAGGAAAGAACCAAGAGTGACCAGAGATCAAGCAACACTTGGCATAACGGAATTTAATGACTATACTTGTTTGTATAGTTTTGCAGAACCTCCCTGCACAGGCCAGACAAAGGCATTCCATGGAATATGTGCATGATCTACAATAGATACTGTTCATGGAGTCAGGGTAGCTGTTTGACAGTTTGGCCCTTCACTGTGCTAGACTTCCACAGCGACTGTTGGAACATGTCAAATTCGTGCTGAGAACTGAGATTTGGTGTTGACTAGTGCAGGCTGCTGATTTTGTAAAGCTGTTGATAGAAATTCTTGACACACCCAACCATGGAAACCAAGGACATGCTTCCTCTCTGTGGAAATCGGGTTTTGCCTTGTCTCTGGCAGATGTGTTCCTGAAACAATAGATTAGGCGGAAAAGCTAACTTGAAGAGTTCTAAATGTTCTAGATTTATCTGGAGCTTTTGAAGATTCTTCAATCTGCCATCTTAGAACCCAAGAGGAGCCGTTGTACAACCAATCTAGAGCCCCAAAGATCAAATCTGTCTAAGAAAATACATAGGTTTTCCTATGTCAGCAAGCAGAATTGGTCTTTTAAAGGTTTAGGATAGCACATTTTCCCCTAGAGTGTATTATAAATATATTTGAATACATTCACTGGCACTGGCAGAGAAAGTCAACACGTCGGGTGTCTTTCTCCAAACATGGCGCCTGAAAATTGAGTATGGTTGCATGTTGATGTCAGTGAATAATGGAAAGCAGCTGTTAATGCTGGAACACTACTGTAATACGTATGCAAAGAAAGGACACATTGTCTGACAAAAAGTAGTTTTAGGGTGTTTGCTATGAAAAGATTGTCTCGCCTTTTGTAATTGGGTGTCCTCTGGTGGAATCAGGATAAGACATAACATGAACTGATTCATGAAGGTGAAAAATTCTAAACTTAAAATGAATGATTAACTTGACTGAACAACTGTAAGTTGCCAAGCACAGCTAGCAGACATGATACATGCTGGTGAGGAATCAGTGCTGTGGGCAAGTAACCTTTCAAAAGGGAGTTCATGTTCAGCGTTGTAGACTAGGGAACCCATGCCTGAGTGCGTGTGAACAAAACCGCCCACCAGGTTCACGTCCCCCACAATCCTGGAGCAGTTGTAAAACATCCCCACACATGGCACTTTTAACTTCAAAGACGCCAAACACTTAACACTGTGTTCACTTAGTCCGCTAAATGCTTTTATAGACAAGGCAGTGGGAAAGTGTATTCAAAAGCATATCATAATGTGTAAGATGCTCTGGCAAATGTTTTTTTAATGAAAATTCGTCTGTTGCTTTCGATCCATGGTTACAGCCAGTGTTTAATTTATTCTCATGGAACGGAACATTTAACTGTGACAATTAACTAGTTTCTGTTGCCAGATCAAATCTGCATATATAAATAAATAACTACATTTCTAACAAAGCTCTCCGAATGTCAAAATATGTGAACCCTGCCAGGCCCACAAGACAGCTTTGATGGAAAACATGTGGTGCATTTTTGTGCCATGACTTGATTACACGCCTCTTTGCTCCCCATGTAAAACAAGGAAAATCAACCTTTACCTGAACCACAATTTAAAACACACAACTTCAGTAGTCATATATGATGTGCCATGAAGATGGACCTTGATGTCTCAATGGGGCAGACATTTTAGTTGATGTTTTTTTTAATACCGCTTGTGGTCATGAGACAGCTCCATGGGAACTACCAATAAAGTAAATTATGGCAGTCAGCAAATGTGGAGCAGTAGATGACTTCCAGATGCTAAAATGGTTGCTCTGGCAGTATTTGTAAAATATTAGAACAAATCTTGGCCGAAACGCAGCGTTGGAGGAAGTCATATAGCTGATGTAAGACATAATGTGTCAGTGAACATCTCAAGGTTAGAGGACATGGAAAATGTGGACACGTGGGTATGTAGCCTGCGGAGACATTAGCCCCCCCCCCCTCTTCTTCTTCTTGGAAGTCATGAAGAAAATAATCAGCCATTTTAAGATGGGCAATTTAGCCTTCTTGTGTGTCAGGGGTAACTTTGTGGGGCACTTCCCTCCGAGTCTGCTCTGTAATCCTAACAACCTGATGGTTGGGAGGTGAAGAGGTTGAAAAAACCTGAAAACACGGGGAACACACAGGTGGGCCGCAAGAGCACCACACAGTGTCCTGCTGAGCACAGTGTTTAAGTCACACGGGTTTACACAGCTGGTTTCGGTTTTTTTGCCAGCCTCCGCACAGAAAATCAGGCCCCTGGATTGCCTTATTTGTGGTTGGCTGTTTACGTACCCGGAATGTTCTGACATCCATATTTCACTATGACCACATTAATCAGCATGTGATTGGTTATATTCTCCATGTGAGATGAGCCATCACATTTCATTAAGGACACAGAGTCAAGTTAATTTGGCTGATTGGTACATCAATGCAGTATTTGAAATGGGGATGGTTGGTGTGTTTCTGAGAAAGGATTAAGCGGACTTGTACGTGTTCATGTTTCAGAAGGGAAGTCCTGACTAACACCCCTTGCTCTGCCTGAATGTGGTTGAGTAGTTGTCCAAGGAGAGCATGTAGTGCATATTACTGAAAGTTTGAAAAGGGAAAATTCAAACATAATTAAACAAATGGTGGACTCAATTAAAGCATTTAGCTGTTTAATGCCATTGCAATCTAATGGCAGTCAGTCACAGTGGTTTAATTAATCTCCATTATGGCCTCGGTGCGCGGTGGAAACAGTGTTTAAGAAATGACATTCATAGTCAATGAATTTATTCACTGTCAACAGTTTATCCTCATTGAGGTTGTAAATAAGGAGGCTACAACTTATTTATTATATTAATTCAGGAGGATATGTTGCTATGGATACAGATTAGTTCACCTTATCCCACTGGACTGAATTCTGCTGATACTGTAAGTATTTAAAATATTTCACATCTTGAGTATTCTTACCCTGACAAACAGATACATTTTTGTATTGCCATGGGTTAAATTGTGATGTTGATCTGGCATGTTGATCAAAGTACTGTCATGAGGTTGCTGAAAATTATTTAAAAGCATTCCATAAGACTTTTGATTTCTGCCAATATCCAATAAAAAGCAGTCCACTGACGTCCAATACAATTACATCTGTTATCAGAATGGGGCATGTGAACATTGGTCTGAATAGGCACCCCATCTATATATAACTGAAATACATTACAAAAGCCAGGTGGTTGTTCTGGCTGGGTTTTGTCCGGGCCAAATACCAAAGTTAAAACAGAACATTTTCAACATGCATCTCATATCCCTACGGTCTCTTATGGAGGTCTGCATCACATTACCTTGGTACCTCACACTGTTTTCAGTCTCTGAGAGGCACATGTAACCAGTCTTTCAAACACTTGGTTCACTTACCCTTTGCTCTGCTGGTACAGCACTTCACCTAAACGATATGTGTATGCTCTGAATGTTGAGAGATGGAGAAAGTTGATACATTACATTTACTTGATTTTATTTAGAAAATATAGAGCCATGTGAGACAGAAGACAGAATCTCAAAACTTGGTGTTTTGTCTGAATCTGTTCTCCAGTGATTTGTAAAAGCCTGTTGTATCAACAAATGCACTCTTGGGCATGCAAAACATTCATGTTCTGCATTTGTGAAAACCAGTTGTTAGTGTGGTTGATTTTGACCCATATAGCTTCATGTATTGCTCACTTTTCAGTTACAGTATGTCAAATGTTTTTGTTTAAGGAATGTCTAACTGAAGTAGGATTTTAGATATTATGATTTTACACTTGTCGTTGTAAACTTTCTAGCACATGAAAAATCTGTTGATCCGTCTGTCAAGACACGTTCAGTTAGCTTGTGTTGCAACATCCTTCAGAGTACATCTTTCCCAGTGGAGGCCATGCTATGTCTTACTGAGAGGCTGGGAAATATGTCATCTGACTCTAAAAAAAAATGCTTAAAATGAAAATGCTCGACTATCCAGAGAGAGTGGGACAAGAAAGTAGGTCATTAAGTGTCAGCCCTGCAGTACTGAAGGACTTTGTTGTGAGTCACACACCCACTGGTGTTCTCTCTCAGTGCCAGCGCATGGATGCCACCATGTTAGAGTCATGGGACTGGCTTCAATAAAGCCAAAGACTAAATTCAATATTTGCACAGAAGGAATCTCTGTGATTCAGGTTTCCAATCTGATCTGGCAAAATCACACCGGTTTATCCATTTTTAGTTTTTTCAAATTTTGAGTGTTTCCATATGCTTCCTGTTTTTGATACACTGTAAAAGCCATAAAAATGGAAGCAAAATCTAGACCATGTGGACACTTTGTGTATAAAGTCAATTCTGAAGCCTAAAAATTTTGGTTTTGTGGTTGTGGATTTGATTTCCCTGTGGCAATCTGCTATGGTGCTAGCGAGACAGGAGTCATGTAAATAAGGCCTAGCACAGACTCCGACACGCTGTTCTTGCAGACAATGCTATCTGCATTGCAGGATGTCTCGTCACAGAGGAATTTCCTCTGGACAAGACGATGTTTGGTTTTAAGGTTTCACTAATGTCAATGTCAACTGCTCTGTTCATACCAGTAGGCAAGACTATACAAACTATCACAGAGCACAAAGGCATCTGTTCGACAGACATTTGTTTGATCATTTCCCTCAGCAAGTACAACTGAGAAATACATTCCAATGCAACCAATACTTTTGCCTGTATTCTTGCTCATTATGTGATTTCTATTCATCCCTATACAATCACAAGGCTGTCTTACTGTTAAAAAAAGTAAGAACTCTGAGGACCTTCCATATTTAAGATGTTTTAAATCATTGTACAGAGAGGCTGTATTTTGCACTGGTGACATGAATTCAGTATGGTTCAAAACACCATTTCAACATTTCACGAACATGCAGCTCTTAGCATTTTCTACTGACAGCTACTGACTTTATTTTTTTTAATGCATTTTCCTTTTAAACGTTGTGAAAGTATTACACTTGCAATAAGCATGCCCTGCAGTT
This sequence comes from Clupea harengus, assembly GCF_900700415.2. Taxonomy (NCBI): domain Eukaryota; kingdom Metazoa; phylum Chordata; class Actinopteri; order Clupeiformes; family Clupeidae; genus Clupea; species Clupea harengus. The sequence continues at coordinate 19,805,179 of NC_045153.1, read as the reverse complement.
GTGATAACTAAAGCGCACTAATTCAGTGAATCCGGGGGAAGGCTTAATGGAGCAGAGTCTAGCCAAGCCAGCTGCTGATGACTGTTTGGAAAAGAATGTGATAGCTCTTTAGAGGAGGATGGCCTCTCTTTGTAAGTGTCCAGGCCAATGTAAAAAAAACATCTAAGCTACATCACTCTCTCTGTGTTGAGGTGCTTTTGTGAGGAGCAGATACAGTGTATTACAGAGGATGTCCTAGAAAAAGTGTTAGACCAAAAGTTTGGTTTTAATGTGCTACAGTAATATGGGCCTAACCGATCACCTATCTTGAGCAATTGAGTTTCCCCAAGTTGCTGTTCATAGGTCGCCGGCCGATAGTTTCTGGCTTGAGTGCACTTCAAATTACACTGGTGACGTAAACTTAACTAGTAAGCAAAATTGTTGTGGTGAAAGGCGTCTTCTCTCTCTGTCTTTACTTCACTGCATTGCATTGCCTTTCATTTGTGAAAAACAAGCTCTATTTAAATTAGCTCTTTTTTGATTGCATCACTGGCCTCACTCTCTTCCCATTGCCAACAGTTACCCACTTTGTTGCTGCAAATTGAAAACTCTCACTGAAAGTGAATGGCAGTCAGTGTCACTCTGAATTTCTGTGGGCTAGGAATGCAACATTGTGCCAGTTTACCATTGTTACATTGAGTAGATGACAGAAACCTTTAGCATGCGTTGTGATTCTTAGTGTTAATTCATTTTAAATGTAACAATTATGTAGCTATTTGACCCAAACTACTGTTTTGTGTTGTGTGCACTTCAAAATGTGAGTTTCACACTTTAAAATTGTCTATGTGTTTTTACATTCATCAGCTGATCAATTATATGATAATTTTTCAGTAACGTTATGCAGAAGTTTCGTCCATGTGACAGCCAAAGCCTCTTTTTGTCAAGATAATTTAAGAACCAATAAACTTCAAAGGGGGTCACCAGGTAACAAAGTGATAAATTACGTAGCTTCCCTGAGGCCATAGAAAGGGTGATGTCACTGAACCAGAGCAGGGCAATTTGGGCCATCATCCTGACAGGGGGCCCCATGAAGAGGCTTTGTGCTCCCCGAGCTCCTCAATCACAACGCTCTGCCCAAATCTCAAACAGACTCAAGCAGAAATTAAAAACAGGTTAAATCGGCCATACACAGTGCTCGCGTAAATAAACAACAGCTGCAAAAGATTGCCATTCTAGGAAGTGCATTTAACAAAAGATTCATGAAGTTATAGGTTTTTGCAGAGGTTTTAATGTTCCCAGACAGGGACGTGCACAGGAGGGGGCTAAGGTTGCCTGGGCAACTGCCCGTCTGCCCTCCTCGACTCAAGTTGCCCCTCCGAAGGAATTATAATTTTTTTTAAACAGTATAACGGCTGCAGAATTTCATGTAGGCCTAGATAAAAAAATCGCGGAATATGTGCGCGGGGGGAGGGGGCGTGGCGGCGGCGGTTAGTGATCGACCCTGACAGTTTGAAGTGATATAGGCAGAAAGTGCGCGCAGGGGGAGGGGGCGTGGCGGCGGTGGTTAGTGATCGACCCCGACAATTTCACAGTTTCAGGTGATATAGGTAGAATATGCGCGCAGGGGGGGGGGGGGGTCGGGGGGGCAGTTCCAGGGGAGAGCAAAGGCCCTTCAAAATTCCTGTGCACGTCCCTGTTTCCAGAACTGAAGTTTGAATACATATTGACTGTTGGACTACTACTTACACTTTGAGGCTGCTCCTACTTGGTGACAGGTTGACTTGAGGTAAACATGATCTCAGTTTAATCCTCAGGGCACTCACTGTGTTCACAGCACAGATAGTTCTCAAACATCGCATCCTCTTTGTTTGATGGTTCAGTTGCCATAGCCTGTAATTAGAGGTGATCAGACTCCAGTTTGAAGGCCATTCTTGTTGATGTAAGCAGATTTTTGAAGGGGACAGGGGTGTAGTTTGGAGGAAAAGTGGGTTGATGGCAATAAAAAAAGGCAGGTAATTGAATGTGTGGATGTGGCTAATGAACTGAATCAGGCTGAAAGTTCAGCAGTGAAACAGAGCACTACAGCTTTTGTTGCTCACATCTTTGGTGAAGCTGTTTTTCAGTGTTCAGTTCATGTTGGCTTTTTAAGTTTGCCTTAAATGTGCCTTGGTTAAGGAAACTCTACTCGTTTAAGTGACCTCAAATGCCCACATTCTTTTCAGTTCTGGTATCAATAACTCAGGATTACTGTGGTCCCTCTGCTGAGAGTTAAGATTTAACTTCAAACCGGCTTTTTGGAATACCCCCCCCCCCCCGCGCATTATTCCATGTCTAAGCTATTTACCAAATCAATTCCAATGACGAGAAGCAGAATAAGTAGCATGCAAGCACTGTGCGAAAACAACAGCAGCAACAAAAGGTGCTTTGTTCAAACAGCTTGTTATACCCAAGCTGTATATGAAGCAGAGAGACAACAGAGCAGCATTGAAAGCATTTGGATCCTCGCTCTTGGAGTTGGGGATGTAAATATTTAGCTCACACACTGCTGCTTTGCTATGAGCGATGGGGGCAGCGGAAGGGAATGTAAGCCAGTGTCACTGCAAACCAGCTGTGACTGTTCCACGAGGCCTGACAACATTCAAACAACACAAAAAGAGGACCTAGGGAAAGTCCTTGTTAAAGGAAACATCAGGAATGGATATTTTCATCCCTCAGGACGAAAAGTAGTTGTTCCATTCTGGACTGAGGAGAAGGCAGGGGCAGTTTATGTCGATTTTTTTTAAAAATCCTGCAAAGTATGAAGTCCATTACAGGCTGATGCATAAAACAGAGTCAGAGGGAAACCAAAATGTACATTTATGGGAAATTTGATCAACTGGTAATTATTCTGACTCCAGGATGTCCATCAGAGTATTGCAATAATAGGCTGGAATAAGATAATATGCACGTCAGTACATTTGGATGGGAAGAATTTCACTAATGGTTTGAGTTGTCACATGCCCAGAGATAGGACAACGTTACACCCAGTTGTGGCCATTAGGTGCTCAAGCATTTGGAATGCAGATTGCCTATTTCTTTGCATGTGTAGTCTGTCCATGAACACCATGGTCATTACATGGTGTGTGCTATATTGTCATCCAGCATTTTTTACATAGTGGTTAGCAGACTGGGTGTTGGGTATTGCACATCTCTACACTGCTAAAGCTCAATTGTGACGAAGGCTCCTTTTTCCCAAACTCACAATTTCCACAGAATGCGCTTCACAAAGGGGCTAGACCAGAACTGCTCGAGAGAGTCAACGTTGCCAATCCAGTCCCCGTGGGGTATAAATCCTGAGGAGAGGGGGTGGTGGTGGAGGAGGAGAAGTTTGTATAGCAAAACAGAGATGCGACCGATAGAGAGGGCCTCATGCTAAGATCAGTCCCACTCTTAGTCTGTGTAAGTTTGGAGAGTCCCGTCAGTACGCTGCCCTCGGCTTGATCTGTGCAAGTGGACGCAGCTTGAGAGGATATGAAAAACAAATGTTTTGACCCCCGTCCAACTCCCATGTAAGATGTGGTTACAAATCAAACAGTGCTCGCTGTCGGAGCTCCACACGTGAAGAGCCATTATTTCCGCTGTTTTCACACATCTTCTTTTTGGTCGTGCAGTGGCCTGAATTAAATTCTAAGTTCAAAATGTTAAAATAAATAGCATGTTCATATTGCAGACGACACTTTAAAAAAACGTAGCACCCATCCTTTAATGTTTGTGATTAAATATACGTAAATGGCAAATGTGAATGATAAAGGGGCTTTAAAAAATGCTAGAATTACTGAATCTTAAAAAAAAAATCAATGGGTGGGCTTAATTCCTGTGTTTATGTGCCAAGTGTCTTATGACACCATAAATTATAGTCTCACTGGATTTGGGGTTTTAGGACTGTAATTTATCTGAGAAAACTGCAGAGTACAAGCCATGTATGGTTTCAGGGTAACCACAGTGCCAGCCAAGATAGCATGATAGAAAGAACATTGACATGGAGGTTTTTGTGCAAATAATTGATTACAAATGGATTTTAACATGGCAGCGTACCACAGCCTGCACACACTCTGTCTTGATACACTCTACAGTTAATTGTTTCACAAAATAAGCATCTGTTTTAACTGCCAAAAAAATTCCATACATGTTAATGTGGCAGTTCCAGCTACCATTCACTAAAAAAGAAGGCATTTCAGTGGTATTACCATGTGAGTATCCTTAGTGGACAATCAGCACAGCTGTGGTTAAGCATAGTCCTGAAACAGTGGAAAGTTTGCAATCCGCCAAGGCCACCACAGCTGTGGTCAAAAAGCGCTCCCAGCTCCGATGGACATACTTGGAGAAGTAATCAGAACAATGGAGTGTTCATCAGAGAGCCCCATAAGACGCTAGACCGAAGACCAGCTCAGACATGTAGTCAGCTACTTATTCATTTAAGTTTCCTGGCTGGGCCTCCTAGCCAGCCCAACCCCGTGAGGAGAGCGAATTGATTGTGGGAAAGAAGGTGAAATGCAAGCCCAAACCAGAGGAAACGCTGTTTCATGCAGCAGCGTGTTTTCCCCTCCCCTAACCAGATCGGCCATCTCTGTGCTGTTTTCTAACAAACTAACTAATGCACAAATCTGCATGGCAGTTTGAAATCAAGTACGTTTGGTCAGGAATCAATACCCCTCAGAGCATTACGCAGGGAAAGAGGAAACCCATCTGGACATGGGAGACAAGGTTAGGGATAATCATAGGTTGCACAGCGACTTTGAAGTCCATTCGTCTGTTAGCAGACACTGTAAATGAACAAGCTTTGTCATCACTCAACGACTTCCTACAGGCACATTTGACGCTGCCAGCGTGAGAAATACAACTCTAACTGGCCTCGGCAGTTGCTGAACAGAGGACTAGCAAAAGACCCTTGAACTCAGGCATTTTTTTGAGGTCTGACACCAGCCATTTCAAAGTCGAAGACGTGAACATTTAAAAAAAAAGAGAGAAAGAATAGTGTTTTATTCCATTTCACACCATTCCTCTGTTTTCCATTTTCTTCCCCAGTCTCGTAGTGTTGGAGGGCACCCAGTGAGACAAGACGAGAGACCGCCATGAGTCAGAAAGTCTCTCTGGCACTGAGGAGCACCACTTTGTTTTTTCATTCTTCTTTTTGAAAGACGTTCAGAAGCATCTTTCAACTTATTAGAACTAATTCACCTTTCATCTTGTAAATGTAAGACACATCTGCTTCAGTGACTCACTTTTTCCATAAAGTAATTTTCTAACCCCTGCAATCTGGCAAGGACTGCAAACCCCTAAACACAGCACATTATGAGTATTTCCACATCAGCCAGGGAAAATCCATAAAGTATTCATTTGTCCCTGTTTCCTACATTTGACAGATTTAGTTCCCCCCTGCTTGGCAAATACGTTATTTATCTCACTTGTTTTAGATGTCTGTGAGAGATGCCCACCAAACGCTACCGCCCCCATTTTTTCCAGAGGAAAGTATTAGTGGGTGAGGGGAACGAAGCAGTCACGGGCCAATGTGTAGCCGGTGAGATCATGTTCACGGTGAGGGGTGTGTAGGTTGAGGGGGAGGGCAAGTGGAAAATCTGCATCAGGAAGACTCCTCAAAGGGGTACACTTTCGCTGTCGTCATCATTTGTGGGCTTTTATAAACGTCTGCGGAAAGAACAGAATCTGCACTGAATTAGCTAGGTGGGGGGACTGGGTAAGGGGTAGGGGAATGGCTTGTGGACTACATTTCTCTGCCTGTGAAGAGGGAATGTTCTTGAAGCTTGTATTCCAGGCCTCATGGGGAGGCAAACCAATGCTGGTTTAGTGCTGTTTCTTTGAAGATACAGAAACAGTTTTGATGTGCTATTGTTTTATTCCTGACATAAATCTATCAGATGGAGACCCACTCATCCTTTTTTTGCATTTTACAGTTTTACTCGGTTCAAAGAAGTGACACTGGATGAATTATTGGTTATTGAAACAAAGTGCATACACGGATCTTATGCGTAAAGCCAAAGCTGAACATGGCTGACATTTATTGACATTAATATCACGTAATGTCAGAAAAGCACGCTTAACACTTTGACTGGTTAATTCCCCCATAGGAGAGCTCACAATCGTCACACATGAAATACACACTGGAAGTCCAAGAGCAGAAAATCCACAAAAAACGTACAGCTGAACTAATGCTTCACAGTTTAGTGGAAAGATTTTCCGAGAACCCCCCACACTCCCCCACACTCCTCCGAAACCAAACAGTTTATTATAAAGGCCGTAAAAATCCACAGTGAGTGCCGTTAGGCCATTTTTCCATCGTCCCAGATGAGACATCAGCTGGCGTCTGTACATCTGTGCTGTCAAGGGGTTCCTCCACCATATGTTCCGTCTCTGATGCAGGGGAACCGGGACTCGTCTTCAGACATACCACACACACACACGTCCCTGGAGCTTTCCTTTAGTCACCCAGGTCAAAGGAAATGCCTGTGCTTCCCAGACGCTAATACCTTTGCAATGAGCACACGCTGTGTAGTTTACAACAGGGCTTCATAAGGCCCACCGTCGTCAGCCTCGCCTGTCTCTCAGCTCTCAGTGAGGCACGTTATAGCATGACTTAAAACTACTTCTGTCCCCAGGCTATTAGCATTTCAATAACCACATCTGATCTATCTGCCAGAATTTCCTTCAAAGATGTTATTCTTATCAGCTTGATGTGTTATGGTATCCCTGCAAAGTAATGTTCAACAAACATGACTGTCAAACTGGCAACAAACATGACTGTCACCTGTAACATCAGTAAGGATTGTCTGTGTGACTTGACTGTTGTTTGATCATTTTTGCCTCTATAAATGTATAACAAAAGTGTTATAAAAATATGTATAATGGGTTTCACGTGGTAAATCTATGCTTGTGAGTGGTTGAGAAAAAAAAAGTATCGTTTTCAATAGCCAAAGACCTATCAGTTTTACCAAGGCAATATTTTAGAGAAACCAATATGATCATGTCAGTAGGGATACTACCCATGCTTAGCAGTGCATGTAGCCTCAAAAGGGTTACTTTTCAAGCTCTTGAATGCCACCTGGTGTTCATGCAGGTAGAAGACGATGTATGAGAAGGATAGGGGTGATGCATAATATATTAATACTTCTTATTCAATATGACCGTGTAATGTGCAAAGATTATATGGCTGCAAATGATATGACGCTGCCTAAATATTCATTAGCAGCTTTATTCAGTTTGTATGAGATAACATGAGATGAGATATAAATGGGATTGTATTTAGAGACTTGTCTTGCTGTACCAGACAACTGTAGCAGGCAATGTTGCTTTATATGGATGTAAGTAAGTAAAATGAATGAACATTAAGGGGCTTCAAACATAAGTGATTTACATACTGATCTAGTGAGGAAAATTGTAGACTAATAAATAACAAACAAAAAGATCTCAAATCATTAAATACATTTAAAAAACACAGTTTTCACATTATGTATGGTCCTGCTTTGATTCTTGTTTTTGTTCCCACTGCCTATTTTATATCCCTTATATATACTTCCTTGCCAAGCTCAGGCAAGCGTGATACAGACAGCTTGAGAACAATATGCCTCTTTCACGTGCCCTTATCTCTTACCAGGAAAATAACTTGTTGAATGTTGTTTTTTACACATAATTTGCCAGTTTTAGAAGAATAAGGCTGCATAGCAGAACATCACGCTATCAGAGTAATTGCAGTAAACTGTAATATATCTGGTGGGAAACATGCTGCTGTGCTTCATGTTTAAGTAGTGAATCAGAGCTCTCCTGGGACTCTGCACATGGACAGAATTAGCTAATGTCTGACCTTGAGAGACTACCAGAAAAGGGGAATCACCTTTTTCCAGAGACGATCCTTATGGTAGTCTTAACCAAACATTTAAGAGTGACTTCCTGATGGCGAGACTGGAGCATGCACGCGCATACACACACACACACACACACACACACACACACACACACACACACACACACACACACACACACACACACACACACACACACACACACACACACACACACACACACACACACAGAGACACAGACACACACACACACATACACACACACACACACACTCTCACTCACTCACACACACACACACACAGACACACACACACACACACACAAAGAATGTCTGGTTTTGACTTTCAAATATGTAGAGTTCTTCCATGTATATTAATCATGCCTAGTGACAGATGCAGGGAAGTAAGTGCTGCTCATTTCTTTTGTTGATGATGAGTTGAGTGCTGTCAGTGCTGACCTTCAGTCTTTTGCAGTTCCATTGAATTCTCATTGTTGTAAATGCTTGTGCAAATTTGCGAACAATTTGTTCAATTTGAAACATTTGTTCTCTTGTTCTGTCCACAGGAGATGACCAAAGCTGCACGGAGGACGGTCAGACGTACTCCAACAAAGACATCTGGAAGCCAGACCCCTGCCGGATCTGCGTGTGTGACAGCGGAACCATCTTGTGTGACGAGGTTCAGTGTGATGACCTGACCAACTGTGAGAGGGTGTACACTCCTCCGGGAGAGTGCTGCCCTAAGTGTCAGGGTGAATCTGACTTCAACCCTGACACATCCGGTGAGCAGCTCAGTCAATAGCCTTACATCAGACACACACAGGAAACTGTCAAGACTCACCAGTAAGTCTATTCAAAAGTGAAATCAAAATAGGATTACTCATGTTGTAATTCTCTCTATCAATTTTCCTTCGCAGGTGGTGTAGTTTATCAGGTGAGCTCCATTGTGTTATGTTGCATGAAACAAACCAGTACCACAATGTTTTGAAACACATCACAATGTTTTATGCTTCATTTTTCATCCTGTTCGTGGTTGATTTTCAGGGTCAAAAAGGAGAACCAGGCGATGTCCCATATGTATGTATAAATTGCATTTTGTCCATTCATGTTGTAATACTGTTTATACCCAGGAATGATATAATGTACTATTTATTTGACCTTCTCTAATCATAATATTACTACAGGTGACAGGGATACGAGGCCGCCCAGGGCCAATGGTGAGTTGTTTGTCAACATATGTTTAGTAACATATATAAAATTCCCAGCATAAGACTTGAGAAGCAGTTGTTTTACAGTGTATTGTCATGCACGTACAACGAACACTAGATGGTAGTAGATAACTGTGCTTGGTTTAATGCATGGAGTTCCAGTATCTTATTGGTGCAGATTCTGTTCTCTCATAGTAACTCTGCCGTGTTGTTTGTGACATAGGGGCCTCCTGGAGCATCTGGATTTAGAGGCGATCGTGGCTCCAAGGGCAGACCTGTGAGTAACCAAAGCCTGCAACATTACATCCGCATCACTGCAGTTATAAACCTTGATGATAACTAGTACATGAGGAAATGGTCCTCACAATTAAGAGGAAATATATCTAATCTGAGTAAATAGCAATATTAAACACTCAGGAATGTGTGAATTTACACTCTGTAAAGTGTATTAATTAAATGCTGACCATAGTCTATTCACAAGCCATTTGCCAGTTGTCGGTATGCTTACATGGAATAGATACAGGATGAATTTGTAGCTGCTACTCATCAGGAACCATCTTGTTTCAGGGACCAAGAGGCCCGGCAGGGTACGATGGGGAACCCGGTGTTCCAGGAAACCCAGGAGAACCCGGGCCACCTGGACATCCGACTCACCAAGGAGTAAGCATCATAGTAGTAGCACCACAGGAGCGATCACAACACACAGACCTTCAAGCTAGTCAAGCAAGTTAGAGGCTCATTGTATGCCTGGAAGCTCTTATTTTGATTAACATATATCTTCTTCTTGGGCTGGCTGCAGGCAGACAAGCCCTCCTCCACCACTACCACCCTCTTTAAGATCTGAGATCTGCTTAAGGTTTCATCCTGTTAAACGTTTGTCTTAGCATTGCCTATCTGCTACGGCAGTTTCCATTGTTTATAAATATTTAAGTTAAAAAAGTCCTGCTTAGTTCATCTCCCACATTACTGCCTCGAGCATCCAGACTCCTCTCTTCTGACTGGCACCATGCTGCTCTTCAGCATCCAGAACTAAGTCACATGTGCCCTCTCTGTCATGGAATCATAACAACAATAAATATAGCTGCAAGCAGCGATGCGGATTCCTCCAAAGATTGCGAAACCAGGGGAAAATGTATATTCTTCACAATTTTGGAAAGAAGAGTAAAAGAAGGAAAGAAGAGTGGAAGAAGGAAAGAAGAGTGGAAGAAGGAAAGAATAGAGGAAAGAAGAGTGAAGAAAGGAAAGAAGAAAAGAAAGAAGTGTCTTGCTAAAGGACGCTTCGACAGGGAATTGAACTAACAACCTTCTGATTACTGGCAACTTCTCTACCTAGTGTACCACTGCCGCCCAGGTTTATATCTCAAAGATTTGCTCTGATATAACTTCACTTCCTGTTTGGCGGCTTTTCTGCTGAATTTGAGTGGCTGTACCGGACAAACGGTTGTGAGTATCAAAATTCTATGAATGTTTTCTGTGAGGCTTGGTCTGAAGATCATCTCTAGTGATTTTGAAGAAGATTTGACCAAAATTGTAGGAGGAGTAGGCTTTTCAAAGGTTTTTGAGAAAAGCGCAAATATCGTAAAATCTACATAACCGAAAATTGGCGCCATTGAACGTTGAATTTGTATTGATCCAAGGAATCCAATGGTACCTCATTTTTGAAAATCGGTCAAACGGTTCAAAAGTTACAGCGTTAACAAAAGTCCAACTTTGACCCGTTGGTGGCGCTAGTGTGGTCTAGTGGGAGACATGAAACTTGGTGTGAGTAAAGAAGGGACTGTCCTTAATGAGTGTGCCAAATTTCAGAAAAAGTTACCATATAGGATTTGAGAAAAATTGTAGGAGGACTAGGCTTTTCAAAGGTTTTTGAGAAAAGCGCAAATATCGGAAAATCTACATAACCGAAAATTGTCGCCATTGAACATTGAATTCGTCTTGATCCAAGGAATCCAATGGTACCTCATTTTTGAAAATCGGTCAAACGGTTCAAAAGTTGTGTGTGTTAACAAAAGTCCAACTTTGACCCGTTGGTGGCGCTAGTGTGGTCTAGTGGGAGCCATGAAACTTGGTGTGAGTAAAGAAGGGACTGTCCTTAATGAGTGTGCCAAATTTCAGAAAAAGTAACCATACGGTTCTAGGGGCTGCCATTGACTCCAATGGTACAAACATAATAATAATAGGCAAGCCTACAATAACAATAGGTTTCCTCCTGACGGAGGAATCCTAATAAGAACGCCTACAATAACAATAGGTTTCCTCCTGACGGAGGAATCCTAATTATGATGTCTGTCTAGCAGTTACGTATAATGAATGAGTGCGTATTCTACATCTCTTTGCAGCCATCTATGAAAATGTATGTTGTGACAGTGTGTATCAAACATAGTCCTACAGTTTTAACAACACACTATTAACCGTGTGACTTCTGTTCTCATTTGAGGTGCATTAAGGTGCGACTGAAATGCCATGTTCTGTTTTCAGGGCCAGCTGGCCGCTAATATGGCAGGGGATGAAAAATCAGGAAACATGGCGATGTTGCATGGATCACGGGTAAGCAGAGGGTGCCACTGCCTTTTTTAACTGAAATAAAGAACCTGTTTAGAGGGTGTTAATAATGATTTCAATCATGCAGGTCTAGTCTCTTTTTTTCTTCAATGACAAACAAGAGTGAAGTAATGACACTTTGTTAGAGACAATTACTGATAAACAGAACTCAACAGAATATGATGAAGAACAATGAAGAAAACCAATTAAGCGTCTCCAGTTTTATTCTGAATGATTGCATCGCAAACCAGAGATATCACCTTTGTTTCTTTTAGCTTGTATCCACTCTATGTCCCTTCATACTTTATTAACTGTATAATAGCCACATTTTAAGCCACACTTTTTTGGATATGTTAATTGGGCCACCATCATAATGGCAAACTAGTGGAAAAATATTACATTACATTACATTACAAATATATATACATTAGATTACATTTCTAAGTCAGGGATTTTCCAAAATCTTTCAGTCAATGTTATCTGTTTCTTCCTTTATCTCTATAAATGATCCAAATGGCCCAATATACATTGGATTTCAGAGGATCTAAACTATGGCAATGACGTGGAAGAAAAATAGAACTCGGACTGTTTTTGTTTTGCTAATATGATGATGATGTTCTTTCTTCCTCTCAGGGCGAGGCTGGAACAAGAGGACCTCCTGGGCCAAACGGCGCGCCTGTAATTTAATTAACTTCAGTTCAATTTTATTTATATAGCACAAAAACAAGAAAAAAGTCTCAAGGCGCTATACAGGCGCTTCCTATTCCATAATTATGACCATTGGCCATATGTTTCAGGGGGTTGCTGGACCTCAAGGATCCCCTGGTGAAGTCGGTGACCATGGGCCAATGGTATGCTGACAAATTACCCAACGCAAGTCATACTGTGATGAGAGATGATTACAGTTTGTGGATTATTTAATCGAAATGCATGGATACAAAGCTAGATTGGTACGGCCAGGGTCTTTAATGTGAGCCATCGATCAGGCCAAATTGTTAATGGTGAGCACCGTCCAGTGTATATTAGCCGGTGAAGCTGACATTATGCCATTAGCACTTTTATCTGCACTATTTGAAATAAAAAAAAATGGCGTTTAGTATTACAGTATGACTTCAGTATAGTATGACTTCACTATCTGATTTCACTATCTGGTGAAGATCAGCACACATATGTTCCAGTGTCACCACTGGGCCTAATGCTAATGTGTGCCATGTATGTTTATGTGTCATAGGGAAATTCTGGTGCAAGAGGTCCTGAAGGCCCACCAGGAAAACCTGGTGAAGATGTAAGCATATTGTTTCACCAAGCTCTCAATGTTTTTTCTTTAATGTGACAGACAAAACTTTGTGCCATTACTCCCTATAATCCACTTAGTGGCGGGGAAGTTTACTGTGTCAATCCTTTTCCTCAGGGCGAAGCAGGAACATCAGGGAAGGCCGGAGAGATGGGATTTCCAGGATCGGCGGTAAACATTTAAAGCATTATTTATGGACGCTTAGATGAGTCTTATATATATATATAATGTCATTAGATTACATTTTTTTTGCCTTTATTTAAGTATTTTGACTGTTTTGAATGTTAGGGATCAAGAGGATTCCCTGGCACCCCTGGACCCCCTGGCCTTAAAGGTCACAGAGTGAGTGCACTGTAAATTCTTGATCTGATAGACCTTCGAATAGACCATAGGTTACTATAATGCATTGAATCCCCATTTACATCTAAAGTGGTTTTTAGAGGTGAAACTCTGACCTACCCCCTCCATCTCTTTGCTCTGTGATTTCCATTCTTCATCTGTCAGAGTGGGTAGCAGGTCATATTTTCAAGTCAAATGCTGAATATTCTGTCTGATATTCCAGGGGCATCAAGGCATAGGAGGTCTGAAAGGAGAGCGTGGTACCGTAGGATCAAAGGTAAGTGTTTGCAGCTAAAACATCCTTGAGCATCCAAGGATGGGAAATCAGGTCAGCAGAAGTGTCAGTGTGAGCACTGTGTTCAGCTGATTTTTCAAAAATCATCACACTCCAACTTTGTTTTTTGGTTAAGATAGTTAAAATGATCATAATTCCTAATCTTAACACTGTATTGTCATCATGACAGCTAATGCTATTTGTACCTTTAGGGAGAATCAGGCCCAACAGGAGGTTTGGGTGCACCTGGTCCTATGGTAAGATTTAACAAGTGAACACATAATGACACATTTAATGAATTTGTAACGAACCACTTATTGATGCAGTTATAACAAAGCTCTTAGAATGTTACAGTATGGCATCTGACCAGTTTGCAAAGCTGATAAATTCAGCTGAAACTTTTGACAACAATCAAGTGATCATTTAATTTCGCATCTTTATTACAGTTTAGAGATAATGTAGGTAGTTTATGTGAAACAAGAGGGTCTGTGATTTTGTGTTATTCCACGTAGGGCCCCAGAGGAATGCCAGGGGAGAGAGGGCGCTCAGGACCAAGTGGACTGGCTGTAAGTGTCTTTCAAGACCAACATTTTGTCATCTCATACCAAATGAAAATCATACAAGTTTTTTGCATTGAAGGTTTTCACTGAGAAATGAATCAGTAAATGATTAATTATTTCAGTGCATACATATTTTCAGACACAGCACATTCCCACATAGCCTCTGGCACGTACTTGTTTATTTTACTACTGTTGCTATTGTAGGGATCTCGGGGACCTCCTGGAAATGTTGGGAAGCACGGGCCAATGGTAAGAGGAAACTTTATTTAAATACAAATTATGTATTTCCTCTTTTATTATGAATTTACCTTTCTATTATTACTCACAAGTTTGGATTAAGTACTCAGTATTTTTGTTTTGACAGATTTGGTTGCAGGAGTAGCAAATGGTGAAAAATGTATCACTTCGCTTCACTTTTAGCCATGAGACAATATTTACTTATCATGATACATCACGTATCCTGACCCAGACATCTCAATATGACATTTACCAGATACATTTGGCAAATACCAGTGTGTCATCTCTCAAAGTGCAACAATCTGGCAACCCAGCCTCATTAAAGAAGAACCTAACTCACACGGTGAAAAATACTGCCACCCTGTGGGCAAAATGGAAAATTATTGATTTATATTAATAGATAGCACCAAACCCAATTAAAGAAACAGTATGAAACAATTTGGGCATTTTTGAAACACCTTTAGATAGGCAACTAGTACTTGGATCATCTTCAAATTAATATTCATGGTATACGCTCATGTGAGAGACAGCTAAACACACCTATCGTTCCAACTAGCCGCCAATAGGCTATGCACTAGTGTCTGGGTTGGACCACCCTGCAAAAATGCATAGCATCATCAACTAAATCGCTAAAAGAGATGAGTTAGCATGCTAGCAAGCCTTTTATCAGGGCCAACGGTGCTGCTTTGGGGGTTTATAAGATTTTTGTTACTATTTCAGTAGTTTTCAACCAACTCCTTCCTGCTTCTTTAACGTCAGCTGTAAAAACATTGCATCATCTTGTGATGTCCTCATTAGTTTCTGTAACATGAAGCACATTTCGTCTGACACCTGTTTTGTTTACTGTTATAGGGGCCCTTAGGTATTCCTGGTGCAGCTGGCTTTCCAGGAATGCCAGGCATGAAGGTAAGTACATGACAAACATGTCCTACTCTTAAGACAAACAAAACAAGTGTTGTGCTTCCTGTCCTCTTTCAATTAGCTTTTACCTGTGCTACAAATAAGCAGATTTATTGACCAGGCACAACTCTTATGACAAGTTATCAGACACATGAACTACTTATTGAATCACAATTCAATACAAACAGTCATATAGTTCAAACTCGGTGTTTGGACACTTAAACTATTCTCTGGATTTTTGAATTTAGAATTTTGGATTTTGATTTGATAGCATTTCATCTATAAGTCTTGGATTTGGACCTGGCTGTTAGGTTAATGTTCTAAAGCAAAGCAAAAAGAGTCATAAGCATTGAACTACTATCCAGGGTCAATCTGGATCTACTGGTGTGCGAGGGCCTGAGGGGCCACAGGGTCAGAGAGGTGAGACTGGACACCTAGGAAGAGCTGGACCAACTGGCCTTCAGGTTTGTAAAGATAACGGTTTTCTCTGTCAAAATATCCTCATTTGGACATGTATGCCTCCCAAATGTGCACAAATACCTGTCATTTGTAAACTTGTTTTCTCCTGTTTGATGGTTTTAGGGTCCATCAGGGGTGGATGGAGGCCCTGGTACTAAGGGTCCTGTGGTATGTATAAAGGCACACTCATCATATATCTAGCACCCCTAAGACACCCCAATGAAGGCTTTTCTCAGTCAAATAATGGCATTCATATTTAAAAACTGTATCTAAGAGAACAATCATAATACCCTCTACAGACCTTCTTTTGAAGAGAGCACTTTGTATGTGCACTTTTTCCCAGTACAAATCTTTAATAATACTCTTTTCTTCAGGGAAATGCAGGTGCCGGAGGTCCTGGCGGTCTCCTTGGCCCACATGGTCCTCCTGGACCCCAAGGAGGTACTGGACAGTACGGAATCAAAGGCCTAAGGGTATATCATCCAAACTTTAATTTCAAGAAGTTAGAAATTGTATTGATATGTAAGACATTATGTATTCTCAGCGGTCTTATATCAGAGACCATTACCCCATGCTGTTGCAGGTCTGTAAGCATTAGGTGGGGATCACACTGGCAGTACTAGCGGTAAAAGCAGTAGATTTTGTAATCCCCGCCTTCTAGTGAGGGAAGCAGGCCAGAGGCTATAAAGGCGCACCACCGTAGTGTATCTACTGGTCCGGCAGTGCATCTTCCTGTAGCTCAAGTGACAGAACAAGGTGTTGACAACCCAAAGCTCTCCTGGGTTAATACCCAGGAAGCTCACATACTGATACTGAAAATGTATATTTGCATTCTACTGTAAGGAACTTAGCAGAAAAGCATCTGCTGAATGAATAAAAGTGAATCATGGAGAAGCTCAGGCAGTTATCGTAGGCTCTTGCTGAAGATATACTAATCTATATCTACTGTGCGATGGCAAGAAGATATTATAATGACAACAGAATTGATATAGGTGGTGTGTAACTAAGAACGCCCAAAGAGAAACAATGAATTGAAGGGATACAAAATGACATGCTATCAGCACGAGATACAAAATATTGGACAGTGAAAACCCCATTCGCTTGACCGGGAGAACAGGAGAAAATACACACTAAAATGAATGAGTACAAGCAGTACCATCCAGTGAGTGGCTACGGCCCGTCTACCATCAGTGCAATGTAATCATCAGTTCTTTCCTCTCTCAGTGATTTGCGTTAATACTCTAAGAGAGTATCTCATACTTGCAACAACCTTTAGGTTCATTTTAAATATCCGTCTGTATCCGAAAGGGATATGTATAACATTAATGTGAAATTCTTTATTTGTGATTGATTTGGAAGGGAAAAAAACTTACAACGATGTTCTTTTCTAGGGAGAACTTGGTGTTGGTGGATTTAAAGGAGAGTCTGGACCTAAAGGCGAACCTGTAAGTCAATAAATGATAACTGCCTAATAGATCATCATTTACATTTGGATATGCCCATGACTAAATCTTTGAACAAAAATACTGTATCTATTCTTTTTAAGCTTTATTTCTATCAATATGTATTCGTTGATGTGTATGATTAATTTTTTTCCTACCCTCAAATCCTGGATCTCGTAGGGAATACAAGGGGCCCAGGGACCTTTGGGCCCTCAGGGAGAGGAGGGGAAAAGAGGTGCCCGTGGAGACTCCGGGTCACTAGGCCCTCTTGGACCTCCTGGTGAGAGAGTGAGTTCAATTGATTTTGTCAATAATCAATACATTTCAATAATCAACATGTGGTGTCTAAATGGCAAATGTGTGTTTAAGATAAATAACTGAAATTACATGGGAACACTTTAAGAATCCCATGATATTTTTGTTTATGAAATCACTTGTTTATCATCACACTGTTATTATTTACACAGGGTGGTCCTGGAAACAGGGGATTCCCTGGTGCTGATGGATTACCTGGCCCTAAGGTATACTTTGAATGTTTACCAGCAGACCAACAGGATTCTCTCCCTTTTAAATCATTTTTTTTTAAGTGTAAGATTTGTCATTTTCTCTCACTCCTAGGGGACACAAGGTGACCGTGGAATAGCAGGAATCCTGGGACCAAAGGGCTCTTCTGGTGATCCTGGGCGCACAGGAGAACCTGGTCTACCTGGAGCAAGGGTAACCAAAACAATAACAACAACAACAATACAGTCATTCTTCTGGAAAAAATGAGACATTGTACTGATATGGATTGCTGTATCTCACAGGGTTTGACTGGAACACCAGGGGTCCAAGGTGCTGAGGGAAAACCCGGACCACTGGTATGTTGAACATCTCATTGATTATTCAGGAAATCTATCTTGTTTGAAAAACAATAATACAATCTTATAACAGCAATGACAAGAAATATTTGTTTATTTTGTAGGGTCCGGCAGGTGAGGATGGCCGTCCTGGGCCAGGTGGATCTATTGGAACCAGAGGCCAGCCAGGATCAATGGGACTGCCTGGTCCTAAAGGTTTCAATGTAGGTTTATCAATTCAAGTTTATACCTTTCAAGTCATCTGGTCATTTGTTGTGCAACCTAACTAAATCTAACTGGGTGATTTCAATTTATGAAGGGAGACCCAGGGAAGACAGGGGAACAAGGATCTCTAGGAGTTCCAGGGCAAAGAGTAAGTCTCACGATCAACCATCACAACAGCTGACATCCTATCTCCGATGTTCTCTGAAGGACGTGTGACTATTGCTGTGTTCTAGGGTCCTCCTGGTAAAGATGGAGAAGTGGGCCCAGCTGGACCTGCAGGCCCCGCTGTAAGTGTTGGCAAAGTTTTTATGTTCAAAAAGAACTTTTATGTGAAATGTGTTTTTACCGGTAATGATAATGTTTTGGATGCTACTTTTAATATGAAGACATGTATAAAAAAAATATATCAAGACGACAATATTATTCGACTACACAGTCTGGAAAATTTCAGTAGAGTTTTTTTGTCTTTACGCTTGATCTTAAAACGTTATCAATGACCTTTTATGTTTCAGGGAACAGCGGGAGACAGAGGAGAACAGGGACCCCCTGGCATGCACGGCTTCCAGGTTAGAGCTGCAGTCTATCCTTCACAACTAAGGATATTGAATAGTTATGTCAACAGGTGCATCAGTGGTGAGGCTTTGTGTGTTTTTATCATGTGTTTAGGGATTACCTGGACCTCCAGGTGCACCAGGAGAGGGAGGGAAGCCAGGTGATCTGGTAAGGAATGGTCCAGCAAACATCGCCCATCACACTTGTCTATCTAATGTCCATAGCTTCTATAAGCATGACAGCATTATTTGTCAGAATCATGATGCATTAAAATGTCATACATAGGGTATTCCTGGAGAAATTGGACCTGTTGGTGCCCTTGGACCAAGAGTAAGTTTGATTTGAAGAACTGTTGAAGATTTAAAACAATATCAGACAAAATTTCTTGTTCTCCTATACTTGATCGTGATGGGCAGTTATCTATTCATTAGGGAGAGCGTGGAACACCTGGGGAGCGAGGCGATCCAGGGCTTACTGGATTGCAAGGATCCAAGGGTATTCCTGGAGCACCAGGACCTGATGGGCCAAAGGTACATATGCTGATTTAGCCCTTACTGCTTAATCATTTGTGTAATCACTGTGTAAAAAATACACCAATAATACAGTAATACAGTATTTACATGTGTCTTCCTCCATCCACAGGGAAACCCAGGACCCACGGGTGCTCTTGGTGACCTCGGACCCCCAGGCCTTCAAGGAATGCCAGGAGAGAGGGGTATCTCTGGGCCATCTGGTCCTAAAGGAGACAGAGTATGTACCAGCAGAGTTAGTGGGGCAATGTGATATCACAATGACTGTCAAGAGTTGTAAAGATGGCTTTGTATTTGAATTTTAGGGATCCTTGGGTGAGAAAGGATCAGAAGGAACACCTGGCAATGATGGTGCAAGAGTAAGTAATTTGTATGAACATCATATTAGTTTGGAAGAAAGCACAGAAAACAAGACATACTTTAATGTACACTGAAATGCATTTCTTCATTATTCAGTTTGTAATAATAGAACAATGTGATGAGGGCCCTCTTATTTTTTTCATCATGATTGGCTTTAGCCCTATTCACTTCAATTTTGGTATACAGTGATGGTCAATATGACATTAACTATTCAGGTGAACTTTGGTTTGGTTCATTGAATATCTAGCATCTTGAAAGCACTTGGGAATCTATTGAACAAACTAACTGATAAAAATATAAACTCTCTCAAAGTACTGGCAGCAAAACTAAAGGCAAAAACAAGAATACACCTCTTGGCAAACTTAAATGTCCAGTCTGTCTCAGAACAACATGTTCAGTAACAAATTGGATGGTCTGCAGTTTTTAACCACAGCGCCGAGACAAGGCACTGCGGTGTTTACAAGACCTCAGTTGCATGTCATGTCTTCATCCAAATGGATTGTATGCAGTTCCTCATAAACGCTTATCTCATTGTGTAAGTGTGTTCAGGCTGTGAGGGGGGCATGTGATGGCATGTTTTTTCTTGTGTTTCACATGTCTCCACTTAATTCACTGGCAAATAAGACAAAAGCATTCCCTAACACGGTCTTGTTTTGTGCTGTGATAGGGACTTCCCGGTCCTTTGGGCCCTGGAGGACCCGCTGGCCCAAGTGGTGAGAAGGTAAAGAACTTAACGCCATTCATTTGCTGACTTTTATGTTGTGATAGCTGACACAAGGGTCCGAAAGATGACTGTGAGGCTTGCCTAGGACTGGCAAGCTTATCATAATTACATACCCAACATCAACAATCTTTTTAAACATGCCATAACATGGAATTTAAAAAAAATTCTTCCCTAGGGAGAACCTGGTCCAAAAGGACCAGCCGGACCTCCAGGATCAAGAGCAATGCCAGTGAGTAATTATTCAAATAAAAGCAATGCCAAAATACTGGAACTCATTTAGCATGTAATCTCATGCAAACTCAATTATCCTTGCCCATAGGGATCTCCAGGAGAACCTGGGCCAACTGGTGCTGTTGGCTTTGCCGGACCACCCGTGAGTTGACCTATATTAAGCATGACTAAATTCATGACCTTCACCACCTAAAATGTCATCTTCATTACCACTCCACAGTGTTGATTACTCCTGTGATCCATACAGGGTCCTGACGGTCAGCCTGGAGTGAAGGGAGAGCCTGGAGAGCCTGGACAGAAAGGAGATGCTGGGTCACCTGGACCTCCAGGGTTGTCAGGAGGTCATGGGGCTCCAGTGAGTATAGATTAGGCACTTATCAATTTATCAGTGATCTATTTTACTATGTGGCTGCAAACTCACTAGATTGATTTGTTCTTGTAGGGTCCTTTAGGAGTTGCTGGGCCAAAGGGTGGCAGAGGAACACAGGGAGCACCAGTAAGTGTTTTTGGTTTGAGTCCGTTGTTGATCCACACTGGTCCAAAAACAGCCAGCATAAGATGAGAGGAACTAAGCCTGAGAGCTGACTTGGTGTGTCTCCTTTTATCTCAGGGCCCAACTGGTTTCCCTGGATCTCCTGGACGAGTTGGCCCACCAGGTCCACATGTAAGTAATCCATTCAGTTAAAATACAACTCAATTCTATTTTCATTTCAATTTTATTAATCTATAAAGCACCATTAGAAATTGAAAAAGTCTCAGAGCTCTTTGCAGAACCCAGAGCCTAAACCCCCTAGAGCAAGCTTTTAGGCGACGGTTGGGACGCATCTGTTTGGGGCCGGCTGGGTAGAGAGATAGAAGGGGGGGGGGGGGGGGGGGATCTTTGGGTACAGATTATGAAAAGTTAAACAATGTTCTTAGCTATTGCATCTTACTTGGCAGACCTCTCACCTTGCAATCAAAAAAGGAAAATACAGAAATGCTTTTTTGTCATTTTTAGGGTCCTGTTGGACCAGCTGGACCTATTGGTCTTCCTGGGAAAGATGGGCCACCGGGCTTACGTGGAGACTATGGACCTCAAGGGCGCCAGGGTGAGAGAGGCCCAGCTGGTCCTACTGGTAGCTCAGGAGATAAAGGAGATGGTGGAGAGGATGGACCCACGGTAAATATCCTATCAAACACATCTGGATAAAAAAGAGGGCCCTGCACATAGAGGCAGTAGTGCTGAGATCATGGATGTAATATCCAGGATACTCCAGGAACTGATTGGAAATAAATGTAAATATTTGCCCTCAGTTTACTGGTATATTGTTTTGGATAAAAATATCCATCTGGCTAATATTAATAAATCTTTCTCACTTTCAGGGCCCTGATGGACCACCAGGTCCTGCTGGTACAACGGGACAGAGGGGAAATGTGGGCCTTCCTGGTCAAAGAGGAGAACGCGGAATGGCTGGGCTTCCAGGGCCAGCGGTATGCATCAAATTCAAGACTTAATAGTTAGACCTTAAATCTCAAATACGCAATTTAACATATCTACTGGCTTGCAAACTGTAGAGTAAAAACATTGTGATTAATGTCAAAATCACACTTAACTGAGATATTTTGTATTGATGTATTTCTAGGGTCCTCCAGGAAAAACAGGATCTCCTGGTGCTCAGGGCGATAAAGGTCCTGGCGGACCAGTGGGTGTGCCAGGCGCTAACGGTCCCCGTGGAGACGCTGGGCCTCCAGTAGGTTCACACGAGACACTTAAGATTTCCCAATCTCAATCAGCTCATAACATGCCGAAATGGGCAAGATAGTTTAAGATGACCACATTTGAGCACAGCATTATATCAAGGGTTCTTAGGTATTCTTCACTCAATTTTGCATTACTTGATAAATCCAATGTTTTTATGAGATGAGTACATATTGTTAGAAACATGTAGATGGACATTCCGTAGTTGGGTGACTTCAGGAAGTTTTAAATGAATCTTCACCCTGTCATTACATGTCTGCTGTTGATCCTCGTCTTGTTTTCTATTATCCCTCCTTTCAACAAAGAACACCATTGTTGCCTACAGACTAAACTGACAATGTCAACAGAACATTAATAACAAATCTATGATAACAATAATAACATATCTATGATAACAGGGTGTCCCTGGTGCTGACGGCCCACCGGGCAAGGATGGAACTTCTGGTCTCAGGGTAAGTCGTCACTCCCCACTCTCCAGTGTGTCTTACCTCACTACACCTCACGCTTGGTATCACCATCCACTGTTGTTCATCTTCTCTTTCTTCCTTTTCACAACTCCGCTGGCCCACAGGGAGACAGAGGAGATCTGGGCCCTGAGGGACTGACTGGCGCTCGGGGAGCTCCTGGTTCTCAAGGCCCTGTTGGTACAACTGGTGGTCCTGGCAAAAGAGGAGAAGCAGTATGTGTGCTCCACTTGATTTTATATACAGAAATTCCTTGACAATGGGGACTGACGGAGCTATAAACTGTTTTTTTTTTATTATTTGATAATTTTATCGTATTCCACCATCTGTAATATAACAGGCCTTATTTATATGAGCTGGTGATAGACACTTTCCTGTGTGTGAGAGAAAGATAAACTATAGATTATTTATTGATTTCATTATATATGCAGTGCTTTCCTGTAAGCAGGGCAAGTCTTCATATCTGTATTTTCCTAAACAGGGCTCAAGAGGTCCCGTGGGTCCTCCTGGTTCAGCTGGAAAGAGAGGCCTGACAGTAAGATCTTATACTTCAAACTAATAAACTAATACTTCATTGAGAACTACTGCTTAGCAACATGATCATGAGGCATACACAAATACTCATATATACTGCTTTCCAGGGACCACAAGGACCTAGAGGAGACAAAGGAGACCTTGGTGACCATGGAGACAGGGGCCAGAAAGGACACAGGGGCTTCACTGGTTTACAAGGTCTCCCTGGACCACCAGTAAGGAAAATAATCATACTGTCATGTCCCACAATTATATTATATTGGTATGTATATGTCTTCAGCTAAATTTAGCAAAGGTGAGCATTCTGAATATATGTGCCTCTTTTTTAAAAGGGTTCAACTGGAGATCAAGGAGCTCAAGGAATCTTTGGACCAAGTGGCCAAAGAGTAAGTGTTGTAATTGTTAACATGGCTCCACATCATTGTCTCACAAATTATAACATGTATTGACACACAAACTCAAGGAAAAATAGTAATAAACACATTTTCCATCCTAGGGACCTCCTGGACCAGTGGGTCCTTCTGGAAAAGAAGGCTACTTGGGGCAGCCTGGACCAATGGGACCTCCAGGAACTCGTGGACTAAGTGGTGATATTGGACCAGAGGCGAGTACTCACACCTTTACCACTATTTATGAACATCTTTGTAAATAATCCTAATTACCTGCTATAGACATGCTACATGCTGGCAACGTGTAGTAATTTGCCATCTTTTTATCTGTCATTTCCAGGGGCCTCCTGGAGACGAAGGTCCCCCTGGGCCACCCGGTCCTGCTGGCCGCCCGACTGCAGCTATGGATGACTTATTTGGTGCAGGTGACTACGGGCCACCACCACCTCCAGAGTTCAATGATGATGAGGCACTGTCCAACAGCAACGGCTCAGAGGTCCTACACGCCGACCCCGGTGTCCAGGCCACTCTGAAGGCCCTCAGCAGCCAGATTGACAGCATGCGCAGCCCTGATGGCAGCAAGAAGCACCCTGCCAGAACTTGCGAGGACTTAAGACAGTGCTACCCCCTGAAAAAGAGTGGTCAGTAAAACATCTTGTCATCGCCATGTTAATGCCGCCATGTTAACGACCACATGAAGTTGTGATGAGAATGATTTCGATGTCTGTTGGTCTTGTAGATCTTTTATGTCTAGTGTCAGTGATAGTCATTGCCTTAATACAAGTTTGGTTATCATTCCAGGTGAATACTGGGTGGATCCAAACCAGGGAAGTGCGGAGGACGCCATCAAAGTGCACTGCAACATGGACACGGGCGAGACGTGCATCTCTGCAAATCCAACAAGCATACCTCGCAAGTCCTGGTGGAGCTCCCCTTCCAATAAGCCTGTGTGGTTTAGCGCCAACATGAATGGTGGAACTTACGTAAGTACCTTGGTGTTGCAAGGATTTAGTACTATTGTTGTTTAGTACTATTAGTTTCATTGTGACCGGTGAATCCTGAAGTCCATGAAGTCATGAGCAGGTCATGAGAGTGTTAACTTATATTACTTCTATATTACTCTCTCTGAAACTGTACCTTGGAATAAAAAGGTTGTGGGTCAGATTAAGTAAAGTTCTCTAAAGGCATCTTTGTTTACATCACCTCTGACCCTTATGATGATATGATTTACAGGTTTTTACATACAGTACAGGTTTGCGATACATGATGAAATTCAACAGTAGTGGATTTCAAATAAATCTCAACCAACAAAGTGACCCTGAGGTCTATGATTGTCTGGTCTAAAAGCCCCCCTTCCAAAAAAAATTACAATGATGGGCAGTAAAATCAGCAAAAAGCCAGTGAGGCTGCGTGACTACACTCCAACCTAGTGGTAGCACATCTGACACTACTGATTGAACTCTAAGTTCAGTTCTGAGCCCCGTTCAGATGTGCTTTTGCTTGGTTGTAAAAACTGTAACCTGACATTAGTTAGTTACCACAACAACTTAATATTTTGGTATTTTCCCATAACATATTTTTAAATATATTTCAAATGAATCACAGTCATAATTGTCTTTTTTTTTAGTTCGCCTATGGGCAGAAGGATCAACCAGCCAACTCTGTAACGGTACAGATGACGTTCATCCGTCTCCTCTCCAAAGAGGCCTCGCAAACCATCACCTACCACTGCAAAAACAGTGTGGGCTTCAAAGACGAGAAGAATGGAAATCTGAAGAAAGCACTTGTCCTGAAGGCAGCCAACGATCTAGAGCTCAAAGCTGAGGGAAATAACCGTTTCAGATACACTGTCGTAGAGGATACTTGCTCAGTAAGTTGAAAGCATGCATACATTGACTATCAAGGGAGCATGGTGCCACTGACATTTGTATTTCATATTGCAGTCACATACCTATGTATCAGTCTTAAAGGCATGACAGTCTAACATGAAGCAGTACAGTATCTGTGTTCTAACACACTGATTTTAGCCTAAACTGAATATAAAACACATTGCATTTTGGAGCTTCAGACTACAATATTGAAAACATTTGGCCTCAGCCCACACAACTTTGAAGATGAAAGTCTAAAGTCATGACATATGCTTGCCACAAATTTACCAACAAGAATGTAATTAACATGAAAACACCATATTTCCTTTTGCAGCAAGCCAGTGGTAACTGGGGCAAGACCATTTTTGAGTACAGGACACAGAAAACAGCAAGACTTCCCATTATGGACGTGGCTCCTGTAGACATTGGAGGGGCAGACCAGGAGTTCGGCATTGACATTGGGCCGGTTTGCTTCTTGTAATAAATCAGAGAGGGATGTACTGAAGAGAACCCTGAGACTCTTGAACTGACTGCTGACGCGATCAGCCTTGTACATACCGTACGGTGGACTACTCTGACCCTGTTGCAAGATATTTATTGTCCCTTTCTAATCATCTAGAAAGAAAAAAAAACAGCAGTAGTTTCAAGCCCACTGTAAGTGATTTTTCTTTTCTCAATGGGGAAAACATCATTCTCTCATAGAAATCAATGCAACTGATGTGCATTGATTATTGTGAAATTGAACCAAAAATAAAACCCATACATGAACATTTCATTACAATTAATCTGCAGACAAGTGTGTTTATTCAGTCAATGCCTGCTGTTATTCAATCATGAATTGTTACACCTGACACAAGTGTCGCTAGACGTTATTAGTTTCCTTTTTGAAATGATACTCATTTGCTTATTTTTGTCATACATTTGTTTTCAAACTTTTTTTTTTACAACAAAGAAACGGTGCTACAATGGAAACATGTTTTAATTATTCCTCTTAGAAAGAATGTTTGATAAAAATTACACCCTGTAACCAATTAAAGTACCACTCTGTAACGGTAATGGCATCTATCTGACAATTAAAGATGAGACAGTTGATTCGTAATGGATGCAAGCTACCTCGTCTCTATGTACTGGGATTGATAAGATGTTTCCCACACAGCTGCAGGGAGATCCTCCAGCAATCATGCAGAACAGGGTTGTGGACAATGGAATAAAGATCTTAGAGTCACTGATGGAACAGCCAAACCAGTGCCTCAGGAGAGGTGTGTTTGGGTGACTTTATATTGCCGTATTAACATTGGTATGCTTAGCAGTTAAGCAAGGTATTTGCTATTGATGTGTTATATTCTTATGCATGCAGCTAGGCTCTCTTTAATCAGCTTTGCAGTCCCTTCTAACCATCTTTTCCCCAAAAAAACCTTTCAGCCATCGCAAAGAATGGCAGTAACACCAAGGCCTTCATGTATTTTTTGCTATGCAACAAATTAAACATATGCTTGTTTATCTCAGCTTTTTTTGTGAAATCAATGGAGAATATTTAATTTTCCTTTTTTTCAGTCTTTATTATGAGTTTTTGGAAAGTTTTTACATAAAAGTCACACTATGATTGAAATGACTCACTCTTCAATAAACTGATGATTTTCTTTAAAACACATGGTTATGATAGATAATATATTCCCTATTAACTTTAAATATTTTTCCTTAAAATGGTAAATATATTGTATGCGGTTAGCTCTGTTTATCTTTGTGTGAACCTGTGCAATATATTTTAGAGCTAGGAAGATGTGACTTTTTCCAGTTGTTGAACTGTACTGCAATGTATACCTCTACTGGCAAGGGCATGACCCTGTCTAATTCTGTTCAATGTTTTGTATCATAATTGATTTCAGTTAGGTGCTGATGGCTTTTCATAATCATACAGATTACTAGCTATAGTCAATTTGAAAAAGTATCACTTAGTATCACTTTGACCGATATGATTAACGCAACGTTACAACTGGATGGCCGAGTCCTGATAACATCTACGCTACAAGGCTAAGAGAAATCCAGCTGAGCCAGTGAAAATGCTCTTTGGTGGAAAGACAAGATGGACTTCCACAAATGCATCTTACCCAGCCAAGCGTTGTGCACTTGTGACTTGGAATTGAGAATTGAGAGGGCACGGCATCAGGGAAACACTGCATCCAGGCAAACCTTATTCTGCATGTGGCATCTCATCTTTACCCTTGGGGGGGTCTAAACTAACTAGACATGTTGACATTAAGTTAATTTGCTGTGTAGTAGACAAATAACAAATAGCCTTTGTGAAAACCTTTTATAAGAGAAGGTAAATTAATAAAAACCTGTGATATGATAGTGTGTGTTTACATTCAAAGTTAATCAAAGACTATAGGTCAAATCGCAAGAGTTCAGTATCATTCTTCATGTGAATATGATGAAAGTATGGAAAGTTAAGGATAGCTGCTACTCCTTAGGAAAAAATGAGGGTGGAGTGTGCATGTACTTTTGAGCAAGCACGTAGGACAAATGTACCAATATAGCAAACCATTCATGTCTATGTATGACTACAGTTGGACTATTGGATAATAAATAACTTCTACTGTACAAAACACATGGCTTTATACTTCATCACTCTGGGAATATAACCAGACACAACCTGGCTGGACTCAGTTGTTTCCTGGTGTAATAAGTGACTTCCTCATTCATCAACAGAACAAAAGCAGAACATCAGATCAGCACTCAAAAGTCTCCATGTTTGACAATGATCAAGGTCGACGGTTTAAGGAAAGAGGAAATAGGATAGATGTTCATACAACAAGCCTATGTAGGGTTTATCATGTCAAAATACTGAGAATGAAATCAATTCAAAAACATCAGTAGTATATCATGTGATGTAATATTTAATGACTATGGGGGAAAAGTTTAAAATAATGCATACAGATTAAATGTAAACATATAGGTGTACATGTAACATGTAAATATACTGACAAAGGCTTTCAAAGTGCTTCTTTGTGCAAGAGGGTACTAAAACATAGTAAGAAATAAATTTCTGCTACCCAAGAATATTTCAAAAAGTACATATTGGGCTAAATGGATAAAGGAGACAAACAGGTGGTTAAATGTTCTATTAAAAATATTTCAATGAATCCATTTTAGTCATCAAAATATGTTAAATTATACAAAATATGTTACATAAGATGAAGCTCAGTTTGGCATTCCAGTAATATGTCAATAGCTACCCAATGATGTATAATACCTCAACTCAACGCAAATGTAAGGGAGAACATCACCCTCTAATGATGCATTTGTAAACTTCATAAGAAATGTTCAGGTCAATACTGCTTGTCACAGACCCTAGATCATGTGGATTTGCCATACTACACAAGGAACTCCAGTTATTAATGTGTACTTGGAAATAGGGACCAGTTTACAGTTACCAAGAAATATTTATGGACTCTTTTCCACTCTTGTGTGTTTGTAGGTTTTAGTGCAGTCCTCTTCTAATGTTACAGAGCTACAGCCACAACTGAGGACTCATGCTAGTGCCCCCACGGGACTTTTAGGATTATTCTTCAGACTTTAAACTTCAGAGGTGTTATACTGCATTCATGAATCCCTAAAATGGTCTTACATGGCTCTCACAAGCAGACTTTCAGGTACAAGTATACTGAAAATGTATGTGTACAACAACAGAGGTTTCTGAAATGACAAACCAGACTTAAAACACAATCAAGGCAGGAACATGACACATTGTAGTTGGTTTTTGTGGTTTTAAACAGGATATGAGAGTTTAGATATTAAGCTTTTCGTTACAGCATGTACCATTGGACATACTATTTACATCCTTTAATGCCTGTACAAGGGGGTGTCAAAAGTAGACTTAACTATTCTTTTTTAATAATTGTTACAAAAATAGTGTTTTAACTTATCAGACTTAAAATGTAGGTTCCCACCATATTTCTCTCTTTTTTGAATCATTTTTTTGTAAACCAAATTCTAATGCAAAGACATACAAATCTCAAGGTGAGAACATTGACATCTTGACTGTAGATTCAATTTTGGCACTTATTTAATAGAAACAGGAAACAGTATTTCACAAAAGTCTTCTTGGCATCAGCAGCGACCGTCTAGTGGGTCCAGAGAAAAGACAGTGCCCTCTAGGGTTAGTCCCATTTTGAACCCCTCCTGAAAAAAATTAATAAAAATTAGATATAAAGATGAGCTATTTCATCAAAAATCAATGAAGAAATTGAACTAAGTTGATACAAAATATAATCACTTTTTTGCAACATGAAGTGCTGTTTACTGAAACTGTACTTTAGTGACGTGCTATTTCTCTGGCAGAACTGGTTAAGCTGTGAACTGACTTTTCTTCAAAGTTAAATACTGGGTGTGAATACTCTTTTTCAGCAGAAGACTTATGAAACCCCAGTGGCCCTAGCCAACCCAAAGAAAAGTATGAAGTCAGGTGCGGATACAAACCATCTCTGACGCTGCCGCAGAGGCAAAAGAGAAAGGACAGTTAGTAAGGATAAGAGGTTACAAAGATACAAACATGAGAAGAAAACAAACAGCTGTGCTGGAAACTCTCCTTTTCAGTATTATCATAATATTATATAATAATAGTGTTTTTTAATTGAACCGTAAACAGGAATTAGGTGCCTGAATATTTCCATTTTCATTACACGATGTTTCATGTTCCTAATTCTATTGTTGACAGAAGATAAAAAGGGCTGAAAAACGTTAAAAACAAAGTAAAATGTTGGTTTATATTTTTTGGTTAGATGAAATCATGGTGACACATGCACGGTGAAGAAAGAAAGCTTCATCAAGTACTTTCACTGCCAAATTGCATAGAGCTGTAATGGCATTTCACTGGCTAACCCACTCACTGTGAGGGGAAATATCATTACCAACACCCCTCTCACACCCCAGCCAGCTACTCCCTGAATTACACACCAACTAAATTTGGCAGCAAGATTACCTGACTGAGCTCCAGCCGCACTCACACACGCATGCACACGGCTGAGCTGGCGCGCTTCTGAGTGTGATTGATAGACATTAGAGTGACAGGCGGGGGGGGGGGGAGGGGATCCACCTCTCCCAGTCACCGTGCCTACCGTCTGTTTCGGCAGCTGCTCATATGCATGCGTCGCCATGTGCTAATAATTCACAGACATGCAGTCACCTGCATCTCGTCCAGCTTGGACTGGATGTCCGGGGGGAAGTCGGCGGCCCCACAGATGAATGGGTCAAAGGGTTCAGCGCCAAAAAGATCTTTCCCTGTGTGTGGGAGAGAGAGAGAGAGAGATGTAGAGAGGAGCTGTGCTGTTTTGTGCCACAGTATAGGTGTTATGTTGGGGAGATGTCTGGGACATGGGGGTAATGGATGGTGCTAAGTGGAATTTTTTTTTTTCCGTTTCTGAAGGTCTTTCCAGAGTGTCTCTGGGAATATGACCCTCCGGTGTGGTTTGGAGAGATACATTTGTTATAAACACACACATACACACACACACACACACACACACACACACACACACACACACACACACACAAGATACATGCACGCATACACACACACACACACACACACACACACACACACTAGTACTAGTGATAATAAAAAGTAGAATCTCTGTGAAATTCCACTTTTCCAGCTGTTGTCCAGTTAACCAATGAATCAAATGACTTTCTGTAGACCAAGGATTCTACAGGACCAAGCACAATATCATCAGTGAAATAAATAAATCTGAGCTATCACCATCTGGTGGCGTTCAACTCCACAGAATACCACAGGGATGGATGCTTGGGATGAACACTGAGCGGGACAGACTAAGTATAACTGACCATTTCGAAAGGAGTTAGAAACCACCGGTCTGTCCCAATAGCATAGGATTTTTTCTGGTTTGAACAGCACAACTGCAAGAGACTTGGCAAGATTTGCTGGAAATGTAATTCCTTATTTCCCCCTGGTCCTAAGAGTGAAGTCTTGTGTTTAGCCTCCTCTTGGAGGATGATTAATAAGAAAACAAAGAGAAAGACAGTTGACAGCCAGTCAGGCAAAACAAAGTCCCCTACTTTTAAACTTTCCAGCTATTAGTTTATATATATTAGTGCTGTCAAACGATTAAAATATTTAATCGCGATTAATCGCATTTATGTCATACTTAACTCAAAATTAATCGCGATTAATCGCACATTTTTATCTATTCTAAATGTCCCTTTGTTTATTTATTTTTCCATCATTTTATTTTTATTTCAATGCCCTTATCAACATGGAAAAGTGGATTGGCTTGCTTTATGCAAATGTTTTATTTTATTGAAAACCAACATTGCCAAACAGGGCGGTACAAAATAAAATTATAAAGTGCACATTTCAGGTAAACAAGGACCCTATAGTGCAGTTAAACCATGGCTTAATATTTTCTTTTTTTCAAGTTTCCTGGGAATATAGCAGTCAGGCCTCTTATTTCAGAAACAATGAACCGTAACAGTTAGGTTACCAATAAAAGGTAAGCCTACTACTACTTTGCTTTCAGCCAGCTGCCTGTTGACATTTTCAGACAACAGTGAAGCTCGCTTCTTTTGCACAACACAACTTTTAAAAGTAAACTTTCCATTCAGAAGTTTTTTATCATCCATTTCGTCGTATCGCGCTCACCATTCACTCAAACCGTAACGTTAGCCAACTACACAGTTTGCGAGGCCAAAAAGAACGTTAATCTAAAAAAAATAAAAAAATAAAAATAAATCGCGTTAATCGCGCGATAAAAAAATTAACGGCGTTAAAATGGGTTTGCGTTAACGCCGTTAATAACGCGTTAAACTGACAGCACTAATATATATATATATATATCGGATTGGATTGATTGTTGCCTTTCTCTTGGTCAAGCATAATATCCCAGAAATTGCTTACGGGCAAGAAATATAATTCTTTCTTGTTAAATTCTGAACAAATGAAGGAAACAATATCATAATATTTAAATTGTACTATGTCTTTTATTGTATATAGGCTACCTCATTTTGTTTTAATGAACAACATTTTGCTGAAAGGTAGATCAGGGAGACGCCAGTTCAACTATTTAGATCACAAATCAACTTGAGTGGCTTACAGCTTCAGCTCAAGAGGCGCTTAGCATCTCCAAAAAGTCAAATATTGTCATTAACTATGAAAATCATTACAGAAATGAGTATCATTCATTTTGAGCATCCTGTGCCCATATCGGCGCTGTCAGCAGTGCTCATCATATAAACAGGAGAGTCTGGGGCTTACGCTCTTCTGCTGGAGGTGCAGGAGCGGGAGGTGGCGCTCCGTTACTCGCCGGTAATGGAACCAGTGGCTCCACAGGGGAGAAGGGAATCATGTCAAAAACGTCTGTGGATGCCGGTTTTGTGGAGATGCTGCCTGCCTGCGGGGGAACCAATGGCATTGAGCAAGGTCAGGAATCAAACCTGAGCCTTTGCACAACAATGTTAAGAAGAACAACACACAACAATGCACACTTCAGATGCGTAAAATAACCCATTTTTGTAATATCCAATCATTTCTTAATAGAGGGTACGCGTATGTAACCAAATCAATCAGGAAAAAAAAGATATAAGACAGTCACATGCTGTTACTAATGCAGAAGATGGCAGGACTGACTCAAGAAGCAAAAAGAGATAAGGGCTGGCTACCTAGCCCAAAGCACATCAGACAAGACTGGAAAGAGAAGGAAAGGTGTTTTTTTTACACGAGGCCGCGGGATACTGAATCCGTTGCGAGGCTTTGGAAGTGCAGGCTTAGCGGGAGGAGGAGTGAGGAGGCCTGTGGAGAAGTTGGACTCGGGAGAGCTCATAGGCGTGAGAGTGACAGAGGAGATTTCTAGACACGAGAAGGAGGTGAGATTATGACACCAGAAGAGAGAGGAAGGCCTCTGCATCATGTACGCCTCGTTAGCTGAGTTTAAATGCAGCAGCTGTGAAAAGATCACATAGAGGAGAGTTTAGGAGGAAGAGGAATCTACAGCACTGATACTACTCTAAAATATCTACAGAACAAGGGGTGCAAGAGAGAGAGAGAGAGAAAGGAATAGGTATAGTGTTCTAAAGGGTTCTAATATAGCTCTTACTGGTGAGACCTTGGAACTTCTCATCTGGTCGTCTAAGTTCTGTAACTGTTTTTTCAATTCTGAATTTTCGGTTTCGAGTTCTTGAATCTGTGGAGGACACACACCAGTGAAAATGATATTAGTGTACAGTGTCAAATGCGACAAAACAACATTGCCACTCGTGACGCTCCCTATGTGGAGACGGTGGAATAAATGTCAGCTTAACAATGTTGTTTTCCGTGTTTTTCTTACTGTAACAAAAAACTTCAGTGTTCTTGGATCTGAGGGAAACCACTACAGGTACAGAGAAGTCATCTTACTCTCTTTTGAAGGGATCCTATCTGTTTCCGCGTCTCTACATCTTTTCCGCCCGACTCCAGAAACTTCTTGTAAGCCAAGTCAAAGGCTTGACCAATAGTGAGAGTAATCTCCTCTGCCTACAACACAGGTTTAGAGAAACCTTAATGCGGTCCAACTATAGACATTGCATTTAAGTACATTACCCTACTGTTCATATTTCTGTGCAATTGTTTTAAGCATAGCAATATAATTTCATAATGACCACATTTTCTTCATTTTCAGTAACTGATATAGAAGGTGATACGTGTTAAAAAACCCGTACACATTTTTCACTGTCAAACACGTAGCAGAGATGTTTATTGGTCTCAGAGTCTTTGCAGATGAATGTAAATATCCTTTTGTCTGTTTTATCATCCGCACAGAAGGATATCCTGTGCAACTGGCAATTGTGCAGTACATCCTGTGAAAGGAGAAGCACAAGACATTGCATTGTATTAGAACATGGAGACCATCTATAATTTTATATCTAGTTTATATATTATAACAGAGATTGTGCACAATATGCTTAATTAGTACACATACCTTTGTCTTGGGATCTAATATTTTTACTCCGTAAATCGATATTTGTAATTCCACCTTTGGAACCTTCTGACCTTCTGATTTTTTGATGTGCCTTTGAAACTGCAGGGAAGAAAGAAAACAAGAAAAATCACAACACCGTAATACTGCAACTGTCCTGTGGGGAACGTGTGACCGACCACTGGTTTGTCTCACTTGCAGTTCTCAGCCAGGCGGATATAGACAGATGGACAGATCATCAACAACAACAACAACAACAACAATCTCTCAAGTGCACAGCTGAGCTTCCCCAGGGAGAACTCAAATGCCAAATCCTCTTACTTTGGTTGTGCTTGAACTCCACACTTGAGTTAAACCAGCAGTGGGGACAGGGTGGAAGGGCACAGATAAACACATAATGAAAGGGGTAAAGGCCTCACCAGATGTAACGGGGAAAGTGTTGTTTGTGACATTGATCTAAAAAACTGTGGCCAAACAACCAGCACAGATGAGGTGATATTAAAGAATGACTAATATTACTCTGTATGAACCAAGTTGACCAACATACAGATTTGATTCAATATTTTACAAAGTCTAAAGCTTCCTCAAATCATGAAGAACGTAACAGAGGGATGAGCACTGTGTCTAACAGTGAATATTGATAACATAAGGCTCATCCAGTCCAGCTGTTCCGATCATCTACTGGTTGCAGTCAATAGGTCAATAACTTTGTGATGCAGAAATTTACTATGGGCATGTTGAACTGTACAAATTACATAAATTATCTGTCAACAGAAATATTAAACTATGGCAGTGTAATGAGGCATTTCAATTCAGAGGTATGCTGAATCATTGAGAAGGTAACGCAGAACATGTCAGCTCTGTGAATGGATAATCCCCTTACAGTGCACTGTTTGGTATATTAGATTAAATATTACCTTAAGCTTTCTGACTGCATCCTTCACAATGTCTGTGCCTTTAGGTTGTTCGACCTCTGTGTTGCCAAGGAACTATAGAAAAATGTATATAATTCAGTAATTAATATCTGCAACAAAAAGGTACAGGTGAGAGGTAAACTGGCTCATGTTTTTTCCAAGCCTGGACCTAAATAAGGCACAACATGAATTAAACACACCACAGGAGCACGTCTCCACACTGCACAAGTGCAATGAACACATTCAGGTGGTTGTCACCAATGTGCACACAGTATGTAGAAACATTTTCTAATAATAAGCAGGACTGAATGAAAGATAGTTGTGAAAACGTTGTACAGAAAACGTTTCCTACTTCAGTTGAGAGGCATCTCCCGTACTAAAACCTTGTGAGTGTGAACGGCGAGAGGAGAGTTAAGCACTACTGCCTGTATCCAACAGATGGAGCTATTAACCTTTGCCATGCCACCATGTGGCCACTCGTCTGCCCGTATGCATCATTTCCATTCCTCATGTTCTCTGCATCTGTAATAGTATCTCAAAAACTTCTGCAGCTATTCCACAAACAAAACTTTCATAACCACTCTTTGGGTGGTGATTGTAGATTACTGAAATAACGTACATTTTTTAATAACATTATAGCATACGGACAGACTTCTCACAATGCACTGTGCATATTAAACATACACACCTGACAGTCCAAATGATATTCACAAACATTCCATACATTCATTTAGCCACAATCAAAATATAATCATGGTGCTCCTTGTGTAGCATCCCCCTCTCCAGTTCTTTCCTTGCTATTGTTCTTTTTAATTTGAAAGATCCATACGTTACAATGTGCTTTCATTTTCATTTTGGCTATGTGCAGCAGATGTGCTAACCATAATTCCGCTTTTATTGAATAGCAGCTGTATTTTTCTCTCTTCATGCTTTCAGTTTATTGAAATCGTTATTAATCGTTACTAATATTACTACTAATGTATTTGACACATTTATAACGTTAAACTCAAACTCTCTCTTCAGCGATCTAAACCATGTGTCCTGATCATTTTTTTGGCGCCCTTTTATGACAGTGAGTGTCCACGCTCAAGGGCGAGCCAGAACGCCAGCGGAGCAGAAGAGAAGCGGCGATGACAGATACACAAGGTGAACCGCAGCTCCTTTCCAATCACTGCACCGCATCCTGCTGGACTCTGAGGAGGAGGTTTCTGCCACATAAGCCCCGTCTGTGCTCATCCATCACCAGATCCGTTGGCAAAGTCCCATTCCTCACCCTTCCCACTAGCCACTTGCTCTGTCTCCCCTCCTCTCTCTCTTTCTTTCCCTCTCCCTCTCTCTCTCTCTCTGTGCGCGTGTAAGTGAGAGGTTGGAGATACTTCAGCAACAACCGCTGGGTTTAACCCCAGCCTCCCATATTTCCTTCTTCTTCACAGCTCAGTAAGACATCTCCGGAAGAACTGTATGGAGGCTGACAAGCCTTCACCTTCCAAACAGGAGCCCAGGCTTTTGTGAAGCGGTGCAGAAAACAAGTCTTCCAGGGAGTGAGTGAACGAGCGAGCGAGGGATAGTCTTTTGGATGTGTGTATTGTTGACTGCCAAAGGAATAAGACAAAAACAAATTCCTTCTGTAATGGCTCATGCTCTGCCTGTCAAAATCTATTTGCACCGATCCGTCCATTCTTGCCGTTTCTAGGTTTTTCGTGTTTTCAGCCTAACAATGGTGCATTGAGCTGTTTTGATTGCGCTTTCAATAGCACTTGTTGTGTTCAATGATTTTTTTTTTTTACATCGAACTGGACATTTTTCTACAAGGAAACAACAAGAACCAATATTGAAAACTTGTTAAAATGACAAAAACATCTGTTATCTACGGACACAGCAACAAAAGCTCTCAACGGATTGATTCAAAACAGCTGCTACTTAATAACAGTTACATCCACTGTCAGATATACAGGCAATGGTGGACAAACAATCATCAGATGTACTCCTACTGTCTCAAAAGCACAAATAAATCACTTGAGTTATCATTAACACATGAGACCATATAGTTTTACAGAGTTTGTTCTTTACATACCTTGGCATTGTATCCAATGAAGTGTTTGGCCAGGGCCTCAGGAGTATGCATCCATGATTTATCTGGAACATAAACAGGTCAACAGGTGAGCAGAGAAGCAAGAGTCATGGCAGACATCTTCACAGAATTAGAAACAGGAGGCTGTATGTGTTTTTAATATACACCTCAA
Organism: Clupea harengus; assembly: GCF_900700415.2. Lineage (NCBI taxonomy): Eukaryota > Metazoa > Chordata > Actinopteri > Clupeiformes > Clupeidae > Clupea > Clupea harengus. Next base: position 19,767,517 of record NC_045153.1, on the reverse strand, counting down.
GAACATTCTGCAACAGCACTTCTGAACAGTGTCTGTCTAACACAACAAACACTGTGCTACATTTTCACAATTAAGGCACATAAGAGAAAACTTCTCGGGGGACTTAGATCCCTCACTGTTTTCTTAACCAAACCACTTGTCTCAATAATGACTCAAGCCGAGAGCAGAAACATGAGATAATGAAAAATACAGATGTGCCACTGAGAGTTGGTATTAGTCAGAATAAACATATCTCTGGCTTGCACATCTCGGGTAGCGGTTAAAATGTACTGTTCCTTTTTGTTTTCGTTTGGCACGCTGCTATAAAAACGTTCGGTTTCATGAAGCATATTGTGAATGTACAAAAGAAGAAAGCAAACACGCTGACAGGACGTGACTACGCTGCTTCAGACTCAGATCCTTTGAGGGAATGGGAGACGGCTGCTGCTCAATGCATTTTTCAGTGGGAATACAAGGCATCAGTACACATTACTGTAACGCTGTAAGAGGATGATGATCTACAAATAGGGTGACCTGGGTCATGCTTTGCGTTGCGCTGCACAGCATTTTGACCCTCTGTCACGCATCCCGCATACTGAGGTAATGTCCCGCATTTTCATTGGTCAATTGGTTTTTAATTGGTCAGAAATAAGAACACATGGATGCGTTCAGTTACCCGCCCGGGACCTGAGCGGCTTATGCTGTTGCGGCATAGTTTTACTCTTTTTAATAATACTACATCAAAAGCTGCAACCTGGCTCATGCAAATGCTACATAGCCAAGCTTTTCTAAAAGTCTGGCTTTCATCCATTGGCTGAGAAGACAAAAGGCTGTTATCAAGAGGCTGTGATGGCCATCAATCAAACTGTGCAGATTGAACTCCTTTGCCAAGTCACAAAAAAACAAACTTACAAAATGTTTGCATATAAGGTAAAAGCTACCAAGCAACATCATGGCTCACTATATCATTCATGAAGCCAAAGCTGTAGCCTGTCTTTTTTATGGCCTAACCGGGGTGCTGTGGAATCGACAAGAGGACAATAGGTGTTTACAAGCTGAAAGGCAGAATACAAATGTTTCTTGTTCAGTTAGATAAACCTTATATCAATGCTTCAGGTTATCTCTCAGCATTGGTAATATGACCCACATTGTCCCACACATACTCATCCCACATTTGGTCTGTTTTCGTCTGGTCACTCTATCTACAAACAGGCCAGCATGTATTTTAAATGAACACACCTAAGCAAACAAAACAAGATAGAGCGCAGATGAGAAACATGTCAATAGCCATAAAGCACCATATGGAAAAAACAATTGGAACAGATTTAATTGCATCATCATAAAAATGTCAGTGTGTACTTTTTTTGCGGGCGTCTTGACAAGTATTTTGTCAAACATCTGCAATTCCGCGGCGGTCAGATTAATACTGATGAAGCAGCGCTCTGCTCTGGGCAGGGCTGGGCTGGGCTGGGCTGGCAGGCAACAGCTGGATGGATAGCAATGCAGGGATCTAAATCTCACAAAGGGCCTCATGAAGGACTGAATGAAAGAAATGAATCTCCTCAGGGGCCACTCCTGGGGCGAAGGTTGATAGAGGGACGCCCCCCCTCCTCCCCCTCCCCCATCCTGAGGGACAGCTTGAGGGAGCAGTAAATTCTAACTATGATAGATGAGCTGCAGGAGTCACCCCAGTCAGGCAGGTACTTGTGCGTGTACTTTTTCTTTGTGTCAGCAGACTGGGCTGATTAATAGAGGTGGCCACACCTCGTTTCCACCTTCAGAAAAAAAAAAAAAAAAAAAGAGAGACAAGCCCTCCGCAGAGCCCTTCAAAAACAACACGACACCCAAGGAACGAGTTGCTAGAACTGAGCACTCGAGTGTGAGGAAGGGTTTGAACTCTTAAAGGTCGGATCACAATGTATCTCTCTCGTTCTCTCTCTTTCCTACACTGTCTCTCCCACCCTCTTCTCTGTCTCCCCCACACACAGCCCCCCCCCCCCCTCACACACACACATACCACATGATACTGACTGGATGTGATCTGATAACCTACATACCGATCTGATGTTTCAAATAGTCAACAATACTGGCAATTACTTAAAACTAATTGACATTATTTTTAACTGACCTCAAAGCCAGGTACCAAGGCTATTTATGGTAACGCTGACATCACAGCAAATCCAGTACCCCTAGTTTTCAGATCCATCCTTCCATCCATCCATCCATCAGTAGTTAAAAAAACATTAAAACATAAAACATGACTGGCCTGAACTAAGCTGTCCAAACATAGTTGGGTCACTACTATAAACTCCTCCCTACTGATGTGATGGAAAAGCAGCATTTGAAGGCTTTCTGTAGAGTGTACATTCACTGCACTCTTGGGTAGATTCAGTGGATATCTCCCATCGTATTAGTCTAAAGAACTATGTGCAGCAGAAGTGTAGAGAAAAAGTGACTGTGCTACTTAGCAATGATGATAACTGGTCAAATTCACCCGTTTCTTATTTTTTTCTCTGAATGGTGATGTTTGCAGGAAAACAAGATTTACAACACAACATTCCATTGGACAGCAGCCACTGATAAACCTGACCATCCATGAAAACAATAACCAATTAATCTCCAATTTGGCCCAGGGCAGAACACCAAGTGGATCGAACAGATCCCCGCAGATTAACTTTTAAGAGAGCTCTGTCAATGTACACAACCTTAAGTGCTTGATTCTAATTACACTGAGTTGCCAGCGATTAAAGGTGGCTCATCAGGTACAGAAAAATTCATAGATTTTCCTCTTCTTGGAGATGGATTGCTCCTACTGGAGATCAGAAAAAGGGTATAATGCATGTGGAGGTGTCAAATTACAGATGATGCTGAAAAGAAAGAGCCGAACAGACAGGTCAGCTGGCAACTCTGGCAAATGCCAAAGGGGTCCATCTAGTTATTGACTGACAGGCCAGCCACGCTATGGTATTGCAAAAACAAGAACCAGAACAAATAAATAAAAAGCTCAATGCATTATTGGCCTCACGACACACAGGCTGATTAACTTTCCACTCTCTAGCCTGTCTTGGTGCTGACAAGGTTACTGGGAGCGGACCCAATCGGCCAGCCTCATGTCAGCAATAAACTAGAAATATTTTACTTCTTTTTTTTTTTCAATTGGCAATGTGTTTTTAAGTATTGATGTTCTCATTCATAGAATAAACTACGGGATAAATTACGGAATAATATAATTTTGGCTCTGTAGTAAAGCCAATGCGCAAGAACGTGCATTAAAAAAAGGCTAATGAAGCCGTAAACAAAAAGAACGAGGCAGTCGATGAGAGAAAAAGGTCATTTCAGATTCTGTCTGTTCTGTCAAAATGAAAAAGAAAGTAGTCCAGAGAAGTAGTCTAGCTCACTGCGTTCACACAGTGCATGGGTCATTTCATATAACTATGGCATTAACATACCCATAGGCCGTTTCTCATTGACTCTCATATTAGCCTATTCTGGTCCATTCCACAGGCATGAGGGAGTGAGCAGACGGTTTCAAAACAATGGATAATCATTTCAAAAACGGAAACTATGTGATCAGAATAATGATAAAATAATGACAGACTGTTTTCAGTTAAATGCTTAACAATGTTTCATTATGCCAGAAAATAAGCAAGCATGTAATGCATTCATGAAGCTCTTGTAAAAAGGCTGGAAGTCATTACTAATGATCTGACTGTGAACATGCCAAGCCTTTGTGGTGAGTGACCTGGAGCCATATTCCCTTCAACCCTTGGGAAATTCCTAAGGCCACCAGCACCCATTAATGCATCAGGATGACATTCACACTTTTGACCTTTTCAGAGAAAGGTCGAAACAACAGACGACCCACAATATAAAGTATGTGCCATTCAACTGAAAACATAATGCATGTTATGGCACTTTGAAAAGGTGCCAAACAATGCATTCACACAATGAAATCACTCCCTGGAGAAAGCGGTGCAGTTGGATGTATTTTGTGGAGTCACTCAAAACTAACACGGTCAAGAGAAATAAAATGGGTACCATAACCTCAGTACTTAATTTGCCGCTTGGCTGGTTTTATATGTTGAGCTCTGAATGATATACAGAAGACATTAAAGCGTTGCAGTGATGCCGAAGAAGAGACACATCCGTACGCTGTCATCGGAGTAAACAAATATGTTCCATTATGAAATATGATTAGAGCTCTTATTAGCTTAAACTATCTGCGCTGCCTTCATAAGTTCAGGCCACACCACCACTGCTCCTCATTAGGCCGTGGCCATGCATCAGGCCGAGATCCAAGCAAGTCCTTTCGCGTCGGAAGTGAAATGTGAACAAATGGCGGTGGCACAGAGAGACAGAGCGGGAGAAAAAAACGGGAAAGCTTGGGCATCAGAGCATCCAAATCACTGTGATTGCATACTATTACTCACGGGTGCCAGCGGGGCACTGCAGAGGAGGGGTGGTGGAGGTGGTGGGGGTGGCAGTGGGGTGCTCGGAGGGAGGGGCTGGCATAGATTAAGACAGACATGCGAGAGCTCCGGTGAAGCATTAGAGAGAAAAATGATCGGGGGCTCCTCGACACTCAGCCTCACCCACACAAGATTAGACAGTGGACATAACGGGGCAGCCTGGCATCCATGTGATTAAATAAAACTACTGGGGTATATTACACCATCAGTGAGTGGCAGAGAAGATTAAAATTCTCACAAAAAAAACTCTGACGCTATGCATCTACTATGAGCTACAAGTGAGGGGACTGATTTGCTTATTCAACAAAGTCCAGCGTATTCACACCAACAGTTTGGTGCTTTTTCATCTCTTCAACATTTTCAACTTGTGAGGGAATTCAAACCTCACGTTATCTGCAGAATGCTACGGCAATTAGCCGATAAAAGGTCAGTTGGAATTCTACTTACGTGGTCTAGGCTTTGATTTCGCTCTGCTCTAATCACAAACAATGCTCCCATTTAGTGCTGGGTAATTGGATGCACATATTTGGAGAGCAATTGATGAGAAAGATTTTGGACCCAATTACGTCTTTGTCATCAGATACACACAGGCTGCACTTGTATGCCTGGTCCTTGCAGATAAGAGGATCCGCCACATCATCTGTAAACAAGTGCGCGTTGGCCTTGTGGAGCCACAGACACATTCAACAACCTGTCGTCAGCAAAAAAGATCAACATGATCTCTGTACAAACACCTATTGTGTCTTGCTTTAGATGAGTCTGACGGCGTAACTCAGCACAGCGAGATATCACACTACAAAGGCGATTCATATCACAAATCACTGGAATATAGGAATGAGGACAGCTAAAGCTGACAGATACATTTCAGATATAGTTTTCTATGTTTAATGCATGGACTTGGATCTCCCCATTCAATATTCAACATTGGACTGTGAGGCCCCTTCAGCTGTGTAGAAAAGCCGTGTCTGAGGATTCTGCCCCTGGTAACGTGGGACTGCAAAAACAAGATAACTAGGGATAGCAACTGGCTTGGTTAAACACTGTTCTTGTCTGACCGAGCAATGCTCATTATCTGCAACAAAAACAATGACCACTAATGAATGCCTGGCTCCGGGAAGAAAAAAAGAAGGCGTGTTCCCCTTTGCTGAAATGTCAGTTGTGCGCATGAAGGGCTTGCATGGACCTTTTGTCCTGAAGTAAAAGGGTTTAAAGCCTTCTTTATGCCTTTGTAGTTTCCTCTGCCGTCCAACAACACTGGCCTGTGTGCACGTATGAAGTCCTTTGAAATGGCTCATCGGACACATTGGAGCAAGGCGGGAAGTGGTAATGGTGCTGAGGCCTAAGTGGGGTCGTCTGAGTGCAGTATGGTATTTATCTACTAGATGACAGAACATACTCTATTAGCCTAAATGTACCTAGGTGGACTGATTCATCAAGGAAGCTATGCACAACTGAAAAATTAGACTGGGAATCACAACAGCAAAAAGATCAATTCTAAGATATTACTAAGATTCCTCATCTCAAAAAGGAAAGGAACTCTGATCCTAGAACAGTGGCAGAAATCTGCCTTTGGTGATCACTTTGGTTTCAACAAGTGCCAGGGAAACCAATGTGGAATTGTAGCACAAAAGCACACCCATAAGATGTCATTTGAGCAGCCATGTCCTCCAGGAGGGACTTACGGGTGTACCACATCGAGAATCCATTAATTCATTTGGGAGTGGGCGGGGAGAGACAGGTGGTGGTAAATATGTCAGGTGGAAAGAAAAGCAAATGAACCACTGGAGTCCAACAGCCTGCCCCCTGGAGGCCACGACACACGGTGTGGAGACAGTCAGCTCTGTGAGGGGGCACAAGCTGCCTCTGAACCGCTTGTTAGGAAACTGAATTTGGCACCACCAGTTGAATCACATTAAAGAGGAGAAAGTGAGCGAAAGAGAGAGAGAGCGAGAGAGAGGCAAGTGAGACAAGGTCACAGACAGAGATGGCCACGTCGCTGCTACTCACCTTTTTTCCTGTTAAATGCTCGGTTCATACTGGACCAAGACCTGTCTGTGCTTTCCCTCCCAGAATGTTACCACACTTCCACCTGGAGACAGGGAGAGAGAGAGAGAGAGAGAGAGAGAGAGAGAGAGAGAGAGAGTGAAAGAGAAAGAGAAAGAGAGAGACAGCTAAATGTCAGGACATGTTAGTGTTTCCAAACTTTCTCAAGGCTAAGTGAAAGACGAGCATTTCAAAGAAGCCATCCTCTGGGAGAGTGTGCTAATTACTAGTGACGTTTAAAGTTCTCTGATGGGGTGACTGAGTTCAGTCCAATGAAATCATAACCCATCTGTCAAATGAATTTTATAGACCTTAAAAGGAATCAAAGAATAGCTCAAAAAATGACACAATAAAAAAAAATGACACGTTATATGCAGTCTTAAAAACACAGAAGCCTATTTCCCATGGTGGGGCCAGCTGGTTATAAGCTGAAGGCATTCTAATAGCATCTCCTGGACACAGCTAGTCACACAACGTTTCCCTCATAGTGCTGCTGTCACCTCTTCATATATATCATGTCGGAATGGCGAACCATGACAACAACTGCCACATTTATCAAATACATGGCATGTTGTGACTGACCTACAATATTACTTCCTGTTGTCGCTGAGGCTTTTCTAAGGGACCTCAAGGTCCTGACTGAGCCACACAACAGATGGAAAAAAAGATGGAAACTGCAACTGCCAGCCGGTGACAGTGCAGAAAATCATGACACAGCCATGGCACCTGTTTGGCCTTGTGATGCAATGAATGCATTTCATGAACGATACATTTTAAGCTAGAGAAGTGAGCTTTTGGATTCGATTTCTTTTTCTGATACATTTTACAAAACGTAATGGATTTAATTCTGTGAGGGAGATTAAGTTTGTTTTATGAAGATAATGAACTTCAAATATGTTTATACCTGTGGGAAGCTTTCAATAATTTATTAAATCATCTTTTTTGCCTGAGAAAATACTGGTGGGAGTTTAAATGCTTTGAACACGGCATACTGAGTAGGGATGTATCACAATGTCATTGTCTGTGTCTGTCTGTTCAGGGTGGGTGCAGTCTGAACTGAAAGTGATTATAGTTGTGAATTACACTTGAAATGTGAGAATTATCACAAAATGCAACCATAAGTTCCAACATCATTTGCTGCACAAACCAGTGTTACTCATTTAAAAAAAGTAATTACATTCAAGGCCTACTGCCACCCCATCATTGAGAGACACTGAAAAAATAAAACAAATAGGCGTGAGAAAGAGGAAAACATTTTCCAGGGTTAACACACATTTCAACCACCACTGCCAGCCTACACGAATCATCACCAACTAGGTAACAGTGAAAATTACACAAGGCTTATTTATCTCTTCATCAGAACAGGCACCACACTGGCACAAATGACTTTGCAAGGGACAATTCCAGAATATCACAGAACACAGGACAGCATTACTTCCAATCCTTGTACAAAAATAATGTACATTTTTAATATGCGCCAACCACATAACAGAGAACTGTATCACGTGTTTATATGACGTTTTAACTGTTTAAATTACAAACTGTATGTTTGGTTACTTTCCAACAGTTACTTTTACAGCGAATAAGACTTGGTTTGTTCACTGAGTGAAGCAAAATGAACCAAGAGGTGCACAAATTGGTGAACTTTGAACAGCATACAGGAAGGTATTAGCCTACATCAAATGTTGGTGATACCCAAAGTACCAATAGAGCTGGAACCTATGTATTTAAGCAATGATACCATGCCACTGAGGTGAGTAAAACCTAGCTCTTATCATCTGCAAACAGTTAAAAACATTTCCCTATATAACAGTATCTATAAGGTCCTGAATGGTTCCAGATTATAATATTTCACCATCTACTGTAATTTGGATAACTTTGGTTCTAATCAGGGTATTTGACACACTGTCAATTATTGAAATGATGACAAAGCTTCGTTTTTTTGGAAATGCAATTTCAGAAACCCATTTTCTGACATAATTCAAGCTACTGGGAGATGGGCTGCTACTTGGGTTCTGGTGGGTGCAAATGGGCCTATCAATCATTTATTTTTTCCTTTAATAGAAATTCAGCTGCTGCCAAAGAGACAGAAGAAGCTGCGGAGTACCATAGGGCATAGAAACATCTGAGCTCATCGCCACTGCCTTTGGCAATAACAACTTCACTCTTCATCACTGTCCAAATAGATATCGATCCGCGCTCCTAATGGCTATTTCTTAAATACATTTAAGAGCAAACCCCAGGGACGGTTGGATGCATTGGAGAGAGCGTTCACTTTTCTCTCATCTCACCCCTACCTCTCTAGGTAAATATCAAACCACGGACAGAGAAGAAACAAACATTGTTTTGACAGATTAAATTTGCATTAAACTATTCCCCCTGAAAAAAAACTAGCAGCCCTCAAGGGCATTTGGGCCCACTTTGATTGAAGCTTTAATTAAAAAATGATTTGATTTAATCCCTCAATACAATCCTCCTGTCCTGCTCTGGGGCCAAAGCGACAAAGCCGCCCATTCATGCACTGCATGAAATAAACCCCACTAGACAGACAGTATTATTTCAGGTGAAACACCTTTTATAACCCACAAAATAAAGATGTCCCCTAAATTAAACCAATTGTTTAACAGGAAGTGAGATTTAATTAAAGTCAAGACAGGCTTTTCATGAGGCTACAATACTTAGCTTTTGTCTTTGACATGCCTGTGCACTGATTTAATACACAGATAGAACGATTTAAACTCGATTAATACAAAATGTGACCACCAAGGCTATGTTGGGATGAAGAGCTTCCACTCTACCATGTCTCGCGTTCATTGGGAGGAAGACACTGTGTGAAGCAAAACATAATTAGAGAAGATAAGAGCACTCAGGAGTCTTTTATCAGAGCAGAACGGGTCTAATTAAAGCTCTTCAAAAGGACTTAAGTGCGTAGCTTGACAATGTCGATGATACTGTTTTGATGTTCATCTACACCTTTTGGGGATCTTTCTTTGGGTAGCCTCTTGTGACTTGGCAGAAAATTATGCTTTTTTTCTAATTATCTCTGTAAAGTAAATCGCTTTGGATAAAAAAATATATATATATAAAATTCATGACAACAATGCCATTATACGTGTGCCCGTAAGAACATTTGGATTTGTAACCAGGATCATTATCAATTCAAACAGAGTTAAAGAGTAAATTAGGTCATAACTACCCCACTAACAATCATCATCACCACACCTAAATGCAACTCAGCCACTTATTATGGTGAAGCTAGTGGTCTGTGCACATACTATGGATGTTGTACATTTTACAGAAACCAACATATACCCAAAAGCTACACTAATGTTATGTTGGAAAAGAAGTCTGCCAAAAAGTTCTGCAACACACTGGCTTAACTACCATGTGGAGAAGCAAAGTCCATGATTTAAGGGATCATTTTCAAAAGGGTGTGGTGCGAGACAACAGGGTACTACACAAACACATAATGGTATTCCACAATAGAGAATAGCCTCATGAGAAAAACTGCATATTTGGAGAAATGGAAAAGTAGGAAAATCACGCACAACAAAGAGTACAAATAAATATCAGATGGCAGATAATACCAGAACTGTACTTCTGTGAATTGAGCAATTTCTCCTTAAGAAGACAAGCATCTATACTACTAAGATCTTCAGGTAGATACTTGAAACATTGCAAGATGGTACTCTGCTATATGGCACTCTACACACTCTGTATCCGCCTATATTGAACATCCACCTTTAACTATGTTTTTCAAATTGAGGAAATTAAAAATAAGAAATGTATCTGTGTAGACCTTCTAGCTGATCGTTCCATTCAAAAGCATAAGGTCAAACAGAACAAACAGCTCTGTGGAGAGATATCCCCATTCCATGGGACTGCCAAACAAAGGATAGTTCTATATAGTACAAAGCATCGCAAACAAGCACAGTGCACGTGTTTCCTATTTACAGCCAATCGGACTGTCACAAAGAGCAATGCAAAGCCAAATGCAAACCGGCAGTAGGAATCCACACTTGTGTCACCGCAGTGCAGTGATTCATGGGAGAGAGGCATGTTTTCGCACAAGCACTCAGAGGGAGGGGAAAGACAGGACTATGGGATAGCACTGTTCCAAATGCCACACCACAGAGCAGGCAATCTCAATTACAAAAAACTTAAATAATGTTGTTCTGTTGTTTCCTTGATGAAAACCCTATATATAAGTGATTTGTAGTTCAAGGTGCAGTCCGTGATTCTAATCCTATACACTTTTTGTCAGATTCAGCGAATTGCTCCTGATGACCCTCTAGCTGTCTGCTCAGTGTCTGTCTGCTCAAAACCTCCAATGATTGTACAGTCTAGGGTTTTTCAATGGGAAACTAACTTAATGGGGCTGAGCCATTAACAGTCCTAGCCAATCAACACAGTGCTTCAGCAGTACGGAAGGGAGGGGTGTCATTTGATTGGCTCTTGAGCTAAAATATCAATAACCTTTCGTGAATCCGAACTGCAGACTGCATCTTTAAGTCCCATCATGACTCATGTGATTTATGAAGGTGACTTGAACAACCTTTCATCACTTATACATAACTTCATCATTTACCAACGGCCATACCACACTCTTGTCCAATCTCGAAAGCTAAGCAGTGTCTGGCCTACTTAGGACTTGGATGGGAGACCTAGGATACCAAGAGCTGTACGATTTTTACATTTTTAATTAGGTGAACAAAAACCTCCAAGTTGGCATAACTCTTGTCGAGAGTTAAGAAAACTCAAAAGTCTGTTGCATCATGTTTGCTTATAATTTGACTTCTCTCAACATTTTTGTTTTTCCAGTGTACTTCTCTGACTGACAAAATGACAAAGCTCGTTTATCACAGGCTATTTCAAGGACACAGAGTGTCTGTGTATCAGATAAGGTTCCCCTCCAGTAGTATCATGTCCAGGAAGAAAAGATTACCATCAGTTTATCTGCTACTGTGGGTGTCAAAGCACAGGTGAGCTTGATGGGGTTACTTGGAATAACAGAGCTCTACAAACAACATGGATTTTGCAATTCATGGCATAATTCACTGATCCTGAAAGTTGCTACAACTAGTTGACACCATGAAGTTGAACTTTATTTATCAAATATAAAACTAACATGCTCATCAATATGCCTGGTTGGGAAGCTAATTAGTCTATCTAGCAAGCTGTGTAGTAGCTCTTACTAACAATGAGACATTCATGTGTGTAGCCAATGTGAAGCTACAAACTGCACAAAATGTTTTTGTCGCTACAGCTACATTTTGGTGTGGTGGGATATGTCTGCTGATATACTCTGTGTTATTTTAACACGACCATCTACATTTCTAATCATACCATTTATGTATATATAGACTTATATAGATATAGCTTTTTTTAAAAGCTACAGCAAAGTTGTATTCACCCACAGAAATACCTCACCCTCTTAAATGTACAACTTACAGTTTCAAATTCAACAGGCCACAATATCCTCTGAAACCATTAACGGCAGGATGTCGTCTGGTTTCTTAGGACACCCCAACACCTCACTGGGTTTTTTTACTTTCCTCTTCGTCTCCATGACATTTCTTGGGCTCAAACAGGACCTGACCTCACATCAGCTCCATAGGAGTGCTTTATTCAATTACCAACAACATACTTCATCTGGTTTATTCGTTCCACACTGTCTGGGCAGAATTAAGCAGCTGACATCAATCTAAACCTCTGCACGATGTTTCACAACACAATTCGCTGAAATACTTCAACTGTGTCAGATCAAAACAGTTTTGTTTTGCCTTCTTGGGAGAAATTCATTTTTGATCTACGTATTTACTTCTGTGAAATTGATGATAATTGGGTTAGCGTGATTTAATTACATACACGAAGAAAGTGTTGGTGACACTGTTGGTGACAGCTCTTGCGGGTGATAATGTTGATCAAGTTTTACCACATGTAGAGTGCCTTTACTACATGGTGTATTTATGACACATTATACCGTGACTTTGTGTAACAAAGCCATGCTGCAAGGCTATATTAGGTATTAAATTAATTATGTAATTAATTATTCTGAGGGTTTCAGACCTTTCCAGCCCACCTCCCACTACAACACCCTACTAGGTATGCATGCATGAACACAGTTAAAAAAAAGTTGCTTAAAGCATCAGTATGCAACAATCTGCTGCTTTTTAGAGATTAGAGAGGCAACTAGATTTGGCATCATCTTCCAATTCATTTTCATGGTCTATAGTCATGTGAAGGATAGATGAACACACCCGTCATTCCCACTAACTGCCCAGGCTGGTCACTATGGAAATGTAGGAAATTGGAGAAGGTTCTACAGCACAACATTGCAAGCTATATCGCAAAAAGACAACCTTTTATGAGTGCCAACTATTATATCATCATTTCAATGCTTAATGTTATTTTACGGTATTCTGGACATTTATCCATACTCCACCTACATGAGTTTCAAGGATTTACGTCTTGTACAGCTAGAATTCAAAACACACAGCCAAGTTGTTAAACTAAAGCTTCGCAGGCAAAGAAAAAGCACAGTGTACATCTAAATCTAAAAACGACTGCTCCACCTGGTTATGATGGGAGTAATACTGACTGACAGCAGCTGTGTTTGCCTTTTCTTTACAGGCTCCTCTCAGCTGAATCGACCTTACCAGGGAGCGCCAACACCAACTCTTTACATGGAGCTTAGCATTGCCCACTGGAGGCTAGCATCCTCTGTGTGCACACAGTGTCAGGTGTTTAAAAACAAACCACATAATATACTGTTGCCTGGAGTGCAAGGGAAACACAACAGCTATAATCAGAGATTTGTGTGCAAGTCAGGCTTCTTCCCGTCTGAGAGTGAAAGGCAATGAATTGCTCCACAGGGATCATGGGAATGTTGTTTACTATGGCGCTGCCATGATCAGATGCATCCTTTGTGGTACTTATGACAGAACGTAAACACGACAGGTGAAACACATATGCTTAAAAAACACTTGGAAAAGAGCACTTTTTTCACCTATAGAACGTTACTCCTAAAACACATCTAACTACAATAATCAAGCACCTTCAAACTTCAAAGCCATAATTTCTGTCTCATTATGATGAATATGAAATTAACCTGCTAAAATAACACTATGAAAGAAAATGGCTATAGCAAGTCCTACGGGCAAACAACAAATGAGATTCATGCACCAAGAACCAGAGTAAAATTCCAAGGCACCTTATAATTTAAATTCCTTGCTCTATATGTGAAATTCCAGTGAAAAGAAAAACTGTTTGAAAAAAGATGACCTACTTTGACCCCTTGAAGTTTTCCCTCCTAGAGGAAAATACAGTCCATGGATGGAATCTTGCTAAGTTACAAAAACAAGGCACAGGAAAAAAATATCCCAAGATTTAAATAGATAACTTAATGACAAAATAAAAATGGGAAAAAGATGCTGAAGCTTTTTAAAAGCTCTTCGGAGATCCGCTGATCCGAGCCATATGTGCAACAATGCTGGCAGCATTAAACAGTCTAAAAACACGTTCCACAGTCCTAACAAAAAGCCACAGAAAAAGACAATAACAATGACAGTGCTTTGTTCCTATGGTCAGACTCACCATCACCCTGGAATGCTGGTTGCTAAGTGTTCACATTCAACCTCACAAAAAACTTTTTTTTTTATTTACAGGATGGCATTCCAAGCCAAGATCAGCTGTGCCCTCAAGCTAGGTTCAGACATATACTAACTGGTGTCTCTCTCTCTCTCTATCTCTCTCTTCTCATCTCCCTCTCTCTCTCTCTCTGACACTCTCCCAGACCCAGAGACATAAAACACTCTTACCAACACCAAGGGCAGTTTCACCGAGTCACGAGCTGATGCCCAATGCCAAGTGGAGCTATGAGAAAAATCGGGCGGAGAGCGGTTTTCATAGAAACATTGCGGAGGGAGACTACCCCGAGACAGAGTGGAGGACTTTGCGAGTCGCTCGCTGGGAGCCGGAGTGGAATACTAGAGGAGGAAGTTCCAACAGTGCCTAATGGTTTTCAGCTGTGGCCCAGATGGAGATCCACGGAGTGTTGTGGTAGAGAGGGCTGATGACTTAGCAAACTCAGGAGGATGTTTGTGCAGTGACACAGTTCTCACATTTTAAAAAGGCTGAGATGTTTTCCCCCGATTTGGTGTTAATAGTTAAAACTGGAAAAGCAGCTCTTCAGTTAATGTGAGTATGAGTGTGTGAATAATAATAATAATAATAATAATAACAAACTTTTAACTCTTGATGGAATTCAAATGAGGCATTCAACCGCTTCAAAACCACGTCTAAGACTTCCAAGTAACAATAACAATGACTGTTAAGAAGTTAAAATATCAGTCGCTCAGACCAGAGTATTTCTGAGAATTGAAACAAGGAAATACGGAGGGGTACGTTTCCACATAGGGTAAGCAGTTTCCATTGCAGCTGCAAAACTACTTGAATTTAAGGCAGCGGATTCTGGCAGCAAAAAAGTGTTATGCCTTAGTGAAATTTGACACCTGTGGATTTTTCAGACCTTCACAATGAACTGCTACAGATGGCTTTACAAGACAGGGGCCATACAAATCAAAAAAGGAAAAAACAGATCCGAAAAGGGAAAAGTACAGCTTCTATTTACAAACAAAGCAAAGTCATAACCTCTCCTGGCCGCATTATCTTCCAACTTCTAGTCAGCAAGGCTAGTTTTATTATGGGTGGTGCCATATTAGTTTTGGCTTGAAAGAGAGGGTTTGATTTCATGAGATTCTTCTCTGGGCCTTTTTTGCTTTCCATCATGTCGTGTTTCAGTCTTGTGTATACAGCTGTGGGGTGGGGACAAAAAAGGTGTTTTAAAGGCCTGCCAAGATGTTTTCCATTTGCAAAGGTAAAACTCTGCAGTGTGGCAGTGACCATGGCAGAGAATGAAATTCGAAAAAATAGTGTGTACATCTGGAGAACATTGCTCTGGTATGTGCTTAATATGACTTCGGAGAAACACCTCATGTCTGGAGACAGTTTCCGATGTTTTAATCCAAAATCAAGGCTTAGTAACAACATAGCAAAATACTTTCCATTCGACCTCCTCCCACACTCTTTCTCAGGCACCAGGCTCTTGTATTTCTCCATTTGAAATCTTACTGGGAAATCCATGATAACATAATTCAGGGCAAAGATAAACAAAACAGAGCAGTGCACCAATTCAGGCTTACAAGATGTCATTGACACCTCATCAAATTCATCAGCAAAACATTTCGATAAACTTGGAGTTATTTCCATGTGACTTCATATTCTTCACTACTGTTTCTAGAGAAACACAACAGTCAACAAGAATGAAAGAATTAAAGCCCACGGCATTTCAGTTGGTCAAGCCCTGACATTTCCAGCTTGCGCAACAAGCCGAGCTCTCCAATTAAACTTATCGAGAAGATTTTGTTGTCAACCAAAAGGTGAAATCATTCTAATAATTGGAGAGCAACAATTCACTCAATAACACTACAGAATAAAGCTTGACAGCTTAAAAGTCTTGGCATTTGTGAGTGTATCCCATTTTTAATTTAGGTGGGCAATGGCAAGATGTCTGTCGGCACATAAACATGTGAATTAGTTATGTGCGGACCTGGTGTTTTTAATACCCACACGCACCTGACCCAGTCAATCTGTACTGCCCGACCCGACCTGCGGACCTGCCAACTGTGATTATAACTAATGTGATAGCATCCATATCACTGAGGAAGACAAATGTTTCCTTACTTTGTGTAAAAAAGGTGTGATAAAGGACACTAACTAACTAAAAACAAATAGTGCACCAATGATGGCAGTTTTTAATCCTCATGTGCTAATTCAATGTAGTCAATGTAGTCTGAAACATGCTGCCTACAGGCAATTGCAACAAGGTTTCACACAAGCCACCACTAGTAGGTTCTAGCAAATGGTAGCACAATTCAATGATTGCAAGGCATAGTCTATTCCCTAGCAATAACAGCTATGTGTATCTGTGCCACTGACCTCAAAATAAGAATGGGATTGTGTACATTCATCCGAAAAGTCATATTGATGGGACCCAAATGATTCTAAAATGGAAGCAAAGTATATGTTTACAGATGATGCATGTCACTCATTAAGCATGATCAGTGCACCACCACACGGACCTGGTGGTCTGTCCTGACTGATGAAAAACAGGTATAGACGGACAGCTGGAAACCTCCACATCTGCATTTCTCAACAAGCTCCTGCACGCATAGCCTCCAAGCACCAGAAAGGTGACCCAGTGGGGCCAATCGATGTGGAGCAGTATCCAGCATCCTCCACTCCCACAGCTTACTCAGTAGAAACTGCCAGATCATAAATCCTATAATTATTTTCATATATACTGGGACATGTTATTGTTATTTTTCTTATACTATGATTACCACTAGCCATGTGATCTTCTAAAAACACAAGTTGAATGTCTCTGTAACAAAATATATTTATTTACTGCTTTTTTATTTAGTGCCATGGCCTAGCAATAGTATAGATGTTTCTGTCATGGTGGTATAATTACTTATATTAAGTCTTGTAGCTTTATGCTACTGCATTTAATTAACCTTAGTTAATAGAAATATGATCTTTAGTGTTACCATTCAATTAAAAAGTTTATCTAACTCGAATAACTGCGGAAATGCTATTTGCCACCCTGGGGAAACAAATTGAAAATATTTTAAAAGCCTCAGGGCCTGACATTATACCTAAAAACTGCTTTGGAAACCTAATGAACACACATACAAGCTTAAAGCTGCGACACAAAACCGTTCAGCTGGCCAACATGAGCCTATTTGGTTTCCTGTACAAGAGAAAATGATAATGCGGCATCTGGAGTGTGGGGCTTCCCTTCTGTGAAATTAGGTCAGGTTATGGAACATCTTATCTGTCCTCATGCTTACCTCACAGGAATGTAGCATCTGTGGTCTACTGGCCTCCTCAATTATGACGTTTTCTGTATGAACATATTCAATAATCACCAGCATTGTGGAGTGTTGACAACCATAAAAGGAAAGTGAATCCTACTGGTCTTGCCTGACTCCACACCTTGAGCGAATTCATTTTGCTACAGCCAATCCTTTTTGTCCACCATCCTTACATGTTATGCAAGGGCATCAGTGACATACTGTATGTGAATGCGCCAGACATTTTCACCAGCCATTTCAATTCTCAAAATAGGGCACATTTCAAACACATACAGGCACACATACACACACACACACACACACACACACACACACACACACACACACACACACACACACACACACACACACACACACACACACACACACACATGCACACAGTGTGGTAAGGATACGAGGGGCTTTGATTTTGCTCTCTGTGAACCACCCACCTAAACCAAAAAAAGCTTGCCTTTCCTGAAAATCGCAAGAGCATCATTCCACCAAAGCCTCAGATGTTTTCACTTAGGACCTGAGCATGTGTTTTCAACCACTAGTGGAAACAGGACAGGAAACACAGAATTAGGTCTCAACACACAAGCCACAACACTAGTGCAGATGACAGGAGGTGGAAAATACTACCTGGCTGACCGGCCTCTCAGCAGAGGAAATGCTTAATATTCACACTGGCAGGTTAATGTCACACATCTGATACCATAATCCAGAATGAAAGGTATTCCTTGTTAAGATTTTCAAACATTTGGGCTTTAGAGGTCTCAGGTGTACAGCTTTACCTGGCCCTTCCAGCCAAGGCATTTCTATCTGACTGCCATACTATTGCAGGTAAAGTATTCAAAACAACAGGTTCACAATCAAATATACGGCATAGTGTACTGCTTTCTTATGCTGCATTTTTGGGGCGGTTCAGCTGTTGAGGCGACATGTCTGCCGCATCTCACCAACAATAAAACCTGACAGCTATTGAAAAACAGTCCGCTATAACTACCACCCCACCTTCTATTCTTAGGTCAAAAAGTCTGTCAGGACAAAAGCACTCTGTTCTAAGTGCACCTCATTTTCCTCAACACATCATGGCTGCTCCAAATGCCTTACAACCAAGAACGCCCCAAATACCAACATTCATTTGCCTGACTGCATTCAGTAAGAGAACACATTCAGTCAAAGGCTCTCAACTGCAGGCATGAAATGGCTTACGTTGTTTGTCTCTGGAAAGAATAATTTGTGGACTCGCCGCTCTGAGATGGGATGTAATGAGGGAGGGCTACACACACACACTGTATACAGTGTGGGGAGAAAATGTAATTGGCAATTAGCTGCAGTTTTGGTGGGGAACCCCTGACAGGGGCCACAGTGTGCAGAGGGACATTTTCAGCAGATGCTATTTCATTGGGTTTGATCTGATCTCTTCTCTTCAACTGGCAACTGCGCCTCTTTGTTTTTACCCAGCATCAGTGTGATGACAGATGCGACACAAAATGCAAACAACCCATGAGTATATGAGCTTAATACTCATACATAAAATATGAGAATAATACCTTCTACTCCAATAGGGACTGATTCACAGGGATAACTATTAGGGAGCAGTAGCGGCTCGTGACCAAAGAAATAGATGCAGCTTCCAAGTTAAATCGGACACAAATTTTGTATTTCGCAACATGCTGCACATACAAATGAGCTGCTTGACAAAGTGCTATGTGTTCTTGCTTTGTGTCACCATTACTCAAATAATAATTGGCAGGTGCTAATACAAATAATTAATGTTCCAGTGTCGCAAGTTTTTTTATAAGGCATACTGTGAAAAGCTGACTGTTGTTTTAGTCAGATGCTTCCGTCTGCTGTACTTATTTTTATCCATCTTTTTTATTGTGGTTTAGCTGAGGGGCTCTCACAAAATTTCAACTGACAGGCTACGCACAAGCAGTCATGAGGCAGGACCACCAATAATGCTAAATTTAATCCTAAATTGATAATTGCTCTAATTTAATATGATTAAAACCACTGCCCTCTCAAATATCTACCATCAGTCTCAGTCATCAAATACATTGCGCCAGCAATTATGTTTCCAACACAGTCTGTAAAAGGCCTCCTCATCCTCTGAGCTACACACGGATTGGAGCTGCAGAGCTTAAACCTTCAAGGCCTGCAGGGAACTCTCAGCAGCGTAGCACTCTCCCTGATGGTCCGCCACTGTTAATCGTCCTTTCCTCACTACCAGTGCACACAGGCTACTGCCCCAGTAGCACACATAAACTAATATGAATACCAAACACTATCAATCAATGTCAATTAAGTAATCTAACACCGACACACTGCAACGCAGCAGCACAGCCAAAAATAGTGCCCTGCCCAACCCTTACACGACCATGAAAATTTGATTAGCCACAGCGGGCAGAAATAAACAAAAATACCAAAAAATGCCCACCCTCATTTGTATGAAGAAACATGCAATGTGGCCAGGAGGAGTCAATGCGAGGGGCTTACAGTACAAGTCCGAGATGGCTGGTGTGTCAGAGCCATAAAGCTGGCTAACAGTGCTAGTGGCCAGCGGCTTGTGAGCTAACTTTATCATCTGTGTACTGTTGCCTGCAGCAGTTTTCTCTAAAACTACAGTATAATGGATTATTAATTAGAAATTGCAGTTGTTTGATTGAGTTAAAAAACACAGTGAAAGGCGGCCTAGTGCGGACTAATATTAATATTGTAGGTCTACTGTTGTGTTGCCTGGGGCATAGCATGACGTTAACAGCAATAGAGGCAGATTTATTTCTGCCCAACAGCAAATTGTGGATCACTGTGGGCAGAGACAACCTAGCGGAGTGTAGCGGAAGAGGCAAGAAGCTATGTGCAAATATTTAAACACCCATCATTGTTTTTCGACTTATAAACACTAAAGAATAAAAATGCTTCACTACTTTTAAAGATGTAATTGTAACACATGTAACACATTAGCAAACAACAATTGATTGAATGTCTATTTTAAGGATCTATGTTATCAAGTGAATGAATATTTGGTGGGGCACTGCCCCACCTACCCATATGGATGCGGCGCAGACTGACTGGTTTTATAATGTGCTGTGAAATCACTGTAGTGCAAATTATTGTCATTTTGTTGAAAGCTGAGGTGGGCCACATTGGATGTGCCACATTGAAATGCTACAAGTGGTGTTGAGATATGACTGAAAAGCAATGACAAAATTTAATTTATTCAATTGTTTCCCCTTTATACAGAAAATTACTATTGTGGATCATAATCTAATGCACACAATTCTATTGCTAAATGTGCCAATCCATTGGGGGGAAAAAAAATCAATTAACAGTTTCCTACTTCACTGTTCTGTGGTGCAGAATTAATGTTGAAAGTTTTTGGAAGAATTGTGGAGATAAATTTGTTTTATACCTGAAATTTTCAAATAACTGTAGTTAGGTACTCGGCATTGCTGCTATCATCAAAACTGCAATCATTTGCATTTTAACACAACTGTGTCTGTGTTGCATGACACAAAAGCATCTGGTGCCAGACAGATGAGCCAAGAGGTCATAATTCCATTGTAAAATAATGAATCCTTCAAATTCTAGATGCACACTGCTTAAGTGACCAATAACTATCAGTATGGATCTGTGGTTCACCTGTATGTGTAAGTCATACACAGCTGCATGTGTCAATCAAGGCTGGGTTTGGCTGGATAGCTCACACATACACACTGCTCCACACTTTGCCTCAGAATAACTTTGTGCCCTTATCATAAAAATGTCTCCTGAAGCAATCAGCATGGCTCATTTACAGAGTTGACCACAAGAATGAACACACATGTTACAGCAACCTCAGTAGAGGACGCTAGTTATGAAGTACCCTCTGGGTTGTGACAATGCCAATATGCCAATGACACTTTTCTCCTGTGCAACAAATCTGAATGTATGAAAGAGGAAAAATCTTTTGGTTCTAAGAAAAGTCCTATCTTTTTGAGAAATAACAGCTGTCATCGCTGTTTCATCAGCAAGTCCATGACAAACTTATGACCTGAAGTGACCTCTAAACCATGTAATGCAACAGTGCACTGACCGAAAGTAAACCTCAGATATGCTTGGCAAACCAATTTCCCATCCATAAGTACAACCACGGACCAGCAGAAAGCAAAACCCATCAAAACAACTGTAAATCTCCCTCATCCCATCCGCCCTGTCTTCTTCTGAAAATACAATCCCCCGAACATCTGCTCTGTCTCTGTCTAAGTCTGCACAAGATGGGTTTAAGACACTCTGACTATTTGTCTCTATGGCAAAGGCCTAACTGCATACAGCACTCCATTATGTGTTCATGATGAGCACAGACTACGTGTTACCAACAAAATTATACAGCAGATTGCACAATTAATTAGATTTATTTGTGATTTGGATAGTAGCCAAATTGTTTATCCAATGCTCCAAGTCTGCCAAAATATCAATAAAACTCTACTGATTAATGGCACTTATAAAAGAGTATGTTCACCCCTAGTAAAAAAAATGGAGTTACCAAGCAGCTTTAAGTGTTTTTGCTTGACCCCATAGGAAAACTCAAAATGGTTCTTTGAAAAATCCCCTAATGGTTGGGCAAGGAAACCTTCTAAGGGTTTCACATTTAAAACTGTAATTGGATCAGTGACAGCTCTAGCTTTTGAATATCAGACACTTATCTGTAGTTTCACTATAACTGCATGTAGCACACATGCTAAACTGAATTTAATACTGTCAAAAGAAAAATAGATACATATGCAATCATTTTCACATGAAAAATCTGGCAACCAGGATATTGCAGGCTCAAGTCTTCATGTCTCACTGTAAACTCATACAATATTCTACAACTACATTATACATAACTTTTTAAAATCTCGTCTCACTGGGCAAATGTGAAATGGCTTCAAAGGTGGAGTCAGATATGCTAATTCAGAACATTTCTAAGAACCTCCTCACATCTAAATGGCAATCATGACTGATCTGAGGAAAACTCAAGTCTTGTCTACTGAGATTACCAAAGAAAGTGGAGAGATATAGCTGAATACCTCAGGCATGAGGAAGGTCATACAACCACACAATCACAGGCTAAATACTGAGGATAGCTTAGTTGGTTGTGTAAGCATATATATATATATATATATATATATATGATGTAGGTATATACTACTAGAACATAAACATTATATACAATTAAGACTGTGAAAAGTAGCTTAGTGAATGTTGTCTTCAGGGAAAATGCAATACTCTGCCAGCAATTACAATAGTTGCGGAAACATGATAAAGCAGGACTGACTGTTTGATAAAAAGGCCTTTTATCATCCAGAGAGGAGTGCATGGTTAATTAAAGGTCATAAACAAATATGACCATGAAAATATAGAGCTATAATCAATAGAAGCAGAGTACTCATTCATCATAACGACCTGTTTACATCTTTATGCCTCTCTAGCTTCGCACTGGCGACTGCTCCTGTGTGATAGGGAGTTTACCTCAAAATTTAACCAGCTCTTTAATTAAGAGTGTGAAAATTTACAAACTGCACCAAAGTTCTCTTTGTATTGTGTTGTATTGCTCCAAGATTATTTTAATCGTTAAAATGCAATGAGGGGAAAGTTTGAGAATACCATGCCGGGTCAATGATTTTACAACAATTAACTCTAGATGACGACATTCACAAGCGAAGGTGCTATGAAAAGTTGTCACTGAAATGCTTTAAGTTTTTGAAGTCGTACGCCACTTCGTCACTCTCCACGATATCTTAATTATTAGCAATCGGCAGTCACATCTTTTCTTTAAGAGAGAATACCTCAAGCCAGGGCAGCACAAATAACCCTCACAACTTGATATGTACCGGCATCACTGAAATGACCTCTTGGGATGCTGTACAAAGGGAGCGTGCCAATGTGCATTAGTATCACACATTGACATCATGACTTGAATGCCAACTCTACTGTGATTGGGCCGTCGAAGGGCCATCTTATGAAACATCATTGCTTCACAATGCTTCACAGAGTGCTTCAGCATATCCTTGGAATAATCCATTTTGCAAGGTGTCTCCTAATCTTACCAAGCTTCAAGGTGAAAGTCAAGTCTGTCCTCTCATGTGTTTGAGCACTATTCCTGGATACTATTCCATTTCACCTTGGAGACAAGTATAAATGGTTCTGATAACTGCCAAAGTAATGTGGGACGTGAGGCAATGTATAGAAACATTTAGACTCATCTACTCTAATCTACCACATCTATAACTAATTGTCTTTATTCTTATTAAGAGAGATAAACAGGAATAGCGATTCATACAAAGTTTCTCTCAAAATGCATGTTCAAACATACCCAGTCTTTCAGCATCTGAAAGCACAAAATCAAATTTCTGTATGTGATCAACAAAAAGGCCATCTTACCTGTAATGTGTTAATTAATGACCAAAATCCACAGTTTTTCTTTTGCTCATTTAGCTGCCGGGGGTTGTCATGTGGTCCCTACACAGGCAGAGGAGAGGAAACACAGTTCATGTATAGGTGCAGACAGGCATAAAATGAATTAATTTCCATGAATATCTGCAGGCTAAAGAAAAAAAAAGAGCAGAGATATTTTGAACAACTTCTCGCTATGTCGCAGGATGCAGAAACCAGATCACACTGAAAAACGTTCTAGATTGTAAGACACTGGGAAAAAAAAATTCCCCAACTATGCTTCAGCTCTGTTGTATAATAGTGGCTTTTGCCAGGAAAGCCATTTGCATCGAGCTACCTTACTTGCATAATCATAACCCACACTGAGCACAGCTGACTGTCATAGACCGTAACAGACCGCAACAGACCGTAACAAACACACGTCCCTCTCTAAGGGGACAGTCATATTACTGAGTTCTGACAATAATGATTAACACTGATCTAAAAGACACACAAGCTTCTGTGTTAAGATATTATAACTAATTTCACATCAGCATGCAGTTACAGAGAAATATCCACTGTTGCACCATAAATATTCCAACAGTTTCAAAATGGTATCAAAGACTTTACCTCTGTACTTGTTTTGTAGAATTCTGTCAGTCGACATTACATTCTGATTGCAATCACTGAAATAGACGCATGAAAAACAAATGGTCTCTGAGACTTCGCTAAACTCTGGAATCTACTAATATAAATTGCAACATGGCCCGTCAGTGTTAACCAAACAGGAAACTATCACAGAAACCGTCAATCCTGCCTGCCAATGAATTTGAGTTTGCTTGGCACACTGAAGAGGAGGAGATTTGGTTGGGCAGACTCCTGAAGTTGTTATGTCTCGCCAAAGTCAACAAGTTTTCACAACAGTTTTAATCTAAGGCCACACTTAATCTAACGCCACATTGTGAATGTTCAACAATTTAGGTTAATCTATTTTGAATGTTTTCACATTTATGGGAGGTGACATGATAAGAAACATTTCCAGCTGTGATAAGCCTCTTAGGATTTGAACTTGCACACAGGTTTGATTGGGCAAAGCCAAGGTTACTGCATTTTTAAGTCCCACATTTCCTATTAAATATTTCTAAATCCACAGCATCCGGATATCTCCTCTTAAACTACTTAGTCTAGTCAGTCAACATATTTAAAGGTGTTTCAGTTATAATCTGACACATACTCTGTGGAGTCAGTAGACATATTGACTTTCCACAAAAGAGGAAAGCATAATGCTTAAGCTTGATGCAATGACTTTTTAATCGACCTGGGAAAATAAATAAGTAAGTCCTGAAGTCCTGTTCCGTAATACAGTGCTTGAGATTTCCAAAACTTGAAAAGCACAGAGCATTATATTTGAGCCGTGTTAGGGAATGGTACAATCTAAAACATTAAGCTTGATGTACGGTAACACCTTGAGATGACATTCCTGCACAGCCACTCCATGAAGAATTGTGTAGGTACAACCCCTGGGGTGGGCTGGAAAGCCTGTCAAGATTATACTCCCTTATGTCACTTTAACGGAATATTATTGGCAGTGGGAAGGGCTGTTCCTGTAGACTCGTACTGGATCTCTAGTTGTGCCACAAGTAGTGATTGTTCATATAAGATTCTTTCCACATTGAACTCAAACATATATGTTATCAAAAAAGTCTCAACTCAGTGGTTATTCATTTGGGGCTAGTGGCTTATTATGCCCAATGTAGAATTTCCCCTTACTGCTGACAAGACCATACAGCCAATGTGGGCAGGGGCTGTCTTCGTATATGACATTCTTCAAGGTGTTTTCAAAATGTATTGTGCCTTATAAATACATGAGATGCTGTCTCAATGAGCTTGTCACGTCACTACCAATCTCCTTCCATTGCATTGTGGGTTTGTCCCATTCCTCTTCAAGAGACAGCAAAGTGGCATGAAATGAGTGCATGAAATGAGATTAGGAATCAGTAGGAAAAGAAACAAGCACATTCAGAAGATGAACTATTCTGCAAAGTTATTCCAGTCACATACTAGCATACTTGTTCAGCACTCCAACAGAAATACAACCAGTTTCCATTACTCTTCCAGGTTAGAATCAACACCACCTTAAAAACTGCAATGCTTTATCATGCAACAAGGATATATATATATAACCCTTTGCTAGGTGGTTATGTGCAGTCAGTACACCGTTAAAAGGGTCAGACCACAACACATCACCGAATAACAACAGCTTTTCCTGAAAGACATCTATTTTTCTCTATGCAAATGATGTCAGATAAGAGGACATCCCTCTGTCTTCTACGCCGCCTGTGCCACAGAGCCGGTGCCAGGATGCTGTTGGGGGCAGATAAGGACCTAAAACCAGACCTGACAGAGCCAGACCGGCAGGCTGTCAAGAGGGGCTGCTGGAGAGAGCTGCCGGCTGAAGCTTAGCATTGGCAGTTCCTGTGTGATACCATAATTATCACCAAAACAGGGACCATGATACATTTATTTAAGGAATTGCACCGTTAAGTATACATATTTATGTTTTTATACAATAAATCAGATGAAAACCATGATGAAAATCAGATGAAAAATAAATAAACAGGTTGTGACATAAAAGCAGTTACAGTGATGTAGACACGTGTACAGTAAAAGAGACACGTTTAAAACCTGGATTGATTAAGAAACATAAGAGATTCCAAGCTCTTTATTGTGTCTTTACATAACCTTCCCAGCACAGTTAATTTATCTGACAATTATTTTTCCATATTGGTGGGCAAACTTTCCAGATTGGTAAACATTACATTTTAATGTTTTGTTTTTTTCCCTTAAAGTAGAGGACCTGGCCATCAATAACCTCTCATAAATGTTTCATAGATAACACATCAGCAAACTTCTTCAAGTGTATAGTTCATGTCCACGATAATGTGCAGAAGGATAGCTCCTTTATGTACAGTAACTAAGTAACGGTAGTCAAAAAAGACAAACATTTGTTTGGGATTAGAGACATAACTCGCATAAATAACTGCAACTTACAAACCCAAAGTTTGCCGATAGGGAGGACAACATAAAGATGGGAACAGTCACAAATACATTTGCATTTAAATGAGTGCTAGTGCGGCAAAAACACCAGCAAGACATTTTTTTTTTTAAAACAGCCGCGGCTCTTGAACACAAATCTGCTTCCTGCCTATGTAAAAATGTTGAATCAGACTGACCTCCATCACCATAACTAACCTCCACCCGAGGTCACACTGAAAAACATGACTAATCAACAGAAGTACTAATGCATAAATGTACCTCTGCCTCTTTTTCTCTCATACATGCTATGTTTGGTGAAGATTCATTTTTTTTATCATTTTAGGCAAGCGATGTAGAATGGTTACGGATCTATCATCTGGACACTAACACAATGGACAGATTTTTTTTCTTCTCATTAATCTGGAATCATTGTTCAGAGGCTATGCTGATTTAAAGACATAGACAGAATATGTAGATTACTTGTTCTTACTCCAATGCTTAATCATTTGGATCATTTGTGGGAGGGTTTGATGCTCAATTAAACAATACTATACTGAGATACCAATTATTTATATTGATGAACCATGAATAAATCACATCAAATTGCCTTTGATCTATGCTTCCATACAGTGATTAGGTGGTGGCAGCCTTAGAAATAATTCATTATAACATGTTACTGGGATGCCAGGGATGCCAGATGTCAGGACACAGACCACCGACCATTTCAAAAGGTAACACTAATCCACAGGGTCTCTCTGTGACAAACTGTTTAATGACAGTTAAAATGGTGGCAAAAATAAACTAATGTTATTTAGCTAAATCCCACTGATGCTCATTAGATTGATCTCTCCAGTAGAGAGATTTCAAAGAATGTTTATACTCATATGAACTCCCAAACTTACAAACACAAATGCACACACACAGACACACACACACACACACACACACACACACACACACACACACACACACACACACACACACACACACACACTCACAAAAGCACACACACAAACACACTCAAACACAAGCACACACACACACAACCACAATGTCAGTATATTTGATCATAATAAAGTAGCCATACTGCTCTTGCCAATGACATGACAAATGTGCAGCTCAGTATGAATCAATTGAGCATGTGACATGAGAAGTGGGAGCTGAACGTACTCTCTCTCTCTCTCTCGCTCTCTCTCTCTCACTCTCTCTCTCTCTAACTCTCTCTCTCTCTCAGAGTCCACTCGCTTTTGCAAGCAGAGGGACATTTGGGGACAGAGGACATGCAAGGACAGTCCTTCCCAATGCATGCACTTGATAAAGCCCAATCCCTACCCACAGTGTGCATACAGCAGATGGCCTCTCTTCAAAGCACACGTATGAGAGGAAAACACAGACATTCTAAAAGTAATTGTTGATAGCATTTGCAGTCTAAAATGGTGGATGGTGTTTGAAATGAGAAGATGAGCACTCAAAAGTAAGAAGGCAATTTGGCCATCTTCAGTTTAACATGCCAGCATGGTTTATCATCCAAATGACATACTGTTCCTTCTGTAGGGGACTCATTCAGAGTCACTATCGTATAAATGTATTCTTTCATGAGCATTATGTTAACTGCAATGGGTTCATCAAGAGTTCTTTTATCTTCAGGACAAGCAGTGTGTCTGCAGGGTTTTCAAACAAATGGAATCTCTCTGACAGACCACGCAAGAGAAACTATGTGGTCGTCAAAATGCAAAAGCAGTGTTTGACGTGAGAATGAATAAGGAGTGGTTGTGGTTTATGCATGTCTGTGTGAGGAAAGAATGTATGAGACCAGTTACAGTGGGTGTTTCTACAAATGCCTGTCTGTATGAAAAGCAGCTATATCATCAAGGACAAGAAATGCCCAGCTAAAAAGTCTCTCTTTTAACCGCACTGAGAACATCAAAAAGAGAGCCTCTCTCAATGACTCTGGTGTAGCTGGTCGAGTATTCATGAATCAGAGAATCGTAAGATCACTTCAGTATTCATATTGTGAAGCACCCCTCTTGAGCATCATTCATTCAAGCAATGTGGGAGGCCTCACAATGCTGCCATGACAGAAACAACTCAGTGCACTGTGTTCTGCCGACAACATAACCGAGAGGTGCTGTCGGAAAAAAAGAGCTCCCAGCAAAGCACATGGCCAAATTCTCTTATTTAAGGCTCATCAGGTTCCTTGTGAAAAAAAATAAGCATTAGCCTTTCTTGTTACAGTGTGGGTGAAATCAAATCAATCAAGCGATTAAAGTGTCCTGTATCTCCGAGAGATAAGGGTTAATGACCACGTAGCCTTATCAGCAGAAAAGGCCACATAACGTCTCGGTTACTTACGTAACCTCGGTTCCTTAAGCAGGAACCAGATATAACAGTATGGTACATGACGTCAAGTCATGGGTACAAAACAAAGCATTTATCTATTCACACCTGAAAGGCCGCGAGATCTGTCAGCGCGCGCTCCTGAGCCCGCCCCTCAGGAGCCCTTATCTTATTACGCGCCCACAGAACTGCCTCGGAAAGAAACTGAGCAAGACAATCAATCCAAGGTAACACTGTACACGCCAACTTTGTTATATCTGGTTCCTGCTTAAGGAACCGAGGTTACGTAAGTAACCGAGACGTTCCTTATCGCAGTTCACTGCGATATAACAGTATGGGACCCTATACATTCCCGCGTGATAATACAGTGGCAGCCAATTACACACACCAGCTTTATTGAAGCCTTTGCCCTCATAGAGGTTCATACGGCCGCTGGCGGTGAACATATTAACAGGGCAACCTTTATCATAGGCGGCAAGGATTGCGATCCTGCGCCTGTAGGAAACCACCCTGGAGTGTTTCATGTGCAACAAACATGTAGACACCGATGAACACACTTATCATATGCATCGTTCTCAGGTCAGGGGATTCAGA